>NC_053028.1:280232300-280841696 GCF_003073215.2 Triticum urartu
GATCACGGAGGGGTTCTTCATCATCACCCTTGCCCCTCCGATGATGCGTGACTAGTTCACCAAAAACCTATGTGTCCATAGGCAGTAGCTAGATGGCTTCTGCTCTCTTTTTGATCTTCAATACAATGTTCTCCTCGATGTTCTTGGAGATCTTTTTGATGTAATGAATTTTTGCGGTGTGTTTGTTGGGATCCGATGAATTGTGAGTTTATGATCAATTCTATCCATGAATATTATTTGAGTCTTTGTTGAACCCTCTTATGCATGATTTTTATAGCCTCGTATTTCTTCTCCGGAATTTTGGTTTGGTTTGGCCAAATAGATTGATTTTTCTTGCCATGGGAAGAGGTGCTTTGTGATGGGTTCGATCCTGCGGTGCTCAATCTCAGTGATGTAAGGAGACATGGCACGCATGTATCGTTGCCATTAAGGATAAAAGATGGGGTATATTCCTACATGAATAGATCTTGTCTACATCATGTCATCGTTCTTATTGCGTTACTCCATTTTTCCATGAACTTATAATACACTAGATGCATGTTGGATATCGGTCGATGTGTGGAGTAATAGTAGTCGATGCAGGCAGGAGTCGCTCTACTAATCTTGGACGTGATGCCTATATACATGATCATTGCCTCGGATATCATCATGATTATTTGCTTTTCTATCAATTGCCCAACAGTAATTTGTTTACCCACCGTATACTATTTTCTTGAGAAAAGCCTCTAGTGAAATCTACGCCCCCCCGGGTCTATTTCCTATCATATCGTCTTCAGATCTATTATTCCAAAAATCCAAAAATGCCTTGCTGCAATTTTTCTTTATTTTTTGTTTTATGTTCTTGCTAGATCTATTTATCCAATCTCATACAATTTAATTATACCAATACCGAGGAGGGATTGACAACCCCTCTTACGCGTTGGGTTGCAAGTTTGTGTGGTTTGTGTGCAGGTGCTGCTTACATAGTGTTGCTTGGTTCTCCTACTGGATTGATAACCTTGGTTTCATAACCGAGGAAAATACTTACCGTTGTTGTGCTGCATCATCCTCTCCTCTCCGGGGAATTACCAACGTAGATACAAGCAATCAATGCTTTCTTTCACGTTGACGAAGGACTGGGATCTTTTGCAACTATCATTAGGGATGCCAATGGTACTTTTGTTGATGCTCCCTGTGTCCCTATACCAGATGTCTCGGATCCTATGATGATTGAGGCGATCCTATGCAACGAGGACCTGAACTCGCAAATTTCATTGGCCCCAACAATGTCTAGGTAGGGTCTGGTTCAATGGAGTTTATTAATGCATGTGCATGACAAGAGATCTGGTGGAATGGCTCTACTGCTATATTCGCAAATTGTATTGATATGGTCACTTTGATTGTGAATGTTAAATTTCTCACTACCCGAGGGACGCAAATGAATCATGGCGCATGAGCCAGCTAAACACTGTTTTATATTATATCATGTACTTGGGCCGATGGACACGTCCATATTATCTTGTGACACCTCACGAACGAGGTAACTTTTCTATGATTAATAAAGCTAACTATGATGGCGTTCTCACAAAAAAATATGCATGCCAGTCAAAGTTTCTCAAAGGCTGAGACAAACGCTCCCTTGTGAGAGGGAACTCTGCTCTTTGATTATGACTCTGGTTATAGGTGGGTGTGCATTGAGCTGTGTCAGATTTCGGGTTCCGGCAGACCCTTGAGGTTCGAACACTGGGGTGCGCGCGGAGATCTCTCCCCTACCGATCTACGTCCAATCTCCTCGCGTGATCTAAGCTGGAAATAACAAACAACACAAGGGACACAAGGTTTATACTGGTTCGGGCCACCGTTGTGGTGTAATACCCTACTCCAATGTGTGGTGGATTGCCTCAGGGGGCTGATGATGAACAATACAAAGGAAGAACAGCCTCGCGAGAGGTGTTCTTGAGTTGGTGCGATCAACTGCTAGGGTGAGTTCAGTCGCCTCTCTCTCTGCTACGGTTCTACCAGATCTCTCGATGTCTTCCCCCTTCTCCCTTACTCTGTGGTGGCTAGCTCTATTTATAGAGGCCCTGTGCCTCTCCCCAAATAATGAGCGGGAAGGGCGCCAACAATTGGCCATTTTGAAGGGGAACATATAGTACAAGTTATCCTGACCAAAGGTGGTCTTCGGCTACCAAAAGCACTGGTGATGACGCCGTCTTGGGCTCCACGGTGACCTCTGTCCTGCCGCTCTGCTGGTCTTGGTCTCATTGCACCGGAATGGCAACCTTTGCCCGATGCCTCGGCCTGTGCTTGCCCCTTTGCACCAAAGAGGAAACAAGGACACTGCGCAGGCCGGCGCCCGCCTGGTCTCGATCGTCATGGCTTGCGTCACGGGTTCCTCACGAGGATCCCCTGCCTTGATCTCTCCGCCTCCTCGCGAGCCTGCCTGACAAGGCTGCCTCTAAGGAAGCTTCCTGTCGTCCGCCCCGCGAGGCTTGGCCCCTCGCGAGGGTCTTGAGCTTGAGCTGATGAAGATGGGCCGCACTAGGCCCCCACTTGAGCCACGCTGCAGGCCGCAGGCAGGCAAGTCTGGGGACCCCCGTTCCCAGAACACCGACAGTAGCCCCCGGGCCCAAGGCGCGCCCGGGCTTGGCCTAGCAGGAAAGCGAAGGGGCAAGCACGAAGCGCCGCGGGCCCTAACAGCCTGCGGCCTTGGGCGCCGCATGGCGATTGATTGGACGTGGGCGTCTGCGCTTCCCCACGACGCCTTGGCAACTGTCCATCTAACAAAAGAGGTCCCAGGCCAGACTTACTTGCTTTGTTCTCCTTCGCCTCGCTCCAGATCCCCTTTCTTGCTCTCCTCCTCCTTGCTTCCGAAATCCTCCAGATCTGTCTCAATCCTTCTCATCCGGCACGCCATGGCGCCTCACAAGTCCTCGACCAAGGCCTGGTACTCGCCGGCCCTGGATTCCCTGAACCTGTCGGAGAAGAACCTCGCCCTTACGCGCCTGATGACAGTGGCGCAGGGCAGCAAGGGGGCGACTGTGCTCAAGGCCGGCTCTGACCAGCCTGAAGTCAAGGGGAGCACCTTCTATCCGCTCTTTGTGAGCGCCATTATCGCCGGTCTGGTGCCTCCTTTCTCTGAGTTCTTCTTTGCTATTCTCCGCCAGTACAACTTGCAGGCTCTGCATCTCCACCCCAACTCTGTTCTTCTCCTGGCGATTTTTGCTTACTACTGTGAGGCTCACGTCGGGGTAAAACCCTCGGTGGCCTTGTTGCGTCACTATTTTTCTCTCCGGGTTTCTGGTGTCCATGCCTCCGCGTGTGCGAGCTTTATCACGTACTCCAATTCCAATGCTATCTCAAAGCCTGGGAAGAGGATCGAAGGCTTCCGGAGCAAGTGGGTCATGGTGGATGTCGGGCGTCTCCACCCCCGTCTGGTACTGCCTACGGGGCAGCCCAAGGCTGTCGACGCGTGGTCCCGCACGGAGCTCGTCGACCCCCGTGCGAAGGCGGTGCTGAAGAGGATGGACGCGGACCTGAGGCCAATCAACTTGGGGGCGGTGAAGCTGACCGGGGCCTCGCTCCTAAGGGAGTTCCTGGAGCACCGGGTGGCTCCACTCCAGGAGCACTCGCTCCCGTTGTGGAGGCTTGGGGAAGTGGGCGCCGCCTTGCGCCTGACCTCGGAGGCCCTGACCGATGAGAATCTGGTCGCAACCCTCCATTCCTTGGTTGGGGGAGACATGGCGAAGCCGGTGGGCGCCCCCGTCCCCCTGTTCCTTCGCGACGACTGGGAGCAGGTGGTGAACGCCATGCCCACATTCAACGGTGAGGGGCTGGTGTCCGCGGTAGCTCCCAAGGATCTTGCGGCGCTGGCGATGGTGGACGTGTCCTCCGGCAGCTCCAGCGAGAGTGAGGAGGAAGAAGAGGCGGAGGAGGAAGAGTCCGTCTTCGAGGCGACTGGCGAGGAGTCGGAGGAGTCCTTCCCTCGGCTCAGGTCTTGGGCCCTCCGCTCCATGCCGGATGACGACGATGCCGGCGCTGGGCGAGGAGGGGAGGACTCTCCCTTGGTCACAAGGAAGGGAAGGTCGGGGCTGGTTCCCCCAGGGTCCGCGCCGATCCCTGGGCGGTCTGAAGCCAGCCCCAGCCCTCCCGACGTGGCTTCTGCTTCCGGGCCTCCCGAGGCTGACCCAAGCTGCAGGCTCTCGGGCTTCAAGTTCGGTCGGAAGTTGCTTGGGTCCGCGAGCGACGACCAGTAAGTGCTTGATTCCCGCTTTGCTTGGTTTCTGCCGCCGAGGCTTGACGTCCATATTCTCTTGTCAGGCCGGCGCCTGCAGCGAAGAGGTTGAGAGGGGCTTCTTCGGCTATGCTTGGGGCGAGCCCATCTGCCGGGGCGGTGCCTTCGTCCGCTGGGGAGGAAGATGGCGCGGCTCACGCCTCCCTGGTCCGATCGTCCTCGCGGGGTCATCTGGGACGCCCTGGCGCGGAGTCAACCCCCGTGGCCCCGCTGGCCCTGGAGTCGACTGCGCTCGATGCTGCAGCCGGGGCGACCAAGGCCCAGGGGGTTCCTTCCTGCCAAGCCGTGATCACGCCGCCATCTTCTTCGCCTGCTCCGCCGGTTCCCGCTTATTCTGCTTCCTCTGCCGCTGTCCTAGACCAGGTCGCCAGCGAACTGAGCCAGCTGCAGGAGGATCTTCTGAGCGCGGACCCTCGCTTAGTGGCCGGGCGCCTAAAGCTAGCTTCTGGCTGGGCCCGTTCTGCTGCCTCTGTCCGAGCAGCGCTAAGCCAGGCCGTGGCGACCTTCGATGGGGAGAAACAGGCCGCCAACCAAGCCAAGGCCGCCCGCGACGCTGCCCTGGGCGACGCTGCGGCTGCCAAGGCTCGCTGCAAGGAGCTGGAGGTCGAGCTGCAAGGCCTGCGCGACCAGCTCGCCAAGGAGGTCCACGACCGCCAGGAGAAAGAGAAGGAGATGAAGGTTCGGGAGGCTGCCGTCAAGGACCGGGACACCAAGCTCGATGACCGCCACGGCGAACTGGAGACGCTGGAGCGGTCGCTATAGGCGGAGAGGGTCGAGCTGGACGCCAAGGCGAAGGTCCTGGCGGAGGATCGGGTGGCCTTCGCGAAGACGGAGAAGAGGGCTCGTGCCGCGCTGAAGACGCTTTACGAGAGCGGCTTGGAGGAGCCGCTGGCCAGCGCAGAGGACGGCCCCGCCAAGCTGCTCCCCTTCCTGGTCCGTGCGCTTGAAGATGTCGTAGACGGCCTTGGCCCCACGGCCGAGGCTAAGGCGCATGCCCTGTCTTTGGCGGCGCTGACGCGTGTCCTCAGCCACGTCTACCTGCGCGACCCCAATGTCGACCTCGACAGCCTGCTGGAGCCTATGAGCGGCGACCTTGCCGCCGCTGCCGCTGAGGCCGTGGAAGGGCGAGCCGAAGCTTTGTTGGGGAGGTTCCGCGCCTTCAGCATCTTGCCCGGGCGCGGTGCCGCCAGCTCCGCAGCCCCAGGAGGCGACGCCACTGGAGAGTGATCCCTTCGCGGCTTCTGCCTTGTTTTTATTCCTGCAACATGCACCATGCCTCGCGGAGGCATTTAGACTTGTGTTTGACGTCGTGAAACAATCTATGGCTTGTAATATTTGCTTTGAATTTCCTGGAATTTGCATTTTTCTCCCCTACTTGCTTGCGCTCTACGTCGGCAGGGCCCGGCCCCGCGCATACCTCACCCAGCGTTAGCCCCGACCGGAAACCAGGACGGGACTAAGGAGTAAGGGGCTACGTGGCAAGTTAGGCTCCTGACTCGCGATGCTCAAGAGTCCCCCTTGATGCACAAGCAACAAGTAGGAAAGGGGGGAACGAGGAGTGGATTGATCATTCTGCGTCGGCAGGGCCCGGCCCCGCGCGTACCTCACCCAGCGTTAGCCCCGACCGAAAACTAGCACGGGACTAAGGAGTGAGGGGCTACGGGGCAAGTTAGGCTCCTGAGTCGCGATGCTCAGGAGTCCCCCTTGACGTTCAAACGGGTTTCCATACCTTGGCTCCGCTCGGGGAGGGGCGTGTGACGACCAGGTCCGAGGGACCTGGCTGGGTGGCGTGCGCTCAGGCGAGGCCCGGGCATAGCCCCCGTGTCCAGCCCCCTCGCGCGGCGCTCCCGAGGGGAGGCGTTGTGATGGTGCCAGACACTGAGCTCTGGGCTCCCTGAGGTTGGTACGGCCGGAGGCCGCCCTCAGTTGTTTATCACCAGCGCGGAGCATAGCGCTTCCGTATGTGTACGGGCATAGCCGCTCCTCGGCAGTGTCGTCAGCCAGCGCGGAGCATGGTGCTTCCACTGGTATGTGGGAGGGGGCTCCCCTCCGGGAGGAGCCCCCAGGGCGTGTACAGCCCCACCCTGACACGTGGCTGGCACGGTAGGGCTAGGAGAGGTGTATCTGGGCACTCGTGAGCCAGTGCGGGACTCACGAGGCCCTACCTCGAGGCGGGTTGCGCCTGGCTCTGGGCCTTTATCAATGGTGTGTTCCTGCAGGGTGGTTAGAATGCAAATGCTCTACGTCCTCAGGTCCCGGCCCTCAAGCGAGCTCAGCAGCCGCTGGTATGACAGGTCACGATGCCGTGGGTCAAGGCCAGGGGGTGAGGGCTGGAGAGCCAGTAGGAGTCCATGAGTCGCGATGCTCAGGTACCCCCCTTTTAACGTGCAAGTGCTTTGCATGAAAGCGGAGAAGTCCGCGATAAGCAGCAGGTGATAATTGAGCGCGAAAGAGCAAATTCATTTTAAGTAGACGCAGGAAAAGCAAACGCTGCAGGGCCATGCCCGAGCAGCTCGGGGATGATGCAGCCCGAGGGGCGCCCCCGACAAGGTAAGTAAAGAGCATAAGCAAAAGGGATACATGCCGCAGGGACGGACCCACGCGGCCTGGGAATGATGCAGCCCTGCGGGCGCTCCCAGCTAAAAACGAAACTTGGAAAGACGTCACCTGGTGACATTGAAGATGAAGTGATGCTGAAGAAGCAGGCGATGCGCGATGAAGACATCGACCCTCACGAGCCCCCAGGCCCAGGAGCCTCGGGAGGCTCCGGGGGCACAGGTGGGTCTCCGAGAGCCATCTCCATCTCCGCCAGGACCGTACCATGCCTGACCTCCTGAGCCTCCAAAATGCTCCTCAGCAGGCGCCGATGAGCGGCGACCGCGTTCGGCAGGCCGAAAGGCATGCGAATGTAGCTGTGAGGCGGACCCTCGCAACGCCCCGTGCGCGAAGGCCAGAGGCGCTCCTGAGACGCGTCTCGGTTGAACCCCGGTACGTCGATGCAGACGCGCAGCCCACCATCCTCGCCTAGATGTGGGGTCATGGCGGGCAAGCGGCGGCTGCCGCACATGACTCTCGACTCCTGTAGCTCCTGAGTGTTGCTTGCGATGAACTACTGAGGGTTTGGTCTTCCTTGCCTTGTACCTTCCTGAGGGAAACGTGCCTGGAAGCACCCCTTCAAGTGGTGCCCGAGCGCCTCCCTCGCGACCTTGGCGAAGTCGGTGGCTGTCCAAGAAAGATCCCCCGAGCCCTGCCTGAGGAGGGCGCCGGGCGCGCCTTCCTATGCGAGAGAGGGTGGCGCTCCCTGATTGGGCGCAGATCCTGACCCAACACCTCCGGAGGCGCCTGCCTCCTGATGGCTTGGGTCAGGTGAAGCCTTCTTCTTCTTGGGGGCCGCCTCGGGAAGTCTTCCATTTCTGCGGTCCGGGTCTTCGATTGTTGCGGCTTGGAACGCACGCTCAAGTGAACACACTGCGTCCCTTTCTTCACAGGGTACGGTGATGACTCCACCGCTTCTTGGCATCTTGAGGACATTGTATCCATGGTGAGTCACTGCCATGAACTTGGCCAGGGCCGGGTACCCGAGGATGGCGTTGTATGGCAGACAGATGTGGGCGACGTCGAAGTCGATGAGCTCGGTGCGGTAGTTGTTGCGCTGCCCAAAGGTGACTGGAAGGCGAACCTGCCCTATCAGAACAGTGAAACCATCAGTGACTCCTGAGAAGGGCTTGGTTGGCTGAAGCTGATCGTACGACACTTGGAGATTGTCGAACGTCTCGACAGAGAGGACGTTGAGTCCTGCTCCGCCGTCAATGAGGGTCCCGGTGACCTGCACGTTGCTGATGACTGGGGAGCAAAGCATCGGGAGGACTCCGGCCGTTGCCGCGCACTTGAGCTGATCCGCTGAGCTGAACGTGATAGCGCATGCGGACCACCTGAGATGGCGTGTGGCCTCAAGCTTGGGGAGGACTGCATTCACCTCGCGAGCAAACTGCTTGAAGATGCGCTGTGAGGCTGGGGCCTGCGCGCCACCCAAGATGCAAGCGATTGCGTGTGGCTCCTGGAAGCCCCCAGCCCCCTCGTCCTGATGTTGGTCTTCGTTCCTCCTCGGCGGCGGCGGTAGAGGAGGAAGGCATGCGTTGCCACACGGGCGATCCTCACGAGGCTGATCTCTCCAGCCTCCCTCGCGAGGCTGGTTCTGCCAGTGATCCTCGCGAGGTCGGTCATGCCACCCTTGGCGAGGGCCACGGTCTTCCCATCATCCGCCACCTCTTCCTCCTCCTTGGCCATAGCCCCTGTCGTTGCGCTCGGGGCGTCGGCCGACACGTCCATCTCTCACGGCCCTGAGCTCTTGACATTCGTTGGTGTTGTGGGTGTGGAGGTCGTGGTACACGCAGTACCGGCTGCCCTTGGATGACTCGGGCCGATCCCTGCCTCGCTTGGTGTCTGGCTTTGCTGCAAGCACGGCAGCCCCCTTGCGCTTCACATCCTTGGCCTTGGGCTTCTTCTCTTCTGGGTCGGCAGCCGGGAGTTCGAGGAGTGAAAGGCGCCCTTCCTCAGCCCTGGCGCACTTGGTCGCCAAGTTGAACAGCTCCAGGGATGTGCACAGGTCTTCATGGATTGCTAGCTCCTCCTTCATCTTGACATCGCGTACGCCATCGGAGAAGGCCGAGATGATGGTGAGGGAGCTGGATTAGGGGGTATTCCGGACAGCCGGATTATATCCTTTGGCCGGACTGTTGGACTATGAAGATACAAGATTGAAGACTTCGTCTCGTGTCCGGATGGGACTCTACTTGGCGTGGAAGGCAAGCTAGGCAATACGGATATGTATATCTCCTCCTTTGTAACCGACCTTGTGTAACCCTAGCCCCCTCTGGTGTCTATATAAACCGGAGGGTTTTAGTCCGTAGGACAACATACAATCATACCATAGGCTAGCTTCTAGGGTTTAGCCTCTCCGATCTTGTGGTAGATCAACTCTTGTAATACTCATATCATCAAGAATAAATCAAGCAGGACGTAGGGTTTTACCTCCATCAAGAGGGCCCGAACCTGGGTAAAACACGTGTCCCCTGCCTCCTGTTACCATCCACCTTAGACGCACAGTTCAGGACCCCCTACCCGAGATCCGCCGGTTTTGACACTGACATTGGTGCTTTCATTGAGAGTTCCTCTGTGTCGTCGCCGTTAGGCTTGATGGCTCCTTCTATCATCGATAGCGATGCAGTCCAAGGTGAGACTTTTCTCCCCGGACAGATCTTTGTGTTCAGCGGCTTCGCACTACGGGCCAACTCGCTTGGCCATCTGGAGCAGATCGAAAGCTATGCCCCTGGCCATCAGGTCAGGTTTGGAAGCTTAAATTACACGGCCGATATCCGCGGAGACTTGATCTTCGATGGATTCGAGCCCCTGCCTTGTGCGCCACTCGGTCACGATGAGTACGATTTAGCTCTACCATCGGACCGTATTCAGGAGATCGCACCGGCAGCCACTCCGAGCCTCAATTCGAAGCCAGTTGTGTCATCCATGGATGGGTGGATGGACCCCGCCACGGAGGCCTTATCCTCAGCGGCGATCGAGCCGAACATCGACCTTACCCTGCACGAGAGCCGTGTTGTCAAACTGCCGGATCCTTCTCCAGCCACGGACTCCGAACCGCCTGCGCCCGTTCCTAGCGAATCCGATTGGGCGCTGATCATGGAGTTTACCTCCGCGGATATTTTTCAGCACTCGCCCTTTGGCGACATACTGAACTCATTAAGGTCTCTCTCCTTGTCAGGAGGATCCTGGCTGAATTATGTCCGGCAGGATTGGGATGGGGATGACGAAGAAATTCGCTGCTCACCCACCACCCACTTAGTAGCCGCTGTCGACGACTTAACCGACATGCTCGACTTCGACTCCGAAGACATCCACGGTATGGACGACAATGCGGGAGACGAAGAGGAACCACTGCCCACAGGGCACTGGACAGCGACCTCATCATACGATATATACATGGTGGACACACCCAAAGAAGGCAATGGCGACGAGACAGCGGAGGATGACCCCTCCAAGAAGCAACCCAAGCGCCGACGTCAGCGGCGCCACTCTAAGTCCCTCCAAAGCAAAAGTGATGATACCGTCACAGGAGATAATAGCACTCTGGATAGTGCGGAAGATGGCAATAATCCCCTCCAGCACGATTTAGGGCAGGAGGATGGAGAGGCCAGCCCTCCTGAGAGAGCGGCAGATGAGGAGGATGATAATTACATGCCTCCCTCCGAAGACGAGGCAAGCCTCGACGATGACGAATTCGTCGTGCCAGAGGATCCCGTCGAACAAGAGCGCTTCAAGCGCCGGCTTATAGCCACGGCAAATAGCCTTCATAAAAAGCAGCAGCAGCTTCAAGCTGATCATGATCTGCTAGCTGACAGATGGACTGAAGTCCTGGCGGCCGAGGAATATAAATTCAAACGCCCCTCCAAGAGTTATCCAAAATGCAGGTTGCTACCCCGACTGGAGGAAGAAGCGTATGACGTGACTGACCAGCCACCTCGTGGCCGCGACAGAGAGGCATTCCAGCCAAAAGCTCAGCCTGCACCCCGACGCCATTCAAATAAAAAGGCATGGGGAAATACACCAGACCTGCGAGACGTATTGGAGGACAAAGCAAAACATGCAAGATCGATCTACGGATCGCCGGGGCGCGCCACTACGTGAGACGATAATTGTCACGCCGAATACAATAAAAGTAAATCTGGCCGGGCCGAGCACAGCGGGCAAGACTCATTGGAGCTGCGTCGCGATATAGCCCAGTACAGAGGCGCCGCACACCCCTTATGCTTCACAGACGAAGTAATGGATCATCAAATCCCAGAGGGTTTCAAACCCGTAAATATAGAATCATACGACGGCACAACAGATCCTGCGGTATGGATCGAGGATTTCCTCCTGCATATCCACATGGCACGTGGTGATGATCTACACGCCATTAAATACCTCCCACTCAAACTAAAAGGACCAGCTCGGCATTGGCTCAATAGCCTGCCAGCAGAGTCCATTGGCTGTTGGGAAGATCTGGAAGCCGCATTCCTCGGCAACTTTCAGGGCACTTATGTGCGACCACCAGATGCCGATGACTTGAGCCACATAATTCAGCAGCCAGAGGAATCGGCCAGGCAATTCTGGACATGGTTCCTAACAAAGAAAAATCAAATCATTGACTGTCCGGATGCAGAGGCCCTAGTAGCTTTCAAGCACAACATCCGCGACGAGTGGCTAGCCCGGCACCTTGGTCAGGAAAAGCCGAAATCTATGGCAGCCCTCACGACACTCATGACCCGCTTTTGTGTGGGAGAAGACAGCTGGCTGGCTCGCAGTAATAACATATCAAAGAACCATGGTACTTTGGATACCAAGGATGACAATAGCAGGTCACGTCGCAACAAACATAAGCGCCGCATTAACAGCGATAATACTGAGGATACATCAGTCAATGCCGGATTCAAAGGCTCTAAACCCGGTCAACGGAAAAAGTCATTCAAACGAAGCACTCCGGGCGCGTCCAGTTTGGACCGTATACTCGATCGCTCGTGTCAAATACACGGCACCCCAGACAAGCCAGCCAACCACACCAACAGGGATTGTTGGGTGTTCAAGCAGGCCGACAAGTTAATTGCCGAAAACAAAGATAAGGGGCCACATAGCGATGACGAGGAAGAGCCCCGGCAGCCGAATATCGGAGGACAGAAGAGGTTCCCCCCACAAGTGCGGACGGTGAACATGATATATGCAACCCACATCCCCAAGAGGGAGCGGAAGCGTGCGCTCAGGGACGTGTATGCGTTGGAGCCAGTCGCCCCAAAGTTCAACCAATGGTCCTCCTATCCGATCACCTTCGATCGTAGGGACCACCCCACTAGTATCCGTCATGGCGGATTTGCCGCACTGGTCCTAGACCCAATCATTGACGGATTTCACCTCACTCGAGTCCTTATGGATGGCGGCAGTAGCCTGAACCTGCTTTATCAGGACACAGTGCGCAAAATGGGTATAGACCCCTCAAGGATCAAACCCACAAAACGACCTTTAAAGGCGTCATACCAGGTGTAGAGGCCCATTGCACAGGCTCAGTCACACTGGAAGTGGTCTTCGGATCCCCGGATAACTCCCGAAGCGAAGAGTTAATCTTTGATATAGTCCCGTTCCACAGTGGTTATCATGCACTGCTCGGGCGAACCGCATTTGCGAGATTCAATGCGGTACCGCATTATGCATACCTCAAGCTCAAGATGCCAGGACCTCGGGGGGTCATTACAGTTAATGGAAACACAGAGCGCTCTCTCCGAACGGAGGAGCACACTGCGGCCCTCGCAGCGGAAGTGCAAAGCAGCCTCTTAAGGCAATCCACTAGTTCGGCGTTTAAGGACCCGGACACCTTCAAGTGCGCCCGGAGTAATCGGCAACAGGACCGCCTGGCACATTCCGAGCTCGCATAGCAATGCGGCCCCCACCCCGGTCCCAGCCAAACGGCGAAATCCGTGCCACGCGTACATATTACGCATTAAAAATACCATGGGCATAGGCGGGGAGGGGGGCACGACGGTGGCACGCCCCAAGTCGCGTCTTAAACCACACTAGGGGATTCCAGCTTTGTTATTTTTCTCTTTTAGGACTTCAATCTCTGGAAACCCTGTCCGGCAGCGTGCTTGCCGAACACATGATGCAACATCCAAGGAGGCAGAAAGCTACGTCACACCACGGAACTCCCAGGTGGATTACGATAACGAGTGAAATATTTTCTTTACTACCATTCCTCAGCTTGCCCTTGGAAGGGACATGTCAAACAGTCCTACTTTTTGCTTATCGCACTACTTGTATCATTCTGCTTTAACACACCCTTTTTGAATAAAAAATGCATAGCATCAAGACTATTATTGCATTCTTTTTTTATATATATGTTCATTTATAACATCCAACACCCGTACACTCTGGTACGGCCAATACGCCAGGGGCTTAAGCATACCCCATAATATGGCGTGAGAAGTCCGAACACTTTCGACAGTGCGGCTCCCCGAACTTATAGCATTATATGCATCAGCTCCGAATCATGTCTTGGGTGAATAGTTGGGTTTGCCCGGCTCCCATCTTTTGGGACCTTACTGTAGGATCGAAAGTATGTCTAGAGGGGGGGGGGTGATTAGACTACTTGACCAAATAAAAACTTAACCTTTTCCCAATTTTAGTTCTTGGCAGATTTTAGCTATTGTAGGACAAGTCAAGCAATCATCACACAATCCAAGCAAGCATGCAAAGAGTATATTGGCAGCAGAAAGTAAAGCATGAAACTTGCAAGAATGTAAAGGGAAGGGTTTGGAGAATTCAAACGCAATTGGAGACACGGATGTTTTTCCCGTGGTTCGGATAGGTGGTGCTATCCTACATCCACGTTGATGGAGACTTCAACCCACGAAGGGTAACGGTTGCGCGAGTCCACGGAGGGCTCCACCCACGAAGGGTAATGGTTGCGCGAGTCCACAGAGGGCTCCACCCACGAAGGGTCCACGAAGAAGCAACCACCCACGAAGGGTCCACGAAGAAGCAACCTTGTCTATCCCACCATGGCCATCGCCCACGAAGGACTTGCCTCACTAGCGGTAGATCTTCACGAAGTAGGCGATCTCCTTGCCCTTACAAACTCCTTGGTTCAACTCCACAATCTTGTCGGAGGCTCCCAAGTGACACCTAGCCAATCTAGGAGACACCACTCTCCAAGAAGTAACAAATGGTGTGTAGGTAATGAACTCCTTGCTCTTGTGCTTCAAATGATAGTCTCCCCAACACTCAACTCTCTCTCATAGGATTTGGATTTTGTGGAAAGAAGATTTGAGTGGAAAGCAACTTGGGGAAGGCTAGAGATCAAGATTCATATGGTAAGAATGGAATATCTTGGTCTCAACACATGAGTAGGTGGTTCTCTCTCAGAACATATGAGTTGGAGTTGTGTATGTGTTCTGATGGCTCTCTCCACGAATGAAGAGGAGGTGGAGGGGTATATATAGCCTCCACACAAAATCCAACCGTTACACAGAGTTTTCCAATCTCGGTGGGACCGAATCAACAAACTCGGTCGGACCGAAAAGGTAAACCTAGTGACCGTTAGAGATTTTTGGTGGGACTGACATGCAACTCGGTAGGACCGATATGGTTAGGGTTTTGGGCATAACGTAATCTCGGTGAGACCGATTACACAAACTCGGTGAGACCGATTTTGGTAATTAGCTAACCAGAGAGTTGGTCAGGCAAACTCGGTGGGACCGATTTGCTCTTTCGGTGAGACTGAAAAGTTACAAAAAGGAAACACTGAATTTACATTGCAATCTCGGTGGGACCGATTCGCTCTTTCGGTGAGACCGAAAAGTTACAGAAGGGAAATAGAGAGTTTGCAATCCCATCTCGGTGAGACCGAGATCCCTATCGGTAGAACCGAATTGCTAGGGTTTGGCAGTGGCTTATGACAAGTGAAACTCGGTGGCGCCGGATAGAAAGAATCGGTATGACCGAGTTTGGCTTAGGGTTTAGGTCATATGTGGATATGGGAAAGTAGTTGAGGGTTTTGGAGCATATCACTAAGCACATGAAGCAAGAGGCTCATTAAGCAACACCTCATCCCTCCTTGATAGTATTGGCTTTTCCTAAAGACTCAATGTGATCTTGGATCACTAAAATATAAAATGAAGAGTCTTGAGCTTTTGAGCTTGAGCCAATCCTTTGTCCTTAGCATTTTGAGGGTTCCACTTTCACATCCATGCCATGCCAATCACTGAGCTTTCCTGAAATAGTCATCTTGGAATAGCATTAGCTCAATGAGCTATATGTTGTTATGAATTACCAAAACCACCTAGGGATAGTTGCACTTTCACTTACGTTCCGCTATATCGGCTAAGGTAGCACTGGGAGAACTACTGCGATTGTGCCCCGGTTCTGCTGGGCTAAGCACCTCAGTAGAGAAAGCTAAAACTGACTGTCATGATAAGGCGAGAGACTGGTCGCTGTTCGAGAGGTTTCGAGTCCCTAAAGGCTTATGCCGCTTAGAGCGAGGAGTCAGCCCTGTCCGGCTTAAGGCGTGTATCGCGCCCCGAATTCGGCCTTCCAAATACTAGGGGCTTCGTTGAAATTTAAAATTATAGAATTCTATGGCTAAGTGAGAGTGATAACACATTATAGTCCGATTGCCTTGTTTGTTGTGCTGAGCACCTCCCTCGAAGGACCCAACAATGGGAACAAGAGTGCTCAGGTTTACCCCGAACACCCCAGCACTCGTGGCGTGGGGGCAGAAGCCGACGACTAGCCATCTCTCAGATTTGATAAACAGCCGAACAGAAGGTAATATTTTAAATTCAAACAAGCGTTGCATAGCGCATATGAACAAGTTTTCATAAATACAGGATTACACGAGCGAATTTACTCGAATATTATATCTTTAGTACACTCGTCCGCTACGAGACGAGCACCATTCAGGACACCCTCATAGTACATCTCGGGGTGGCGATGCTCCTTGCCCTCCAGCGGCCCTTCCTTAATCAGCTTCACGGCGTCCAGCTTGGCCCATTGCACCTTCACACGGGCGAAAGCCCGGCGTGCACCTTCGATGCAGACGGACCGCTTGATGACTTCCAGCTGTGGGCAGGCATCCACAAGCCGCCTCACCAGGCCAAAGTAGCTGTTGGGAAGGGCGTCGCCAGGCCACATCCGGACTATAAAGCCCTTCATGGCCTGTTCGGCCGCCTTGTGCAGCTCGACCAGCTGCTTCAGCTGGTTGCTAAGAGGCATCAGGTGTTCGGTCCCAGTATACTGAGACCAGAACAACTTCTCCGTTGAGCTTCCCTCCTCGGCCTGGTAAAACTGTGCGGCATCCGACACGCTACGGGGCAAATCTACGAATGCTCCTGGAGAGCTCCGGATTCGGGTAAGTAACATGTAATTTACTTTCACATGCTTGCTTTGCATATAGAATGCCTTACCCACCGCTATCTTCTTCATCGCATCAATCTCCTGGAGGGCCTTTTGGGCTTCGGCCTTGGCATTCTTTGCACTCTCAAGGGCCGCGGCAAGCTCGGACTCTCGCGTCTCCAAGTCAAGCTCCAACGCCTCGTTCTTCGTCACGAGAGCGTGGAGCTCTTGCTGCACCTCGCCCACCCGTGCCTCATGCCTTTCCCGCTCGGTGCGCTCCTTGGCTGCTTTGTTTTTGGCCTTGGACAGGACTTGCTTCAGGGTCGCCACCTCGGTCGTGGCCCCCGGCAAATTTACGATAATCCTGTCATTTTGCAATCGCTTTCCTTTTATATAGATCCATAGACTAGGTATTACTTACCTTTATTCTCCTCGAGCTACCTCTTGGCAAGGCCGAGCTCTTCCTTGGACCCTTTAAGGTCCTGCTTCAGTGCGGCGACCTCCGCAGTCAGTGCGGCAGAGGCCAGCAGCGAAGCCTGCATACGCATATAGACATACTTATATTAGACTCCTGCGATATTGTTTGATCCTCTGTTCGGCTTTTCATTGTGAACACCGAATAGAGCATCAGGGGCTACTGTCTATGCGGTAATATTTCTCCTATATTTCAAAAACTTACCTCAAAGCCTGTTAGAAGGCTGGCACAGGCTTCAGTCAGTCCGCTCTTGGCGGACTGAACCTTCTGGACCACCGCACTCATAATAGTGCGGTGCTCTTCATCAATGGAAGCGCTGCGAAGCGCTCCCAGCAGATTGTCCGGTGCCTCTGGATGGGCAGAGGTCACCGGCACAGGCACCTTGCCCCTCTTGGAAGGAGGCTGCCTGCCCGAGTCCGGAACCACTGGAGGTTCCGGTGCGGTGTTCGGCTGAGGGCCGAACTCGGAGCCCTCGGGGGCTTTGCTCCCCGTGCTCCCGGTGTCCGGAAGGTCTCTTTGAGGCTCCTCCGGGACTGTCTCCCCTCGACCTAGTGCCTCTTGAGACAACACCTCGGCGTTGTCCGTAGGGCAAGAGAAGGTGGCGGTCGGAAGTGGATCGCTATCCATATCCGACGAGCCCAGGGAGCCGTCCGACGAGGATACATCGATACGGGTTCGGGGCGGTCTGCACAATCATAATTCGGCGTTAGGAGAAGTAGTGCGACGAAGGAATGCTATGAGTTACTCTGGTATCCGAATACTTACGACTTTGCCAGGGGCTTGTCCCTGAGCAGCCACTCATCTTCGCCTTCGGCGGCGGTGGTGGAGTAGTCCGGAAGGAGAGTCCTTCCCTTCTTGGACCCTTCGCCCCCCAGTAGGGGCGGCCTTGCTTTTCTTATCTCCCCCAACTGGAGGGGGAACATCTTCATCTTCATCCTCGTCTTCGAGGGAGGAGTGCGTCGCGGAGTTATCGGACGATGAGTCCGATAACACCTGGCGCCGAGAGCTCTTTCGGGTTCCCTTGGCCTTCTTGGTCTTCTCCGGCACCTTGTAAGGAGCCGGATTCAGCATCTCCGTCAGGAGAGCGTCCGTAGTGTCTTCGGGCAGAGGGGCCAGACAGTTAATCTGCCCCGACGTCTCCACCCAGTCCTGTCAAAGGCATGGAGATCAGACCCCGCACATGGTTAAGCTAGGGGAAATAAATATCCTACCAGATGTATAGAACTCACCGAATGCGCTCGGTGCTCCGCGCTTAGCCCGCAGTCCTCGGTGAGAGAGGGAGGGACCTCGGCGCCCTTGAACAACACCTTCCAGACGTCCTTGTGCGTCGTGTCGAAGAGCTCGCTCAGAGTCTGGTGCTGGGCCGGGTCGAACTCCCACAAGTTAAAGTCCTGTTGTTGGCACGAGAGGATTCGGCGGATGAGCATGACCTGGACTATGTTAACAAGCTTGAGCTTCTTGCTTGTCATGTTCAGGATACATTTCTGGAGTCCGTCCAGCTCCACCGATGAACCCCACGACAGACCCTTCTCTTTCCACGAAGTGAGCCGTGTAGGGAATCCGGATCGAAACTTGGGGGCAGCCACCCATTTGGTGTCGCGTGGCTCGGTGATGTAGAACCACGCCGATTGCCACCCCTTTATGGTCTCCATGAAGGAGCCTTCAAGCCATATAACGTTGGGCATCTTGCCCACCATGGCTCCGCCGCATTCTGCTTGTTGGCCGCCCACCACCTTCGTCTTGATATTGAAGGTCTTTAGCCATAGGCCGAAGTGGGGCCGGATGCGGAGGAAAGCCTCACAGACGACGATGAACACCGAAATGTTGAGGATGAAGTTCGGGGCCAGATCATGGAAGTCCAGACCGTAGTAGAACATGAGACCGCGGACGAATGGATGAAGGGGAAACCCCAGTCTGCGGAGGAAGTGGTGGAGGAAAACTACCCTCTCATGGGGTTTTGGGGTAGGGACGATCTGCCCCGCAGCGGGTAGCCGATGCGCGATATTCGCGGCTAAGTATCCGGCTCCGCACAACTTTTTGATGTGTTCCTTCGTAACGGAGGAAGCCATCCACTTGCCTCCTGCTCCGGACATGTCTGGAGGAGGTTGAGGAGAAAGATGTGGACTTGGGCGTTGGAGCTCGAGTGCGCAAGAGTGGATGAGCAAGGAGGAAGAAGGCGTGGGTAGAAAAAGGTTAAACCTTGTCACATGATCATCAATGTCTCATGAGCTCACACAAAAGCAAACAAAGTTCGAAAAACCACCAAATAAAACAAGAGAGAATAAAAGCAACACTCTCTCTCGAAGCCTATGATCTATACATTTTCTCCCCCTTTGGCAACAAGTTACCAAAAAGTTCCTAGAAAATGCATAGTGCTAAGTCGACACTCAGGCTTGATCTTCAGGTGGTGGTGGAGTCCGGAGCACTCCAAGGACGCAGCCTTCTGTAGACATGGTCGGAGTCGAGGCTAAAGTGGACGCTGGAGCTGGTGGAACTGAGGCTGTAGCTGGTGCAGAAGTGGTGGCTCTGGTGTCAGCAACTGGCACTGCATGTGATCTCTGAGCTCTTGGCACTCTGGCAAATGCATCAGTTGTAGTCTTGCCTCTCCTCTCCTGCATGTCATCCTGGAGCTGCTCCACTGCAGTCTGAATCTCTGTCACTTTGACATCCAAGTCATAGAACTTTTGTTCCATGATCCTCTCTAAGCTTGCCTGGTTCTGAGTTAGGGTGGCTAGTCCTTGCTCAATCCGCAGGGTGGATGCAATCAAGTAACCAATCTGCTCTTGTTTGGTTTTCAAGAAATACTCAGATGCCTCCTCTTGAGTTGGCATCTTGGCAGCTTTCTCCTTCCTTGCCTTCTCCTTCTTTGCTTGTGCTTGTGCAGATGATGGTTCATTCTCAGTCATGACAACTTGATTATCTTCAAAATCTGGACGGATGGGCAGGTGTTCCTTGTCCAATAAGTATATGCCCGTGCCCATCTTGGAGTTGATTAATTCCTGAATTTGTGGGGCATATCCACATCTCCTCTTCTGATCAGCTGCTGTCCTCTTAATGGTCTCTACCATGAGGCTCATCACCTTGAACTTCTGTGGCACATCAAATATATGAAGCAAATTGATCGCATGGCCCCTGATCATCTTGTGATCTCCAGACTTGGGAAATAGGGTGTGCCTAAGAATCCAGTTAATGGTTGGCAGCCCTGACAGAAGATAATGCACATACCCAAACTTGAAAGTATCAAGTGCCTCGTTTGGAATTTCCTTGTACATATTGGACATAGAGTTGTGGTCCATCTTCTTCTTGGCATAGATATCCAAGTCATCCTCATGCTCCTCTGGGGCATTGATGAGCTGTGCCCACTCAGCAACAGTAGATTGGTACCTCGTACCTTCAGACATCCATGTGATCTTTCCATCTGGGTAGAAATGTGCTGTGGAGTAGAATTGCATAATGAGTTCCTCGTTCCACTTTGTGAGCTTCTGCCCAACAAAGTCTGCTACTCCACAAGCATTGAAGCTATCATACACTCCAGGGTAGTGTTCTTCATTGTCCTTGATGTACTCCCAGTCGACCCATCTCATATCACAAACTATGGGCTTCTTATCAAGCAGCACTGTCTCATAAAAGTCCTGCTGTTCCTTAGTGTGGAACCTGTAGTCAACAGCAGTCTTTCTCCTTGAAGCATACGGATCTGCTTCTCTCCACTTCCTGAGCCCTGAGTCTCTCCTGAGCTTCATGTCCTCAGCCACAGGATGAGCATCACTATGGTCTGGGATCTTGGGCTTGAGCTTTCTGAGCACTTGACCTTCTTCTTCTTCAGCAATGTCAGGCACTGGGCCTTGTTCTTTTCAGCTGCAGGTATGCTCCTTATATTCCTCTTTGGCTTTGGCTTTGGAGCTGGCTTGGCCTTAGAAGCAGTTGACCCTGATCTTATGGCATCACCCATCAGCTTGGGTGCCTTAGGTGCTGGTGCAGCAACCTCTTCTTCTTCATCCTCATCTTCCATGATGGAAGCCTTTCCAAGCACTTTGGCTATGGTCTTCTTGACCCTTTCCTTCCTTTTCTTGCCTTCAGCAGCAACTGGCTCTATGGGAGTGGGTTTCTCAGTTGAAGCTCTGGCCTTTGACATAGGCTGCCTGCCTGCTGGCCTTTTGATTTTCATCCCTGGCTTTGTGCCTTGAGCTGAGCCATGTTCCTTCTCAAGCACTACTCTCTTTGAAGTTGCTTCCTCTTCTGCCACATAATCCTCATCCTCTGATTCTGAGGTTCTCTTCTTCCTCTGTCTGGTGGCAGCTTTTGGCAGATTGCTAGGAGTACTTCTGCTGCCATCATCTGAAGAACTTGAGGGACTAGTGCCCTCACTCATCTGCACTTGCTCTTCTGACATGTTCTGGCAATCAGTCTGGTCTGACATGATGAACAAGCTGACTGCTGACCCTGTGAACAGTTTATAGATGAGGTAGAATAGATGAGCATCACAAAATGCAGAGATTTTTGCAAAAGAATGACTCAAAATCTTAGTTTTAGTTTCCCACTGAAATCATCTCGGATCTACCGATTTTCAAACTCGGTGATACCGAAGCAGTTTTTTGGAACCTAAACTAGTGAACTCGGTCAGACCGAGTCACAGTTCGGTGGCACCGAGACTGCTAGGGTTTCACAGAGTTCCAAAATCGGTCACACCGATAAGTAATTCTCGGTCAGACCGAGTCTCACTTGTGCAATGGCATAAGCCAAATCGGTGGGACCGAGTTTTTCAACTCGGTGGGTCCGAGATGGTTTCGGTGGAAACCTAAACCTAGAATTTTCGAATCAAACCTAATCTACGAGTTCATTGACTGGATAGAAGTTTAACAAACGTGGCAAGAATCATGATGATCACAATGTGCTAAGAATCGGATTGGGGAATAGCACAAAGATCGAGTCCATACCCTAGTTCGGCGGAGACTCGCTACGGCGGCAACGGCGGGGTTGAATTTCCGTTGACGGCGACGGAGACCAGCGACTGGAGGCGGCTGGCGGCAAGGAGACAATCCGGAGACCAAGTTGGCAGAGCAGGCTATCGCGTGGGCGAAGGGGTTCAGAGAAATTTCCAAATTTTTGCTCGTGACTATATATAGCCCGACCCTGTCGGTGTGACCGAGTGGAACAACTCGGTGGCACCGAGATGCAAAACTGTATACAGTTGTTGCAACTCGGTGTGACCGAATGGTTCAACTCGGTTGCACCGAGATCGAAAACCTAGATCAACTTAATGATCTCGGTAGGACCGAAAGTGGGGTATCGGTCAGACCGAGAATCATAAAGAGGTTTTGGAAGTTTAAGTCTATGACGAATCGGGGACTCCGAGCGCTCCTCACACAGAGTGGTTCGAATCTGACTTGATCAAATTTTGTGATGTAGCATGAATAGAGTTTGAGACGAGAAAAGCATAGAGCTAGAGGAGGTTCTTAGGCATTCTTGTCCATCCACTTGGCAAAAGGAAATAAAACCAAACAATCAAAACAACAAGTGGATGTCCTCGAATGAGTAAAATATGCAACCAGCATGCTCACACAATAAGATGGCAAACGAAATATGTGACAAGGCATGCACAACCAATTCTAGCATCTATCAAGCAATTTGCGATGACAAGGTCATCTATATATGAGTATATTGACTTAGGAGTCAAGTGAGAACACTTGATCATAGGTCATACTCATCATTTAAGCTCAAGTGGGGTTACCACTTTTACATAAAGCATTGTTGTGTTCACATCTTTAGAGTTGCTTTAGCTCAAGTCTTAGAGTAAAGCTCCCCTAGATGTGATATCCCCCCTTAGAGGGATGAACTAACCTCGGGTTTTGTCGATGATGACTTCATGTAGATGTTGAAGATGTGGATGCTCAATGTTGATGTAGATCACTTGGAGCTATCCATTTGAGTGAATGGCACTTTCAATACCTACATGGGTTAGTCCGACAAGGAACAAACAAGGATATCCATAGACATAGAGTGATGCACACACAAGATGATGTCCATGAAAACTTTTAGGTTACCTTGTCCCTTGTCTTACCAACAAGAGGGTTTGTGACTCCTTGAACTAGTGCAAGATGTGGAAGTTGATTGCACTTGTTCTTGCCAAAATGATAAGAGTGAAGTATGTTGGCGGAGTCACCCTCAAGAACTCTCTAGTTCTTCTTCTTTTGGATCCACACCATCTTGATGGGAATCCTTGGAGTTGTAGTCGTACTTGATGAAGTGGAACTTGAAGTAGTCTTGGGAATCCACTTGACTAAGGTCTTAGGAGCTTCTTCAAATGCATCAATTTCCTCTTGAAGCTTATCCTTGCCTTTTTTGCTTGTAGTCTTGTGGTGGAAGATCATCTTGAGCTTGTGTCCCCTTGAAAGAAGTATCATACTTCTCTTGTTGAGGAACAAACTTTGTCTTGGGGTATTGATCTTCTTCCCACTCAACTCCATTGGCATTGAACTTTCGTTCAAAACCAACACCTTGATTCTTTCAGTGCATTCCTTGCTTGCGCACAATTTCCTCAAATTGCTTACTCCCGGCAAGGCTTTTGTACACTCCTTTCTCTATAATTCCCTTCAATAATCTATTTTCTTGCTCAAGTGTAACTTGGCTAAGAGAATCATTAGTGTAATCAAGGGAACTACTAGAAGCAACAATATTGGATTTAGCATGATCATTGTTACTGCTGGAGGAAGAATCTTTCTTGTTCTTGTTACTAGACTTGACTTGAGGCATGTAAGTGGATAAGAGTAAACGCTTGGCAATGTAAGAAGAACTTTTCTTGCGGAGATCATCATTGATTGCTTTTAAGAACTCATGCTCTTGCTAAAGATTGAGCTTTTCAAAGCGTAATTTCTCATGAGCTCTTAAAAGTTCTCGATGATCTTCGAAGATAGTTTCATGAGCTAACTTAAGAGTGTTTAGTTCTTTAGTTAGAGCCTCAATCTTCTCCTTATCATTGTCATTCGTTTTATCTTGATTAGCATGATTAATTGACGTTTCATCATAGTATTCATCACTAGAGTTGTCAACAAGCAAATCATCACCTAACAAGTCATCTTCATCACTATTGGAATCAACATACTCGGGGTGTGTTACCTTAGGACCTTTGGCCATGAAGCATCTTCCAATTCCTTCATTTGGTGAGTCAAATATGTCGTAGGAGTTGGTTGACACAAGTGCTAGACCGGCAACACCTTCATCTTGAGTATCTTCGGAGTCGGAGTGATAACTTCTCTCGGAGTGGCTGTCGGAGTCGGAGCCGGATACCCATTCACCAACATGAGCTTAATGTCTTCGTTTCGTGTAGCTCCTTGATGATTTTTCCTTTCTTTCCAAATCCTTGCTTCTCCGTGAGTATCTTCGTTCATAACGATCATCTCTACTCCTTCTCTCTCTTGGTGGTGATTCTTTGCTTCTTCTTTTTGGAGAATCTTCTCTTCTCTTGTAGGGAGCCGTACACTCATTGGAATAGTGTCCGGGTCTTCCACAACTGTAGCAGTTTCGCTCTCGACTAGAAGATCTTTTGTCATTGTAGGACCTTGACTTGAAGCTTCTATCTTTGCTTCTACTCTTGTAGAACTTGTTGAAGTTCTTCACCATTAAGCTCAATTCTTCATTGAAGTTTTGTTTCTCACTTGATGATGTAGGGGCTTCACATGAGGCTTTGTAGGCACCACTTGATTTGTTGTGAAGTTCCTCTTTATCCTTAAGTGACATCTCATGAGCAACAATTCTTCCAATCACCTCCGTTGGCTTGAGATCTTTGTAATTGGGCATCATTTGGATCAATGTGCACACGGTATCATATTTTCCATCCAAGGCTCTTAGAATCTTCTTGATGATGAATCTATCGGTCATCTCTTCACTTCCTAAGCCGGCAATCTCATTTGTGATGAGAGCAAGCCTAGAGTACATTTCAGCGACACCTTCACCATCCTTCATTTTGAACTTGTCAAGTTGACTTTGAAGCACATCCAACTTGGATTCCTTGACGGAGTCGGTACCTTCGTGCATATCAATCAAAGTGTCCCAAATTTCCTTTGCATTCTCAAGACGGCTGATTTTGTTGAATTCTTCGGGGCACAATCCGTTGAAGAGAATATCACAAGCTTGAGCATTGTATTGCAACATCTTCAACTCATCCGCGGTAGCTTCACGGTTTGGTTCTTTCCCATCAAAGAAGTCACCTTGCAAACCAACACACACAATAGCCCAAACGGCGGGGTTATGTCCAAGAATATGCATTTTCATTTTATGCTTCCAACTAGCAAAATTAGTACCATCAAAGTAAGGACCTCTACGGTGATAATTTCCCTCGCTAGACACCATACTCTCCTAGGTTGTGAAACCAAGGCTATGACCACCAAAAGCTATGGAGATCAAAGCAAATGGAGACCAAAGCTCTGATACCACTTGTAGGATTGAAAGTATGTCTAGAGGGGGGGTGATTAGACTACTTGACCAAATAAAAACTTAACCTTTTCCCAATTTTAGTTCTTGGCAGATTTTAGCTATTGTAGGACAAGTCAAGCAATCATCACACAATCCAAGCAAGCATGCAAAGAGTATATTGGCAGCGGAAAGTAAAGCATGCAACTTGCAAGAATGTAAAGGGAAGGGTTTGGAGAATTCAAACGCAATTGGAGACACGGATGTTTTTCCCGTGGTTCGGATAGGTGGTGCTATCCTACATCCACGTTGATGGAGACTTCAACCCACAAAGGGTAACGGTTGCGCGAGTCCACGGAGGGTTCCACCCACAAAGGGTAATGGTTGCTCGAGTCCACGAAGGCCTCCACCCACAAAAGGGTCCACGAAGAAGCAACCACCCACAAGGGCTCCACCCACAAAGGGTCCACGAAGAAGCAACCTTGTCTATCCCACCATGGCCATCGCCCACGAAGGACTTGCCTCACCGGCACAGGCATCTTGCCCCTCTTGAAGGAGGCTGCTGCCCGAGTCCGGAACCACTGAGTTCCGGTGCGGTGTTCGGCTGAGGGCTGAACTCGGAGCCCTCAGGGGCTTTGCCCCCCTGCTCCCGGTGTCCGGAAGGTCTCTTTGAGGCGCCTCCGAGACTGTCTCCCCTCGACCTAGTGCCTCTTGAGACAACACCTCGCGTTGTCCGTAGGGCAAGGTGAGGTGGCGGTCGGAAGTGGATCACTATCCATATCCGACGAGCCCAGGGAGCCGTCCGACAAGGATACATCGATACGGGTTCGGGGCGGTCTGCACAATCATAATTCGGTGTTATGAGAAGTAGTGCGACAAAGGAATGCTATGAGTTACTCTGGTATCCGAATACTTACGACTTCGCCAGGGGCTTGTCCTTGAGCAGCCACTCATCTTCGCCTTCGGCGGCGGTGGTGGAGTAGTCCGGAAGGAGAGTCTTTCCCTTCTTGGACCCTTCGCCCCCCAGTAGGGGCGGCCTTGCTTTTCTTATCTCCCCCGACTGGAGGGGGAACATCTTCATCTTCATCCTCGTCTTCGAGGGAGGAGTGCGTCGCGGAGTTATCGGACGATGAGTCCGATAACACCTGGCGCCGGGAGCTCTTTCGGGTTCCCTTGGCCTTCTTGGTCTTCTCCGGCACCTTGTAAGGAGCCGGATTCAGCATCTCCGTCAGGAGAGCGTCCGTAGTGTCTTCGGGCAGAGGGGCCAGACAGTTAATCTGCCCCGACGTCTCCACCCAGTCCTGTCAAAGGCATGGAGATCAGACCCCGCACATGGTTAAGCTAGGGGAAATAAATATCCTACCAGATGTATAGAACTCACCGAATGCGCTCGGTGCTCCGCGCTTAGCCCGCAGTCCTCGGTGAGAGAGGGAGGGACCTCGGCGCCCTTGAACAACACCTTCCAGACGTCCTTGTGCGTCGTGTCGAAGAGCTCGCTCAGAGTCTGGTGCTGGGCCGGGTCGAACTCCCACAAGTTAAAGTCCGTTGTTGGCACCGAGAGGATTCGGCGGATGAGCATGACCTGGACTATGTTAACAAGCTTGAGCTTCTTGCTTGTCATGTTCAGGATACATTTCTGGAGTCCGTCCAGCTCCACCGATGAACCCCACGACAGACCCTTCTCTTTCCACGAAGTGAGCCGTGTAGGGAATCCGGATCGAAACTTGGGGGCAGCCACCCATTTGGTGTCGCGTGGCTCGGTGATGTAGAACCACGCCGATTGCCACCCCTTTATGGTCTCCATGAAGGAGCCTTCAAGCCATATAACGTTGGGCATCTTGCCCACCATGGCTCCGCCGCATTCTGCTTGTTGGCCGCCCACCACCTTCGTCTTGATATTGAAGGTCTTTAGCCATAGGCCGAAGTGGGGCCGGATGCGGAGGAAAGCCTCACAGACGACGATGAACACCGAAATGTTGAGGATGAAGTTCGGGGCCAGATCATGGAAGTCCAGACCGTAGTAGAACATGAGATCGCGGACGAATGGATGAAGGGGAAACCCAAGTCTGCGGAGGAAGTGGTGGAGGAAAACTACCCTCTCATGGGGTTTTGGGGTAGGGACGATCTTCCCCGCAGCGGGCAGCCGATGCGCGATATTCGCGGCTAAGTATCCGGCTCCGCACAACTTTTTGATGTGTTCCTCCGTAACGGAGGAAGCCATCCACTTGCCTCCTGCTCCGGACATGTCTGGAGGAGGTTGAGGAGAAATATGTGGACTTGGGCGTTGGAGCTCGAGTGCGCAAGAGTGGATGAGCAAGGAGGAAGAAGGCGTGGGTAGAAAAAGGTTAAACCTTGTCCCTTTATAAGGGCGGCTGAAACTATGCGCCCCCACTAGCCTGGTAAAACTTGCTTATCCCCCAAGCACCGTAATCGATGGCGCGGTTGGGTTACCCACGCCCGTATTGATGAGAATCCCATAATAAGGGGGGACATGATCTCTACTTTGACAAGACGTGTCAAAAAACTGTCTCACGTTATGTGCGGGGCTAGTTAAAGGAAACGGTTCGAATAATCACCGGGCCATGGCTTAATATCATGTTGCCAAAACGTGTCAGCATATTAGATTTGTGGAAATATTATTCTCTCTGCGGAGATATGTGGAACTTGTTTTGCAGGGTCGGACACTATCCTTTTATTTGAACTCTTCTGTGGTATATCCGGAGGAGGAACCCGCCTTGCAATGCCGAAGACAACACTGCGCGCCGGACTCATCATCATTGAAGCCTGGTTCAGGGGCTACTGAGGGAGTCCTGGATTAGGGGGTATCCGGACAGCCGGATTATATCTTTTGGCCGAACTGTTGGACTATGAAGATACAAGATTGAAGACTTCATCTCGTGTCCGGATGGGACTCTACTTGGCGTGGAAGGCAAGCTAGGAAATACGGATGTGTATATCTCCTCCTTTGTAACCGACCTTGTGTAACCCTAGCCCCCTCTGGTGTCTATATAAACTGGAGGGTTTTAGTCCGTAGGACAACATACAATCATACCATAGGCTAGCTTCTAGGGTTTAGCCTCTCCGATCTCATGGTAGATCAACTCTTGTAATACTCATATCATCAAGAATAAATCAAGCAGGACGTAGGGTTTTACCTCCATCAAGAGGGCCCAAACCTGGGTAAAACATCGTGTACCCTGCCTCCTGTTACCATCCGCCTTATACGCACAGTTTGGGACCCCCTACGCGAGATCCGCCAGTTTTGACACCGACAGATGGCTTCTTCAGTCACCTTGGGGATCTTGAGGCGAGCGTTGTTGAAGTGCTGGATGTATTTCTGCAGGGTTTCCCCTTGCTGCTGCTTGATGCGGTGCAGATTGCTCACGGCCAGGGGCCGGTCGCGAGTGCCCTGGAAGTTGGCGATGAAGCGACTGCGCATCTCATCCCAGGAGGAGATTTTGCCAGGAGCCAGGTTCAGGAGCCAGGTGCGGGCCCCGTCCTTGAGCGCCATGGGAAACCAGTTCGCCATAACCCTTTCGTCTCCGTTGGCGGCTTCGATGCATAGCTCGTAGAGCTGCAGGAACTCCGCCGGGTCCGCCGTGCCATCGTAGCGAGGGGGCAGGTCAGGCTTGAACTTGCCTGGCCATGCGACGCCGCATAGCTCGGGGGTGAGGGCACGACAGCCTGCTGTGGCCAACGATGCCTTTTGCTGGTACTGGGCTTGCTCATGGGGATTACCGCGCTCTGCTGCTTGGAGCAGAGTGGGGTCTTGACGTGGAGGTGCAGGGACGCGATCTTGGCGCGCCGGCGCTGGGAGCGCGCGAGCACCTTCTTGGGGACGAGGGATCTCTTGGCAGCTCCTTTCTTGCTGCGCAAGCGCCGGACGCGGAGGGTCTCGCCCTGGGGCTACGCGCCTTGGAGCCAGGGCGCCTCCTTGGGGAGGAGGTGGTGGAGGCACCTCCCGATCCTCGCCTCCTGCGCGGAATGGAGGGCGAGGCAGCGAGAGGGACGGCAAGGGGGAGCCCCCTGCGGCGCTGACGAGCTCGGTGATGCGGGCGAGCCAGTCTTCGTAGAGGTCGTCGACGGGGCGGTAGTGCAAGAGTTCTCTTGCCAGGAGCAGCGCGGCGTGCGCGTCCGTGGGGGCGCGACGAGCGTGGGACGACGAAGTGGCTGGTGTCAGCGACGGTGTGGCGGTGCGGCCTTCCCGCCGTACCGAAGGATGCTGGGACGAGGCCTGCTGCTCGTTCCCGCCGGGCCGGTGGCGGCGTTGGCAGCAGGCGATAGGGAACGAGGAGCGCGTCCACCGATGGGCGCCATCTGGGCGACGCGGGTGGCGAGAGCAGCCCGGCGCTCAGCGCGAGCCTGACGAGCGTCAGCCATGGACACGACAGAAGATCACACGCGAACAACGGAAGAAAGATTCTGGCGCACCCCTACTTGGCGCGCCAACTGTCGGATTTCGGGTTCTGGTAGACCCTTGAGGTTCGAACACTGGGGTGCGCGCAGAGATCTCTCCCCTACCGATCTACGTCCAATCTCCTCGCGTGATCTAAGATGGAAACGACGAACAACACAAGGGACACAAGGTTTATACTGGTTCGGTCCACCGTTGTGGTGTAATACCCTACTCCAATGTGTGGTGTGGTGGATTGCCTCAGGGGGCTGACGATGAACAATACAAAGGAAGAACAGCCTCGCGAGAGGTGTTCTTGAGCTGGTGCGATGAACTGCTAGGGTGATTTCAGTCGCCTCTCTCTCTCTCTGCTAGGGTTCTACCAGATCTCTCGATGTCTTCCCCCTTATCCCTTACTCTGTGGTGGCTAGCTCTATTTATAGAGGCCCTGGGCCTCTCCCCAAATAATGAGCGGGAAGGGCGCCAACAATTGGCCATTTTAAAGGGGAACATATAGTACAAGTTATCCTGACCAAAGGTGGTCTTCGGCTGCCAAAAGCACGGGTGATGACGCCGTCTTGGGATCCACGGTGACCTCCGTCCTGCCGCTCTGCTGGTCATGGTCTCGTTGCACCGGAATGGCAACCTTTGCCCGATGCCTCGGCCTGTGCTTGCCCCCTTTGCACCAAAGAGGAAACAAGGACACTGCGCAGGCCGGCGCCCGCGTGGTCTCGATCGTCATGGCTTGCGTCACGGGTTCCTCGCGAGGTACCCCTGCCTTGATCTCTCCACCTCCTCGTGAGCCTGCCTGACGAGGCTGCCTCTGAGGAAGCTTCCTGTCGTCCGCCCCGCGAGGCTTGGCCCCTCGCGAGGGTCTTGAGCTTGAGCTGATAAAGATGGGCCGCGCTGGGCCCCCACTTGAGCCACGCCGTAGGCAGGCAAGTCTGGGGACCCACATTCCCAGAACACCGACAAGGTGGATGCAACTCCCTAATTTTGTTTCATTCACAGGGGTTGGAACACAAATGGAACCAAGTACATTCAAAGTGAAAGACCACAAGATCTAAATATGAAAAGATGTGCGCTCACACACACATACACATAAGGAAAAAGAAAAGGATGTAGTGTTGGAAATATGCCCTAGAGGCAATAATGTTTATATTATTATATTTCCATATTCATAATTATAGAGTTTATATTTCATGCTATAACTGCTATGATCCTGGAATATGATATTGACATGTCTCCATCGTATCTACTTTTCCAAACACTTTTATCTTGTTTTGGACTCTAATTTGCATGATTTGAATGAAACTAACCAGGACTAACGTTGTTTCACAATGCATGATTATGACCGTTTTCGCTCTCTAGTTGGTCGCTTCTCAATCTTTTTGGTAGCCTTCGCCTGTACTAAGCGGGAATACTGTTTGTGCATCCAAATCCCTAAACCAAAGTTATTCCAGATGAGTCCACTATATCTACTTATATGCGGTATTACTTTGTCGTTCCAAGTAAATTTGCATGTACCACCTCTGAATAGTCAAATGAACATCTGTTTTGTGTGGCCGTACCGCTCATGGAGCGACAGGGGGCGGCCAGTATCTTCCATGCTAAGCGGGTTATTCTCATGATGCGTGTTTATTCACTCGTCCTTACACGAGAGGGGCTGGTAATCGGGATGCCCAGTCCCATGATCAAATCACAAAATAATGAAACAAGCTCCCCTGAAAAGTTGTTAGTATGGAGGGCACTCGAGGATATGGCTAGCCATGGCTTGTGTTTGTTGGTGGAGGGGGAGTAAACTTTACATTACCGCTTGGGAACCGCCACTAAGTTGTTTAGCATGGAAGATATTGATACGTATCCATCGTATCTACTTTTCCTAATGCTTTTTCTCTTGTTTTGGACTCTAATTTGCATGATTTGAATGAAACTAACCCAGACTGACGCTATTTTTAGCAGAACTACCATGGTGATGTTTTTGTGCAGAAATAGAAGTTCTCGGATTTGGATGAAACTTTTTGGCAAATTATTTCAGAATAAATAAAAAATACTGGAACCAACCGGAGGGGCCCCCCTGCCTGACCACAAGACACCAGGGCGCGCCACCCCCTCCAGGTGCACCCTGGTGGGTTGTGGGACCCTCGGGGCTCCGCAGACCCTAATTCCAGCACTATAAATTCCTATTTTTGGATAAAAACAAGGGAGGAAGTTTCATCACGTTTCACGATACGGAGCCGCTTCCACCTCATGTTCTCCATCGGGAGGCCAGATATGGAGCCCGTTCGGGGCTCCGGAGAGGGGATTCTTCGGTCTTCATCATTACTGACCCTCCTTCATCACTAATTCCATGATGCTCCCCACCGGAAGTGAGTAATTCCTTCGTAGGCTCGCTGGTCGGTGAGGAGTTGGATGAGATTCATCATGTAATCGAGTTAGTTTTGTTAGGGCTTGATCCCTAGTATCCATTATGTTCTAAGATTGATGTTGCTATGACTTTGTTATGCTTAATGCTTGTCACTAGGGCCCGAGTGCCATGATTTCATATCTGAACCGTTTATGTTTTCACCATTATATCTATGTTCTAGATCTGATCTTGCAAGTTACATTCACCTATTACGTGTTATGATCCGTAAACCCCAGTGTGACATTAATTGGGATACTTTCCGATGATGACCGTAGTTTGAGGACTTCATGTATTCACTATGTGTTAATGCTTTGTTCTGGTTCTCTATTAAAAGGAGGCCTTAATATCCCTTAGTTTCCTTATGGACCCCGCTACCACGGGAGGGTAGGACAAAAGATGTCATGCAAGTTCTTTTCCATAAGCACTTATGAATATTTACGTAATACATGCCTACATTATATTTATGAACTGGAGCTAGTTCCATGTCGCCCTAGGTTATGACTGTTATATAATGGATATCATCCAACGAATGCACCGATCCAATACCTACGAGTTCTCCACATATTGCTCTTGCTAAGTTACTATCGCTATTGCTACTGTTACAACTGCTACAAACTGTTACTGATGTCACCGTTACCACTGCTATTGTTACCACTTCTATCAAAATTATCATACTACTGTGCTACTGATCACTTTGCTGCAGATATTTGATCTCTAGGTGTGGTTGAATTGATAACTCAACTACTAATGCTTACAAAATTCTTTGCCTCCCCTTGTGTCGAATCTATAAATTTGGGTTGAATACTTTACCCTCAAAAACTATTGCGATCCCCTATACTTGTGGGTTATCAAGACCTTGTTTTGGCGCCATTGCCGTGGAGCATAGCTATATTTGTTGAGTCAGTTGGGATTTATATCTATTTATCACTATGAAGAATCTAAAAGATACCAAAACTAAGATCGTTCCCTCTAAGACGAGGGGAGGTAAGGATTTGCCTTCACACTCTGCACTTGATTCACCTTCTGTTTTGAGTAGACTTGCAACACCACCACATGCTAATAATCCTGATATGTCGCAAGTCATTGATGATGCTACTTCCACTATGAATGATTCTTATGATGATGCTAGTACCTTGCCTGATGATAATGTGCCAGTAGGTGAATTTCTTGATGAACAACATGCTAGAGCTAAATAGAATCAAATTGCTGAAACTGATGAAATTATTGAAACCGTTGAAGTCCTTGAAACTAAGAATTATGAAACACCTGTTAGACCTAGCTCTCCTAGATTTGAAATGCCTAAGATACCTGATGGTTATGTTATGGATGAGGAGATAGCTAGAGACTTTCTTGCTTGCAATGATAGATGACCTTAAGAAATTATTATGCAAACTGAAAGAAAAATCTTCGAATGCTAGAATGAAATGTGATCCTAAGTTTGCTACTTCACCTATCTTTGTTACTGATAAGGATTATGAATTCTCTATCGACCCAGCGTTAATTACTTTGGTTGAATATGATCCTTTCCATGGCTATGAAACTGAAACTGTTGTGGCACATCTTACCAAATTAAATGATATAGCCACCCTTTTTGCTCATGATGAGAAAATTTGCTATTACTATATTCTGAAGTTATTTCTGTTCTCATTAAAGGGTGATGCTAAGATATGGTACAATACTCTTGCTCCTGGTAGTGTGTGTAGTCCACATGATATGATTTATTACTTCTCTGAAAAATATTTTCCTGCTCATAAGAAACAAGTTGCCTTATAGGAAATATTTAACTTTGTGCAAATTGAAGAAGAGAGTCTCCCACAAGCTTGGGGGAGGCTTCTCCAATTGCTTAATGCTTTGCCTGATCATCCTCTTAAGAAAAAAATGAAATACTTGATATCTCCTATAATGGACTAACCGATGCTTCTAGGGACTTCCTAGATAGTTGTGCTGGTTGTGTTTTCAGGAAACGAACTATTGAACAAGCTGAGGAATTATTGAATAATATATTGAAGAATTTTGATGATTGGACTCTTCCTGAACCACCTCCTAAACCCGCTTTGAAGAAGAAGGGTATCTTATTTCTCAGTCCTGAGGATATATATATATACATAAACACTATTCTGATCACGGGATCAGAATAATATTCTGATCACAACCTGACCTGCCCCACTAGTAGTACGTTGAACTTCCGTGTGAACTAGGTTGAACTTCCGCCAACATTGCCCAAATGGGGCTTGCGATATACCATTGGAAAGCTATGGACACCAATATCATGACCCAACTTAAATTTTTGGCAAAATATAAGCGGTTTAAGAGCAGTTTTGAAAACCGTTTTTTCTTCACACAAAAAACGTGAATCGTATTTTCGATCGCATTTCTAAACCGTTTATCGGAATGAGGCATATAATATGGCGTTGGAAAGCTGCTGCAAAACCGCTTCTTCCACATGTTGAAAGTTTTCTCTAATTCCCTATGGTTAAAGAGTAATATCAAAAAACGTAAAATTTTGTAAACCGAACAGCTGAGTTCGTTTTTTCGATGTCATTTCTAAATGGCTAATCCAATGGAGGCATATGATACGGTGTTGGAAAGCTTATGAAAATGCGCTACTTTTTCATCTTGAAATTTTTTTTTTCTAATTTTGAATGGTTTAAGAGTAATTTAGAAAATGTTCCAAGTTCTATCGAGTTCGTATTTTCGAGCTAATTTTTTAACCGTGCGTCCGAATGCAGCAAATGATATGGCGTTGGAAAGCTTGAACAAATGCGAAACTTTTTGGTATGTATTGTTTCTCCCAATTCTTTACGGTTTTAAGTCAGTTTCGAAAATGGCGAAAAACGTATTTTCACCGTAATTTCTACAAACTTTATCGGAATGGGGCAAATAATATACCACTAGAAAGTTACAGAAAATGCGAAACTTTTTCATGTTGATGGTTTTCTCTGATGCCTAGCCGTTTTCAAGTAATTTCGAAAATGGCGGGATCATGCGTTCTGCCTTTATCGCGAAATAGATTCTTCGAAAATGCACCGCGTGAAGAACCTGAACTTCTCAGCGTGTGTGCTTGAACTTCACTCTGTTTTTCACGGGATTTTTTTTCTCTCAGCTCTCCATCCACTACTCGTAGCTCTCCATCCAATCACCAGAATTGAGCAAGTGATATACCGATGGAAAGATGCTGTAAACACGTTACTTTCCCGTGTTGATCGTTTTTTCATACTCGCGACAATTTTAAAAGTTTTTCTTCTCAAATTCATTCACTATAGTAGTCGAAATTCGTGCTGTTTTCACGTTGAACTTCTGTGACGTATTTTCGTTTTTAATTTTCCCATCCATTTTCGTCAGTGTTACACAAAAAATATTCTCTTTGTACAAACCTCTCTCATAATATATTTTTTAACTTTCTCCGACCGAGGACTTGAATTTACACAAATGATATTCCTATTGTTTTGAAGTAAATTAGACAAATGACGAGATCATGATTTATGCCTTCATTGCAAATGGAAACGCACTGCGTTAAGTAGTTGAACTTCTCGGGCATGTTTGTTTGACCCTCACTCTGTTTTTGACATGTTGTTTTTTGCACTGCGTGAAGTAGTTGAACTTCTGGGGCATGTCTATTTGAACTTTACTCTGTTTCACTTTATTATATTTTTCTTATATGAAATACACATCATGTAGTACATGAACTTCCGGTTGTTATCACTTTGAACTTCTCTCTGGTTTGAGAGAATTATTTTAAAACACAAAAGACAACATATATTTTTATGTATTTTGGACATCTAAATACACGGTAAACCTCTCTCGCAAGATTTTTTGAACTTTACTCGTCGAGCACTTGAACTTCTAGCAACCTTTTTTTTTCATTTATGAGTTGTTTTTAAAAGTGCAAAAAATGGTGTTGTGTTTTATTTTTATTTTTTGAACAGGTAAATCCTAGGTTTTAATAAACTCCGAACTTCTCTGTTATTTCAATATGAACTTCACCTTTTTATATTTTGAGTAAAGAATTGTATTCGATTTTTATACGGGAAAAATCAAACATGGAAATATAAGGTGAACCTCTCTCACAAGAATTTTTGAACTTCCCCCGACAGAGCACTTGAACTTCTTTCAACAAACCTTTTAAGCTTTTATTTTTCTATACTTTTATTCTCACCGGAAATGCATTCCTTGCAGTAATTGAACTTCTAGTTGTTTCACTATGAATTCTGCCACATTTTTGTGTATACGTCGAATTACACGCAATTGAAGGCTGGACGTCATTTTTTGCCTTTTTTTAAAACATGTAATTGGAGGTCGGTCGTCCCGTTATGAACCGTGCACGGAGGTGCACGTGAACTTCTTGCAACAAATCTGAGTTTTTTTATATACTTCGAACTTCTCTGTTATTTTAATTTCAACCTCTTAGTCATATTCTTAGAAAGGAAATATGTTTTTAAATAAGCATCAAACATTCTTTTTAAAAATTGAACTTCATTGTTTTATTTTTCATAGAAACGGTAATAATTTGAGTTTCCCATATACATCGAATTACTCCTCTTTTTTAATTTGAACTTCATCATTTTTATTCTTTAGTAACAAGGAAAATCTGAGTTTTTTATAAATATGGAACTTCTCTATTTTATAATTTGGACTTCTTGGTTTATTCTTTCAGTGATGGCAAAATCTTAGTTTAGTTCCGTTATTTAAATTTGAACTTCTAGAGTTTTTTTATAAATGCTGATAATCCCATTTTTATGATTTTTTAACTGCTCTATGTTTAAAATTCAAACTTCTTATTTTTATTACAAGCGGTGAAATATCCGTTTCAAAGTGCTCTCTTATTTTTGTACTATTGTGTTAGTCTGAACTTCTTATGTTCTTCCCGTCAACAGATTCAAAATTTCCATTTTTTATACATTGAAATATTGCTTTATTTTTATTTTGAACTTCTTGATTCCATTCTTTAATAATGAGGAAAATCATAACTTCTATAATTATGAAACTTCTCCATATTTTTAATTTGGACTTCTTGGTAGTAGAAAAAAATTCTAGTTTTGTAATAAACATCTAACCACTTTAATAACCGAACATTTCGTAGGATTTTTGCAAAGAGTAAAATCTGAGTTTTTATAAACATCATACCACTCCATTTTTTATTTTGGACTTCTTGGTTTTAGAGAATAAGTAAAGTTTGAACTACTCATTTTTATTAAAGTTGAACTTCTGAGTTTTCTTTTTTCTTATGATTGGGGGAAAAAAACTAAACATCGAACACATTTTTTGTGTACTAAGCACACACACGCACATCACATCCACAAAATTTTTTGGTGGTCAAATGAAAAAGGTTCCAATCCCACAGGCATTAACAATCGAACTTCCTTGAATTTTTTAGCATAATACATGAACTTCTCATGTAAAAAATTGTTTTGGCTTTGATACACGAGGTAATTCTTAGCTCATCTCCCTCACGAGAAAAAGAGAACATTCTTTTTCTATTAATGTTTTTGAAGTGATCTTCCTAGACTTGATTTTTGTTTGTGCTCTTTTAAATTTGTTTGTCACTTCATGTTCTAATAATTCACAAATCTCCCATGTTTTTCCCTTGCATGTTGAAATTATTTGAACTTGCTGAGATACACATAACACATAACACAGTTGCCCTTCTTGAACACGACATCTTGACCTTCACTTATAGAAATTTAAGCATAGTAGTACAAGATAAACAGTGCAATCTTTGTATCCATTTTTTCTTTGAAAGTTGTATCCATTTTTTGAGATGGCAACATGGGTGAAGGGGCTCGTCAAATCGGGCATCGGTCAGTGGTAGTAGCAGAAGGTGGTTGTCTTCTTTTAGATCGATGCAATTGTGTTGGTTTCGAAGAGGAGCGACAATTTTTTTCATTCCTCACCTCAATTTTTTCATTCTTCTTTACTCGAAAACATATGTGAATGTTGCACCATGCTCATGTAGAGTACTATCAGGGGTAGGGAGATGAGCTAAGAAAAACATGTTTTCATCTCAAAATAATGATCTTGTCACGCATGATGGACTGAACCTCTCCAATCCCACAATTTGAACTTCAAAAACACAAAACAGAAAATATCATACACAACTCAGCAACACAAAAATAAAAATCTTATTTTTTCCGCAGGAGTTCATTTCTTTTGCATGCCTCCTCTCTGCATATGAATTCCATCTGCATCTAAAAAAACAGTCGACTTGGGTGTGCTTGCGTCTTCTCTGGTGTCTAGCAGGGCATGAGAGAAGAGGTCAGAGGGGAAGTGACAGGCCAGATGCACTGGTGCTCGGAGAAGGTTAGGTTGGCGAAGGACCCTCGCCGGATACGGTGACCCTTGAGGTGCTCCTCGCCGGAGACAGATGAAGCGTTGGGAGATGTTCTCCTCGGCGACATTTTTTCTGCTGGGAGCACGCGTAAGGGGCGTCGTCATGGAGGAGAGCTCCAGTAGCGACATCCAGCAAGAAGCAATGGGTGGAGCAGGGATTCCGTCGGTTGGGTGAGTGGTCGCCGGTGAGTCCCGCACGGCGGCGGATGGTCGCCGGCAGGCCCCGCTCCGGTGGCCATGGAGGCGTGGCGGCGCGCATCTAGTGCAATAGAGGAAGTGGTGGCATGGATCCGGCCATTGGAGGTGTGGTGGCGCGGATCCAGGGCAATGGAGGAGCGGCGGCACGGATCCGGGCCATTGGAGGCGCGGCGGCACCGATCCAGGGCCTTTGTTGGTGGCGCGATGCAACAGGTCTCCGGCGGTGGCGCCTCCTGTTGGGTGGGGAAGGGGTGGCAGCTACGTCGCCGGTTGGTGGCGAGGCGGCGGCGACGATATCTCCGGTTGCTGGTTGGGGGCAGATCAGGGTGGGTGGTGCGGGGGTTGGGGAGATCGGGGTGGGTGGTGCGGGGGTTGGGGAGACCGGGGTGGGTGGTGCGAGATCTGACTTTTTTGTTTCGATGAGTTCGGGAGGATCCCGTCAGCCCTATATAAGGCGCTCCATGATCCAAATAGTTATTCTAATCCCAGGATTAGAATAGTGTTACTCTCTCTCTCTCTATATATATATACACAAGAGGCAAAAAATGTATGAAGGAAAAAGGTATTAAAGTTGAAGATGTTAAGAATTTACAACCTATTTGAAGAAATACATGGACTTGATACACGACTGCCACCGGTGGTAGAGGTAAATTATTTCATAAGGTTTGATGGAAGTGACATCCCTTACAATAAACACCCTAGTCAATGCTTATATGAATTTGATAGGTACATCATCAAACAAGATCACTTCAATGCAAACGTTATAAAACAATTGAATACAACTCTGGTATGATTGCTCGCTTGAGTGACTTGTTATTTAGAATCACTAATGATGCTAGAGGTGTAGGAAAACATGCCTATATCACTACAAAAAAAGACACATCCATGACATTTTGGCCCGAATGAAAAAAAATCTATCATGGTTATGACACTTATATGACGACAATTGTGACAAAACCACGTATCATCATAGATATGGTGGGCTCCTACTTCTATGACAAAAAATCATGACAGAAAATGGGATTTTCGTCCTGGGCGGGCCCGGGACGCACCTGCATGACATTCTTTGGGTTGTCCATGACATAAAAAATCATGGTAGAAGTGAGGGCGAGGAAATTTTCGCGGAGTTCCCGGTTACAGTGGGTTGGTCGGGGCCGAGCGATGCACTGTGGTTTGCGCTTTTCTCTCGTACGCGCATGTCGTGCGTGCCTGTGTCGCTATAACTAAACCCGAGCGAGAGACGTTCATTTACTGAACTCGAGCGGTCGCATGCTGCTACGTACTGAAGCCGATCGATCGATCCCTTCGCTGCTAACTAAACCTGACCGACTCCTTCGCTGCTAATTGAACCCGATCGATCGCTGCTGCTGCTTACTGAAGCCGATCGAACCCTCGTGCGAGACGTAGCAGCTAGCTATTTGGGTTGCCTCTAGAATAATAATGCCCATTGCTACTGCGCGCACCATACGTAGAACGAGTCAAGACGCGGTGAGTCTGTTGGGAAACGCAGTAATTTCAAAAAAAACTCCTACGCACATGCAAGATCCATCTAGGTGATGCATAGCAACGAGAGGGGAGATTGTTGTCTACGTAACCTTGTAGACCGTAAGCGGAAGCGTTATGACAACGCGGTTGATGTAGTCGTACGTCTTCACGATTCGACCGATCCTAGCACCGAAGGTATGGCACCTTCGCGATCTGCACACGTTCAGCTCAGTGACGTCCCACAAACTCTAGATCCAGCTGAGGTCGAGGGAGAGTTTCGTCAGCATGATGGCGTGATGACGGTGATGATGAAGTTACCGACGCAGGGCTTCGCCTAAGCACTACAACGATATGACCGAGGTGGAAATCTATGGAGGGGGGCACCGCACATGGCTAAACAATCAACTTGTGTGTCTATGGGGTGCCCCCTCCCTCGTATATAAAGGAGTGGAGGAGGGGGAGGGCCGTCCCTCTATGGCGCGCCCCAAGAGGGGAGTCCTACTCCGGATGGGAGTAGGATTTCCCCTTCCCTTGTTGGAGTAGGAGAGAAAGGAAGGGGGAGAGAGAGGGAAGGAAGGGGGGGGGGTCGGGGCCCCACCCAATTCGGATTGGGCTTGGGGGGGGGCACGCCCTCCACCTTGGCCGCCTCCTCCTCTCTCGTACTAAGGCCCAATAAGGCCCATACACTGCCCGGGGGGTTCCGGTAACCCCCCGGTACTCCGGTAAATGCCCGAACTCATCCGGAACCATTCTGATGTCCAAACATAGCCTTCCAATATATTGATCTTTATGTCTCGACCATTTAGAGACTCCTCGTCATGTCCGTGATCATATCCAGGAGTCCAAACTACCTTCGGTACATCAAAACACATAAACTCATTATACCGATCGTCACCGAACATTAAGCGTGCGGACCCTACGGGTTAGAGAACTATGTAGAAATGACCGAGACTCTCTCCGATCAATAACCAATAGCGGAACCTGGATGCTCATATTGGTTCCTACATATTCTACGTAGATCTTTATCGGTCAAACCGCATAACAACATACGATGTTCCCTTTGTCATCGGTATGTTACTTGCCCGAGATTAGATCGTCGGTATCTCAATACCTAGTTCAATCTTGTTACCGGCAAGTCTCTTTATTCGTTCCGTAATGCAACATCCCGTAACTAACTCATTAGTCACATTGCTTGCAAGGCTTATAATGATGTGCATTACCAAGAGGGCCCAGAGATACCTCTCCGATACACTGAGTGACAAATCCTAATCTCGATCTATGCCAACTCAACAAACACCATCAGAGACACCTGTAGAGCATCTTTATAGTCACCCAGTTATGTTGTGACGTTTGATAGCACACTAAGTGTTCCTCCGGTATTCGGGAGTTGCATAATCTCATAATCATAGGAAAATGTATAACTTATGGAGAAAGCAATAGCAATAAACTAAACGATCATAGTGCTAAGCTAACAGATGGGTCAAGTCAATCACATCATTCTCTAATGATGTGATCCCGTTCATCAAATGATAACTCTTGTCCATGGCTAGGAAACTTAACCATCTTTGATTAACGAGCTAGTCAAGTAGAGGCATACTAGTGACACTCGTTTTGTCTATGTATTGACACATGTACTAAGTTTTCGGTTAATACAATTCTAGCATGAATAATAAACATTTATCATGATATAAGGAAATATAAATAACAACTTTATTATTGCCTCTAGGGCATATTTCCTTCAGTCTCCCACTTGCACTAGAGTCCATAATCTAGATTACATAGTAATGATTCTAACACCCATGGAGTCTTGGTGCTGATCATGTTTTGCTCGTGAGAGAGGCTTAGTCAACGGGTCTACAACATTCAGATCCGTATGTATCTTGCAAATCTCTATGTCTTCCTCCTTGACTTGATCGCGGATGGAATTGAAGCGTCTCTTGATGTGCTTGGTTCTCTTGTGAAATCTGGATTCCTTTGCCAAGGCAATTGCACCAGTATTTTCACAAAAGATTTTCATTGGACCCGATGCACTAGGTATGACACCTAGATCGGATATGAACTCCTTCATTTGCTGCTTCCGAAGGAGCTATGTACTCTGCTTCACACATAGATCCCGCCACGACGCTCTGCTTGGAACTGCACCAACTGACAGTGCTACCTCTTGAGCACTGCGTTGGTTTTCCCTTGAAGAGGAAAGGGTGATACAACAAAGTAGCGTAAGTATTTCCCTCAGTTTTTGAGAACCAAGGTATCAATCCAGTAGGAGGCTATGCGCGAGTCCCTCGCACCTACACAAAACAAATAAATCCTCGCAACCAACGCGATAAGGGGTTGTCAACCCCTACACGGTCACTTACGAGAGTGAGATCTGATAGATATGATAAGATAATATTTTTGGTATTTTTATGATAAAGATGCAAAGTAAAATAAAAGGCAATGAAAATAACTAAGTGTTGGAAGATTAATATGATGGAAAATAGACCCGGGGGCCATAGGTTTCACTAGTGGCTTCTCTCAAGAGTATAAGTATTTTACGGTGGGTGAACAAATTACTATTGAGCAATTGACAGATTTGAGCATAATTATGAGAATATCTAGGTATGATCATGTATATAGGCATCACGTCCGAGACAAGTAGACTGACTCCTGCCTGCATCTACTACTATTACTCCACACATCGACCGCTATCCAGCATGCATCTAGAGTATTAAGTTCATAAGAACAGAGTAATGCCTTAAGCAAGATGACATGATGTAGAGGGATAAATTCATGCAATATGATTAAAACCCCATCTTGTTATCCTCGATGGCAACAATACAATATGTGCCTTGCTGCCCCTACTGTCACTGGGAAAGGACACCGCAAGATTGAACCCAAAGCTAAGCACTTCTCCCATTGTAAGAAAGATCAATCTAGTAGGCCAATCAAACTGATAATTCAAAGAGACTTGCAAAGATAACCAATCATACATAAAAGAATTCAGAGAAGATTCAAATATTGTTCATAGATAAACTTGATCATAAACCCACAATTCATCGGTCTCAACAAACACACCGCAAAAGAAGATTACATCGAATAGATCTCCGCGAGAGAGGGGGAGAACATTGTATTGAGATGCAAAAGAGAGAAAAAGCCATCTAGCTAATAACTATGGACCCGAAGGTCTAAGGTAAACTACTCACACTTCATCGGAGAGGCTATGGTGTTGATGTAGAAGCCCTCCGTGATCGATGCCCCCTCCGGCGGAGCTCCGGAACAGGCCCCAAGATGGGATCTCGTGGATACAGAAAGTTACGGCGGTGGAATTAGGGTTTTGGCTCCGTATCTGATCGTTTGGGGGTACGTAGGTATATATAGGAGGAAGGAGTACATCGGTGGAGCAACAGGGGGCCCACGAGGGTGGAGGGCCCGCTTGGGGGGGGGGGGGTAGGCGCGCCCCCTACCTCATGGCTTCCCTGTTGGTTGCTTGACGTAGGGTCCAAGTCTCCTGGATCTTGTTCGTTCCAAAAATCACGTTCCCAAAGGTTTCATTCCGTTTGGACTCCGTTTGATATTCTTTTTCTGCGGAACTCTGAAATAGGCAAAAAAGGCAATTCTGGGTTGGGCCTCCGGTTAATAGGTTAGTCCCAAAAACAATATAAAAGTGAATAATAAAGCCCAATAATGTCCAAAATAGAAGATAATATAGCATGGAGCAATCAAAAATTATAGATACGTTGGAGACGTATCAGACAGCTCCACCATTTGATAAAAAAATACTTATCCAGTTTGTGACTTAGAGTCATCCGGATCAGTGGCAAAGCTTGCATCGACGTAACCATTTACGACGAGCTCTTTGTCACCTCCATAAATGAGAAACCTATCCTTAGTCCTTTCCAGGTATTTCGGGATGTTCTTGACCGCTGTCCGGTGATCCACTCCTTGATTACTTTGGTACCTCCCTGCTAAACTAATAGCAAGTCACACATCAAGTCTGGTACACATCATTGCATACATGATACAACCTATGGCTGAAGCATAGGGAATGACTTTCATTTTCTCTCTATCTTCTGCAGTGGTCGGGCATTGAGTTTGACTCAACTTCACACCTTGTAGCATAGGCAAGAACCCTTTCTTTGCTTGATCCATTTTGAACTTCTTCAAAACTTTATCAAGGTATGTGCTTTGTGAAAGTCCAATTCAGCGTCTTGGTCTATCTCTATAGATCTTGATGCCCAATATATAAGAAGCTTCACTGAGGTCTTTCATTGAAAAATTCTTATTCAAGTATGCTTTTTATGCTATTCAGAAATTCAGTATTATTTCCGATCAACAATATGTCATCTACATATAATATCAAAAATGCTACAGAGCTCCCACTCACTTTCTTGTAAATACAGACTTCTCCAAAAGTCTGTATAAAACCATATGCTTTGATCACGCTATCAAAGCGTATATTCCAACTCCGAGATGCTCGCACCAGTCCATAAATGGATCGCCGAAGCTTGCATACTTTGTTAGCACCATTTGGATTGACAAAACCTTCTGGTTGCATCATATACAACTCTTCTTTAAGATATCCATTAAGGAATGCAGTTTTGACATCCATTTGCCAAATTTCATAATTTTAAAATGTGGAAATTGCTAACATGATTCGGACGGACTTAAGCATCGCTACAGGTGAGAAGGTCTCATCGTAGTCAACTCCTTGAACTTGTCGAAAACCTTTTGCAACAAGTCGAGCTTTGTAGACAGTAATATTACAGTCAGCGCCAGTCTTCTTCTTGAAGATCCATTTATTCTCTATGGCTTGCTGATCATCTGGCAAGTGAACCAAAGTCCACATTTTGTTCTCATACATGGATCCCATCTCAGATTTCATGGCCTCAAGCAATTTTGTAGAATCTGGGCTCATCATCGCTTCCTCATAGTTCGTAGGTTCGTCATGGTGAAGTAGCATGACTCCCAGAACAGGATTACCGTACCACTCTCGTGCGGATCTTACTCTGGTTGACCTACGAGGTTCGGTAGTAACTTGATCAGAAGTTTTATGATCATCATCATTAGTTTCCACTACTAGGAAAAATGCTACTAGCAGCGCGGGTAAAATGACTACTAGAAGTGCGGGTACCCGCGCTACTAGTATCGCGCTACAGCTAATAGTTAGTAGTAGCATGGGTTAAACCCGCGCTACTACTAACTTTGTTAGTAGTAGCGTGTGCCACCCGCGCTACTGCTATTACGTACACGCGCTACTACTAATGAAATAGTAGTAGCGTGGGTAAACAACCAACGCTACTAGTGTCCTATATACTAGTAGCGCTCAGTTTCCTTCCCTTGCTACTACTAACTTATTAGGAATTAAAAAAATAAACCAGTACACATCATTACAAATACAAGATTTATAATAAACCAACATAGAACACATCCAGTAAGATCATACATAATTGACATTGACTCCTATTTCATGGTTAACTGGACACCGAAGCCAATAAATGAGCCAAAACCCCATCATTATGCATTGGTACTCACGATTGACCACTTCAAAAAACATGCAAGTATGTATATCATTAACAATTGCAAACATAAGTTTCTTTCTACTATAGTTGTTGTATCTACTATCACACAGTTCCTCATTCTACCTATTCTCACTCCAATAAGAAGAAAAATGAAAAGGAAAAATAGAGATAAGATGCCGCAATTGCACTTCGGTGTCATGGATTCAGTCTGCTGCTTCAACATCTCATTATCCTGCAGCAATGGAAATTTGCCCCAAAATTACCTTTTGCAACTCTTCAAATCTCTTTGTTGAAGCAAACAGTGAGGTCTTAACCTAAAAAAAAAGATTGTCCCATAAGCATTGTAGACTTCAATCATGGGAGAATATAAGAGTGTACAAGGCATATACAGAAAATGGAACCAACCTTTAAAAGTTCATCTTGTAGCTCCCTATTTTTGGTCAATTTAGTGTCATATTGTGTGCATCTGTGATAACCCCGAGGTAAGATCTCTGCACAAACCTTCCCACTCTGTTGCTATCTTCTACTTATGAATGAAAACATACCTTACTTGTTAGAGAAGTAAATGTGAAAGTTGATTACAACATGTATGCTAAGTTGCTAACCCATAGAGACAACTAGACCAAATGTGAAAGTTTCCATGTTGCCGAGGAAGTATATGAGCACCCCTCGAAACGTCTATTTTCACTTACTAATTGACGTTTCTATCAGACAATCATGGAAGTGGTCAACAACTGTTTATCTTTCTACATCAATTTGGACAGTTAACAGTAAGCAAATATAGCATTATAATCCCAGCCAACTACATATATAACTAGAAAAAAATGATGAAAACAAGAAGACTATCCAACCAATTGACTACAATTATTGAGGAGCTACATGGAGAGTGCTAGTATTATAATCGGCCTTGCAATCTAGGCTCGAACGAAACTTAAACTGAAATCGGCCTTGCAATGTAGGCTCCTCCACCTTTCACAGCGGTGGAGCAAACTGAAACTGAAATCGGCCTTGCAATATACTACAAACCCTCTACAAAATTCGTATTGAAACTTTTTTTAAAACAGCCTCTACAAGGCCGTAAACTGGCATACGAAACAATGCGCTCAGGATACTAACTTTCGGGACAGCAAACTAAAACAATAGCTGCTCTCAAACCATACATCCAAACGATGCAAACAAATACTCTATGGAAAGCTTGGAACTTGCTTTACATATTTCATATAGAGGCAACTCGAAATTCTGTGAATAACTAACTCGTTTTTCACCTAGAAGCTGGTTGTCCAGATTTGGCAGTGCAGTTTTTAACTGAACCAGATTAAGTTTACAGCCAGAGATACCCAACGCTACAGATTTTTGCTAGAAGGCAATCAACATCTCGCAACATCATGGATGGGCTATATCCCTAACTGATTTGGCTGAGCAAAGGAACTAACATAGAGAAGGTCCGACTAGGCACCAAAACCAAATAAGTATAAGCACTGAAATCACCAACGAATTTGCAAATTGGTTCAGGAATCCATCTCCAATTATCAAATCTAATTCTAATCTATGAGCTGCTGCCACAGATCCCTAGTTCTTACCTAGCCAGCACCATAGAGAAGAGGGCTGATATGTATCGCTGGTGCTCACCTCAGATGAGAAGAAGTAGGAAAAGGTGCGGCGTGGCCAGCGCCATGGATTCTCACAATGAACTGCAAAAATATATCCAGTGAGCTGCAAAAGAATTGAAAGGAGCTGCAAATGAACACATGTTTTAACAGCAGGCATGTCATGAATGGGCAAACTAAAGTGCATCGCTTCAGGGATGCAAGACTAATGTAGGATCGAAAGTATGTCTAGAGGGGGGGTGATTAGACTACTTGACCAAATAAAAACTTAACCTTTTCCCAATTTTAGTTCTTGGCAGATTTTAGCTATTCTAGGACAAGTCAAGCAATCATCACACAATTCAAGCAAGCATGCAAAGAGTTTATGGGCAGCGGAAAGTAAAGCATGCAACTTGCGAGAATGTAAAGGGAAGGGTTTGGAGAGTTCAAACGCTATTGGAGACACGGATGTTTTTCCCGTGGTTCGGATAGGTGGTGCTATCCTACATCCACGTTGATGGAGACTTCAACCCACGAAGGGTAACGGTTGCGCGAGTCCACACAGGGCTCCACCCAAGGGCAATGGTTGCGCGAGTCCACGAAGGGCTCCACCCACGAAGGGTCCACGAAGAAGCAACCACCCACAAAGGGTCCACGAAGAAGCAACCTTGTTTATCCCACCATGGCCATCGCCCACGAAGGACTTGCCTCACTAGCGGTAGATCTTCACGAAGTAGGCGATCTCCTTGCCCTTACAAACTCCTTGGTTCAACTCCACAATCTTGTCGGAGGCTCCCAAGTGACACCTAGCCAATCTAGGAGACACCACTCTCCAAGAAGTAACAAATGGTGTGTAGGTAATGAACTCCTTGCTCTTGTGCTTCAAATGATAGTCTCCCCAACACTCAACTCTCTCTCATAGGATTTGGATTTGGTGGAAAGAAGATTTGAGTGGAAAGCAACTTGGGAAGGCTAGAGATCAAGATTCATATGGTAGGAATGGAATATCTTGGTCTCAACACATGAGTAGGTGGTTCTCTCTTAGAACAAATGAGTTGGAATGATGTGTGTGTTCTGATGGCTCTCTTACTGAATGAGAAAGAGGCGGAGGGGTATATATAGCCTCCACAAAAAATCCAACCGTTACACACAATTTACCAATCTCGGTGGGACCGAATCAGAAAACTCGGTCTGACCGAAATAGTAAACCTAGTGACCGTTAGGAATTTCGGTGGGACTGACATGCAACTCGGTAGGACCGATTTGGTTAGGGTTTGGGCATAACCTAATCTCAGTGAGACCGATTACACAAACTCGGTGAGACCGAATTTGGTAATTAGCTAACCAGAGAGTTGGTCTTGCAAACTCGATGGGACCGATTTGCTCTTTCGGTGAGACCGAGTGGAACTCGGTGAGACCGAAAAGTTACAAAGGGGAAACACTGAGTTTACATTGCAATCTCGGTGGGACCGATTCGCTCTTTCGGTGGGACCGAAAAGTTACGAAAGGGAAACAGAGAGTTTGCAACCCCATCTCGGTGGGACCGAGATCCTTATCGGTAGAACCGAATTGCTAGGGTTTGGCAGTGGCTAATGACAAGTGAAACTCGGTGGCGCCGGATAGGAAGAATCGGTAGGACCGAGTTTGGCTTAGAGTTTTGGTCATATGTGGATATGGGAAAGTAGTTGATGGTTTTGGACCATATCACTAAGCACATGAAGCAAGAGGCTCATTAAGCAACACCTCATCCCTCCTTAATAGTATTGGCTTTTCCTATGGACTCAATGTGATCTTGGATCACTAAAATATAAAATGAAGAGTCTTGAGCTTTTGAGCTTGAGCCAATCCATTGTCCTTAGCATTTTGAGGGTTCCACTTTCACATCCATGCCATGCCAATCATTGAGCTTTCCTGAAATAATTATCTTGGAACAGTATTAGCTCAATGAGCTATATGTTGTTATGAATTACCAAAACCACCTAGGGATAGTTGCACTTTCAACTAATCAGGTGCATAGAGAGATGTTATAAACTTGTTCAGATTGACGAGGATAATTAAGGAATAACTGATGTAGGGTGCAACCCTAATCGGCTGATGTTTCACGATAGGAGCGGATCCCGTGACGAACACGAAGAACACGAGGATGGAAACGAGGGAAAACACAAGGGAAACACTCAAACTAACAAGAACAAGTTACACATGTGCTAGATCCTCGAGTACAAAGGGGAAGATACACGATCCAAAGTCAACAACGGACGCTACACGGTAACCGGTCTTCTCCGTGAGGAGGTCTTGAGTTCTTCCCTAAAGAGGTTGTTGAATCCTCTTGGGGGATCTTCTCCGGTGGAGGCTCGAATCTCTGAGGAGAAGGTAACCTAGTGGATGAGCAAAGCTCTCACACAAAATATGAGCTAATCCTTTGCTAACCCTAGAAAGTTAGACGAGGTGGAGTATATATAGTCTAGGGGGGTAGAAAGGGTACACATGCCTCGGCCCTTTACTGTGCGCAGACAGGGAGGCAGGACGTCCGGGCGTTCACGGAGGGCCGGATGTCCAGGCTGTGGAGGCCGGATGTCCGGGCTGGTGAATCTGGCCATGTTGCTCTCGGGTTCGGGGGTGTCCGGATATCCGGGCTTGAGGCCGGATTTTGTTGGGAACGTAGTAATTTCAAAAAAAAATTCCTACACACACACAAGATCATGGTGATGCATTGCAACGAGAGGGGAGAGTGTTGTCCACGTACCCTCGTAGACCGAAAGCGGAAGCGTTAGCACAACGCGGTTGACATAGTCGTACGTCTTCATGATCCGACCGATCAAGTACCGAACGCACGGTACCTCCGAGTTCAGCACACGTTCAGCCCGATGACATCCCTCGACCTCCAATCTAGCCGAGTGTTGAGGGAGAGTTTCGTCAGCACGACGACATGGTGACGATGATGATGTTCTACCGACGCAGGGCTTCGCCTAAGCACCGCTGCAGTATTATCAAGGTGGACTCTGGTGGAGGGGGGCACCGCACACGGCTAAAAGATCAAATTGTTGTGTCTTTGGGGTGCCCCCTGCCCCCGTATATAAAGGAGCAAGGGGGGAGGTGCGGCCGGCCAGGAGGAGGCACGCCAGGAGGAGTCCTACTCCGACCGGGAGTAGGACTCCCTCCCTTCCTTGCTGGATTAGGAGAAGGGGGGAAAGAGGAGGGAGAGAGGAAGGAAAGGGGGGGGGAGCCGCCCCCCTCTCCTTGTCCTATTCAGACTATAGGGGGAGGGGCGTGCGGCCCTGCCCTAGCCGCCTCTCCTCTTCTCCAATAAGGCCCACTATGGCCCATTAAGCCCCCCGGGGGGTTCCGGTAACCCCTCGGTACTCTGGTAAAATGCCGATTTCACCCGGAACATTTCCGATATCCAAATATAGGCTTCCAATATATCAATCTTCATGTCTCGACCATTTCGAGACTCCTCGTCATGTCCGTGATCACATCCAGGACTCCGAACAACCTCATAAACTCATAATATAACCGTCATCGAAACTTTAAGCGTGCGGACCCTACACTACAAAAAATACACTTCCGTGATGATACGTGTTTGTCACAGTAGGTCGCGTTTTTTGTCATGCATGTACATCCATGACGATTTTATGACAGAATCAAGATAGTCATACATGTGCTGTCATAGAAGTGTTCCATGACATTACCAAAATTATCATCACGGAAGTGTCCACTTCCATGACGATAAATCGCGCGTCACAGAAGTGCTTTCGTCAAGGGTGACCGACACGTGGCATCCACCGCAACGGAACACCGTTAAGCTATCGGGTCGGGTTTTGGATCCGATAACCCGTTAACAGCCCCGACCAATGGGGATTTTCCACGTGTAAAATCATCATTGGCTGGAGGAAACACGTGTCGGCTCACCGTTTGGACAGATGTCATCCGCTCATTGGACCGAAGGCGCCTATGATACGGCGACACGTGGCACGGCCCAACAGAGGCCCATTCCTGTGAAAAGGCCAGCCTGTTTGACTTGGTCAAAAGGTGGCGGGCCGGCCCACGAAAAGCATGTTAGCGGCCTGTTCGCATATAGCCCATTTACAGCCCGCTAACCCAGGGCCCGTTATGCCCTATCCGAATTAGGCCCAGTAGCGTCATCTGGGCCGTCCAATATGATTCAGCCCGTTTTAACTTCCGGCCCATGTGTGGCCCATGAATTCTTTTGGCCCATATGAGGACCTTTGTAACTCTTGGCCCATTAACGGCCCGTGGTGAAACTGGCCCGTAATGAACAGTGTATCACTTTATACCCATTAACGGCCCGTTATTCCATTGGGTCGTTTCCAGCCCAAGTTATCTTTCGGCCTTCTCAGGGCCCATTGATTCTTCGGCTCATTTGCAGCATTCGGTTACATACGGCCCGTTGCTGTCATTTTCTGCTTGTGGGCCAAATTCAGCCCGTCGTTACAGTCAGCCCATTTGCGGACCGTTAATACGTTGGGCCATTTTCATGTCAAAAAAACCCGTTGGGCTGTTTTCATAGAGTTATCAAATATGGCCTATTAATGGCCCGTTATGGTCCACGAATAGTTCGGCCCATGATTGGCGAAATGATGATACACCCCGTAGAAGGCCCATGGATCCTATGGCCCGTATGAGGCCCATGGATAGTACGGCCCGTAGAAGGCCCATGGATCATACGGCTCGTAGAAGGCCCATGGACCCTAAGGCCCGTATAGATGGCCGATGGATCCTATGGCCAGACGAAGGCCCATGGATCATACGGCCTGCAGGAGGCCCATGGTTACAACAGTATGTGTGTTGCCATGATTATTTTGGCCTAGTTACCAAAAATAGGCTATTGTGGCCACTAGAAAAAAACAGAAAAAGAACTGCAGTGACTACAAGAAAACAACTAAACAAGACAATAAGGAAATAAATAAGCAAGCAATTAACACTAGCCTATTACCGCTATTGCACATATTACATCCACTGGGCATCAAAGTTCGCCACCAGTGCAAATATAGGGAACAAAGCGGCACATTACATACACTGGCCGTCAAAATTGGCCACCAGTGCAAATAAATGCGGCAGCAAAACAAGAGCATAACTGAAACAACTTCAGAAGAGCTCAAGGAACGTTATCCTGGGTATCCACCATGCTGGCAATAAGCTTAGCAAGCTGATTAGCTTTGTCCTGTTTGGCACTAAAATCCTCCAACACTTGCTGTTGCACCAGAAAGTATGCATCTGAATGCTCCAGGGACTTCCGTAGTCCTTCCGCTTCTTGTCGCAGCACAGCTGATTGATGTCTTTCAGCTTGTAGGTGAGACTCAAGAAACCGAACTGATTCAGACAGTGAGTTTGAATAGCTTGTGCAAGCGGTAGTAGCCAGTAACTCGAACAGTAAACCAAGACATGACTTTGGGGTTGTCTCGCTGTCTTCAAGATAGTCTTCCTTAGCTGTTTTATCAGCTTTGTTGGAGACCAACAAGGATGTGTCACTATCTTGAACCTTATCTGCATTACTTCCTTTACCATTGCTTAATAAGGCACTCTTCCCCAATATTCTGTCAGCATTCTAAAATAAGAAACAAGCAGACACATAACAAGTTTAGCATGTACTAGTATATGAAACTCATTTTAGTGAACCAGTTCATTAGTAAGGTGGATAGGATTAAACTACCAAGTCTTCTATTGCCAAGTACTAGTACATAATAAAAGCATCAAACAAACATATATCTATGTCCTATGGTCACTTCATTTTCTTGCCAAATCAAAATAGAGACACGGTTCAAATCATATCAGTTCAAGACAAAGCAGCAGTGAAAGAATACAAAGCGTGGGACACTACACGACACAACAAGATTTCAGATGGGTACCACGGGTCTACATGTACAACACCACTATTGGCTCTGTTGTGATGCTAGTAATGTGCATGATATGAAAGTCAACTGTATACACAATTGAAATTGAAATCAACAGAGCTACTGATAAGAGCAAACCTGTTAAAGAAACATGCGTGAACATACCTGCTGTGCCGTTGGAGTTTCGATTGGATCCTTCAATTTAAAAACAAGTTTGTATGAGTAAATACAGTGATACAGGAGCAAAGCAATCATAGTTAAAAAAAGGCACGCCTAAGCGAGCGCTTAAGCACGCCTAGGCTCTAGGCGTTGGCAAAATGCATTGCGCATAACTACGCATAATCTGTGCATAACTGCGCATAAGCATGCGCTTTGGTCAGTAAAGCGCAAGGCGGTGGCAAAACACACAATTAACGCCTAGCGCTTTTTTGAACTATGATAGCAATGGAATCTTAAATTAGAATAGTTGTTCTTCAGGTTTAGGCACTTGTTCTACATGAACAGAGTACAATAAGACGCAAGAATATAATACTGAAAAATAGAAAATGAGCTCATAGACCTTACCACATTCTTGGTTCGGGACCAGTACAGAACAAGGCGTTCCCAGTCATCGTCCAGTAAATGTGTCTCAGGAGAACATAAGGGAATTTGATGAGTTTCTTTGCTGGTGAAGTACGTTTTCTTCAGGTAATTCCGATACTGCCACCAAGCATTCTTGAAGATAGCAGAGGTATTAGCATAGGTTACCTCATCATGAGTTTCCAAATCGTTCCTTCTCTATAGAGAAAAATGGGAAAATTTGCTGTATTATAACCATCATGGAGGTAGGATGTATGGGACGAAGCAAAGTAATTGCCATGAATAACATTACTTACACATAACTCCTGGACAAACACTTGCAACTGGCATTTTCCTTCATCTTCAGTATAATATTTCCAAGATGGGAAGATACGCACATACGATTTAACAACATCAAATGCGATAGATGCTAAACTACGACTAGCTGGTTGTGCTTCCTCCATAGGAATAGGCGTACTAACTGGTGGAGTTGGGGTTCACCGTGATAGTACTGGCCCTTTGGGCACTGGAGCTGCCTTACTAACTGCTCTTGTTTGGGAGCTCTGTGGTGGAGATGGTGCTGTGTCAATAGGAACTGGGTTACTATTGGCTGGGGTTGGGGTTAGATTGGGTGAAGCTGGTTCTCTGTCCATCGCAGTAGGGGTACAATCTGCGAGAGTTTGGGTTATGTGTGGTAGGGCTGGTTCTTGTGCATGTACAACCGGGGTGCTATCTCCACCAAGAGGTAGCACTGTTTTATTTGAAGACCGTGTTTTTAGTCCGCTAGATAGTGGCATCACCCGCTCCAATTCAAATGGCTTATAAACAAGAAACATAGTTGAATGTACAAACATTGTATGAGAGACAGATGCAATAGATAGTGTGGAAAAAAGAGGGCATGAAATAGTTGACATGTATATTGTTTAACTAAAACGGATAGCATGACATAATTTCACATATATGATGTCTATCTAAACTGGATAGCATAGCATAACATAATTCAAAGATATGATGAATAACTAAACAGGATCACATGACATAATTCACCTACATGTTATCTAAGTAATCAGGATCGCATCATTTAATTCACATATGTGATTTATATGCTAAACAGAGGGCATTCGATATGATGTCTGAACTAAGAACATGGTGTTGAATATTGTGTATATGATGTCTAAACTATGCAATGCAAGACACCGTATGCATGATATGAGCAATATAACCGTGCCAAGTTAGAGAATACACCTCAGTGGGGGAATAGGACTGGTCATCTGTCTCTGAATCCATCCCTGAGGAGCTATCGGGACCCAACAAGAGATCTGCTTCGACAGGTAGCACTGTCTGCTCTGGAGGCCTTGTTTTCACTCCAGATTTTTCCATCTCCCACCCAAATGGCTGATTCACAGGAAGAGTAGTTTAATGTACAAACATTGTTGACAAATGGAAATGTAATGAAGAAAAGGATGGGCAAGATATCATTCAAATATATGATGCTTGGTTAAACAGGATGGCATTGCACATTTCACATATATTATGGCTGGCTAAAAGACATGAGACTGCATAATTCCCATATATGATATAGAAACTAAACATGTGGCATTACAGAACATGTCTAAACTAAGAAGATGACATATATGATGTCAAAAGTAGGCACTGCAAGGCAACATATGCATGATATGACTAACGTCATCATGCCAAGGTAGAGAAAACACCTTGGGGGTAAATAGGAGTGGTCAGCGGCGTCTGAATCCGCCTCAGAACAGATATCTTCCTCTGGATTACAATCTGGAGAGGGGTGGGGAGGGTTTGCCATTGAACCCACCATGGAGCGATGTCTGCATGACATTGTATTGCTGCGCGAAACTCTTCTCTTTCTCTCTACATGTTCAGCATGACTGTGTACAATATCTGACATGCATACGAAAAAATATGGTGAGATTATGTAAGGAGAGCATGCATAAATTTAGAGTGATGGTAACAACCAGTGGATCGACGTTTTTCCACTGAACCAAAATAGCCCTAATGGATCGACGTGAATGTATAGTAATAAGTGATGCAATAAGTGTACAACCTCTTTGCCGTAGCCGTGTCGACCTCAGCATCATTGGGTTGGTTGCTGAAGCAGTTGAGGCAGAGGTGGCTGTCGGAGGTGTGGAGGAAGATCTGAGGAATCTGTAGACGGCGTCCAGGGCACTACTCTGTTGTGATGGATCATTCTGTCGTTGGAGCAGCTCCGGTGAGCCGTAAGACGTCAAGGCTGAAGCACCACAAGACAGACATCGTCAATCTCAAGTGGGATTCTAATAGCATCTCCAATAGATGATGTAACATGGATGTAAAATTAACATCACCAAAAACCACCTGACTACAACAGATGAGGTAAAAACTGTTGACTCTGAACTTAACTGTCGAAACTAAAATTTACTGTGGAATCTGAATGCTACTGTCGAAACTGAACGTAATGATAGCAGAGAGGCACTTGACATGTAGTTTAGGGAGGGCCTGCAGTTCATCTTCAACCTGCACCCCCCTGAGCCGCGAGCCACTACCGGCCGAACCGCCGGCCCCAGCGCCGCCTCGCCGCCCCGAAACAACCCACCACCGCCGCCCCAACCAGCCCTCTAGGCCCCCCGCCCCACCCTGAACCCTAAGATAGATAGTGGGGTACCTCTCCGGCGAGCCCCCGTCCCCGCTGTGGGTGGTTCTTCCTTAACTCCGGCGAGCCCCCCAACCCCTGAAAATCGACTGACCCAAAAGTCGATTCAGTCGACTGAAGTGTGGCTTAATCGGAGCAGAGCAGCAGCACGAGCGAGGGGGAGAGCAGCAGCAGCAGTTGGGCGAGCGAGCGATCGAGCGAGAGCCGGAGCAGCAGCAGCGCGAGCGAGCGAGAGCAGGAGCAGCAGATCCAGCTGGTATGGACACCGCCGCCGAACGGGCCTCGCACTGGGGGAGATACGCCATGGAGATGTCGCCCGCGACGCCGGCTTCAAGGTAGCCGCTCCATGGGGGTGCGGGATGGAGCACCGTCGGCGCCGGGAGGTCGAGTTAAGGAGAAGGTGCGATGCGATGCGATGAGTGTACAACCTCTTTGGTGGCGCCAAGTAGGCCTCGACTTCGTCTGAGGATTCAGTGAGGATGCTGCGGTTCCGGTGGAGCAGGTTAAGGCGGCGCTGTGGGGATGGAGCAGCCGCGATAGACGAGGCGATCGTCGGAGCAGCTCCTTGGAGGTGGAGGACGGGGCGGCTGAACCGGTGGGACGACGAGATGGACGACGGATCCTCATCCGGGGAGGTGGACGAGGGATGTCGAGCTGTTGCGGTGGACGACGTTGTCGGGGAAGAGGCTCCGGCTGGGTAGCGGTGACGTGGCGGACGGAGGAGGGTGGGGTTTCGCGGCTGGAGCGGAGAGGTTATGGCGGCCTGGGATTTCGAATAGCGAAAAGGGGGTGATGAAGCTATGTACCTAGGGTAGGGTCATGGATCTGTCCAACATACCCTCCCCAAGGACATCTCTACAAAGAATCAGAAGCAGTTGGAGAGAGAACATCATCCACTCGACCATGAAGATGTGCTCACTCGACTTCCTTGAAGACAGTCGACCACCTTGAAGACACTCGACCACCAGAAGATGAGAAGCCCTCCAGTCTGCAACGGTTGTGACTTAAACCATTGCTTTATGGGCATTTATAACACTTTATTGTAGACGTTACCAGTAACGCACCACCTTTATGAACATTGAACCCTGTGTAATGGAGGGGAGCTGGGGTCCTGGCGCACTCTATATAAGCCACCCCCTCCTCTGGGACAGGGGTGGGCACTTTTGTAAACTCACACACACACATATAATCCAGTCGACCGCCTCAGGGCACCGAGACGTAGGTCTGTTACTTCCTCCGAGAAGGGCCTGAACTCATAAAACTCGTGTGTACAACCACTCCATAGCTAGGATCTTGCCTCCTCATACTTACCTCCCATTCTACTGTCAGTCTTAGATCCACGACAGTTGGCGCCCACCGTGGGGCAGGTGTCTTAGCGACTTATTGGAGAAGTTGCAATTTTTTCGATCCCCTTCATCATGGTTCCAGGCGGAGGTTTGGCTGAGGGCCGCGAGATCCATCTCGGTGCGCTCGTGTTTGTCGCCGACGACTCCGCTTGGCTCCAGGAGGCACCACTCGACGCCGACGCGCTCCCCGCCCGCGGGGCGGTGCACTTTCGCGCGTGCGTCCGCGGCGTCCTCCTACGGCAATCCTCGACCCAGTACCAGTCGACTCCAGCAGCTTTCCCCCTCCCTGCGACCCGCCGGAGCAAGCGCACTGGTCAGTCGAGGCTTCAGCGGTGGGTGAAGCATGCGGTGGCCCGCCAATGGGCCACCCCTCAAGTCGCGGCGATCGAGCCCGACGAATCTCTCTACGGCCTGTTCGATCTGTCGACTGGCTCCGTAGAGACCGCATCCGAGTGCGGCAGCAGTGACTCGGCGGCGGAAGTCCTGATGGTCAATGGACCACGCAGTCCTCCTGGCTCCAATCGTGAAGACGGAGGTGACGGGAACGGTGATCCGTCGCGCGTTGACGAGGAGTACCGCCCCGAACCTCTCTCCTCGCAGCAGAGGGAAGAACTTCCTCGTCGGAACATGGATGCCCTGCACACTCCTATAGTTGGGGAAACCCCCGAGGCCCAGGCCTTGGAGCAGGCGCGCTTGGCTAATCTGGCTGAGCGCACTCGACTAGAGAACCTCCAGCGCGCACTCGACGATCGTGCTCGACAACATGCTCCTGAGTCCAGTCGACGCCAACTTTTTCCACCTCCAACTCAGGTATACCGAACCCTGATCCAGAATCTAGCTGCTGCTGCCCGGATAGCGGAGTCGATCCAACCCTCCCGGTCAGAAGCTGGTCGAGGTCTGGTGCAGATCCGAGCCTTGCTTCGGGCGGTGGGAGAGCAGAATACAGTTGTATCTCAGTCGCGGGATAGGATCCACAGCAGATCCGTGATGGCAGACACAGTTCAGTTGGCCCATAGCCCAAGATCGCCTCCGAGGCATGAGGGACGTGGGGATCGATGAGATCAGTACAAAAATCGAGAGCAGTATGATTGCCGAGTCGATCGTGATGATCGCCGTCGAGTGCCCACGCCTCCCCCGAGGAGCGGGTCGTACGTGCCTCGGCAGCATGAAGAGAGACGCCCTCATAGTGTTGGGCGAGGTATTCCAATCAACCCCAGGGAGCCAGGCTTTGATGCGAGATCTATTCTCGTGCATGGCTTGGTCGACAGAAACAGAGCTCACCAGGAGGGCCATGATGGAGGTCCACAAACCAGCAACAGAGTGCATGTCTCTGGTCCAGAGTGCTTCAGCAGAGCTATCAGAGCTGCGGTGATTCCCCCCAACTTCAGGTTGGCGTCTGGAGTTAGTAAGTTCACCAGGGAGTCCAAGCCTGACACTTGGCTTGAAGACTACCGAGTGGCTGTCCAGATTGGTGGCGGCAATGATGAAGTGGCCATGAAACACCTTCCTCTGATGTTAGAGGGCTCGGCTAGAGCGTGGCTGAATCAGTTAGCACCTGGTAGCATCTATACTTGGGAAGATCTCGCCCGAGTGTTTGTCAGAACATTCGAGGGCACGTGCAAACGGCCGGCAGGTTTGACAGAGTTGCAGTGTTGTGTTCAGAAACCGAATGAAACTTTGAGGGTTTATATCCAGAGATGGATCACCCTGCACCACACAGTAGAAGATGTGTCAGATCATCAGGCAATTTGTGCCTTTAAGGAAGGCATCAGGTATCGAGAGTTGAATATGAAATTTGGCCGGACAGGAAATATGACTCTGGCTCGGATGATGGAAATTGCCACCAAGTATGCCAATGGTGAAGAAGAAGAGCGGCTCCAGAGTGGCAAGCACAAAGCAGTCGCCCATGAAGCCGGAGGAGGAAACTCTGGTCAGAAACAGAAGCGCAAGGCCAAGCCAGCTGCCCCGGGTGAAGCCTTGGCTGTGGTTCAAGGAAAGTTCAATGGGAAGCCCAAAGGGCCGTGGAACCCCAAGAAAGTAAAAGATCAAGATGGAAATGACGTGTTGGATCTGCCGTGCCATATCCACACCAAAAAAGATGAAGAAGGTAATTTCATTTACCTGAAGCACACCACTCGGCAGTGTCAGCTCTTAATCCAACAGTTCCGAGAGAAACAGCCCAAGGAAAAAGAGAAGGAGGCAGACAAGGCTAAGGATGAGGAAGAGGATGACGATGGTTATCCCCACGTGAATTCCACTTTGATGATTTTTGCTGATGTTGAGAGCAAAAGTCGATTGAAAGTTATCAACAGGGAAGTGAACATGGTCGCTCCAGCGAGACCCAGTTACTTGAAGTGGTCACAGACTGCCATTACATTCGACCAGTATGATCATCCAGTGCACATCACCACCCTGGGAGGCAAGCACTGGTGGTCGACCCGGTGGTCGAAGGCACTCAACTGACAAAGGTCCTGATGGACGGTGGCAGTGGTCTGAACATACTGTATGTAGAAACATTGAAAGGAATGGGCATTCCGATGTCCAGACTCAGTGAAAGCCATATGAGTTTCCATGGGGTCATTCCAGGCAAGAAGGCTGCATCCCTCGGTCAGATTGCACTTGACGTGGTTTTCGGTGATTCCAAAAATTACCGCAAAGAAAAGTTGACGTTTGAAGTTGTGGATTTCCAGAGTGCTTATCATGCAATTCTGGGCAGGCCAGCTTATGCACGATTTATGGCTCGACCATGTTACGTGTCCCTCAAACTGAAGATGCCTGGTCCCAGAGGAGTGATCACTATCTCTGGTAATCGGAAGAAGGCAGAAGAGTGCTTCCAGAAGGGCTCAAAGATCGCCGATGCCCAGATGGCCGTGGTAGAATTGCAAGAATACCAGAAAAATGCAGATCCGAGTGACTTGCTGCGAGCCAAGAAGCCAGCCACAGATTCAGCATTCCAGTCTTCTGGTGAAACAAAGTCGATTCACATTCACCCGATAGATCCCAATGCTGCTCCGACTCACATTTCAACCTCACTCAACTCCAAATAGGAAGAAGCGCTCATCCAGTTCCTCCGTGAGAACTGGGACATCTTTGCATGGAAGCCTTCTGACATGCCTGGGTGTTCCCAGGGGACTGGCTGAGCATCGTTTGAGAGTCGACCCGAAGGTGAAACCAGTTAAAGAGCATCTTCGACGGTCCGCCGTCCAGAAAAGAAAGGCAATCGCTGAAGAGGTGGCTCGGCTTTTGGCAGCTGAGTTTATCCGAGAGATTTATCACTCCGAGTGGTTAGCCAATGTTGTCATGGTCCCAAAGAAAGACGACTCACTTCGTATGTGTATTGATTTCAAGCATATCAATCGGGCTTGCCCGAAACATCACTTCCCTCTCCCTTGCATTGATCAGATAGTCGACTCGACTGCAGGGTGCGAGCGTTTGTCCTTTTTAGATGCCAATTCCGGGTACCACCAGATCCGTCTGTACGGGCCTGACGAAATAAAGACAACTTTTATCACCCCGCTTGGGTGCTTCTGTTATGTCACAATGCCATTCGGTTTGAAGAACGCCGGAGCCACATTCATGAGGATGATTTAGAAGTGCCTGCTCACTCAGATCAGTCGGAATGTGGAAGCATACATGGATGACATTGTGGTCAAGTCACATAAAGGTTCCGACCTACTGACGGACCTTGCTGAAACCTTTGCCAACCTCAGAAGGTATGATATCAAGCTCAGTCCATCAAAGTGCACGTTTGGAGTTCCAGGCGGAAAGTTACTCGGTTTTCCTGTTTCCGAACGAGGAATCGATGCTAACCCAGAGAAAGTAGGCGCTATACTCCGAATGAAGCGCCCTGTGCGTGTGCATGAAGTCCAGAAGCTTACTGGTTGCTTGGCCGCCCTAAGTTGATTCATTTCTCGCCTCGGTGAAAAGGCGCTCCCTCTTTACCGACTGATGAAGAAATCAGACAAGTTCGAGTGGACCCCAGAAGCTGATGCAGCGTTTGCATAGCTAAAAGCCCTGCTTTCTGCCCAGCCGGTGCGTGCTGCTCCAATCAGCAAAGAGCCGCTACTGCTTTATATAGCAGCCACTGGACAAGTCGTCAGTACAGTACTTACGGTCGAGAGGGAAGAAGAAGGAAAAGCTTATAAAGTTCAACGCCTAGTTTATTATATTTCTAAAGTCCTGACCCCGTCAAAGCAGAGATATCCTCATTATCAGAAGCTTGTCTATGGGATTTACATGACCATGAAGAAGGTTGCACACTATTTCTCGAATCACTCTGTTACAGTCGTCAGCGACGCTCCATTGTCAGAGATTCTGCACAATAGAGATGCAACTGGTCGAGTGGCCAAATGGGTGATTGAACTCCTTCCCTTGGATATCAAGTTTGAGGCAAAGAAAGCTATCAAGTCCCAAGCAATAGCAGATTTCCTCGCCGAGTGGATCGAATAGCAACTGCCGACTCAAGTTCACTCTGAGCACTGGACCATGTTCTTTGACGGATCCAAGATGCTGAACGGTTCTGGTGTTGGAGTAGTTCTGGCATCCCCCCGAGGAGACAAGCTCAAATATGTCCTCCAGATTCACATTGATTCCTCCAACAATGAAGCAGAATATGAAGCACTCCTGTATGGGTTGCACATGGCCATCTCACTCGGCGTCCGTCGCCTCATGGTCTATGGCGACTTAGATTTGGTAGTTAATCAAGTGATGAAGGAGTGGCACATCAGAAGCCCAGCCATGACTGGATACTGCAACACGGTGAGAAAGCTTGAGAAGAAGTTTGAGGGGTTAGAACTCCACCACATACCTGGACTAAAAAATCAAGCAGCCGACGATTTGGCAAAGATAGGTTCCAAGAGAGAAGCCATTCCCAGCAATGTATTTTTGGAGCATATCCACTCGCCGACAGTTCAGGAAGATCCTTTTACTGAAGAGCCCCCGCAACCTAAGAGCGCCACAGATCCGACTGAAGTCGAGGTCCCAGCCGTGGTCGACCTGATCATGGAGGTTCTGGCCATTACTCCCGACTGGACGGTGCCCTACATTGCGTACATCCTTAGGAAAGAACTCCCGGAGGATGAAGAAGAGGCTCGATAGATCGTCCGTCGATCCAAGGCCTTTACTGTGATAAGAGGGCAGCTGTTCAGGGAAAGTGTGACTAGAGTCGGTCAGAAATGCATAACACCAGAAGAAGGTCGAATGATCCTCAATGACATCCACTCGGGGACCTGTGGTCATCATGCGTCCTCTCGGGCCATCGTGGCTAAAGCATACTGAGCTGGATTCTATTGGCCACGAGCAAATGAAATGGCGAAAGATATAGTCGACAGATGTGAAGGCTGCCAGTTTTACTCCGACATGTCTCACAAGCCGGCGTCAGCCCTGAAGACCACCCCCCTCATCTGGCCCTTTGCTGTTTGGGGTATGGATATGGTTGGACCACTGAGAACTGGCAGGAGCGGCTTCACTCATGTGCTCATTGCAGTCGACAAGTTCACCAAATGGATCGAAGCTAAACCTATCAAGAACCTTGATGCAAGCACCGCTGTCAGTTTTATCAGAGAATTGACATTCAGATATGGAGTTCCACATGGCATCATCACGGACAATGGATCGAACTTCGATTCTGATGAGTTTAGAGCTTTCTGCGCCTCTCAGGGCACTCGAGTTGACTATGCTTCAGTCGCTCACCCGTAGTCGAACGGACAAGCAGAAAGAGCCAATGGCCTAATTCTCAAAGGACTGAAACCCCGACTGATGCGTGATCTCAAACACGCAGCAGGCGCTTGGGTTGATGAACTTCTGTCAGTTCTGTGGGGCTTGAGGACAACCCCTAATCGGTCGACCGGACGAACCCCTTTCTTCTTGGTTTACGGAGCCGAAGCTGTTCTGCCAAGTGACCTGCTCCACAATGCACCCCGAATCGAGCTCTTCTTCGAAGAGGAAGCAGAACAGGCCCGATAATATTCAGTCGATCTCTTGGAGGAGGAAATAGAGATGGCCTTGATCCGGTCGACCATCTATCTGCAAGACTTGCGTTGATTCCACGCCAGAAATGTGAAGGGTCGAGCGTTTCAAGAGGGAGATCTGGTTCTTCGAGTTGACCAACAGAAACCACACAAGCTCGCCCCGACTTGGGAAGGCCCCTTCATCGTCACCAAAGTTCTTCACAATGGAGCATACCATCTTTACAGTACTGAGCATCAGAAAGACGAGCCACGGGCTTGGAACGCGAAACTGCTCCGCCCCTTTTATACTTAAGCACTCGGTCGAATAAAATGTAATAAGAAACAGCTTTTGTGATTTGTTTATCAAAGACAAGAGCTTATGGTCCTATCATTCGATTGTTGTGTTCTTATTTACTTCTGAAATCCCCCAGTGGGTGGCTGAAAGTGCAACTATCCCTAGGTGGTTTTGGTAATTCATAACAACATATAGCTCATTGAGCTAATGCTATTCCAAGATGACTATTTCAGGAAAGCTCAATGATTGGCATGGCATGGATGTGAAAGTGGAACCCTCAAAATGCTAAGGACAAAGGATTGGCTCAAGCTCAAAAGCTCAAGACTCTTCATTTTATATTTTAGTGATCCAAGATCACATTGAGTCTTTAGGAAAAGCCAATACTATCAAGGAGGGATGAGGTGTTGCTTAATGAGCCTCTTGCTTCATGTGCTTAGTGATATGCTCCAAAATCCTCAACCACTTTCCCATATCCACAAATGACCTAAACCCTAAGCCAAACTCGGTCATACCGATTCTTTCTATCCGGCGCCACCGAGTTTTACATGTCATTAGCCACTGCCAAACCCTAGCAATTTGGTTCTACCGATAGGGATCTCGGTCTCACCGAGATGGGATTGCAAACTCTCTGTTTCCCTTTCGTAACTTTTTGGTCTCACCGAAAGAGCGAATATGTCCCACCGAGATTGCAATGTAAATTCAGTGTTTCCTTTTTGTAACTTTTCTGTCTCACCGAAAGAGCAAATCGGTCCCACCGAGTTTGCCCGACCAACTCTCTGGTTAGCTAATTACCAAAATCGGTCTCACCGAGTTTGTGTAATCGGTCTCACCGAGATTACGTTATGCCCAAACCCTAACCATATCGGTCCTACCGAGTTGCATGTCAGTCCCACCGAAAATCTCTAACGGTCACTAGGTTTACCTTTTCGGTCCGACCGAGTTTGTTGATTCGGTCCCACCGAGATTGGAAAACTGTGTGTAACGGTTGGATTTTGCGTGGAGGCTATATATACCCCTCCACCTCCTCTTCATTCGTGGAGAGAGCCATCAGAACACATACACAATTCCAACTCATATGTTCTGAGAGAGAACCACCTACTCATGTGTTGAGACCAAGATATTCCATTCCTACCATATGAATCTTGATCTCTAGCCTTCCCAAGTTGCTTTCCACTCAAATCTTCTTTCCACCAAATCCAAATCCTATGAGAGAGAGTTGAGTGTTGGGGAGACTATCATTTTAAGCACAAGAGCAAGGAGTTCATACCTACACACCATTGTTACTTCTTGGAGAGTGGTGTCTCCTAGATTGGCTAGGTGTCACTTGGGAGCCTCCGACAAGATTGTGGAGTTGAACCAAGGAGTTTGTAAGGGCAAGGAGATCGCCTACTTCGTGAAGATCTACCGCTAGTGAGGCAAGTCCTTCGTGGGCGATGGCCATGGTGGGATAGACAAGGTTGCTTCTTTCGTGGACCCGTGAGGCAAGTCCGTCGTGGGCGATGGCCATGGTGGGATAGACAAGGTTGCTTCTTCGTGGACCCTTTGTGGGTGGTTGCTTCTTCGTGGACCCTTCTTGGGTGGTGCCCTCCATGGACTCGCGCAACCATTACCCTTCGTGGGTGGAGCCCTCCGTGGACTCGCGCAACCGTTACCCTTCGTGGGTTGAAGTCTCCATAACGTGGATGTAGGATAGCACCACCTATCCGAAACCACGGGAAAACATCCGTGTCTCCAATTGCGTTTGAATTCTCCAAACCCTTCCCTTTACATTCTTGCAAGTTGCATGCTTTACTTTCCACTGCCAATATACTCTTTGCATGCTTGCTTGAATTGTGTGATGATTGCTTGACTTGTCCTACAATAGCTAAAATCTGCCAAGAACTAAAATTGGGAAAAGGTTAAGTTTTTATTTGGTCAAGTAGTCTAATCACCCCCCCTCTAGACATACTTTCGATCCTACAAGTGGTATCAAAGCTTTGGTCTCCATTTGCTTTGATCTCCATAGCTTTTGGTGGTCATAGCCTTGGTTTCACAACCTAGGAAGATGGCGTCTAGCGAGGGAAATTATCACCATAGAGGTCCTTACTTTGATGGTACTAATTTTGCTAGTTGGAAGCATAAAATGAAAATGCATATTCTTGGACATAACCCCGCCGTTTGGGCTATTGTGTGTGTTGGTTTGCAAGGTGACTTCTTTGATGGGAAAGAACCAAACCGTGTGAAACACCGCGGATGAGTTGAAGATGTTGCAATACAATGCTCAAGCTTGTGATATTCTCTTCAACGGATTGATCCCCGAAGAATTCAACAAAATCAGCCGTCTTGAGAATGCAAAGGAAATTTGGGACACTTTGATTGATATGCACGAAGGTACCGACTCCGTCAAGGAATCCAAGTTGATGTGCTTCAAGTCAACTTGACAAGTTCAAAATGAAGGATGGTGAAGGTGTCGCTGAAATGTACTCTAGGCTTGCTCTCATCACAAATGAGATTGCCGGCGTTAGGAAGTGAAGAGATGACCGATAGATTCATCATCAAGAAGATTCTAAGAGCCTTGGATGGAAAATATGATACCGTGTGCACATTGATCCAAATGATGCCCAATTACAAAGATCTCAAGCCAACGGAGGTGATTGGAAGAATTGTTGCTCATGAGATGTCACTTAAGGATAAAGAAAACTTCACAACAAATCAAGTGGTGCCTACAAAGCCTCATGTGAAGCCCCTACATCATCAAGTGAGAAACAAGACTTCAATGAAGAATTGAGCTTAATGGTGAAGAACTTCAACAAGTTCTACAAGAGTAGAAGCAAAGATAGAAGCTTCCAAGTCAAGGTCCTACAATGACAAAAGATCTTCTAGTCGAGAGCGAAACTGCTACAATTGTGGAAGACCCGGACACTATTCCAATGAGTGTACGGCTCCCTACAAAGAGAAGAGAAGATTCTCCAAAAAGAAGAAGCAAAGAATCACCACCAAGAGAGAGAAGGAGTAGAGATGATCGTTATGAACGAAGATACTCACGGAGAAGCAAGGATTCGGAAAGGAAGGAAAAATCATCAAGGAGCTACACAAAACGAAGACATCAAGCTCATGTTGGTGAATGGGTATCCGGCTCCGACTCCGACAGCCACTCCGAGAGAAGTTATCACTCCGACTCCGAAGATACTCAAGATGAAGGTGTTGCCGGTCTAGCACTTGTGTCAACCAACTCCTACGACATATTTGACTCACCAAATGAAGGAATTGGAAGATGCTTCATGGCCAAAGGTCCTAAGGTAACACACCCCGAGTATGTTGACTTAATAGTGATGAAGATGACTTGTTAGGATGATGATTTGCTTGTTGACAACTCTAGTGATGAATACTATGATGAAACGCAATTAATCATGCTAATCAAGATAAAACGAATGACAATGATAAGGAGAAGATTGAGCTCTAACTAAAAAACTAAACACTCTTAAGTTAGCTCATGAAACTATCTTCGAAGATCATCGAGAACTTTTAAAGCTCATGAGAAATTACGCTTTGAAAAGCTCAACTTGAGCAAGAGCATGAGTTCTTAAAAGCAATCAATGATGATCTTCGCAAGAAAAGTTCTTCTTACATTGCCAAGCGTTTACTCTTATCCACTTACATGCCTCAAGTCAAGTCTAGTAATAAGAACAAGAAAGATTCTTCCTCTAGCAGTAACAATGATCATGCTAAATCCAATATTGTTGCTTCTAGTAGTTCTCTTGATTCCACTAATGATTCTCTTAGCCAAGTTACACTTGAGCAAGAAAATAGCTTATTGAAGGGAATTATAGAGAAAGGAGTGTACAAAAGCCTTGCCGGGAGTAAGCAATTCGAGGAAATTGTGCGCAAGCAAGGAATGCACCGGAAGAATCAAGGTGTTGGTTTTGAACGAAAGTTCAATGCCAATGGAGTTGAGTGGGAAGAAGATCAATACCCCAAGACAAAGTTTGTTCCTCAACAAGAGAAGTATGATACTTCTTTCAAGGGGACACAAGCTCAAGATGATCTTCCACCACAAGACTACAAGCAAAAAAGGCAAGGACAAGCTTCAAGAGGAAATTGATGCATTTGAAGAAGCTCCTAAGACCTTAGTCAAGTGGATTCCCAAGACTACTTCAAGTTCCACTTCATCAAGTACGACTACAACTCCAAGGATTCCCATCAAGATGGTGTGGATCCAAAAGAAGAAGAACTAGAGAGTTCTTGAGGGTGACTCCCGCCAACATACTTCACTCTTATCATTTTGGCAAGAACAAGTGCAATCAACTTCCACATCTTGCACTAGTTCAAGGAGTCACAAACCCTCTTGTTGGTAAGACAAGGGACAAGGTAACCTAAAAGTTTTCATGGACATCATCTTGTGTTTGCATCACTCTATGTCTATGGATATCCTTGTTTGTTCCTTGTGGGACTAACCCATGTAGGTATTGAAAGTGCAATTCACTCAAATGGATAGCTCCAAGTGATCTACATCAACATTGAGCATCCACATCTTCAACATCTACATGAAGTCATCATCGACAAAACCCGAGGTTAGTTCATCCCTCTAAGGGGAATATCACATCTAGGGGGAGCTTTACTCTAAGACATGAGCTAAAGCAACTCTAAAGGTGTGAACACAACAATGCTTTATGTAAAAGTGGTAACCCCACTTGAGCTTAAACGATGAGTATGACCTATGATCAAGTGTTCTCACTTGACTCCTAAGTCAATATACTCATATATAGATGACCTTGTCATCGCAAATTTCTTGATAGATGCTAGAATTGGTTGTGCATGCCTTGTCACATATTTCATTTGCCATCTTATTGTGTGAGCATGCTGGTTGCATATTTTACTCATTCGAGGACATCCACTTGTTGCTTTGATTGTTTGGTTTTATTTCCTTTTGCCAAGTGGATGGACAAGAATGCCTAAGACCCTCCTCTAGCTATCTTTGCTTTTCTCGTCTCAAACTCTATTCATGCTACAGCACAAAATTTGATCAAGTCAGATTCGAACCACTCTGTGTGAGGAGCGCTCGGAGTCCCCGATTCGTCATAGACTTAAACTTCCAATACCTCTTTATGATTCTCGGTCTGACCGATACCCTACTTTCGGTCCTACCGAGATCATTAAGTTGATCTAGGTTTTCGATCTCGGTGCAACCGATTTGAACCATTCGGTCACACCGAGTTGCAACAACTGTATACAGTTTTGCATCTCAGTGCCACCGAGTTGTTCCACTCGGTCACACCGACAGGGTCGGGCTATATATAGTCACGGGCAAAATTTGGAAATTCACCCGCGCGATAGCCTGCTCTGCCCCCGAGGTCTCCGGATCGTCCTCTCGCCGCCAGCAGCCTCCAGTCGCTGGTCTCCCGCCGTCAACGATTCCCGCCGTTGCCGCCGTAGCAAGTCCGCCGAACTAGGGTATGGACTTGATCTTGTGCTATTCCTCAATCTGATTCTTAGCACATTGTGATCATCATATTCTTGCCACGTTTGATAAACTCTATCCAGTCAATGAACTCGTAGATTAGGTTATTTCGAAAATTTTAGGGTTAGGTTTCCGCCGAAACCATCTCGGACCCACCGAGTTGAAAAACTCGGTCCCACCGATTTGGCTTATGCCATTGCACAAGTGAGACTCGGTCTGACCGAGAATTACTTATCGGTGTGACCGATTTTGGAACTCTGTGAAACCCTAGCAGTCTCGGTGCCACCGAACTATGACTCGGTCTGACCGAGTTCACTAGTTTAGGTTCCAAAACTGCTTCGGTATCACCGAGTTTAAAAATCGGTAGATCCGAGATGATTTCAGTGGGAAACTAAAACTAAGTTTTTGGATCATTCTTTTGCAAAAATCTCTGCATTTTGTGATGCTTATCTATCTACCTCATCTATAAACTATTCACAGGGTCAGCAGTCAGCTTGTTGCATCATGTCAGACCAAAGTGATAGCCAGAACTTGTCAGCAACGCCAGTGCAGATGAGTGAGGCACTAGTCCCTCAAGTTCCTCAGATGATGGCAGCAGGAGCACCCCTAGCAATCTGTCTAAAGCTGCCACAAGACAGAGAAAGAAGAGAACCTCAGACTCAGAAGATGAGGATTATGTGGCAGAAGAGGAAGCAACTTCCAAGAGAGTTGAGCCAGCATAGGGCATAAAACCAGGGATGAAGGTCAAAAGGCCAGCAGGCAGGCAGCCTATGTCAAAGGCCAGAGCTTCAACTGAGAAGCCCACTCCCATTGAGCCAGTTGCTGCTGAAGGCAAGAAGAGGAAAGAAAGGGTGAAGAAACCTGTAGCCAGAGTGCTTGGCAAGGCTTCCATCATGGAAGATGAGGAGGAAGAAGAAGAGGTAGCTGCACCAGCACCTAAGGCACCCAAGCTGATGGGTGATGCCATAAGAATAGGGGCAGCTGCTTCCAAGGCCAAGCCAGCTCCAAAGCCAAAGCCAAAGAGGAACACAAGAAGCATCCCAGCTACTGAGAAGAACAAGGCCCCAGTGCCTGAAGCTGCAGAAGAAGAAGAAGAGAATGTTCTTAGAAAGCTCAAGCCCAAGATCCCAGACCACAACGATGCTCATCCTGTGGCTGAGGACATGAAACTCAGGAGAGATTCAGGGCTCCGGAAGTGGAGAGACGCTGACCCGTATGCTTCAAGGAGAAGGACTGCTGTTGACTACAGGTTCCACACTAAGGAACAGCAGGACTTCTATGAGACAGTGCTTGATAAGAAGCCCATTGTTTGTGACATGAGATGGGTCGACTGGACCTACATGAAGGAAAATGAGGAACACTATCCTGGTGTGATTGACAGCTTTAGTGCTTGTGGAGTTGCAGACTTTGTTGGGCAGAAGCTCACAAAGTGGAACGAGGAGCTCATTATGCAATTCTACTCCACAGCACACTTCTACCCAGATGGAAGGATAACATGGATGTCTGAAGGTACGAGGTACCAATCTACAGTTGCTGAGTGGGCACAGCTCATCAATGCCCCAGAAGAGCATGAGATGACTTGGATATCTATGCCAAGAAGAAGATGGATACAACTCAATGTCAAACATGTACAAGGAGATCCAAATGAAGCACTTGATACTTTCAAGTTTGGCTCAGTGCATTATCTTCTGTCAGGGCTGCCAACATCATGGATTTAGGCACACCTCTGTGCCCAAGTCAGGTGATCACAAGATGATCAGAGGCCATGCAATCAATTTGCTTCATGTATTTGATGTGCCTCAGAAATTCAAGGTCATGAGCCTCATAGTAGAAACTATCAAGAGGACTGCAGCAGATCAGAAGAGGAGCTGTGGTTATGCCCCTCAGATCAGGAGTAATAACTCAAGATGGGCACAGCATATACTTTGGACAAGGAACATCCATTCATCCAGATTTTGAAGATAATCAGGTTGTCATGCATGAGAATGAACCATCGTCCGTTCAAGCACAAGCCAAGAAGGAGAAGGCAAGGAAGGAGAAAGCTGCCAAGATGCCAACTCAAGAGGAGGCATCTGAGTATTTCTTGAAAACCAAACAAGAGCAGCTTGGTTACTTGATTGCATCCACACTGAGATTGAGCAAAGGACTGGCCACCCTCACTCAGAATCAGCAGAGCTTAGAGAGAATCTGGAACAAAAGTTCTATGATTGGATGTCAAAGTAACAGAGATTCAGTCTGCAGTGGAACAACTTCAGGATGACATGCAGGAGAGGAGAGGCAAGACTACAACTGATGCATTTGCCAGAGTGCCAAGAGCTCAGAGATCACTGCAGTGCCAGTTGCTGACACCAGAGCCACCACTTCTGCACCAGCTACAGCCTCAGTTCCACCAGCTCCAGCGTCCACTTCAGCCTCGACTCCGACCACGTCTACAGAAGGCTTCGTCCTTGGAGTGCTCCGGACTCCACCACCACCTGAAGATCAAGCCTGAGTGTCGACTTAGCACTATGCATTTTCTAGGAACTTTTTGGTAACTTGTTGCCAAAGGGGGAGAAAAATGTATAGATCATAGGCTTCGAGAGAGAGTGTGCTTTTTTCTCTCTTGCTTTATTTGGTGGTTTTTCGAACTTTGTTTGCTTTTGAGTGCTTGAGATACTATGTCATTCTGTGAGACATTGATGATCATGTGTTTGATCATAAGCTACACTTAATGTTTGCTTAATGCTATTATCTTATCTATCTTATGTGATCATTCACTATTCTTGGTGATGAGTGCATGTATTTCATTCTTATCATTTTAAGCGCTCCACCAAGATGTATGTGACATGGAAGAGTAACCCATGACTCTAAACTCTTGTGCATTTGCAGTCCAAAGCAAATTTTAAATATGCACAAATTTAGGGGGAGCTCTTACTTTCACATACTTCTCAAAGCGACAATGATATTTATGATCTTATTATCATTGTCGAAGCTTTGATCTATATTGTCTCTAATTACACAAAGGGGAGAATTTGAGAATGGAGCGTCAAACTCTGCACTCTTAGAGGGTTTGGTAAGTCATATCACAACACACAGTTCTATGAAGCTAATGCATATTCTCAATGACAATTTCAGAGAAGCTCGAATGCATTGGATTGGCATTGGAGTGAAAGTGGAACCCGGAAGGCAAGGAAGGAGAAAGCTGCCAAGATGCCAACTCAAGAGGAGGCATCTGAGTATTTCTTGAAAACCAAACAAGAGCAGCTTGGTTACTTGATTGCATCCAAACTGAGGATTGAGCAAGGACTGGCCACCCTCACTCAGAATCAGCAGAGCTTAGAGAGAATCATGGAACAAAAGTTCTATGACTTGGATGTCAAAGTAACAGAGATTCAGTCTGCAGTGGAACAACTTCAGGATGACATGCAGGAGAGGAGAGGCAAGACTACAACTGATGCATTTGCCAGAGTGCCAAGAGCTCAGAGATCACATGTAGTGCCAGTTGCTGACACCCGAGCCACCACTTCTGCACCAGCTACAGCCTCAGTTCCACCAGCTCCAGCGCCCACTCCAGCCTCGACTCCGACCACGTCTACAGAAGGCTTCGTCCTTGGAGTGCTCCGGACTCCACCACCACCTGAAGATCAAGCCTGAGCGTCGATCTAGCACTATGCATTTTCTAGGAACCTTTTGGTAACTTGTTGCCAAAGGGGGAGAAAAATGTATAGATCATAGGCTTCCAGAGAGAGAGTGTTGCTTTTTTCTCTCTTGCTTTATTTGGTGGTTTTTCGAACTTTGTTTGCTTTTGAGTGCTTGAGATACTACGTCATTATCTGTGAGACATTGATGATCATGTGTTTGATCATAAGCTACACTTAATGTTTGCTTAATGCTATTATCTCATCTATCTTATGTGATCATTCACTATTCTTGGTGATGAGTGCATGTATTTCATTCTTATCATTTTAAGCGCTCCACCAAGATGTATGTGACATGGAAGAGTAACCCATGACTCTAACTCCTTGTGCATTTGCAGTCCAAAGTAAATTTTAAATATGCACAAATTTAGGGGGAGCTCTTACTTGTCACATACTTCTCAAAGCGACGATATACTTCATGCTTATTATCATTTGTCGAAGCTTTGATCTATATGTTGTCATCAATTACCAAAAAGGGGGAGATTGAAAGTGCAACTATCCCTAGGTGGTTTTGGTAATTCATAACAACATATAGCTCATTGAGCTAATGCTATTCCAAGATGACTATTTCAGGAAAGCTCAATGATTGGCATGGCATGGATGTGAAAGTGGAACCCTCAAAATGCTAAGGACAAAGGATTGGCTCAAGCTCAAAAGCTCAAGACTCTTCATTTTATATTTTAGTGATCCAAGATCACATTGAGTCTTTAGGAAAAGCCAATACTATCAAGGAGGGATGAGGTGTTGCTTAATGAGCCTCTTGCTTCATGTGCTTAGTGATATGCTCCAAAATCCTCAACCACTTTCCCATATCCACAAATGACCTAAACCCTAAGCCAAACTCGGTCATACCGATTCTTTCTATCCGGCGCCACCGAGTTTTACATGTCATTAGCCACTGCCAAACCCTAGCAATTTGGTTCTACCGATAGGGATCTCGGTCTCACCGAGATGGGATTGCAAACTCTCTGTTTCCCTTTCGTAACTTTTTGGTCTCACCGAAAGAGCGAATATGTCCCACCGAGATTGCAATGTAAATTCAGTGTTTCCTTTTTGTAACTTTTCGGTCTCACTGAAAGAGCAAATCGGTCCCACCGAGTTTGCCTGACCAACTCTCTGGTTAGCTAATTACCAAAATCGGTGTCACCGAGTTTGTGTAATCGGTCTCACCGAGATTACGTTATGCCCAAACCCTAACCATATCGGTCCTACCGAGTTGCATGTCAGTCCCACCGAAAATCTCTAACGGTCACTAGGTTTACCTTTTCGGTCCGACCGAGTTTGTTGATTCGGTCCCACCGAGATTGGAAAAGTGTGTGTAACGGTTGGATTTTGTGTGGAGGCTATATATACCCCTCCACCTCCTCTTCATTCATGGAGAGAGCCATCAGAACACATACACAATTCCAACTCATATGTTCTGAGAGAGAACCACCTACTCATGTGTTGAGACCAAGATATTCCATTCCTACCATATGAATCTTGATCTCTAGCCTTCCCAAGTTGCTTTCCACTCAAATCTTCTTTCCACCAAATCCAAATCCTATGAGAGAGAGTTGAGTGTTGGGGAGACTATCATTTTAAGCACAAGAGCAAGGAGTTCATTACCTACACACCATTTGTTACTTCTTGGAGAGTGGTGTCTCCTAGATTGGCTAGGTGTTACTTGGGAGCCTCCGACAAGATTGTGGAGTTGAACCAAGGAGTTTGTAAGGGCAAGGAGATCGCCTACTTCGTGAAGATCTACCGCTAGTGAGGCAAGTCCTTCGTGGGCGATGGCCATGGTGGGATAGACAAGGTTGCTTCTTCGTGGACCCTTTGTGGGTGGTTGCTTCTTCGTGGACCCTTCGTGGGTGGAGCCCTCCGTGGACTCGCGCAACCGTTACCCTTCGTGGGTGGAGCCCTCCGTGGACTCGCGCAACCGTTACCCTTCGTGGGTTGAAGTCTCCATCAACGTGGATGTAGGATAGCACCACCTATCCGAACCACGGGAAAAACATCTGTGTCTCCAATTGCGTTTGAATTCTCCAAACCCTTCCCTTTACATTCTTGCAAGTTGCATGCTTTACTTTCCGCTGCCAATATACTCTTTGCATGCTTGCTTGAATTGTGTGATGATTGCTTGACTTGTCCTACAATAGCTAAAATCTGCCAAGAACTAAAATTGGGAAAAGGTTAAGTTTTTATTTGGTCAAGTAGTCTAATCACCCCCCCTCTAGACATACTTTCGATCCTACAGTGGCTTAGTAGCGAATCCGTTTCGCCTAAGTTTGAAAGAAAATCCTACCGAGTGGAGAGCAACCCTCCCACTCAGGGGCTTAGCTGCAGTCCAGCACTCGCCTAAGTTCCCACTAGGAGACTTAGCTGCAGTCCAGTACTCACCTAAGTTTGAAAAAATCCTACCGAGTGGAGAGCAACCCTCCCACTCGGGGGCTTAGCTGCAGTCCAGCACTCGCCTAAGTTCTCCCACTAGGAGACTTAGCTGCAGTACAGTACTCGCCTAAGTTTGAAAAAATCCTACCGAGTGGAGAGGAACCCTCCCACTCGGGGGCTTAGCTGCAGTCCAGCACTCGTCTAAGTTCTCCCACTAGGAGACTTAGCTGCAGTCTAGTACTCGCCTAAGTTTGAAAAAATCCTACCGAGTGGAGAGCAACCCTCCCACTCGGGGGCTTAGCTGTAGTCCAGCACTCGCCTAAGTTCTCCCACTAGGAGACTTAGCTGCAGTCCAGTACTCGCCTAAATTTGAAAAAATCCTACCGAGTGGAGAACAACCCTCCCACTCGGGGGCTTAGCTGCAGTCCAGCACTCGCCTAAGTTCTCCCACTAGGAGACTTAGCTGCAGTCCAGTACTCGCCTAAGTTTGAAAAAATCCTACCAAGTGGAGAGCAACCCTCCCACTCGGGGGGCTTAGCTGCAGTCCAGCACTCGCCTAAGTTCTCTCACTAGGAGACTTAGCTGCAGTCCAGTACTCGCCTAAGTTCTCTCACTAGGAGACTTAGCTACAGTCCAGCACTCGCCTAAGTTCGAAAAAATCCTACCGAGTGGAGAGCAATCCTCCCACTCGGGGGGCTTAGCTGCAGTCCAGTACTCGCCTAAGTTTGAAACATATCCCTATCCGCAAGGACGACGAGGTGCAGGTCGACTGCAACCTTCTCCTTCGGAGCTGCGGCACAAATACAACGTCCGGTCCATCCCTATCCGCAAGGACGACGAGGTGCAGGTCGACTGCAACCTTCTCCTTCGGAGCTGCGGCACAAATACAACGTCCGGTCCATCCCTATCCGCAAGGACGACGAAGCGCAGGTCGATTGGAGCCGCCACCTCAGAGCTGCGTCTCCAGCGCAAAGACTATTCAAAGCAGTGTGCAAAGTCCATTCGAGGACAAACACAAGCACATTCGGAAATAAACCAAATTCAGATGAATCCTAAAAGTTCCAAGCAGCAAATCAAAAGTGCTCGGGCATCAAGCCCGAAGGAGTTCAACGGTTACATCAGTCACTCGACATTCTGAGGCAAATTTAAAGCAGATTCAAGTTTCATAAGTTTGTTCACTCGGCCGGAGGAGGGCTGGCAGGCGCCACAAATGAGTCCAGGTCGATCCCATCAGCGATCCGAGTGGCGGCAGCAATGAAAGTCTCCATGAAGGACTAAAAGTCATGCTTTTTGGTGTTAGCAACTTTGATCGCAGCTAGCTTGGCTTCATGAGCTTCCTTGCAATGGACTCACACCAAGGACAGCGCCACATCAGCACCACACGGGGCGGAGGATTTCTTCCATTCTTACACTCGGTTAGGGATCTCGTTCAGTCGAGTCATCAAGGATTCCAAGTCGTTATGAAGCGTCGCCCCGGCCAAAGCGATGAGTCGATTCGGGAGACTACCTCCTTGAGGCGCGCGAGGTAGCTTATGGCGCTGGCGATACGGGACTCCAGTCGGAGCACGTTCATTGCAGTTTCGTCGCAGACTAGAGAAGAGATAGGGTCCAGACCCGTCTCGACCCTTCCAGTTTCCTCGTCCAAGTCTTGATAGAATTCTGCAGCAAAAAATAGTCAATCGACCAAGCAAGATCCGATCGCAAGCATCAACACAGTCGGATTAAAAGAAATACCTTCCAGCGTGAGATAAAGCTTCTTGGCAAGAGTCCTCAGATAAGCTTCTGTGTCATTCCTCTTGCAGATCGCAGACTCCAGCTTTTCATTCAGGGCGACCTTGTCCTTCTTCAGACTGGTCACTTCGCGGTTAGCTTCATTAAGACAAGATTTCAGTTTGGTCACCTCTTCTTCCAGCGTCCCGATTGAAGCAAGCTTCTGGTCTGCGAGAGCAATTTTATCTTGAGCTGCTTTTTGCGCGGCGGCGAGGTCTGAGTCCTTCTTCTCCAGAGCCAACTTCATTTTCTCTGCAAAAGAAGCAATCGAATCAAAGAAGAGATCAAAGAAATGTGTTGAAAGTTAGTCGACAGTCAGTTACCTTCCATACCAGCGGCTTCGTCTTGAGCTTTCTTCAGATTCAGCTGGGCTAATTCCAAGTCGAGGTTGAGTTGCCTCTGCTTCTCCTCAAGTTCAGCAAACTTAGAAATAAGAGTGCAAGACTTCTGCAGAAGGCAAAAGACGGATCAGTTGATAAGACCAAAGGTTGTTTACTTCCGAGTGAATAAAGCCTAAAGAGGTTCACTTAGACCTCAGCCGACTGCACACAATCAACTGCGATCTCAGGGGCTACACCCAGCGGGTGCACTTGGCGTGCCCCCGCTGACTAAGACTCAACTAAAAAAAACTGCTCAGACCCCAGTCGACTGCCAGCAGTCGACTGCGGTCTCGGGGACTAGACCTAGTGGGTGCACTTGGCGTGCCCCCACCGGTTCAGATCCCACTCGCCCAGACCAAGTGGAAGAACGAAACTACTCGACCATTCCGCCTGAGCCGAGTGTAAGGAGTAAAAAAGCAAGGAAAGAAGAACTCAGACCCTAGTCGACTGCCAGCAGTCTACCGCGGTCTCGGGGACTACACCCAGTGGGTGCACTTATCGTGCCCCCAGCGGTTCTTATTCCACTCGCCCAGATCGAGTAGAAGAGCGGAACTACCAAAATCAACAAAACACCCAGTGGGTGCTCTAATTCAACGCAAACAACAGGAGATTGTGGAGAAGAAGATTTTTTGAGAACAAAAACAGTCGGAAAGTTTACTCACCTGGACATTGGCTCGAAGAGCAGCGCTGGCATCGTAGGCAGCCTGGCTGTTCTCATGCACTGTCTTCACCCGCTCCATCATCATGTCAGCTTGTCAGATGGCTTCCGCAGCCACTTCCGACTAGTTGTCCGGGACGGGGTAGCTAGTGAAAAAGTGGGCAGACGACCCAGGTGCGGCGGCTTGGAGCTCTGTGGCGTGGAGTTGGATAGCTGAAGGAATCACAGGTGCAGTCGACGGTGCGGGAGGCCCACTCGACAAAGGTGCGGCGAAGGTCACAGAAGCCCTGCCCGCGTCTTCAAGTTGACGGACGGGAGGTGTCGTAGTGGTTTCTTGCCGAGATATCCTACCAGCGGTTACCTTCTTGCTTTTCCTGGGCTTAAGAGCCACATCTTCGTCGTCATCTGGAAGATCGATGACGTTGGCTGGAGCTGCAAGGCAGATCATTCGACCCCAAGTGAGCCACTCGAATGCAATCGACCAAAGAATCAAATCGCAAGAGATTATACCTGGGTTGGAGGTTACTACATCTTCCATTTCCTCGTCCCGGTATTGGAGAGAAGAGGTTCCTGATGTAGCAGCACTGCGAAGACCCACATTCAATCGATTATGTCCGGTTAATTGAGTCGACGAGAAGGACAAGTCAGATGGTTACCTGGAGATAGTAGGAACGGTCACTTTGATCCTAGGCAAAGCTTTTGGCGGCTTGGAGGAGGTGGCTTTCGGTGCTTTCGGCGCTGGAGGCGGCGCAACTTTGGACTGCTTTGGAGCCTTTTCAGTCGGCGTCGGGGAAGACGTCCTAGGACGCTTCGAAGACTGACCAGTCGGCGCAGCCACTAAGTCCGGAGCACTCGCCGGGTCGTGGGCTTGTTTGGATCTCCTCTCTCTGCGAGGAGGCGAGTCGACTTCTTCGTCACCAGCCGATTCGTCGCTCTCCTCATCTTCCTCGGCCTCTGAATGCTCCTCGCCGCTCTCGCCACCGCTCCCTTCTTCCTCAACCTCTTGGTCCTGCACTGGGTTGGGCATTGAGTACATGTCGATGAGGGCCTAAAAGGACAACGATCAAAGGAAATTCAATCGACCATAAACAAGATGTCACTCGATGAATCAAAAAGATACTTGATAAGACAGAATTATACCTGCTCCGGCTAGTGCGAGTTGTCGAATGGAATCACCCTCCTAGACCCCCGAGGGTTGTCTTTGTTGCTGGTGATCCCCATCAACCACTTCTCCAAGGTATCCTCGCTGACGTCCTCCGGGTGGATCCGAGTGGAATCCTCGTGCCCAGAGTACATCCACATCGGATGATCGCGCGCCTGAAGAGGTTGGATGCGTCGACCGAGAAAGACCACCAGCAGGTCCATCTCGGTCACCCCGTCGCGGACAAGCTGGACGACCCGCTCGACCAGCACCTTGACTTGCGCCTTCTCTTCTGGAACTACCTTCAGGGGGGCGGGCTTCTCCACTCGAGCCAAAGAAAAAGGAGGAAGTCCAGTCGACTGGCCCGGGGTTGGCTGATCCTTGCAGTAGAACCAAGTCGACTGCCAGCCCTGGACCGAGCCGGGAAGAATCATTGCTGGGAAAGTACTCTTGCTCCTCATCTGGATCCCCAGACCCCAGCACATCTGGATCACTTGTGTCTTCTCGTCACTCGACTTGGCCTTTTTGACCGACTGGGATCGGCAGGTGAAGATGTGTTTGAAAAGGCCCCAGTGCGGTCGACAACCCAAGAAGTTTTCACACATCGACACAAAAGCGACCAGATAGACTATGGTGTTTGGGGTGAAATGGTGGAGTTGAGCCCCAAAGAATTTCAAAAAAACCCGGAAGAAAGGATGGGGAGGTAGTGAGAATCCACGATCTACGTGGGTGGCGAGGAGAACACACTCACCGTCCCTCGACTGCGGCTCGGTTTCGTTCCCCGGGAGCCGTGCTGACTTGTGGGGGATCAGTCCCCCCTCCACCAGGTCGTCGAGGTCGTCCTGGGTGATTGTCGAGCGGATCCTGTTGCCCTGGATACAGCCCGCCGGCAGGCCGTATCTCGACGAGGATCCGCCCCGGCTGGTCCGCTTGCCCTTCGCCTTCGCTGTCACCTTCTTCGCGCGTTCCAGCGCCACCGTCCTCTCCTTCCCCATGGCGGCGGGTCGAGCTCAAGTAAAGTTCCGGCGGCGAGGGCTGAAGCGAGCGTGGCGGAGAGATTGAGAGAAGAAGAAGAGAGAATGGGAGCGCACGGGGCAGAGGCCTGGTCCGAGGCCTTTTATAAGGTCATCATCCGAGTGACTGACTGGTGGACCCAGGCAATCTAAACAAATCCCGCAACAGTCGCGCGCGCAATACGTGGTGAAAAAGGTGGCACGGGCATCGAGGAGGCTTTCCTAATCTGTCCCGATAACCTCGGTTCCGTCCGTCTGGCGCACTTCCCAAAATTTGAATCCCGCGAGATCCGCGGAGAGCAGAACAACCTGTCAGACTGAAGACAAACATCCTCTACATCATCGTTCGGAATCCTACCGTGAAAATTCACTCGACAAAAACCAAGAATGGACCAAGGCGACTGAGAAAGGAGTCGACGTGCTCACCTCAACTCATTGTTCTAGAATGAGATATACTCGTAGCACAAAGAATGGGTCGGAAGTGTTCCCAACTCTTTCCCCACTCAAACCCTGATCCATTTGGGGGCTAATGATGAAGCTATGTACCTAGGGTAGGGTCATGGATCTATCCAACATACCCTCCCCAAGGACATCTCTACAAATAATCAGAAGCAGTCGGAGAGAGAACATCATCCACTCGACCATGAAGATGTGCTCACTCAACTTCCTTGAAGACACTCAACCACCTTGAAGACACTCGACCACCAGAAGATGAGAAGCCCTCCACTCTGCAACGGTTGTGACTTAAACCATAGCTTTGTGGGCATTTATAACACTTTATTGTAGACATTACCAGTAACGCCCCACATTTATGAACATTGAACCCTGTGTAACGGAGGGGAGCTGGGGTCCTGGCGCACTCTATATAAGCCACCCCCCTCCTCTGGGACAGGGGTGGGCACTTTTGTAAACTCACACACACATATAATCCAGTCGACCGCCTCAGGGCACCGAGACGTAGGGCTGTTACTTCCTCCGAGAAGGGCCTGAACTCGTAAAACTCGTGTGTACAACTACTCCATAGCTAGGATCTTGCCTCCTCATACTTACCCCCATTCTACTGTCAGTCTTAGATCCACGATAGGGGGCGATGGGAGGGGGCGAAGCATGACTTAGGGATGCGCTTGTCCAAAATATAGGGTGTGTTACAAAAGTAACCCCACCGATTTGAACTAGCGGCCCTTTCGGCTCAGGGTTAGAAGGGGGATTTTGCGTGTCGGGATTTGGCAGCTGGAGGGAGTTTTCGCGCGCGTTGTAATTTCGGGATAGCAAGGCGCGGGTTTTGAAGGCACCAGTTTTGGGAGCACGATATCTGAATTTTTGGGATATAACAAGATGCGGGTTGAATTTTAGGGACAAGCCTAACGTTTAGTAATATTGTACTTGTACGTACCAAATCAATTCGCACTTCCCTCAACCAAAAAGAAAAATAAATAAAACTATTCACACCACACAAAGAGAGAGTCTTGCCCCGTTTTACTATACAAATGCTATTCAAAGCTACTCCCTCCTTCCATCTATATTGGGCCTAATGCGTTTTTCGATGCTAACTTTGACCAAATATTAGAGCAATGATATATGACATGCAACTTACACAAAGCACACCGTTAAATTTGTCTGTGAAAGGTTCTTTCAATGATATAATTTTCACATTGTGCATGTCATGTACTATTAATCTTGTCAACAGTCAAAGGCGGTCTTAAAAATCTCATTACGCCCTATATAGATGGAAGGAGGGAGTATGAATCCATGTTATGTCCGATTAACTTTTTTCGCTTGCTGTATAATGCATGTAACCTACTCATACCAACATTTTAGTGCATTCGAAATGTCTATACTACCACTGCAATTCAAACTAAATTTGAATTAGTTTCTCTATTTCAATAAGAATCTACAATCATGATTGTTGCCAACTTCAACCATCATAGTTTCCTTGCTATCCGCCAGATATAAATCGGACGGCCTATAATGCAGGATGGCAGACACACCATCATCAACAACTCCGTTTTTTATAAGAGTAGAGATAAAATATATTAAATGTAGTATAACATGTTCATAACCACACCATGTGTATCACCGTTATATATATTCACACATGCGTCGGTTTCAAACACTATGATAAATTCTTCAAATATCGGAATTCGCTTTTTATAATGAAGTATATATGATCTCTATTCGTCTTTTACACCCACACAGCCCTCTTATCTTTGTAGCTACCGCTAACTTTCTCTTGTGCATGCACATGCCCGCATCCCTCTCACCCTCCCTCATCATTCTCTAGCTCCATCGCGCAAATTCGTATTTTCACTTTAGGTCGTTCACCCATGGTGTGTGTAGGCCCCCCAGCTCCTTCTTTACGGCACACATCGATCGATATGCCTCTCTAGCCAGGTGTGCCTAGCACAAACACAAGCTTCCCCTCTTCTCTTGTCACCGTCCATGCCTCACTCCCACCACTCTTTTCATCGTTCTCGTACTCGCACACTCCTCCCCCTCGATATAGTATGCCTCTCGTACCACCTCCTACATGCATCCCTCTCTCTCTATCCTTCTCCTCGTGCCTCATTTGCTTCTAACACACACATGCATGTATACCGATCGATCTCCCAACATATACCTAGATCGACTTTAACTACCCCCCATCGATCGACGTACCTCACAAGTTATGTCTCTCCTTTCTCTAACAAAGGGCGATTGATCTTCCTATGTAGTTATGTCTGCTTACCACAGCCACATCGCCCCCCCCCTCATCATTCGTGCATGCCTCCTGACCCGTCTCTCACACGCACGTGCACAGACAACAAGCAGCCATCTCCTCTCTTATTGATATTGCGGGCGTGCCCTCCGTTTGTCTAGCAAGCCTATCCCACCATTTGTTAGAAGCAACTCCACTACCACCCCCTCCAACACTCTAGCTCTGTCTCTCTCCCAACCTTATTCCTCTCCTGCACATATGCATGGATGCCGATCGATCTCCCTTAATACATGAGGCAGATCGATTTCCTTAATACATGAGGTAGGCCTCTCTCCTCCTCCACACATATACCAGGCATTGTACCTCTATAGTTAATTGGGCCTTCCTCTTCCCCCACCACACACCAATAGTCGAGCGCTGCAGGTAGGTATCCATGCCACAGAGACAAACTGCACATGTCCCATCTCACGTTCCAGTAGGCCAGGCACTCTATATATTTGACGTGGGCACACACAAATTCGATGGCACTCTTTATCGATCACGCACGCACACACACACACACATCATCCCTCTCTTCGATTCTATGGACAGCTCAAGCCGATGATACCTCCACTATCTTCTCGTGGATCGCCCCCTCTATATATATGTTATATGCAGGACTCAATTTCACACACATTGCATATGTTACATTTTTTGATTGCCCCCCCCCCCAAAAAACTCTCAAGAACCCACACACTATATCTCTCTAGGTTTGTATCTCTCTCACACAACCCCACGTAGGTGGTGTACGTATACAAGAAGAGAATAGGTGCACCGTGCACGTACTCACGCTTCGTGCCCAGCGACACCCGCGTGGGCACACGGTGGAGCTCATTTCTTTACGAAATGGCAGCCCACGTGCTAATTTGAACGCCTGTAGCAGTTGTTTACCTAGGGAGGTCGTGTACCACGCATGCACGAAACAAAGTTCGACTTGAAGCGTTGCCGCGTTATTTTTAAATAAAGTTATAGTGCTCAATGGCACGTACACAGAATATAAAACAATTTTTATGGAGAAAAAGGTAGTCCGCTCACTATATACAATGGAGCCTGCCAGCCTGGTTTGTCGCTCTTCAGAGTATCTCACACAAGGCTGCGATGGCCTCTCTCTCTTTCTCTTACCATTGGTCACTGATCCGGCCGCATCCCGTCCGCCGGGGGAAAGGGAGTGCGGTGGCCTCTCTCTCACACACAGTTGGTCACTGATCCGGCCTTATCCCATCCGCCGGGGGAAAGGGAGGAAGTGCATCATTTCTCCGTTCAACGGCGCCGATGCAGCATGTCTCGATCTGCGGTACACGCCGTTCTCTCTGACCAAGCTCCGGCGCGGCAGGGCCTACGCCACCTGCTCGCAGATTCCGCCCGCCGCCGCTCACCTAGTTACATCCCGACGACCTCCAGGTATCCCCTCCGGCCTTGCTCCACTGCCCGTCTTCCCACGTCGCTGCATGTGGATCTTCCATAGTTCTTTGCCCAAAACGTAGCTCGTCCGGCGTACTTTCCATATTGCATTCTCGTCCTCACACCGTTTTAAACAAACACAACCGTGTTGTTATCTTCCCTTAGGAAAAGGAATATGCTTCTTTTTTGTCATCGCATGTGTCATCAAATGTTATTGGCCAGTAATTGTTTCCTTTCTACCTCTTTTTTGCAAACAGGGCTATCCATTTCACCTCGTTGCTATTGCGACCTTTTGGTGAACTACACAAATCACTTTTTTCTTAAGAGTGTTTTGTGCAGTTGTACTAAAATGTCACATGGGCAACGTCTCTACATTTCAGTGCGACTGCACAAAGGGAGATTGGTTTTGCTCTATCCTCCTCATCCAACTCCGAGCCTAATCTTCTCCAACTAGTTAGTCTTAAGAGAGACTGCAAAGGTGACCGGCTTCTATTTGTGTGTTTATTGTTTCATCAGCAGTCCTCTATTATCGTAATCACACCTAATATCTTTGGAACAGGGACGCTCAGCTCTATTTTAGTGGAACTGCACAAAATGATCGGAATGTTGCATGCTCCAGACAACTACTTTTTCCCCAACATGCCTTGTTGATTTAGACAGAGCTGGGGGGGACGTTGCTGCCAATGAAAGCACGGATCAATTTTAATTTAACACCTTCTCACAACTCTGTCTTCAGTTGTGATGTAATTATTAGCTCTGATCTGCTAATAATTGACATGCATTAGCAAGGAAGTTAGTTTTTTATTGTTTCCGAAAGAGCATCAATGGCAAGACATGCGAAACAAAAGCTGAAAGCTCACACCATTGTACAATTTCATGTCGCTAGAAAATTATTTGTATAGTACGTCAATTATGTAAACAAATGATGGAAGCTTGATAGCATTGCCAGAAGCCTCTTCATCATCCGGGTCCATGTGCCATGCACAAAATTATACTCCTTCGTTCCTAAATATTTGTCTTTTTACAAATTTCAAACGGGCATATTTTAAAGTGTAGATTCACTCATTTTGCGTCGTATGTGTACTCCCTCCGTTCCTAAATATTCTATTCGTCTTTCTAGAGATTTCAGCAAGTGACTACATACGAAGCAAAATGAGTGAATCCACACTTTAAAATATGTCTATATACATCCGTATGTGCCAGTCCATTTGAAATCTCTAAAAAGACAAATATTTGAGTAGTCACTCGTTGAAATCTCTAGAAATACAAATACTCCGGAGTATATTTAAGAACTGAGGGGGTAGTGCACAACCGCATGGGAGACTCAGCCCGGTCGTTGCGCCGCATTAATAGTGAGTAATGAGCAGTCAAATCATAAGCCCCACCTTTCCGACTGTAAGTTGCTCTGAAGAAGCAACCATCAATACGCTCTTCTTTGAATCCACTCATACTACTCCATCCGTCACTGTTTATACAGCGCGCTTCAGAAAAAAGAAAAAAATCTGTGGGACCAAGGCGACTAGCGATCGGCCTGAAAAATAGCATTGGTAGTTATAGCACGGTGTCTATTACTAGAGGGAATAATGCGTACACACATGCATGCAGTGCTTCCACCCCGGGTACACACATGCATGCACTTACTCCACTCCGTAGTAGTACAGTACATGGAGAGAAAATTGTGGACTTGATTGTGGTTACCACGCCCTAATTAATTGAGCATTAAACCAAACGCGTCTAAAGTCTCTCTGGTGGTGGAAATGCATTGAGAGAAATGCATCATAATGAAGCACGCCCTGTAAACTGTGACGAGAGAGGAGTAGTATGAAGGTGCAAAACCAAGTACGCGTATGGCCAGTCGGTCAACGCACCTCCTCTTGGCATATCACTGACATGTGGGACAAGAGTGTGAGCAAACCGGTCTCAATTGACGGCAAAGAGCCAACCCGCCGTTCCTTGAGAGAGACGAGGAGCGAGAACACACAGACGGGCTCGCACGGAGGCCAAGATATAGTCGAGCATGGTTGGTTGATCGATATCATTCATTACATGTTGGGCTGCCGTTTTCCGCCCTTCTCTGAAATAAACGTGTACTTTATCAGAGATAAAAAATAAGAGTACAGACGCTCCACCATGCGGTTCTAGTAGTAGTACTACCCGTACTACTGCGCTTGGCTCTTCGCCTCTTCGTGAAGTCGAACAATGATGGTACTCCGCATGTTGGGTACTACAGTGTATGCCTCTGACAATCTGACACCGAATGGACTGATGCATGTCCACCGAGGGTAGGTTGCATTAGTCAAAAGGCGTAAGCGAGCATCACCTTGTCCTGCAAGCTTCTCCTCGTTCTGTGAGTTGACGGGACACACCAAAAAGTAGTGCTAGTCCATACTCCCTCCTTTCCGGTTAATATGGCTTAATCTTTTTTGCAGGTAAATGAGAGAGCTTTATTCATATATATAAGCATTCTTAGGATGATCAACCAAGACACTGGTCACTAGGAAGCGAGGTACCCCGCAAAAAATAAGTAGGAAGCGAGGTGTTTCATCAAGCCAGCTCTCGGCCACATTCAAAGTGGAGCAAGCACGGTTCGCACGAAGATGCGCCGCAAGGTTTGCTGACCTGTTTACATGCTGAATAACAAAAAAAGAGGAAATATTACCGAGCCTACTATTTGTAATAGGATATGAGCCAGAATTAAGCGAGAATTGTGGCGAGTGTTCCATGCAATCAACTTCCATTATCACATGCGAGAACCCTCGAAGAGAACCAAATGTGTTGAAGAATGCTTTATCACATTTTAAAATTATAATAAGAGTGCAGACGCTCCTCCATCCGGTTCCTAGTACTAGTATAGTACATAACGTTATAGACTATAGTAGTAGTACTAGTAAACTTTGCGCTTGGCTGTTCGCCTATTCGGGAAGTCGAACAATAATAGCACTAGTAGTATAGTGTATGCTTCTGGCAATCTGACACCGAATTAACTGTTGCACGTCCACCGCCTGAGCGAGGGAGAGCTTGCATTACTCAAAAGTTTCTCCTTGTCCTGTGAGCCACCGCACGCAAGCTTCTCCCGTCCTGCAACCTTCTCCTCGTTCGGCAAGTTGACGGGACACAACAAAGTAATGCTAGTCCATACTGCCTCCTCTCCGGTTACTATGGCTTAATTTCAAACGAGATAAATGAAAGAAATATGCCCTAGACGCAATAATAAAGTTATTATTCATTTCCTTATATCATGATAAATAATTATTATTCATGCTAGAATTGTATTAACCGTAAACATAATACATGTGTGAATACATAGACAAACAGATTGTCACTAGTATGCCTCTACTTCACTAGCTCGTTGATCAAAGATGGTTATGTTTCCTAACCATACACATGAGTTGTCATTTGATTAACGGGGTCACGTCATTAGGAGAATGATGTGATTGACATGACCCATTCCGTTTGCTTAGCACACGATCGTTTAGTATTCTGCTATTGCTTCCTTCATGACTTATACATGTTCCTATGACTATGATATTATGCAACTCCCGTTTACCGGAGGAACACTTTGTGTGCTACCAAATGTCACAACATAACTGGGTGATTATAAAGGTGCTCTACAGGTGTCTCCAAAGGTACTTGTTGGGTTGGCGTATTTCAAGATTAGGATTTGTCACTCCGATTGTCGGAGAGGTATCTCTAGGCCCTCTCGGTAATGCACATCACTTAAGCCTTGCAAGCATTGCAACTAATGAGTTAGTTGCAGGATGATGTATTACGGAACAAGTAAAGAGACTTGCCGGTAACGAGATTGAATTAGGTATTGAGATACCGACGATCGAATCTCGGGCAAGTAACATACCGATGACAAAGGGAACAACATATGTTGTTATGTGGTTTGACCGATAAAGATCTTCGTAGAATATGTGGGAGCCAATATGAGCATCTAGGTTCCGCTATTGGTTATTGACCGGAGACATGTCTCGGTCATGTCTACATAGTTCTCGAACCCGTAGGGTCCGCACGCTTAATGTTACGATGACGATTATATTATGAGTTTATATGTTTTGATGTACTGAAGGTTGTTCAGAGTCTCGGATGTGATCAAGGACATGACGAGGAGTCTCGAAATGGTTGAGACATGAAGATTGATATATTGGAAGCCTATGTTTGGATGTCGGAAGTGTTCCGGGTGAAATCGGGATTTTACGGGAGTACCGGGAGGTTACCGGAACCCCCCGGGAGCTTAATGGGCCTATATGGGCCTTAGTGGAAATAGAGGGAAGCAAGGGGAGTGTGGGGCACCCCCCAAGTCCCAAACCGAATTGTTTTAGGGCAAGGGGGGCTGGCCCCCTCTTTCCTTCTTCTCCTCTCTCTTTCCTTCTCCCGAATCCTATTCCAACTAGGAAAGGGGGGAGTCCTACTCCCGGTGGGAGTAGGACTCGTCCTGGCACGCCCTCTCCCTGGCCGGCCGCACCCCCCTTTCTCCTTTATATACGGAGGCAGGGGGCTTCCCAGAGACACAACAATTGATTTGATCTATTAGCCATGTGCGGTGGCCCCCTCCACCATAGTCCACCTCGATAATACTGTAGCAGTGTTTAGGCGAAGCCCTGCATCGGTAGAACATCATCATCGTCACCGCGCCGTCGTGCTGACGAAACTCTCCCTCAACAGTACAACTACATCAACCGCGTTGTGCTAACGCTTCCGCTTTCGGTCTACGAGGGTACGTGGACAACACTCTCCCCTCTCGTTGCTATGCATCACCATGATCTTGCGTGTGCGTAGGAATTTTTTTGAAATTACTACATTCCCCAACAGTGGCATCCGAGCCAGGTTTTATGCGTAGATGTCATATGCACGAGTAGAACACAAGTGAGTTGTGGGCGATATAAGTCATACTGCTTACCAGCATGTGATACTTTGGTTCGGCGGTATTGTTGGATGAAGCGGCCCGGACCGACATTACACGTACGCTTACGCAAGACTGGTTCTACCGATGTGCTTTGCACACAGGTGGCTGGCAGGTGTCAGTTTCTCCAACTTTAGTTGAACCGAGTGTGGCTACGCCCGGTCCTTGCGAAGGTTAAAACAGCACCAACTTGACAAACTATCGTTGTGGTTTTGATGCGTAGGTAAGAACGGTTCTTGCTAACCCGTAGCAGCCACGTAAAACTTGCAACAACAAAGTAGAGGACGTCTAACTTGTTTTTGCAGGGCATGTTGTGATTTGATATGGTCAAGACATGATGCTAAATTTTATTTTATGAGATGATCATGTTTTGTAACCGAGTTATCGGCAACTGGCAGGAACCATATGGTTGTCGCTTTATTGTATGCAATGCAATCGCCCTGTAATGCTTTACTTTATCACTAAGCGGTAGCGATAGTCGTGGAAGCATAAGATTGGCGAGACGACAACGATGCTATGATGGAGATCATGGTGTCGCGCCGGTGACGATGGTGATCATGACGGTGCTTCGGAGATGGAGATCACAAGCACAAGATGATGATGGCCATATCATATCACTTATATTGATTGCATGTGATGTTTCTCTTTTATGCATCTTATCTTGCTTTGATTAACGCTAGCATTATAAGATGATCTCTCACTAAATTTCAAGATAAAAGTGTTCTCCCTGAGTATGCACCGTTGCCAAAGTTCGTCGTGCCCAGACACCACGTGGTGATCGGGTGTGATAAGCTCTACGTCCATCTACAACAGGTGCAAGCCAGTTTTGCGCACGCAGAATACTCAGGTTAAACTTGACGAGCCTAGCATATGCAGATATGGCCTCGAAACACTGAGACCGAAAGGTCGAGCGTGAATCATATAGTAGATATGATCAACATAGTGATGTTTACCATTTAAACCTACTCCATTTCACGTGATGATCGGTTATGGTTTAGTTGATTTGGATCACGTGATCACTTAGAAGATTAGAGGGATGTCTTTCTAAGTGGGAGTTCTTAAGTAATATGATTAATTGAACTTAAATTTATCATAAACTTAGTACCTGATAGTATCTTGCTTGTCTATGTTTGATTGTAGATAGATGGCTTGTGCTATTGTTCCGTTGAATTTTAATGCGTTCCTTGAGAAAGCATAGTTGAAAGATGATGGTAACAATTACATGGACTGGGTCCGAAACTTGAGGATTATCCTCATTGCTGCTCGGAAGAATTACGTCCTGGAAGCACCTCTGAGTGCCAGGCCTGCTGCTGATGCAACTGCAGACGTTAAGAACGCCTGGCAGAGCAAAGCTGATGACTACTCGATTGTTCAGTGTGCCATGCTTTACGGCTTAGAACCGGGACTTCAATGACGTTTTGAACGTCATGGAGCATATGAGATGTTCCAGGAGTTGAAGTTAATATTTCAAGCAAATACCCGGATTGAGAGATATGAAGTCTCCAATAAGTTCTACAACTGCAAGATGGAGGAGAATAGTTCTGTCAGTGAGCATATACTCAGAATGTCTGGGTACCATAATCACTTGACTCAGCTGGGAGTTAATCTTCCGGTTGATAGTGTCATTGACAGAGTTCTTCAATCACTGCCACCAAGCTACAAAAGCTTCGTGATGAACTATAATATGCAAGGGATGAATAAGACAATTCCCGAGCTCTTCGCAATGCTAAAAGCTGCGGAGGTAGAAATCAAGAAGGAGCATCAAGTGTTGATGGTCAATAAGACCACCAGTTTCAAGAAAAAGGGTAAAGGGAAGAAGAAGGCGAACTTCAAGAAGAACAGCAAGCAAGTTGCTGCTTAGGAGAAGAAACCCAAGTCTGGACCTAAGCCTGAGACTGAGTGCTTCTACTGCAAGCAGACTGGTCACTGGAAGCGGAACTGCCCCAAGTATTTGGCGGATAAGAAGGATGGCAAGGTGAACAAAGGTATATGTGATATACATGTTATTGATGTGTACCTTACTAGAGCTCGTAGTAGCACCTGGGTATTTGATACTGGTTCTGTTGCTAATATTTGCAACTCAAAACAGGGACTACGGATTAAGCGAACACTGGCAAAGGACGAGGTGACAATGCGCGTGGGAAATGGTTCCAAAGTCGATGTGATCGCAGTCGGCACGCTACCTCTACATCTATCTTCGGGATTAGTATTAGACCTAAATAATTGTTATTTGGTGCCAGCGTTGAGCATGAACATTATATCTGGATCTTTTTTGATGCGAGACGGTTATTCATTTAAATCAGAGAATAATGGTTGTTCTATTTATATGAGTAATATCTTTTATGGTCATGCACCCTTGAAGAGTGGTCTATTTTTGATGAATCTCGATAGTAGTGATACACATATTCATAATGTTGAAGCCAAAAGATGTAGAGTTGATAATGATAGTGCAACTTATTTGTGGCACTGCCGTTTAGGTCATATCGGTATAAAGCGCATGAAGAAACTCCATACTGATGGACTTTTGGAACCACTTGATTATGAATAACTTGGTACTTGCAAAACCGTGCCTCATGGGCAAGATGACTAAAACACCGTTCTCCGGTACTATGGAGAGAGCAACAGATTTGTTGGAAATCATACATACAGATGTATGTGGTCCGATGAATGTTGAGGCTCGTGGTGGATATCGTTATTTTCTCACCTTCACAGATGATTTAAGCAGATATGGGTATATCTACTTAATGAAGCATAAGTCTAAAACATTTGAAAAGTTCAAAGAATTTCAGAGTGAAGTTGAAAATTATCTTAATAAGAAAATAAAGTTTCTACGATCTGATCGTGGAGGAGAATATTTGAGTTACGAGTTTGGTCTACATTTGAAACAATGCAGAATAGTTTCGCAACTCACGCCACCCGGAACACCACAGCGTAATGGTGTGTCCGAACATCGTAATCGTACTTTACTAGATATGGTGCGATCTATGATGTCTCTTACAGATTTACCGCTATCGTTTTGGGGTTATGCTTTAGAGACGGCCACATTCACGTTAAATAGGGCACCATCGAAATCCGTTGAGATGACGCCTTATGAATTGTGGTTTGGCAAGAAACCAAAGTTGTCGTTTCTGAAAGTTTGGGGCTGCGATGCTTATGTGAAAAAGCTTCAACCTGATAAGCTCGAACCCAAATCGGAGAAATGTGTCTTCATAGGATACCCAAAGGAGACTGTTGGGTATACCTTCTATCACGGATCCGAAGGCAAAACATTCATTGCTAAGAATGGATCCTTTCTGGAGAAGGAGTTTCTCTCGAAAGAAGTGAGTGGGAGGAAACTGGAACTTGATGAGGTAACTATACCTGCTCCACTGTTGGAAAGTAGTTCATCACAGAAACTGGTTTCTGTGACGCCTACACCAATTAGTGAGGAATTTAATGATGATGATCATGGAACTTCAGATCAAGTTACTACTGAACCTCGTAGAGCAACCAGAGTAAGATCCGTGCCAGAGTGGTACGGTAATCCTGTTCTGGAAGTCATGCTACTAGATCATGATGAACCTACGAACTATGAAGAAGCGATGGTGAGCCCAGATTCCACAAAATGGCTTGAGGCCATGAAATCTGAGATGGGATCCATGTATGAGAACAAAGTATGGACTTTGGTTGACTTGCCCGATGATAGGCAAGCAATTGAGAATAAATGGATCTTCAACAAGAAGGCTGACGCTGACGGTAATGTTACTGTCTATAAAGCTCGACTTGTTGCAAAAGGTTTTCGACAAGTTCAAGGGATTGACTACGATGAGACCTTCTCACCCGTAGCAATGCTTAAGTCTGTCCGAATCATGTTAGCAATTGCCGCATTTTATGATTATGAAATTTGGCAAATGGATGTAATTTGGCAAATGGATGTAATTTGGAGAAGCTTGTATTTACAAGAAAGTGAGTGGGAGCTCTGTAGCATTTCTGATATTATATGTGGATGACATATTGCTAATTGGAAATGATATAGAATTTCCGGATAGCATAAAGGGATACTTGAATAAGAGTTTTTCAATGAAAGACCTCGGTGAAGCTGCTTACATATTGGGCATCAAGATCTATAGAGATAGATCAAGATGCTTAATTGGACTTTCACAAAGCACATACCTTGACAAAGTTTTGAAGAAGTTCAAAGTGGATCAAGCAAAGAAAGGGTTCTTGCCTGTGTTACAAGGTGTGAAGTTGAGTAAGACTCAATGCCCGACCACTGCAGAAGATAGAGAGAAAATGAAAGATGTTCCCTATGCTTCAGCCATAGGCTCTATCATGTATGCAATGCTGTGTACCAGACCTGATGTGTGCCTTGCTATAAGTCTAGCAGGGAGGTACCAAAGTAATCCAGGAGTGGATCACTGGACAACGGTCAAGAACATCCTGAAATACCTGTAAAGGACTAAGGATATGTTTCTCGTTTATGGAGGTGACAAAGAGCTCATCATAAACGGTTACGTTGATGCAAGCTTTGACACTGATCCAGATGATTCTAAATCGCAAACCGGATACGTGTTTACATTAAATGATGGCGCTGTTAGTTGTTGCAGTTCTAAACAAAGCATTATGGCGGGATCTACATGTGAAGCGGAGTACATAGCTGCTTCGGAAGCAGCAAATGAAGGAGTCTGGATGAAGGAGTTCATATCCGATCTAGGTGTCTTACCTAGTGCATCGGGTCCAATAAAAATCTTTTGTGACAATACTGGTGCAATTGCCTTGGCAAAGGAATCCAGATTTCACAAGAGAACCAAACACATCAAGAGACGCTTCAATTCCATTCGAGATTTAGTCCAGGTGGGAGACATAGAAATTTGCAAGATACATACGGATCTGAATGTTGCAGATCTCTTCCACAAGCAAAACATGATCAACACCAAGGCTCCATGGGTGTTAGAATCATTACTGTGTAATCTAGATTATTGACTCTAGTGCAAGTGGGAGACTGAAGGAAATATTCCCTAGAGGCAATAATAAAGTTATTATTTATTTCCTTATATCATGATAAATGTTTATCATTCATGCTAGAATTGTATTAACCGGAAACATAATACATGTGTGAATACATAGACAAACAGATTGTCACTAGTATGCCTCTACTTGACTAGCTCGTTGATCAAAGATGGTTATGTTTCCTAACCATAGACATGAGTTGTCATTTGATTAACGGGGTCACATCATTAGGAGAATTATGTGATTGACATGACCCATTCCGTTAGCTTAGCACATGATCGTTTAGTATCCTGCTATTGCTTTCTTCATGACTTATACATGTTCATATGACTATGAGATTATGCAACTCCCGTTTACCGGAGGAACACTTTGTGTGCTACCAAACATCACAACGTAACTGGGTGATTATAAAGGTGCTCTACAAGTGTCTCCAAAGGTACTTGTTGGGTTGGTGTATTTCAAGATTAGGATTTGTCACTCCGATTGTCGGAGAGGTATCTCTGGGCCCTCTCGGTAATGCACATCACTTAAACCTTGCAAGCATTGCAACTAATGAGTTAGTTGCGGGATGATGTATTACAGAACGAGTAAAGAGACTTGCCGGTAACGAGATTGAACTAGGTATTGAGATACCGACGATCGAATCTCAGGCAAGTAACATACCGATGACAAAGGGAACAACGTATGTAGTTATGCGGTTTGACCGATAAAGATCTTCGTAGAATATGTGAGAGCCAATATGAGCATCCAGGTGTCGCTATTGGTTATTGACTGGAGACATGTCTCGGTCATCTCTACATAGTTCTCGAACCCGTAGTGTCCGCACGCTTAACGTTACGATGACAGTTATATTATGAGTTTATATGTTTTGATGTACCAAAGGTTGTTCAGATTCCCGGATGTGATCGAGGACATGACGAGGAGTCTCGAAATGGTCGAGACATGAAGATTGATATATTGGAAGCCTATGTTTGGATGTCGGAAGTGTTCGGGGTGAAATCGGGATTTTACCGGAGTACCGGGAGGTTACCAGAACCCCCCAGGAGCTTAATGGGCCTATATGGGCCTTAGTGGAAATAGAGGGAAGCAAGGGGAGTGTGGGGCACACCCCCCAAGGCCCAAACCGAATTGGTTTAGGGCAAGGGGGGCCGTCCCCCTCTTTCCTTCTTCTCCTCTCTCTTTCCTTCTCCTGAATCCTATTCCAACTAGGAAGGGGGGGGGGAGTCCTACTCCCGGTGGGAGTAGGACTCCTCCTGGCGCGCCTTCTCCCTGGCCGGCTGCACCCCCCTTGCTCCTTTATATACGGAGGCAAGGGGGCACCCCAGAGACACAACCATTGATTTGATCTTTTAGCCGTGTGCGGTGACCCCCCCCACCATAGTCCACCTCGATAATACTGTAGCGGTGCTTAGGCGAAGCCCTGCGTCAGTAGAACATCATCATCGTCACCACGCCGTCGTGCTGACGAAACTCTCCCTCAACACTCGGCTGGATCGGAGTTTGAGGGACATCATCGGGCTGAACATGTGCTGAACTCGGAGGTGACGTGCGTTCAGTACTTGATCGGTCGGATCATGAAGACGTACGAATACATCAACCGCGTTGTGCTAATGCTTCCGCTTTCGGTCTACGAGGGTACGTGGATAACACTCTCTCCTCTCGTTGCTATGCATCACCATGATCTTGCGTGTGCGTAGGATTTTTTTTGAAATTACTACGTTCCCCAACAATAAATACACTGTCTGTCACTGTATATTTATAAAAATACGGTCAGTGGACTTCATAATATGCTCATTACGCTCAATATATATATTTTCCGGTGTTTATATGGCCACTAGCTCACCCTGACTGAGTATGTGTGTGCATGCACGTGTAGGGTGAGCACTTGAGAGTGACCGTGTGTGTTCCGTCGTGTGCTCGGACATGCATGCATTAGGGCGTCGCACGCGTTTTTGCGTCCATGTGTACGTGTGACTGTTGCATACACATAGGGGGAGTATGTGTAGGGGCCACTAAGGAGCAGTCAAATCACACAGTAAGTTAGTCGGAAGAAGCAACCATCATTTCAATCTTGAATGACACGTACGCAATATAAAATGGTTGATATGGAGAGAAAAAGAAAACCACTATATATACACTAGCAGGAGCCTAAGCTACAAGCCTGCTTGCTTAGGTTTCTCTCTTCACAAGCATAGAACGACAGGCCTGATCCCACATCTGGGGGAAGGGAACAATGTTCTGCGTAGACGCGGTCGACATCGGCGAGGGAGAAAACCCACAGTCGGTGCATCCCAATCGGGGGTCACCGCGGTATGGGCCCATGCCGCGTCCCAACCACCCTTCTAGCTACAGCCCGACGTCCCAGGTAGTCCATCTTCATTTTGGAGCCGGCTTGCTCCACTGCCGTAGCTCCATCTCCATGTCGATCTTTCTCTACTACTACCGGCTTCTACTTGTGATGATTTTATGTCTCATGAACTAGTGCCAGTACTATTATTCTAATCACACTTCAATATCTTTGCCATCAGGGATGCTCAGGTCGATTTTAGTGGAACTGCACAAAAGCATCATATGATCCGAGGGTGCCAGCCGTCTTTCCTTTGACAGGTTCTACCTGGCCAGGAAATTAAATCATGTTTAGGGTTTAGGGTTTAAGTCGTAGTGACCCCATCAGTAGTTTTTCTTTCATACACGCTCTCACAACTTTTTTCTTTAGTTGTGATGTAAATATTGGCTATGATCTGTGAATCATTGAGATGCAGCGGCATGCGTGTTAGTTTTCCTTTGTATTTGATGGAATGTTGTAACGGGGCAACCTTGGAATAGGAATGAAAATGGAGTGGAAAGTTTCCGTTTTTTGGAGAAAAAATGGAAATGGAGACAAACCAACGTTTCATTTTCTTGGATCACGCCATCGAGCAAAACTAACGCTTAAATCACGTCTGTCGTGTTCGTGTCTCACCCTCCTCCACGGCTCGACCCCACACGGTCGCTCGGCATGCCACTCACCGCAAACCGAGTATATAATAACTTTCCCGCCTGCTTGTCGATGTATCGCGCCATGTTGTACTAGCACTACTGGAAGAGATTGACGAGTTGGGGGAGGACAGCTAGCTGTAGCACGGACTCCCAAGAACTTTTTACATGCATGTTGTAGCCGGCTATTGCGACCTTTGAACGCGGAGCAGCCGCGTGCACCCGGAAGCGGCACGGGCGATGATCTCTCGGCTGGCGCGCCGCTTCAATGCCGGCGCCAGTGAGAGGTCACGTCCGCTCTGGCTGGGCATGAATGCGGCACTGACCGTTTCGGGCGAGAAGCACGCGCGGGTGATGAAGAGGGTTCGGGTTGGTCAGGACCGACCGTGGCAGCGGTCCGGACATGCGCAAACAAGAGATGCTGTACGTTAATATTGCTGCGTATATAATTAACAACGTAAATAATGTGCCAGTTGGACAAATATGATTGGAGATGGAGATGGAAATGGAGATGGAAATGGAATTTTACGTAAACACGGATATTCATGTCTATGTCTATGTGTGTGTGCGCGACGACTGTCGCGACCTGGAAGCGGGGGCGTGTTTTTGATCGAGTTTTCTTTCTTGGTATGTTAGAAAATCAGTTTGTCTAATTCACATCTAGATGTTATTTAAGGATATCACATCTAAGCTCCCACAAGTATATAATGTAGCAACAAGAAACAAAAAAACTAGGAAAAAAATAGAACACAAACAGAGTGGACATCAACTTAGATGTGACATAACTATGTCACATGTAGATGTGTCCTAGACAGACCCTTAAAAAATTGTCTGCCAGTTTTTGTTTCTTTTTTCGGGGAACGCGCGTATTCTATTTAAAACCACTGCTATGGAGAGATTTTTTTACTCCATTATAGCCTCTTGTTTGATAGAGTTTCTCGTGTCTCGCTCTCTCACCCTCTCCATATCAAAACAATATGACAGTGTCCACTCTATCTCTCTCCTCACCGGTGGTCACAGATCCGGCCGAATCCGGTCGGCCGCGGGAGGTGAGGAGGTGCAACATTGACGTTGTCGCCGTTGGTGACGGAGGAAGCCGATGCGCACCGTCCTCTCGGAGCCGGCGCTGGCGCGGACGAAGATCCTCCGCGCCCTTGTTCGCTGCCGTCGTGTGGGCAGATCCCGCCCGCTCGCCTAAACAACATCTCGCCCACCTGCGGTATAACTTCTTGTACTGGTCCAGCTCCACAGGTTGCTGCGTGTGGGTTTTCTTCTATGCGACTACTCCCCGGCTCCCCATGCATAGTAGCTAGGGTTCGTCGGCTGGTCCAACATCACCTACTAGTACTATTATAGAGGAAATGCCACTCGAAAAGTTGTCCTGATTTATGCCTCGATGGAGGTATACATGTTGTTTTGACAAAAAGTACATGGTGGTTGTGCGGTCATTGTACATGGTGGTAGTACTATCACTGGTTAAATGAAGAAATGCTTTTTTTTCTCGGGTATCCTGGTTTAGTTCCCATCAAGATAATTATGATGCTTCTGTTTGTTGGTGTACTTTTCATTAATTCTTATTGACAATTGAGATATCATTGCTAACCCTTTTTTATATTTTTGGAAACAGCGATGCGTGTCTCCATACCCGGGCATCTCTTCCTCAATTTTAGTGGAACTGCACAAAATTGGATGACCACTGTTGTTCCGCCTCACTGTCCTCTGCCACGTGGTTTTTCCTTCCTCGAGCTTGATTACTGAGAAGAAATAGATCACAGTGAGGATTTGTCGAACTTCATAGGCGCCTCACCCAAACTTGATGCCAAATGGATGATGCATCACCACGATGACCTATCGATGCTCATGGTTGCGTCGGCTGGTGAAGCTGATCGATTTTCAATGAAAAACAAGCTGTCTTCCATCAGTGCTCTTTGCTTGTTACGCACAAAGATGATATCCTTCATCAGTTCACCTTGGTTGCATTGGAGACGCAGTCGTCTTTCACGTTGGTGCAATTTTATCACACAATTGGCTATGAACCAAATGTTTCCTCGAAGAAGGATCGACGTTGGTACTAAGAGCATAAGTTTTGTATTGATTTCTAAGCCTTCTCACAACTTTGTCTCCAGCTCCCCTGTAATTTTATTTGTCCAGCTATTAACTTTGATTTAAAAAATGGTGTGGACTAAAAACCCGGATGGACGTAGTAGCCCTCCATTTTTATTTACTCCGCATGTTAGATTTGACTGAAGTCAAACTTTGTAATATTCTCAAACCTTTCTGATAATTGAAATTAAAATTCTTTATTTGTACACACTCTCACACGTTTCTGATAATTTGGCGCATGTGTGGTTGTTCACTTAAGGGAGGGTAGTGTACCACACGTGAAGGACAGGAAGTGCGACCAGGACGCGTGGGCGTGGATCGTTAGTTCATCGGAAGTAGTACTAGTTTTCTTCACTGTACATTAAATAAAGAGTTTCGTTTCGTAATTACACAATTTAAAACGATTGTTATGGAGAGAATAAGAAAACCACTCCACTATATATTAGTCGTATACACGAGAGTCTATATGGACGCAGCTTCATTGACTTAGTGCACCTGCCTTTGGATTTATGACAGGTGGGCCCAAAATGTGGCTGGCTCACCTGTCATACAGCCAAAAGCAGGTGCAGTGAAGGCACTGGAGCTCAGTCCGTATTACAGTAGTATATATATAAGCGGGAGCCTCAGCGCTTGTTCGCTAGGGTTTGCACTCTCCACACGCTCGCCGCACTACATATATGTTACACGCTGGAGGCTCAGCGTTCTTTTGCTAGGGTTTGCTATATTCACAGTCTCTCACCCTCTCTTCACCAGATCTAAACAAGACCTCGTTGGCCTCTTGTCTCTCTCTCCCCCCTCACAGCTGGTGAAGGAGGCGTCCGTATCCCGTCGCACCGGGAAGGGGAGGAGGTGCAGCGTTCACTCTATCGCCTTCGGTGAGGGAGGTAATCCACTGCCGGCTGCGCTGTTCTCTTTCACCCAGCGCCTGTGCGGGAGGGCCACCGACTCCTTCTTCCTCGCTGCCGTATGTAGTGTGGGCAGATCCGGCCTCCCGCCGCACGCCTTGCCACATCCCGACGACCCTAAGGTATAAGTTTCTTTGAAATCGTCGTTGCTCTAGCTGCATGTGGATCTTTTTCTATCTGTAGTCGAATCTAGGTCTTGGTTCAAAGAGGAAATAAGGGTGCGGTGGGATGGAGCAAGAATCTAGGACGTGGTTCAATGAGGAAAGGAGGGGCGGAAAGTAGTATAGACTGGCTATCCAGCCGCTTTGTAGGTCGAAAAAGGGAAAAGGGGGTAACCCAGTACACACATCTGTAAGGAACCGATCTCTTTGTTGAAAAGGGAAAGAAACTGAGGGGTCGGGTAGTTTGTGCAAGACTAGATTTACTGCCCTCACATAGGAAGAAGGTTCAAGGAGAACAAATATGGGACCAGCGCATATATGCTGCTTGGCTACATACTCTGCATCACCCATTTATACGTGTGGACGCAGATGGTGCTGGCATGTCCCATACAGTTTTTTTTGCTGTTGTTAATCTAAGAATGCCGCCGGAAAATTGAAGCAATGCCACTGTTAAAAGTAAATTACATTTTTTAACGAATGTTGTTTTAAGAGAATGTCTATGTTAATATGAATCAATGCAACTGTTTTAGAAATGCTACTGTCCTACTTTGTTTTCCATCCAAGATAAGTTAGATGCTTCTTTCTGTCACCGTTTGTTTCATCCTCCTTTATCGGCAAGTAATTGTTTCCTTTTTTGCCTCTGTTAAAACAGGGGTATCGATTCAACTTGCTGCTATTGCGACATTTTGCTTCGCTACTCGAAACACTTATGTTTTAAGAGTGTTTTGTGCAGTTCAACTTGAATGTCACACCGGTGACTTTGCTTAATTTTGGTGGAACTGCACAAAAGGAGATCAAGATTCGTTTCCAGTCTTCGTCGCGAGTTGTTTCAAATCTTGGTCTCAACCACATGATGTGTAGTGTGCTTTGAGATGTTGTGCTACTTGTTTTGGTACTATTTTAAATAAATGTTGAATTGAAGCTATTGTATTGTTGTCTTTTCCCATTAAGTAGTGAACAAAAATGGGACCAACCCAGACATGATGCTTGTTGCTTTATTACAACAAATTCAGCATCACCCCCTTTATAAGCCAGTAATTGATGCCACTCTCAGAATTAACTACTGAATCTTATTTCAAAACTGCAACACTTGTTAGGGATTGGCGGGATTACCATTTTTGTGGCCGCATGTTTCATCCTCCTTTATTAGCCAGTAATTGGTTCCTTTTTTGCCTCTGTTTAAATAGGGATATCTATTCAACTTGTTGCTATTGCGACATTTTGCTTCGCTATGCGAAACACTTTGCTTGATTTCAATGCAACTGCACAAAACGAGATTGGATTTCCTATTCGTGTTGGCAGATTCGTATTTTATCTTATCCGTCTCATGAAAGGTCAGTACATGCCTTCATCCACATGATTTGTGCAGTGTGCTTTGAGATGTTGTGCTACTTGTATTGGTACTGTTTTAAATAAATGTTGAATTGAAGCTATTGTATTGCTGTCTTTTCCCATTAAGTAGTGAACAAAAATGGGACCAACCCAGACATGATGCTTGTTGCTTCGTTACAACAAACTCTGCATCACCCCCTTTATAAGTAGATGGAAGCACATACTGTTGTTGTGCCCACTCTCCCCTGGAACTGTTTATGCTTTTCGTTAATCTAATGCCGCTGGTAGAATTAAGCAATGCCACTCTCAGAATTAATTAACTACTGAATCTTAGTTCAAAACTGCAACACTTGTTAGGAATGGTACTATCCTGCTTTGTGGTTCTTTCTACATGTTTAACCAAGGTATTGTTAAGATAATGTCTTTGTTAAAATGAATCAGTTGCATTGTTTTAGGAATGGTACTTTTCTGCTTTGTCGTTCTTTATACATGTTGAAACAAGGCATTGTTAAGATAATGTCTCAGTCAATATGAATGAATCACACTGATGGAGAATTGCTACTCTCCTGCTTTGTTTCCCATTAAGATAAAGTAGATCAGTAGATGCTTTTCTTCTGGGAGTACAAGTCATCAACCATTATTTCTCAGTAATTGTTTCCCTTATACCTATTGTTGCTTACAGGGATATCAAAATTAAAGCTCGGTTTTATTCCAACTTCGATTTTAGTTGAACTGCACAAAAGGAGCCAATGTGTCCAAGGCAAACTACTGCATTACTGGGTCCAGTTGGTCGTTCCACTTTGCAGAAAGAAGCAGTCACTGTTTGCGCTACATTATAGAAGCAATGACCGAGAAGCTTTATAGAGTATTATTAGACACCGGTGACATGATTAGTCTGCAGAGACCATTGGCAATTTAACAACACGTGGAGTGCCTTGGGCAAAAAGTGCCCAAACAAGTACAAGAAGCTACGACAGGACTCCACGATCATAGGCATTACATATTTTGAATGGGAAAAGCTTGTCAAAGTTTAATCATTGATGTTAGCAAGAAGAATTTAGTTTAATATATTGGAATTGGAAAACCTTGTCAAAATTTGCTCATTGATGTTAGCTAGAAGACATGCATTTGATATTTTTGATTCCTGTGTTAAGAGTTTGTTCTGAATATTGTCTATGTAATGCCAGGCCTTGTGTTTGATTGCAAAGTTGAGCTTGGAATGTTGTGGCATGCGGCATCACGAGCTGTTCACCGTGCCTCCTGAGAATAATGCTTCGTATTGTTTTGCATGTCGATCTAATGCCAGTGATTAGCTTGTTAAGAAGATTATCTCTTCTGTTGTTTCCGTGCTTAAGAAGTTCATCGTCTGATGTTTCATTCATAGCCTATACGACAAGTCGAGTAGGTTAGACGTGAAACCATATGATCTTCCGACCAACTCATGATATTAGGCCGTGATTGGATCATCGTTTTCCAACCAAAACCGCTTGTAAAACTGACGCTTGTAAATTAAAGCAGATGGTCTCGGGCGAAGGCGCTTGGTTGGTCGATTTCGACTAGTAAAATATCAGAAGTACTTCACACACGATAAAAACGCTGAACGACACTCGGACGATTGCTAATCCAGCCGTTAGCTACTGTTTCAGCCTTGCCCATGGATGGCATGATACGCACGTCGTGCATGTATCGTCTGGTAATGTCATCCATATAGCAGTGCTCGTAAAATATACACCGGTCTCTCAAATTACACGCGTAACCCGCCGATTTTACTTACAGACCTCGGGCCCTCGGTTTCATTACGCCTGTATTTTACGCGTTGTTTCCGATGACGAGTAAATTACACTTGTATGTTAATACAGGTTTGAAATAAACAGAGCTCCCAAGTGCGGCCTTACCATTTCATGCCGTCTCAGTTTCTCGAAGGTGCTCATAGGTGTCCGATGATCCTGGCTTCGTGAATGAGCAGCGGGCGCTGTATCAGACCATCTGTAGGGCCCGTGAGGCCCTCTCCATTGTCCTTCGAGTTGTTGCGCTCGCCGTGGCGCCGAGCATTGTTAACATCGTCAACGAACATGAGGATTCAGGAGATGACTTTATTTTGACTGGATGACACTAGGGACACACTAGGGCCATAGCCGTACGTACGCAAGTGCCTCCTTATTATGTACAACTATTTTGTTTGCTTTCTCCTGGTTTCCTGACATCACGGTCCCACACCATTGTCAACCTATGTAGTCAATATAAACGAGAGAATTGCACAAGGTGCGGCCGACAGCTGGGACCAAGCAGCTCGAGCAGTATTTGTGTTTTTGAGGCATGAGCACTGCAGAGTTTTTCTTGGCGATGATTTCATTGTTGTTCAGAGGAGAGCAGGGTATTAACTGGGTGAGCTGTGGCCCATCTAGCCCAGGCCAGATATCTAGCCCAGATACTATTTTTTCAAAATGAAAATGGCTAGCCCAGCTATATGTCTTTTTGAGGAATACCCAGGCAAGGTCAACTTGTTATTCTCCGCCCCGCTGGGCTGCAAATCTTTCCTAGGAGGGATGCATTAGACTTAACAGGAAAATGGGCTTTAAAAAATAATAAATGGGATGTAATTATAAAAACTGGGCAGTAACTATAAGAAATGCACCAAACACGAAATTAGTTTATAAAATTTTATTTATGGATTTTAAGAATCTTAAATTTTCATTGTTGCGCGCGCAATATTTCGTTGGATTTTTACATAATACAAATTTATATTTAATCTGACTAGAAATTTCGGGATAAAAATATTTCGGATCCCATCAAAATGTGGGAAATTTTATTGAATTCTGTCTTCAACGGTTGGTTGAAATTATTAATCGTTGTCCTAGCTAGAAAATGGGCTATACTTTTAACAAACTATAAATGGGCTATTGTAAATTCCATTAGAATTCAAAAATGGGCTGTACATTCTTACAGAACGCAAATGGGCTAAAGTTCTCTGCCACACACTTGTGGGCCTACTAAGTGACGCGTCCCTAAAAAAATAAGTTGACACGCATGCAAGGCTCTGTCAACTTATTATACTCAACACACGGTTCTAGCAGCAGTGGCCGTTGGATGTCTATCCAACGGATGTCGTGCTTCTTCTTCAATCTCGGATATTATTAGCTTCGGCCGCCCAAAATATGATTCCTCCCCCTGACATCTGGGGCGCACCATTTCGGAGGCTGACTTGTGGGCCTACTAACTTGGAGCGTACCAAGGGCTTTGTCAACTTAGTCAATATAAATGATTCTAGCTTCAGTGACCGTACGATGTCCATCCAACGGCCGTAGTGCTTCTTCAACCTCTGGTCTTCTTGGTCCAGCCGCCCAAAGCAGCGCCGGTCGTGCCACCTGCTCCTGCCTCCCGTGGCCGGCTGTGCTACCGCAGAGACCTCACCGCCCCCATACTACTCCCACCGCTGGCCAGGCCATCCCTCCACTCACCCACACCCCCAGTTATTCTGCGGCGACGACAACCTCACACCGCAGCCGAACCAGTGAACCCTCGTACTCCTCTCTGCGCGGGCTTCCACTGCTGCGTCTTCCCCGGCTCCGCGTCGTCCCCTTCCTAGGCCTCGTCGTCATCCACCGCCCTGGTGCTCTCGGCGCGGCGTGGTCAACGTGGTCAACGACCGACTTCCATCGGAAGAGTACTGTACGTGGAGAGGCTGACAACTGGGTCCACGGCGGCCGCAAGGAAGTGCCTCCTTATTACGCGCAAAATAATTATTCCTCCACCTGACAGCAGGGACCCACCAGACGAGCCACCTTATTTCGCGAAAAAAACGTTTCCCCCCTGACTGTTGGGACCCACCGGACGGGCCATCGTATTTCGCGAAAAAACGTTCCCCCCGCTGTCAGCTCGGACCCACCGGAAGTGCCTCCTTATTACGCACAAAAAATGAATACTCCCCCTGCTAGCTGGGACCCACCTTGGTGGGAGGCTGACTTGTGGGCCTACTAAGTTGACGGGGACGGAGGGCTTTGTCAACTTAGTCAATATGAACGATTCTAGCTCCAGTGACCGTACGATGTCCTTCCAACGGCCGTAGTGCTTCTTTAACCTCTGGTCTTCTTGCTCCAGTCGCCCAAAGCAGCGCCGGTCGTGCCACCTGCTCCTGCCTCCCGTGGCCGGCTGTGCTGCCGCGGAGGCCTCACCGCCCCCTACTATTCCCACCGCTGGCTAGGCCTTGCGGCGACGGCAGCCTCACACCGCAGCCGAACGAGTGAACCCTCATACTCCTCTCCGCGTGGGCATCCACTGCCGCATCTTCACTGACTCCGCGTCGTCCCCTTCCTAGGCCTCGCCGTCGTCCACCACCCCGGTGCTCTCGGCGCGGCGTGGTCAACGTGGTCAAGCAACGACTTCCATCGGATGTGGACTATACGTGGAGAGGCTGACAGCTGGGTCCACGGCGGCAGCAAGGAAGTGCCTCCTTATTACGTGGAAAATTATGATTCCTCCACCTGACAGCAGGGACCCACCGGACGGGCCACCGTATTTTGCGAAAAAAAATTCCCCCTGACTGCTAGGACCCACCAGCTACACCTTCACACGCAAGGAAGTGCGTCCGGGCAAAAAAAAACGATTCGCCCCCCTGACTGCTGGGACCCACCAGCTACATCTTCGCACGCAAGGAAGTGCGTCCGGGCAAAAAAATACCAAAACGATTCGCCCCCCTGACTGCTGGGACCCACCAGCTACATCTTCGCAGGCAAGGAAGTGCCTGACAGTCGGGACCCACCTGGTCGAAGCGTACATAGCGTTGTCATTCTGGTCGCGAACGTGTACGTACATATATACTGGTCGATGTAGAGGCGCGCATGTGTCATAGTAGAGGCGCGTACGTGTCGTAGTAGAGGCGCGCACGTAGCATGTACACGTACGTACAACGACCAGGGTGCAAGAAAGAAAATATGGCCATGTACGTACATATGTGCAGGGTCTCGAACGCCTACTTGCGCATACGTACAGCCAGGGCTCGTGTACATGGCTGGGTCAGAAGGGAGAAACAACGTCGTCGTCGTGTTCATGGGGAGGAAACGGAATGCGCCGTGTTGATGGGGAGGCAACAGAATGCGTCGTGTTCATCGGGAGGGGTGTGGCGTACCGCAAAACAGAGGAAATGGACCTCCTACGGTCGAAACGAGGGTCCTGTTGATCGGGAGGAGTGTGGCGTACCGCAAAATGGAGGAAACGGACCTCCTACGGTCGAAACGGGGGTCCTATTGATCGGGAGGGGTGTGGCGTAACGCAAAACGGATGAAACGGACCTCCTACGGTCGAAACGGGGGTCCTGTTGATCGAGAGGGGTGTGGCGTACCGCAAAACGGACGAAATGGACCTCCTACGGTCGAAACGGGGGTCCTGTTGATCGGGAGGGGTGTGGCGTACCGCAAACGGGACTCCACGGGATACTGTTCATCTCCATCGTCGACCTCCTCCAGCCTCCACGGGCTCCTGTTCATCCAGCCTCCACCGCGCGGTACTCCACCGGCTACTGTTCAACCACCCCTCCACCGTCTACTGTTCATCCAACCCTCCACACCACGGGGTCCTATTCATCCAGAGGCAACATCACCGCTCACTGTTCATCCACCCCCACCCCCCCGCAATGCTCACTGTTCATCCAATCGATCGGCTTCAGTTAGCAGCAGTAGCGAAGGAATCGCTCGATCGGGTTTAGTTAACATCCATCGATCGATCGCTCGGGTTCAATAACGCGTAGCCTGCAGTGCAATCGCTCGGGTTCAGTTAGAGCCCAACGCCTTGCTCGGGTTCAGTTAGAGCCAATGCCTCGCACATATGCGCGTACGTGTACGAGAGAAACGTGCATCGCTCGGCCCCCGACCTCCCACCGTAACCGGGAACTCCCCGAAATTTTCCTCCCCCTCGCTTCTACCATGGTTTTTTCCGTCATGGACGGCCCAAAGAATGTCATGCAGTTGCATCTCCGGCCCGCCCAGGACGAAAAGCCCATTTTCTGTCATGATTTTTTGTCATAGAAGTAGGAGCCCACCACATCTATGATGATACCAGGTTTTCTCACAATTATTGTCATAGAAGTGTCATACGTATGACAAATTTTTTTTTTGTTCGGCCCAAAATGTCACGGATGTGTCTTTTTTTGTAGTGCTACGGGTTCGAGAACTATGTAGACATGACCGAGACACGTCTCCGGTCAATAACCAATAGCGGAACCTAGATGCTCATATTGGCTCCCACATATTCTACGAAGATCTTTATTGGTCAGACCGCATAACAACATACGTTGTTCCCTTTATCATCGGTATGTTACTTGCCCGAGATTCGATCATCGGTATCTCAATACCTAGTTCAATCTCATTACCGGCAAGTCTCTTTACTAGTTCTGTAATACATCATCCTGCAACTAACTCATTAGTTGCAATGCTTGCAAGGCTTAAGTGATGTGCATTACCGAGTGGGCCCAGAGATACCTCTTCGACAATCGGAGTGACAAATCCTAATCTCGAAATACGCCAACCCAACAAATACCTTCGGAGACACCTGTAGAGCACCTTTCTAATCACCCAGTTACGTTGTGACGTTTGGTAGCACACAAAGTGATCCTCTGGTAAACGGGAGTTGCATAATCTCAGTCATAGGAACATGTATAAGTCATGAAGAAAGCAATAGCAACATACTAAACAATCGAGTGCTAAGCTAATGAAATGGGTCAAGTCAATCACATCATTCTCGTAATGATGTGACCCCGTTATTCAAATGACAACTCATGTCTATGGCTAGGAAACATAACCATCTTTGATAAACGAGCTAGTCAAGTAGAGGCATACTAGTGACACTCTGTTTGTCTATGTATTCACACAAGTATTATGTTTCCTATTAATACAATTCTAGCATGAATAATAAACATTTATCATGATATAAGGAAATAAATAATAACTTTATTATTGCCTCTAGGGCATATTTCCTTCAGTCTCCCACTTGCACTAGACTCAGTAATCTAGATTACACAGTAATGATTCTAACACCCATGGAGTCTTGGTGCTGGTCATGTTTTGCTCGTGGAAGACGCTTAGTCAACAGGTCTGCAACATTCAGATCCGTATGTATCTTGCAAATTTCTATGTCTCCCACCTCGACTAGATCCCGGATGGAATTGAAGCGTCTCTTGATGTGCTTGGTTCTCTTGTGAAATCTGGATTCCTTCGCCAAGGCAATTGCTCCAGTATTGTCACAAAAGATTTTCATTGGACCCGATGCACTAGGTATGACACCTAGATCGGATATGAACAACTTCATCCAGACTCCTTCATTTGCTGCTTCCGAAGCAGCTAGGTACTCCGCTTCACACGTAGATCCCGCCACGACGCTTTGTTTAGAACTACACCAACTGACAGCTCCACCGTTCAATGTAAACACGTATCCGGTTTGTGATTTAGAATCATCCGGATCAGTGTCAAAGCTTGCATCAATGTAACCATTTACAATGACCTCTTTGTCACCTCCATAAACGAGAAACATATCCTTAGTCCTTTTCAAGTATTTCAGGATGTTCTTGACCGCTATCCAGTGATCCACTCCTGGATTACTTTGGTACCTCCCTGTTAGACTTATAGCAAGGCACACATCAGGTCTGGTACACATCATTGCATACATGATAGAGCCTATGGCTGAAGCATAGGGAACAACTTTCATCTTCTCTCTATCTTCTGCAGTGGTCGGGCATTGAGTCTTACTCAACTTCACACCTTGTAACACAGGTAAGAACCCTTTATTTGCTTGATCCATTTTGAACTTCTTCAAAACTTTGTCAAGGTATGTGCTTTGTGAAAGTCCAATTAAGCGTCTTGATCTATCTCTATAGATCTTGATGCCCAATATATAAGCAGCTTCACCGAGGTCTTTCATTGAAAAACTCTTATTCAAGTATCCCTTTATGCTATCTAGAAATTCTATATCATTTCCAATCAGCAATATGTCATCCACATATAATAACAGAAATGCTATAGAGCTCCCACTCACTTTCTTGTAAATACGGGCTTCTCCAAAAGTATGTACAAAACCAAATGCTTTGACCACACTATCGAAGAGTTTATTCCAATTCCGAGAGGCTTGCACCAGTCCATAAATGGATCGCTGGAGCTTGCACACTTTGTTAGCTCCCTTTGGATCGACAAAACATTCCGGTTGCATCATATACAACTCTTCTTCCAGAAATCCATTCAGGAATGTAGTTTTTACATCCATTTGCCAAATTTCATAATCATAAAATGCGGCAATTGCTAACATGATTCGGACAGACTTAAGCATCGCTATGGGTGAGAAGGTCTCATCGTAGTCAATCCCTTGAACTTGTCGAAAACCTTTCGCAACAAGTCGAGCTTTATAGACAGTAATATTACCGTCAGCGTCAGTCTTCTTATTGAAGATCCATTTATTCTCAATGGCTTGCCGATCAATGGGCAAGTCAACCAAAGTCCACACTTTGTTCTCATACATGGATCTCATCTCAGATTTCATGGCCTCAAGCCATTTTTCGGAATCTGGGCTCACGATCGCTTCTTCATAGTTCGTAGGTTCGTCATGGTCTAGTAACATAACCTCGAGGACAGGATTACAGTACCACTCTGGTGCGGATCTTACTCTGGTTGACCTACGAGGTTCAGTAACAACTTGATCTGAAGTTCCATGATCATCATCATTAACTTCCTCACTAATTGGTATAGACGTCACAGGAACCGGTTTCTGTGATGAACTACTTTCCAATAAGGGAGCAGGTATGGTTACCTCATCAAGTTCTACTTTCCTCCCACTCACTTCTTTCAAGAGAAACTCCTTCTCTAGAAAGGATCCATTCTTAGCAACGAAAGTCTTGCTTTCGGATCTGTGATAGAAGGTGTACCCAACAGTCTCCTTTGGGTATCCTATGAAGACACATTTCTCTGATTTGGGTTCGACCTTATCAGGTTGAAGCTTTTTCACATAAGCATCGCAGCCCCAAATTTTAAGAAATGACAACTTTGGTTTCTTGCCAAACAACAGTTCATAAGGCGTTGTCTCAACGGATTTCGATGGTGCCCTATTTAACATGAATGCGGCCGTCTCTAAAGCATAACCCCAAAATGATAGCGGTAAATCAGTAAGAGACATCATAGATCGCACCATATCTAGTAAAGTATGATTACGACGTTCAAACACACTATTACGCTGTGGTGTTCCGGGTGGCATGAGTTGCGAAACTATTCCGCATTATTTCAAATGTAGACCAAACTCGTAAAACAAATATTCTCCTCCACGATCAGATCATGGAAACTTTATTTTCTTGTTACAATGATTTTCAACTTCACTCCGAAATTCTTTGAACTTTTCAAATGTTTCAGACTTATGTTTCATTAAGTAGATATACCCATATCTGCTTAAATCATTTGTGAAGGTGAGAAAATAACGATACCCGCCACGAGCCTCAATATTCATCGGTCCACATACATCAATATGTATGATCTCCAATAAATCAGTTGCTCGCTCCATAGTTGTGGAGGATAGTGTTTTAGTCATCTTGCCCATAAGGCACGGTTCGCAAGTACCAAGTGATTCATCATCAACTGATTCCAAAAGTCCATCAATATGGAGTTTCTTCATGCGCTTTACACCGATATGACCTAAACGGCAGTGCCACAAATAAGTTGCACTATCATTATCAACTCTGCATCTTTTGGCTTCAACATTATGAATATGTGTATCACTACTATCGAGATCCATCAAAAATAGACCACTCTTCAAGGGTGCATGACCGTAAAAGATATTACTCATATAAATAGAACAACCATTATTCTCTGATTTAAATGAATAACCGTCTCGCATCAAACAAGATCCAGATATAATGTTCATGCACAACGCTGGCACCAAATAACAATTATTTATGTCTAATACTAATCCTGAAGGTAGATGTAGAGGTAGCGTGCCGACGGCGATCACATCGACTTTGGAACCGTTTCCCACGCGCATCGTCACCTCGTCCTTGGCCAGTGTTCACTTAATCCGTAGTCCCTATTTTGAGTTGCAAATAATAGCAACAGAACCAGTATCAAATACCCAGGTGCTACTGCGAGCTCTGGTAAGGTACACATCAATAACATCTATATCATATATACCTTTGTTCACCTTGCCATGCTTCTTATCCGCCAAATACTTGGGGCAATTCTGCTTCCAGTGACTAGTCTGCTTGCAGTAGAAGCACTCAGTCTCAGGCTTAGGTCCAGACTTGGGTTTCTTCTCTTGAGCTGCAACTTGTTTTCTGTTCTTCTTGAAGTTCCCCTTCTTCTTCCCTTTGCCCTTTTTCTTGAAACTGGTGGTCTTATTGACCATCAACACTTGATGCTCCTTCTTGATTTCTACCTCCGCAGCCTTTAGCATTGCGAAGAGCTCGGGAATCGTCTTATCCATCCCTTGCATGTTATAGTTCATCACGAAGCTTTTGTAGCTTGGTGGCAGTGATTGAAGAATTCTGTCAATGACGTTATCATCCAGAAGATTAATTCCCAGTTGAATCAAGTGATTGCAGTACCGAGACATCTTGAGTATATGCGCACTGACAGAACTATTCTCCTCCATCTTGCAGCTGTAGAACTTATTGGAGACTTCATATCTCTCAATCCGGGCATTCTTTTGAAATATTAACTTAAACTCCTGGAACATCTCATATGCTCCATGACGTTCAAAACGTCGTTGAAGTCCCGGTTCTAAGCCGTAAAGCATGGCACACTGAACTATCGAGTAGTCATCAACACGTGACTACCAGACATTCACAATGTCTGCAGTTGCTGGCGCAGGTGGTACACCTAGCGGTGCTTCCAGGACATAACTCTTCTGTGCAGCAATGAGGATAATCCTCAAGTTACGGACCCAGTCCGTGTAATTGCTACCATCATCTTTCAACTTTGCTTTCTCAAGGAACACATTAAAATTCAACGGAACAATAGCACGGGCCATCTATCTACAATCAACATACATAAGCAAGATACTATCAGGTACTAAGTTCATGATAAATTTAAGTTCAATTAATCATATTACTTAAGAACTCCCACTTATATAGACATCTCTCTAATCCTCTAAGTGATCACGTGATCCATATCAACTAAACCATAATCGATCACCACGTGAAATGGAGTAGCTTTCAACGGTGAACATCACTATGTTGATCATATCTACTATATGATTCACGCTCGACCTTTCGGTCTCAGTGTTCCGAGGCCATATCTGCATATGCTAGGCTCGTCAAGTTTAACCTGAGTATTCTGCGTGTGCAAAACTGGCTTGCACCTGTTGTAGATGGACGTAGAGCTTATCACACCCGATCATCACGTGGTGTCTGGGCACGATGAACTTTGGCAATGGTGCATACTCAGGGAGAACACTTTTATCTTAAAATTTAGTGAGAGATCATCTTATAATGCTACTGTCAATCAAAGAAAGATAAGATGCATAAAAGATAAACATCACATGCAATCAATATAAGTGATATGATATAGCCATCATCATCTTGTGCTTGTCATCTCCATCTCCGAAGCACTGTCATGATCACCATCGTCACTGGCGCAACACCTTGATCTCCATCGTAGCATCGTTGTCGTCTCGCCAATCTTATGCTTCTACGACTATCGCTACCGCTTAGTGATAAAGTAAAGCATTACAGGGCGATTGCATTGCATACAATAAAGCGACAACCATATGGCTCCTGCAGTTGCCGATAACTCGGTTACAAAACATGATCATCTCATACAATAAAATTTAGCATCATGCTTTGACCATATCACATCACAACATGCCCTGCAAAAACAAGTTAGACGTCCTGTACTTTGTTGTTGCAAGTTTTACGTGGCTGCTACGAGCTGAGCAAGAACCGTTCTTACCTACGCATCAAAACCACAACGATAGTTTGTCAAGTTGGTGCTGTTTTAACCTTCGCAAGGACCGGGAGTAGCCACACTCGGTTCAACTAAAGTTGGAGAAACTAACACCTGCCAGCCACCTGTGGGCAAAGCACGTCAGTAGAACCAGTCTTGCGTAAGCATACGCGTAATGTCGGCTGGGTCGCTTCATCCAACAATACTGCCGAACCAAAGTATGACATGCTGGTAAGCAGTATGACTTATATCACCCACAACTCACTTGTGTTCTACTCGTGCAGATGACATCTACGCATAAAACCTGGCTCGGATGCCACTGTTGGGGAACATAGTAATTTCAAAAAAAATCCTACGCACACGCAAGATCATGGTGATGCATAGCAACAAGAGGGGAGAGTGTTGTCCACGTACCCTCATAGACCGAAAGCGGAAGCATTAGCACAATGCGGTTGATGTAGTCGTACGTCTTCACGATCCGACTGATCAAGTAGCGAACGCATGGTACCTCCGAGTTCAGCACACGTTCAACCCGATGACGTCCCTCGAACTCCGATCCAGCCGAGTGTTGAGGGAGAGTTTCGTCAGCACGACGGCGTGGTGACGATGATGATGTTCTACCGACGTAGGGCTTCGCCTAAGCACCGCTACAGTATTATCGAGGTGGAATATGGTGGAGGGGGCACCGCACATGGCTAAAAGATCAAATCAATTGTTGTGTCTTTGGGGTGCCCCCTGCCCCCGTATATAAAGGAGCAAGAGGGGAGGTGCGGCCGGCCAGGAGGAGGCACGCCAGGAGGAGTCCTACTCCCACCGGGAGTAGGACTCCCTCCCTTCCTTGTTGGATTAGGAGAAGGGGGGAAAGAGGAGGGAGAGAGGAAGGAAAGGGGGGGGGGCGCCGCCCCCTCTCCTTGTCCTATTCGGACTAGAGGGGGAGGGGCGCGCGGCCCTTTCCTAGCCACCTCTCCTCTTCTCCACTAAGGCCCACTATGGCCCATTAAGCCCCCCGGGGGTTCCGGTAACACCTCGATACTCCGGTAAAATCCCGATTTCACCCGGAACATTTCCGATTTCCAAATATAGGCTTCCAATATATCTCGACCATTTCGAGACTTCTCGTCATGTCCGTGATCACAACCAGGACTCTGAACAACCTTCGATACATCAAAACTCATAAACTCATAATATAACCGTCATCAAAACTTTAAGCGTGCGGACCCTATGGGTTTGATAACTATGTAGACATGACCGAGACACATCTCCGGTCAATAACCAATAGCGGAACCTGGATGCTCATATTGACTCCCACATATTCTACGAAGATCTTTATCGGTCGGACAGCATAACAACATACGTTGTTCCCTTTGTCATCAATATGTTACTTGCCCGAGATTCGATCATCGGTATCTCAATACCTAGTTCAATCTCGTTATCGGAAAGTCTCTTTACTCGTTCCGTAATACATCATCCCACAACTAACTCATTAGTTGCAATGCTTGCAAGGCTTAAGTGATGTGCATTACCGAGTGGGCCCAGAGATACCTCTCCGACAATCGGAGTGACAAATCCTAATCTCGAAATACGCCAACCCAACAAATACCTTCGAAGACACCTGTAGAGCACCTTTATAATCACCTAGTTACCTTTGTGACATTTGGTAGCACACAAAGTGTTCCTCCAGTAAACGGGAGTTGCATAATGTCATAGTCATAGGAACATGTATAAGTCATGAAGAAAGCAATAGCAACATACTAAACGATCGAGTGCTAAGCTAACAGAATGGGTCAAGTCAATCACATCATTCTCCTAATGATGTGATCCCGTTAATCAAATGACAACTCATGTCTATGGCTAGGAAACATAACCATCTTTGATCAACGAGCTAGTCAAGTAGAGGCATACTAGTGACACTCTGTTTGTCTATGTATTCACACAAGTATTGTGTTTCCAGTTAATACAATTCTAGAATGAATAATAAACATTTATCATGATATAAGGAAATAAATAATAACTTTATTATTGCCTCTAGGGCATATTTCCTTCAGATTTCCGGGCAGGGCCGGATGTCCGGGGCCTGTAGATGCTTGGCGGCTGGCTGCTGCTGTAGGGACGACGCTCCAGGGGCCGGATGTCCGGGGTCACGGCCGGATGTCCGGGGCCTGGGAGGTGTTCTTGTCTCCTTCCATTGAGTCTCTTCATCCATGGACTTGGGGGCTTGTACATCTTCACGTGCATCTTCGGGAGGGTCCTCTTGGTACCTGATCATGCACAACGTCTCGGACTTAGGTAGTAGCCATGTCTCATGCATAGAAAGTGGAAGTTTGGAGAGGAGTGAGTTCACCTTATCTTCTATAGCCTTGGCTCGGGCTCTTGTCATTGGTCCAAGTGGTGTCGTTGGAGTTGTAGGTGCGTCTATGGGGATGATCATGGGATGCTCCGCATCATCTCCCCTCCCTTGGGGAAGATCCGTCCTCGGATCGAAATCCTCATCACCATGATAGGGCGAGAGATCTTTGATGTTGAAGATGTCGCTCACGGAGTACTTGTCACGTGGGATGTCGATCTTGTAAGCATTGTCGTTGTATCGTGCAAGCACCTTGAAGGGTCCGTCCGCTCATGGTCAAAGTTTGGACTTGCGTTCTTGGGGGAAGCGGTCCTTGCGAAGGTGTAGCCACATGAGATCACCAATGTTGAAGACCATGGGGTGCTTGTGGATGTTGAGCTTGGTCGCGAGTTGTTGTACTTGGCGCTCGATAGTATGTCTTGTATCTTCATGCACCTTCTTGAGATGAGTCACACATGCACTTGCGTCCAAATTGATGCACTCTTGGAGTGGTAGAGGAAGAATTTCCAATGGGGACAACGGGTTGAATCCGTAGACGACCTCGAAGGGGGACTTGCTGGTTGTTGAATGTCTTGCGCGGTTGTAGGCGAACTCGGCGATAGGTAGACACTCCTCCCACTACTTGATGTTCTTCTTGATGAGTACTCAAGTAGAGCGGAGAGTGTGCGGTTGGTAACTTCCGTTTGGTCGTCGGTTTGTGGATGATATGCCTTGGAGAAGAGTAGCTTGACTCCGAGCTTGGCGCATAGGGTCTTCCAAAAGTAGCTAAGGAACTTGACGTCGCGGTCCGAGACGATAGTCTTTGGCACTCCATGTAGACACAATATTTCCCTACAAAAGAGATTAGCAACATGTGAAGCATCGTCTATCTTGTTGCAAGGAATGAAATGCTCCATTTTTGAGAAATGTTCCACAACGACAAATACGGAATCCTTCCCATTTCGAGTCCTAGGCAAACCAAGTACAAAGTACATGCTAATGTCTTCCCATGGTTGATATGGAATTGGTAGAGGCATATAAAGGCCATGGGATTGAGCTTTGGACTTAGGTTTGCGACATGTAGAGCATCGGTTGGTGAAGCGATTGACGTCGCGAAACATACTTGGCCAAAAGTAGTTCTTCAAAAGCGTGGCGAACGTCTTGTCTCGTCCAAAATGTCCCATTAAGCCGCGTCCATGAGATTCCTGCAAAAGCAACAAACGAAGAGAAGACTCGGGGATGCAAAGTTTGTTAGCTCTCATAAGATATCCATCTTTGATGTAATAGCGTTCCCAAGAGGTATGCGTCAAACACTTGGCATAAGGAGTAGGAAAGGTAGGATCATGCTCATACAAGTCTTTTATATGCTCAAAGCCAATGACATCCAATTCAAGTTGAGTAACAAGCATGCATATGCGAGAAAGGGCATCCGCCACAATGTTTTCCTTACATTTAGTGTACTTGATGACATAAGGAAAAGACTCAATAAATTCACTCTGTTTAGCATGATGCTTGTTCAACTTGGTTTGGCCCTTAAGATACTTGAGCGTTTCATGATCGGTGTGAATGATAAACTCATGGGGGTGAAGATAGTGTTCCCATTCATGCAAAACACGGACTAAAGCATATAGCTCTTTGTCATAGATGGGGTAGTTGAGTTGCGCGCCGGAGAGTTTCTCACTAAAATAAGCTATGGGGCGCTTCTCTTGCGTTAACACACCCCCTATGCCATTACCACTAGCATCGCAATGAATCTCAAAGGGTTTGTCAAAGTTGGGTAATGCAAACACGGGAGCATGAGTAAGCAAAATTCTTTAGCTCATTGAAAGCGGTATCTTGGTATGGTCCCCAAACAAAAGGCGCATTCTTCTTGCTCAAAGCATGCAAAGGCGAAGCAATGGTGCTAAAATCTTTCACAAAGAGATGATAGAAACCCGCAAGGCCAAGAAAGCTATGCACTTGTTGCAAGTTGGTTGGTTGTGGCCAAGTCTTAATAGCATTGATCTTGGACTCATCTACATGAACACCCTTAGAAGATACAACAAAACCCAAGAAAATGAGCTTGTCAACGCCAAAAAGGCATTTCTCCATATTAGCATAGAGATGCTCTTTTTGAAGAGTTTGCAAAACGGTTCTAACATGGGTGACATGCTCTTTGAGAGACTTGCTAAAAACAAGGATATCATCGAAGTAGACCACAACAAACACACCAATATAAGGGTGAAAGACATGATTCATAAGACGCATAAAAGTACCAGGTGTTTCCGATAGACCCATAGGCATGACTAACCACTCATACAAGCCAAACTTGGTTTTGAAGGCGGTTTTCCATTCATCACCCTCTTGTATGCGGATTTGATAGTAAGCACTCTTAAGATCAATTTTGGAACATATAGTGCACCACTAAGTTCATCAAGCATATCATAAAAGAATGGAATGGGGTACCTATAACGAATGGTGATAGCATTGATAGGTCTACAATCGGAGCACATGCGAAAGCTACCGTCTCGTTTTGGCACAAGAATGACTGGTATGGCACAAGGGCTCAAACTTTCACGCACATGTCCATGGTCTATGAGATGCTTTACTTGCCTTTGTATTTATTTGGTTTCTTCGGGGTTGACGCGGTAGGGAGCTTTGTTTGGAATTGGTGCTCCGGGGATGAGGTCGATGCGGTGCTCAATGCCTCGTAGTGGAGGTAGTCTCAGAGGTAGCTCGTCAGGGAAAACATCATGAAATTCCTGCAAAAGAGAAGACACCACTAGAGGAAGAGTGTGAGAGGTGTTAGCATGTGGTGCATTGTCCTTGCACAAAAGGACATAGTGTAGGACACTAGATGGGTTCTCACACACTCCTCTTATCTCACTTTTGGTGGCAAATAGGACTAAGTTCTTCTTTTCGCTCATCGTGGAGGCGCTTGATTTGGGCTTGTCGCGTTCACTCTCTTTTTGGTGGCTCGCTCTCTCACTAGTATCTCCACGATGGGTGGCTTGCTTGTCGGCGACAACTTGGCTTGGAGACATGGGACGAAGTACGTACTCCTTGCCCTTCATCTTGAAGATGTAGTGGTTCGTTCGTCCGTTGTGGATGACTCCTCTATCAAATTGCCATGGGCGTCCAAGGAGAAGGTGGCAAACGGTCATTGGAACAATATCGCACTCCAAGATGTCTTCGTAAGCGCCAATTTTGAAGGGGACTTGTACTCGGTGCTTGACTTGGATAGTGCCGGAGTCGCTAAGCCATTGCACTTTGTATGGATGTGGGTGCTTCGTCTTGGGCAATTGGAGCTTGGAGCAAAGTTCTTCACTTGCGAGGTTATGACAACTCCCTCCATCGATGATGACCTTGACGGATCTTCCATTGATGCCCGCCTTGGTGTGGAATATGTGGCATCTTTGGTCTTCTTCTTGGTGATGTTGGAGAGTCAAGACCTTGGAGACAACAAGAGCGGGACTTGAATCTTCATCGCAAAAGACTTGTTCCTCTTCATCGTTCCCTTATCGGTGCATGGCGACTTGCTCAAGAGCGTCCATTTCTCCTTCACCCATCGAGTCATAGGTGCCGTCGTCGTTGAGGATCATGGTCCACTTGTTGGTGCACTCGTAGGACTTGTGGCCTCAGCCTTTGCATGTGAAACATTTGAAGGAACTCGTCCTGACAGTCTCATCGGTTGGAGTGGATGATGATGAAGCTCTCGGCTTGAAGTTGCTCGTAGTAGGAGGATGACTTGGAGTAGACGAAGCTTTCTTGGAACTCAACTTGTCAACATTGCTTGTAGAAGGCTTGGTAGACGGTGTTGGAGTCGTTGAAGCTTGGTTGTTGGAGAAGCCGTAGGACTTGGATGAGAACTTGGCATACTTGAAATCGTCTTGCACTTAACGTTCCGCCTTTGTAGCTTGATGCACTAGCTCAATGAGGTTCGAGTATGGTTGGAAGTTGGCGATCTTCTTGATAGGATGGTTGAGTCCATTCAAGAAACGTGCCATAGTTTGCTCATCGTCTTCCATGACATTGGCTCGTAGCATGGCAATCTCCATATCCTTGTAGTACTCTTCAACGCTCTTGGTTCCTTGCTTGAGTAGTTGGAGTTTCTTGAAGAGGTCACGGTTGTAGTAGGTAGGCACAAAGCATGCTCTCATGACATCCTTCATTTGCGCCCAAGTAGTGATGGGTGGTTCACCTCTTTCCTCTCGGCGCTCGATAACTTGTTCCCACCAAATGATGACATAGTCTTGGAACTCAAGGGATGCCATTGACATCTTCTTCTCTTCTTCATAGTTGTGCAAACGGAAGATTTTGTCGACCTTCAATGCCCATGAAAGGTACTCTTCGGGATCGTTGATTTCATTGAACTTGGGCATGGTGAACTTGAGCTTTCCGTAGCATTGCTCTTCATTGTGTTGGGGTCGGGGATGATGACGCCCATGTTGTTGATGATTGTCAAACTCATGTCGCTCTTGGTAGGAGGGTTTTCAACCTCATGTTTCTCTTGTCATGGAGGATTTCCATTGTCGTTATGCTCTTGATGAACTTGATGTCCTTGGCGAGCTTGTGGAGGAGCTTGTCGAGCTCGAGGAGGAACCTGAGGAACTTGACGATGCACGCGAGCTTGAAATCTTCGTTCTTGAATTTCTTCGCAAAGTGCTTCTTCTTGTTCTTGATCTTGTCGGCCTCGGTTGGCTACGGCTCGACTTGAATCTTGGAGGACTTGTTGCACCGCAAGTGCTTGTGCTTCACAGAGTTTTGTTCTTGGCGTTGTGCCACGGCATCTTGTGCAACTTGGTGTAGACGTGTGCGCTCTTCCTCTTCATGTTGGCGTTGACGTTGCCGTTCTCGGGCTAGCGCAAAAGCCTCTTGGGTTTGACGTCGTCGGTGCTCTTGAGAGTCGGTCTCACGTAGAGGATTGAGGCTTGCTTGACGATCGTTGCACGCGGTACGGCGTAGAGTGTTCGATGTCGGTTTACTTGAGATGGAGAGGGTGAAGTCGGAGTGTAGACTTGAGCGAGTCCTTCTTGATGAAGATGAAGTGGAAGAAGAGCGGTTGAGCAACAAAGCGTGAATTTCTTCCATCCTTGCGTCATTCTCTTTATTGTGATCGTCGAGCTTGTGGTCGAAGTAGTCCCTTGTTTGTTGCTTGAAAAGTAGCAAGTCAGCGGCGAGGTTGTCGATGCGTTCACTCATAGCTTGTTGCTCTTGATGCAAAGCACGTTGTGCACCAAAGAGGTGGCTCTTGGTGATGTAGGAGTTCATGCCATCGTCGTGCTCAATGAAGAGTGGGTTGGTAGAAGTACTTGGCTATCCATCATTCCAAGATACACAATGTGAGTGGTAGAAAGAGAAGAATGAATACCAAATGTACCTTGACCGAAATTGAAAGTGGATCGATGATCACTCCAATGTAGGACAAGGAAATAGCACAATTGGTACTAGCTCTTGTCGGTTTCTCACACCTACACAAGTAAAAGCTTATGGTGGAGCTTGGTTAGGATGGTGGCACAAAATTTGATGCAATTGTAAACGATCTTCAATAATGTTGGAAAAGATTCGCAAGATGCAATGCAACAAGTAGACCAAGCATATAAGGTACACGGAAACACACACACAAAGAGATAAGTGGGGTTGGCAACCAAGGATGAGCCAAAATGTGGAATCCACAAAAATGCTCTTGTTGCACAACACTAGAGAGACGCTAGCACGATTGCACAAAAGGCGGATACAAAGAACTTGTGCACAACCTACTTAGCAAAAATGCAACGACTTCTATCCCAAATATGTTCTATGCAAGGTGTTTCTATGACATGATCCAAGATGATCAAGTATGGCAATCTTAATGTTGTAGGATGCTATGGTTCTTGCTTAAAAGCTCTTTGCTTATCTTTCCTCTTTGCTTAAAAGCTTGGTTGGCTCTTTGATGTTTGAGCTCTTTTCTCATGCAATGCTTTACGAAACAAGGTAGCAATTGTGTATGCGATGACAACCTTGTGACACAAGAGATGATACCAAGATATGCAACAATGATGTATGTATGCTATGGGAAGTATGATCACTAATGTGCGCAAGTCTCGTTGTCTGCAATACTCAAAGGTTAGTCTCGATGGGTAAGCAACGCAAAGGAGTAAGGCTATTGTCGTGGTTTTGTCACGGCAGATGTCCTCATGAAAGGACTTAGTCATGGAGCCACCGCAACGGGTTAGCTTGAAGGGGTTAAAGCGGACACAGGGACGCAAGAGAGTTTATACTAGTTCGGCCCCTTCGATGAAGGTAAAAGCCTACGTCTAGTTGTGATGGAATTGATGGGGTTTTGATGACTAGGGAGCAAACAAGCTTCACCTAAGTCTCGAGTTGTTGTCTGTTGTCCTGAACCGCCGCCGGGTCGTCCCCTTATATACACGGGTGACGCCCGTCGGTTCACAGAGTCCCAATACCGGCTCATAGATGTGTCCGGTTTGGTCTCTACTTATTCCTAACTTATAATACCAGTTACATACCAACGCCGGTTTACAGCTACAGGCCTTGAACCGACTATGGGCCTTGAGCCCTCATCTGCCTTCTTGGGCTTTAACATAGTTAACTACTGACGAAGTTAACCCGGCCCAGATAGGCCGGTTTACGCCCAGTAGTGATATCCCCAAGATTAGGCCCCAGATTGATTTGAACAGGTTCATGTCAATCCTTAGCAAAATCTTCATCTTCAACATCTTCTTGTAGTTTGTTGAACCACCGTGATGTCATCTTCTCCGGTCGTTGTAAACCGGTGTGACGTCACCTTTTATAAAGAAACTTATCCATGATACCCTTTTTGTTTAATAGGTCTGCGACAATCGAGGCGACAGCTTCGTTTCCACCCATGGTCCCTTGATTTTCGTGCCTGACACATGTCCCTTGCCTTATAAATAGAAATGAAGGGTCATTTCTTTTTCCCCTTCGTGCCCTTCTGCTTCGTCTTCCCTGCGTCGTCCAGCTTCAGAGCTCCGCCGCCGTCGATGACCTCTGCTCCAACCTTGGCCGCTGCATCGCCCTGATTGTACCAGAGCATCACGGCGACCTTCTGCTTCTTCCTCGGCTCCGGTGAGTTCTTCACCTTTTCCTCCGTAGATCCGTTCTAGGGTTTCCAAGTTCTTCAGTGTTCATCGTCTGCTTCGTACTCATATGATAGATCTTAGATGAACCTGTGAACCTTTGCTCTGTGTAGCGGTAGTTTTTAGCATCCGCCTTCACTTACATGCCTCAAGACCATAGATCTATCTGTATCTCTGCCCATTGATTCGGTACTGTTCTTTTTTGAACCTTGAATATTTTCCTTCTTTTCTGAACTTGCTTCAGATCCGTCGCTGTAGAGAAATCTTGTGAAATCTGTTTCTATACACTTACCCATCCGCAATCTCAACTGTTTCAATGCTTAGATCCGGCGGTTTAACTTGGTGTAGAAAAAATTAACAAACCGGTATATACCATTAGTCCCCTTGTTGAACCTCCAGATGTTGTTGCTTCATAAAACTCCGGTTTAGATAGAGTTGTCTCCGGTTTAACATTGTCCATACCAGTGTACTTTAATCAATGCATTCTTGAACCAGAATCACCTATCTTGTAGATTTCATCATGGCCAAGCAAGTATATGAGTGCAACTGGGTTCCTTCTCGCGTCATAGAGACTCAACTGAACAATTTAGTCCTGATCGGCGCTTTAGGCAGCAAAAACACCATCCATCGGAGGGTCCCTGGCAAAGAATGCCCTCCCACACCTCAAGAAGGAGAGGTTGTCGTTTTCGTAGATCACTTAGCCCGGGGCTTTAAGCCGCCCGGTTCTAAATTTTACCGGGATGTTTTGGCCGATTTTCAAATCCGCCCACAAGACACTGGCCCCAACTCTATTACAAACATGTGTCACTTCCAAGTGCTCTGTGAGGTGTTCTTTCAAGAGGAGCCCACAGTTGAGTTGTTCAGAGAGTGCTTCCATCTAAACCACCGTACTGAGTTTACTAATGGTTCCAATACGGAATTGGGTGGTGTGGCGATTCAGAAAAGGAAAGAGGTCACATACCCTCACGCCAAACTGCGCAGCCATCCCAAAGAGTGGAATCAAACATGGTTCTATTGCAAAGACACCTCCCCTGCTGGTGAAAATCCTTTGCCTGGCTTTCGTCTGGAGCGGCTTAGCAATACACACCCCTTTCCGCAAAGGTTGACTGCCAAGGAGAGAAGCAAATACGCTCCTCAACTATCCAAGCTCAGAGCCTTCATGGACAACGGTTTAACAGGGGTTGATCTTGCTCGCTGTTGGGTATCATGGAGCATACTGCCCCTTAGTCAGCGCTCCGATTTGATGTGCGAGTATACTGGCAGTGTTGATGACCCACTGCGACATGCTAACATCCAGCTCACCGACGAAGAAATCACAGAGGCTGTGAATAAAATGCTGAATGAACCGGAATACGTCTGTGCTCAAACCGGCCTGCTTCCCTTCTGTGCCACCAACAAACCGCCAGCTGTAAGAGCTTGTTTTTTTTACTGAACCTGTTATTGATATATCTGGTCATTGTTTAATATCAATGTCTGTTTAAACAGGGCGATGATCCGTTTTGGAGCAAGAAACTTTCACAGGAGAAGCCAGAAAAAACAGACAAACCGGAACGACCAACCCGGCAAAAGACTAAAGTCGTGAAATGGCCTGCTCATAAGAAGAAAACCACTGCATCTTCTGATCCGGCCCCTGATGATGATGTGGGTAATTCGGACCTTGAGGTAGAGCTTGACTCACTTGGCTTATTTTTCATGCGCCTTATTGATGATGATATTTCTCAGGATGATGCCGAAGCCAGCCATGCCGATGCCGCAGAGGTAATTACTCTCTCTTCCAATTCAGACCCTTTGCCTTCACTAAAAATCTGTCGGGCAAACCGGAAGGTTAAATTTTCTCATCCTCTTGCTTACTTGGATCCCAAATATCTTGTGAAGGCCCAACAGCACGAAGCTCGCCGCACAACCCGGCACAGTGGCCAGGTAGTTACCTCCGCCGGTTTACCGAACAGTCCGGTTCGGAAACGCCGTTCAGAGATTTCTAATTTGCTTGTTAGTGCTTGTCCTAAAGCGGGCTGTTTTCGTCAACCTGTTAATCCATCTGACTCCGATTATCAGGTTACTTCCCACTCATCCTCTGGCGAGTCATCGGCTACTCAGCTTCCACCGCTCAAAACGGTGCTTGGGTAAGCTATACTTGTCATAATATTTCTGGTACATCACCTTGTAACATATGCTGTATTTGACTTTGTTATTCCTTTCAGGGCCAAGCCTAGGACGAGCAAGAAGGCTCGCCTGGATAAAGCGGCCGAGGAGGACATCGTCCCTGAACCGGGTAAAACACCAGATCTTGAAGTGGCTATTCATGAAGATATACCTAATGATCCACCACAGCAGTATGATGATTTTATTGCTAAAGAAAGGCCTATTGATGCCTCAGGCCCTGTCAACCAGCCCACAAGCCCCATCCGGTTTGGGAGATCCACCAGTCCATCCCAGCCTGCTGACAAACCGACTGCGCCGGTGCAAACCGGTGATGCTAAGGATGATGAAGTTGAAATTACTGGTATTGGCCGTACAGAGCCCAGCAATCCTGTTGCTTTATCCAAGCATACCGCCAAAGAAGAATTTGCTGCCATGGGCAAAGGCAAGTGGAATGTTGACTTGGCGACCTATGCTGCTCTGAATGCCCAAGATCTTCATTCTGGCTATCTGAACCAGCTGTATAACAGCCGTGATTATGAAGCTGGTCTGGTGAATATGATGAAAGAGAAATTTAAGGTAACTTCCCTGTGCTTTTCCCTGCTTGGACATTTCAATCTTGTTAATTCTCCTAGCCCCCAAGGGCCGGTTTAGAAACTTCATTCAAACCGGGACTTGCTAATATAAATCTCCATACTTCGGAATTTGCTGATGTAGCCCCCAAGGGCTGGTTCAACTTAGCATAGTTAAACCGGGACTTTAAGTAATTGTCATCTTTATTTGAGCAAATAGACATTAGCCCCCAAGTGCCAAGTTGAATACTTGTATTGATCTTGGGACTTTAGAATCTATTGAAAGATTTAAGATCAAATATACATTAGCCCCCAAGGGACAAGTGCATAACTTGTTATGCGGTTGGTACTTCAATTATTGTACTGCTTGCGGAATCATATATCTGTCTGTATGCAGGCTGAACTGAAGACAAAAGAAAGCCAAGTCGCCGATCTCCAAGAAAATCTGAAATCCCAACAAGCTGAAACCTCCAAAGCAAAAGAGGAATTAACCAGCGCTTTAAGCGCCATGGAACAGCTTAAGGAGGGCTTCAAGAAGAAGTGGGCAGATTGGGCCACTGAAAAATCCGCTTTAACCAAACGAGCAGAAGATGCCGAGACTGCACTTAAACCGGTGGTAGACGAACTGACCAGCATAAAGCGGCAAGTGCATGCCATGACCACTGCTATCTTTGGTAAGATGGTTTGATTCCTGGATTGACTCGGCCGTCTTATAGAGCTGCCGATTTGTTAACCCTTTGCAATATTTCAGGGACACGCATTGGTCACTTGGGGTCAGATGTGCGGAAGAAATTGAAAGCCGCCTACACATTAACTGAACAACTGTACACTGGTGCCCAGCGGATCATCTCTGCTGCATCCCACAACAATCCGACACCCACTTTGATTCAGGACACTCTGAAGAGACTGTCGATGCTTCCTGCCCGGGTTGAAGAGCTGAAGAAATCTGCTGCTCGAACCGGTGCGATCAATGCCTTAATCCAGGCAAAAGCTTGGGTGCCGGATTTTGATCCTGTTGAAGCGGCTCAGGGCTATCCCAGCTTGATGGAAGACGGGTCAGAGTTTAGTGAAGCGGATCTGCGACTAATAAACCGGGAGGTGCGTCCGCTAGCTTGTCAATTGGTTGAAGAAGCAGACTTGTCTCATTATCAAGCCCAATATGACAATCAAAACAAGCGAGTAGTTGCACCAATTCCTGAAGCGGAAAATCTTATCCCTCCAATCCGTAAGCATACTTACGCTCCCGATATTGAACCGTCGTTGCTGATCCATGATGAAGCTGTCTTTCAAGCATTAATGGGAATCGACTGGACAACTATTGATTTCCAGCCGTTGGGTAGAGAAGCTGAAGTTGAAGCGGCGCGGGATGACCCACAACCATCAGGCCAGGCTGGTGACCAAGCTTGAACCGGAAGCCGGTTTAAACTACTTCTCCTTTGCGAAAAAACAATGATCTTATTTTGGGCACCGTGTTGCCTTGTAATTACTGCAACTTGTTCTTCCTTTGGGTGATAAACTTCCCAAAGTATTTTCTGTAATACAGAAAATCTTAAAGCGCCACCGTGGTTGTACCGTCCGGCGGAGCATGATGTCTGCATATGTGAAATCCAAATATCTAAAATATGATCAAATCTTTGGGATACATAATACCTGCCAAAGACGATGGCTTGGCCAATCTTGAAGCGGAGGTTTATAAACCCACACTGTTGGAGGAGATAGCAGCTCCTGTATATATATAATGCCGGTTTACCATGTAAACCGTGCCGGGTTATAATAAAACACCGTTTTACTCCGTAATAGGATGTTAAAAAATCAAACCGGGCAAATAGTCTCCGGATTAAAAATGGACCGTGTTCCGTCAATTGACAGTTTGAACCGGTTTAAAACTTTGTCGGTTTAAAAAACCCAACAAAAAGAAAGAAATATCTATCAAAGAAAATTGTGAAGCAAAGGCAATGATAAAACCGTTTGAAAAAAGAGGCTTATTTGAGCCGATCAGATGGCGTTACCATGGTCGGACACGACCAAGCTCCCGATATATGTAGCTATGGTTCAAGTAAGCTAGGTCCCCAAATGAAACCGTGGCATTTATGCCGATCAAGAGGCGTGGCAATGGTTCGTGTTTGACCAAGCCCCCAAGTGATTCTGTGGCCTTAGGCCGATCAAGAGGCGTGACTGGTTCAGACTTGACCATGTCCCAAGTGATCTGGTGGCTTTCGCCTATCAAAAGGTGTTGCATTGGTTCGGATACGACCAAGCCCCCAAGTGATATTACATGATGCTTTGAAAAGCTAACTCAAGGGGTAAACCGGAGGCCGCTTTAGAACAACTCCGTGTAACCACACATGATGTAAAAGAACAGATACCTCGCTTTAGCTGAGGTTCCGGTTTATTATATTAATCATAATATATACATCGTCGTAATATGTACATAAGTAGAGCCAATGGCTCAGGTATAGTAAGGCCGAAGATGAGCTATGTTCCACGACCTGTTGGTCTCCTCCTCTGATGTACGTGAGTCTTTATGCTCTCGAATATCGATCAGATAGTATGACCCGTTGTGCAGATTCTTGCTGACCACAAAAGGTCCCTCCCAAGGTGGGGATAGCTTATGCATATCAGTCTGATCTTGGATGAGCCGAAGCACCAAATCTCCTTCCTAAAAGGTTCTTGTTCTGACTCGACGACTGTGATAACGACAAAGATCCTGTTGGTAAATCGCCGAGCGGGCGACTGCTATGTCACGTTCTTCATCCAACAGGTCCAAAGCGTCTTGCCCTGCTGTCTCGTTGTCCGCTTCAACATAAGCCGCCACACGAGGTGAGTCATGACGGATATCACTTGGGAGAACCGCCTCCGCCCCGTAGGCCATGAAGAACGCCATGTATCCTGTTGATCTGTTGGGTGTAGTATTGATGCTCCATAACACAGATGGTAACTCTTCTACCCAACAACCCGGTGTTCTCTGCAAAGGAACCATAAGCCGGGGCTTGATGCCTCTCAAGATCTCTTGATTAGCCCTTTCTGCTTGACCATTGGACTGTGGGTGTGCCACTGATGAAACGTCAAGCCGGATGTGCTCCCGTTCGTAGAACTCCTTCATGGCACCCTTGGACAAATTGGTACCATTATCTGTGATGATACTGTGTGGAAATCCAAACCGGAAAATCACTTTTTTGATGAACTGAACCGTCGAGGCCGCATCACACTTGCTAACAGGTTCTGCCTCCACCCACTTTGTAAACTTGTCAACCGCCACCAGGAGGTGGGTCTTCTTATCTTTGGACCTTTTGAAAGGCCCAACCATATCCAGCCCCCAAGTCGCAAATGGCCATGTAATTGGAATTATTCTCAATTCTTGAGCCGACACATGAGCACGTCTTGAAAACTTTTGGCAACCATCACATCGTCTGACCAGATCCTCCGCATCAGCATGAGCAGTTAACCAATAGAAGCCATGGTGAAACGCTTTAGCCACCAAAGATTTTGAACAGGCGTGGTGACCACAATCTCCTTCATGGATCTCACGCAAAATTTCACAGCCTTCTTCAGGAGACACACAGCGTTGAAACGCCCCTGATACACTGCAATGATGCTACTCGCCATTGAAAATAGTCATGGACTTGGACCGCCGGATTATTTGTCGGGCCAGAGTCTCATCCTCTGGTAACTCGCCCCGGTTCATGTACGCTAGGTAAGGAAGCGTCCAATCCGGAATGACATGAAGAGCTGCCACCAATTGAACCTCTGGATCAGGAATAGCCAAATCCGCTTCACCAGGGAGCTTGACCGACGGGTTGTGCAGCACATCCAGAAAACATTGGGCGTGACCGGTTTGCGCTGAGAGCCCGGCCGGCTTAAAGCGTCCGCCGCTTCATTCTTCCGTCGGTCCACGTGGTCCACCTGATAGCCTTTAAAGTGACCTGCAACAATATCCACCTCACGACGATATGCTGCCATGAGTGGGTCCTTGGAATCCCAAGTGCCAGACACTTGTTGAGCCACGAGGTCCGAGTCACCGAAGCACTTAACTCGACTTAGATTCATCTCCTTAGCCATCCGGAGACCATGGAGCAAGGCTTCATACTCAGCTGCATTGTTAGTACAAGGGAACATTAAGCGGAGAATGTAACAAAACTTATCACCTCATGGGGAAGTTAATACGACTCCAGCCCCCGAGCCTTCCAATTGCCTGGATCCGTCAAAATGGATGGTCCAATATGTGTGATCCGGCTTTTCTTCAGGTGCTTGCAGTTCCGTCCAATCATTGATGAAATCAACAAGTGCTTGAGACTTAACCGCCGTCCGAGGCACATACTTCAACCCATGCGGCCCAAGCTCTATAGCCCACTTGGCAATCCGGCCAGTCGCTTCCCGGTTCTGGATGATATCCCCCAAGGGAGCAGAACCGACCACCGTAATGGGGTGCCCTTGGAAGTATTGCTTAAGCTTCCGGCTTGCCATAAAAATTCCATATACCAGCTTCTGCCAATGCGGATACCTTTGCTTGGACTCAATGAGTACCTCGCTGATATAATAAACCGGACATTGAACCGGATGATCCTCGCCTGCCTCTTTTCGCTCCACCACAATAGCCACACTCACTGCACGAGCATTAGCAGCAACATATAACAGTAACGGCTCCTTGTCAGTGGGAGCGGCGAGCACAGGCGGATTGGCCAATTGCCGCTTTAAGTCCTCAAATGCTTCATCAGCAGCAGAACTCCAGACGAATTGATCTGTCTTCTTCAACATCTGATACAAAGGGATTGCCTTCTCACCAAGGCGGCTGATAAACCGGCTTAATGCAGCAATCCGGCCTGCCAGGCGTTGAACATCATTGATACAATTCGGTTTAGCCAGGGAGGTGATGGCTGTGATCTTCTCCGGATTAGCCTCGATTCCCCTGTTGGACACCAGAAAACCCAATAACTTGCCAGCCGGTACACCAAAGACACACTTGGCCGGATTAAGCATCATCTTGTACATCCTCAGGTTATCAAAGGTTTCCTTCAAGTCGTCAACCAGAGTCTCCTTCTCCCTTGACTTAACCACAATATCATCCACGTAAGCATGTACATTACGGCCAATCTGCTTGTGAAGACAATTTTGTACACACTGTTGATAAGTGGCCTGGGTACTCTTGAGCCCAAAGGGCATAGACACATAGCAGAAGGCTCCAAAGGGAGTTATGAATGCCGTCTTCTCCTGGTCCTTAACCGCCATTTTGATCTGATGATAGCCAGAATATGCATCCAAAAAACTCAAACGCTCACAACCCGCCGTAGCATCAATAATTTGATCAATACGGGGGAGGGCAAAAGGATCTGCTGGACAGGCCTTATTAAGATCTGTGTAATCCACACACATGCGCCAGGTGCCGTTTTTCTTAAGGACCAGCACCGGATTGGCAAGCCACTCAGGATGAAAAACTTCAACAATAAAGCCAGCTGCTAAGAGCCTGGCTACTTCTTCTCCAATCGCCTTGCATCTTTCTTTGTTAAACTGGCGGAGGAACTGTTTCACCGGTTTGTATTTAGGATCCACATTAAGGGTGTGCTCAGCGAGTTGCCTCGGTACACCTGGCATGTCAGAGGGCTTTCATGCAAAAATGTCCCGATTCTCACGGATGAACTCGATGAGCGCGCTTTCCTATTTCGGATCCAAGTTGGCACTGATGCTGAACTGCTTGGACGAATCGCCAGGTACGAAGTCAACAAGCTTAGTTTCTGCTGCCGATTTGAACTTTAGGGCTGGATCATGCTCCATAGTTGGCTTCTTTAATGGAGTCATGTCCGCCGGATCAACATTGTCCTTATAATACTTCAGCTCCTTGGTGGCACAAACCAACTCTGCGTAGGCCGCATCTCCTTCCTCGCACTCCAAAGCGATTTTACGGCTTCCATGAACCGTTATTGTCCCCTTGTGACCCGGCATCTTGAGCTGCAAATACACATAACAGGGCCGTGCCATAAACTTGGCGTAGGCCGGTCGCCCAAACAGGGCGTGATATGGACATTGGATTTTCACCACTTCAAACGTCAATGTTTCCGACCTGGAATCATGATCATCTCCAAAGGCCACTTCTAGAGCTATCTTACCAACAGGATATGCTGACTTGCCAGGTACCACACCGTGGAACACCGTATTGGACGGTTTGAGATTTTTATCTGTTAGTCCCATACGACGGAAGGTCTCATAGTACAAGATATTAATGCTGCTCCCTCCATCCATGAGCACCTTGGTGAACTTGTAACCTCCCACCTGAGGCGCCACCACCAGAGCCAACTGACCCAGATTATCAACCTGGGGAGGGTGATCCTCTCTGCTCCATACGATTGGCTGTTCAGACCAGCGTAGATAACGGGGCACGGCCGGTTCAATAGAGTTGACTGCCCGCCTCTGAACCTTCTGGTCTCGCTTGTCCAAGCTAGTGGTGAAGACATGGTACTGCCCACTATTCAACTGCTTTGGGTTGCTCTAGTAACCTGACTGTTGCTGCTGCTGGTTGTAACCACCCTGGTTGTTCTGATTATTTTGATTGTTATGTCCGCCTGGATTACCATTAAATCCTGAACCGGAATTTCCTCCACCGTAACCCGGCCCGGATCCTGAGCCACCGCCGGAGCCGTGATCATACCGGAAAGCATTAGAATTCCTTCCAAAGGTGGTTTGCTGGCACCTCCTTCGTCCCATGCTTTGGACAGGGCTGGTTCAATAGATAATTTAAGCGGTCCGGGTTAGGGTTAGGTGCTCCACTGCGATTCGGTGGTTTACCCTTGCATCGCTGACCCTTGTCCTGCGCGTTGTTATTAGCCACGAAGTCCATGTTGCCATCCGCTTTACGCTTGCCTCTGCTACCGTTACCTGCCGAGTGATGCTGCTGACCTTTGGAGTTGCTGTTCTTCTTTCCCTTCCCTGTCTTGTCATCATCAGACTTGGGATCCTTGGTACTATCAGAATCAGCATACTTTACCAAGGTAGCCATGAGGGTCCCCATGTCAGTGCAATGGCGCTTCATCCGTCCTAACTTCAGCTTTAGGGGCCCAAACCAGCAATTGCCTTCTAGGGTTATAACCGCGGTGTCAGCGTTGATGTGGTCTGATGAATGCAGAGCCTGCGAGACCCAGCGCACCCAATGTGTCATCGATTCTCCTTCCTCCTGGACACAGGCAGCTAAGTCCACTATCGACATAGGCTGCTTAGATGTATCCTTGAAGTTACTGATAAACCGGGCTCGTAATTGGGCCCATGAACTGATAGAATTGGCCGGTAAGCTTTTTAACCAAGTGCGGGCCGTTCCTTCAAGCATCATGGTGAAGTACTTCGCACACGCCGCATCATCCACATCAAGCATCTCCATGGCCATCTCATAGCTCTCCACCCATGTCTCTGGGGTTGATCCGCCGTGTAATTTGGTACCTTGCGCGGGCCCTTGAAATCCTTGGGCAGGCGCACATTGTGTAAAGCAGGGACAAGGCAAGGCACCCCAAAGAACTAGAAGTAGCACCGGGTTCGACCGAGATAGTTGGACGAACTGGCGTAAGCTGCCGAGCCTGATACTGTGCGGCTAACTCGGCCTCCCTGCGCGCTCGGGCCCGGTCCACCACTTCCTGAGCGTTATCAGCACCACCCGCCGGGTTGTTGCCGCGGGGTGCTCCACGTCGTTCATTACTTGATACTTCCGGTTCATCCATACGCCTGCTATAGCTCCGGCTTGGACGAGGGGTCGAGTGGATCCAGTCGCGGCTGTACGAGCCGCGTCTTGACCCGTCGTCCAAGCCGGATCACCCTAAGAAGCTCCTTGACCCGTCGCGTCTCTACCGCCTGTGGCGAGTCACCTTCAATTGGAATGGCCTCCAGCCGTGCAGCAGCGGCAACGAGATTGTCCATTGGGTTGGAGTAGTGACCCAGAGGTGTTGAAATAGCCTGAGGTATAACAGTGTTCTGACGAGGCGGATTCATCGGACGGGGCTGAGCCGGTGCGACGGTCCCCGGAGCTTCCGCCCGGTTTCCCTCCAACGGATTACTGGTTCCTGCTCCTGGGGTGTTGAAAAGGTCTCTGGCCTCGAAAACCAAAGGCAAACGGGATCGGTACTTCCTCTTCATGACTTCATGCGACGCGTTCTGGTCCAACATGAGCCTGTAGGCTTGTGCGTCTAAAGCGGCCCGCTCTGTGGTCATCCTGGCATTCTCAGCTGCCAGGTCCGCCTTGGCCTGGGTGATCTGTTCCTTCACCTTTGCAATCTCCATGTTGTGGACTTCCTGATCCGCCGGGTTAGCTTCTGCCATAAGCACAGCCAATGCATCAAATAGATCTGATAGAACTTGAGCCGGCGGGCGTGCAGAGCTTCCTGCCCCGGCAACTGTCGCCACTACTGAACCGGAGGTTATTGGCGCAGCGGTCGAAGAATGAAGCGCTGCTTGTGTGCCGGCCATGAATATTCCAACTCGGTTGGGTAGATCAGAGGGGTCTGGAATACTGTCGCCATCGGAACAGCCCCCAATCCGGCCATCTTGTAGCTGATATAGAGATTTAGTTTCTCCGGTTGATGACTCGTCGCTGGAATAAATGACGGTCTCGCCGCGAGATTCCGATCCATCCTCATAACTTCCTCCATGGATGACTCCCACGAAGGCACGCTTCACAGCCGGTTTAACCCGGGCGGATCGCGCACGCTGAGCCGTTTCGACGAGGTCGGTGCAGATGTCCGGCTCAGGGCCCGGTTCACTGATCTTGCCGATGAAAACGTGTATGCCACCAAAGGGGACCCGATATCCATACTCAACTGAGCCGGCCTCGGGGCCCCAGCCTGCATCATCGATGTAGAGCTTGCCGCGATGACTCTTAGTCATCCGGCCCACAACATAGCCCTCGAGTCCTTCAAAGCGGCCCCCCAAGAACTTGAAACCATTGTGCGATAGCCCCACGGTGGGTGCCAACTGTCGTGGTTTTGTCACGGCAGATGTCCTCATGAAAGGACTTAGTCGTGGAGCCATCGCAACGGGTTAGCTTGAAGGGGTTAAAGCGGACACAGGGACGCAAGAGAGTTTATACTAGTTCGGCCCCTTCGATGAAGGTAAAAGCCTACATCTAGTTGTGATGGAATTGATGGGGTTTTGATGACTAGGGAGCAAACAAGCTTCACCTAAGTCTCGAGTTGTTGTCTGTTGTCCTGAACCGCCGCCGGGTCGTCCCCTTATATACACGGGTGACGCCCGTCGGTTCACAGAGTCCCAATACCGGCTCATAGATGTGTCTGGTTTGGTCTCTACTTATTCCTAACTTATAATACCAGTTACATACCAACGCCGGTTTACGGCTACAGGCCTTGAACCGACTATGGGCCTTGAGCCCTCATCTGCCTTCTTGGGCTTTAACATAGTTAACTACTGACGAAGTTAACTTGGCCCAGATAGGCCGGTTTACGCTCAGTAGTGATATCCCCAACAGGTATGATGTCTATCAATGTAATGGCAAGAATGATATGTCCTATACCAAGGTGAGGTTACCATTTCTTGTTTACGGTATTGTGTCAAAATGATGGCACGAATACCAAGGTGTAGTCGATGTTGTTGTTGTTGATGACGCGTCTGTGGCGAATATGAGCGGCGGTGATGTTGATGTCGAACTATACCTAAATAGCCGAAACACAAGTAGGACACAGTACCGCAACTCAAATTATTAAAGCAAAATTGGACCAAAATTGTCAAAGTTGGTGTTGGTAAGCGATGGTTGTGTATGTGGTATATGGTGGGTCTATGCGGAAGTGGTGGAGGTATGCGGAAGTATATGTGGGCACCAGAACAAAATTTGGCGAAAAATGGGCGGAAAACGGGCGGTGGAGAGGAAATGGTGGTGTCAGGGGCCGGATGTCCGGGCCTGATGGCCGGATGTACGGGGCGCCGGATGTCCGGGCTTGTCGGGCCGGATGTCCGGGCTCTAGATCCATGGATGGATTCAAAGATCGTCGCGAGGAGAGGTCAAATCCGGGCAAAATTCAGAGAAATTTGTGGATGGGAATTGGGTAAAAGTGGGTGGAAAGCTAGATCTACCCGCAACACACGAAATCCGCGGATCAAATCCTACAAAACTTCATCACACCAACAAATCACAAAAAAATTGGGGGCTATTTTTGTGGGGAATTTTCGAATTAGGGACAAAATCAACAAAAACAAGGTTAGCAACACAACGGGGAGGCTCCGAAATCGTGATCAACTTGGCTCTTGATACCAAGATGATGTAGGGTGGAACCCTAATCGGCCGATCTTTCACGATAGGAGCGGATCCTGCGACAAACACAAAGAACACGAGGAGGGAAACGAGAGAAAACACAATGGAAACACAAGAGGAACACTCAAACTAACAAGAACAAGTTACACATGTGCTAGATCCTCGAGTACAAAGGGGAAGAGACATGATCCAAAGTTAACAACGGATGATACACGGTAACTGGTCTTCTCCGTGAGGAGGTCTTGAGTTCTTCCCTAAAGAGGGGTCTTGAATCCGCTTGGGGGATCTTCTCCGGTGGAGGCTCGAATCTCCGATGAGAAGGTAACCAAGTGGATGAGCAAAGCTCTCACACAAAATATGAGCTAATCCTTTGCTAACCCTAGAAACTTAGACAAGGTGGAGTATATATAGTCTAGGGGGTAGAAAGGGTACATGGGCCTCGTCCCTTTACTGTGCGCAGATAGGGAGGCCGGACGTCCGGGCGTCGGGTCGGATGTTCGGCCGTTCGCGGAGGGCTGGATGTCCGGGTTGTGGAGGCCGGATGTCCGGGCTGGTGAATCTGGCCATGTTGCACTCGGGTTCGGGGGTGTCCGGATATCCGGGCTTGAGGCTTGATTTCTGGGCAGGGCCAGATGTCCGGGCTAGGACCGGATGTCCGGGGCGTGTAGATGCTCGGCGGCTGGCTGCTGCTGTAGTGGACGACGCTCCAGGGGCCGGATGTCTGGGGTCACGGCCGGATGCCCGGGGCCTGGGAGGTGTTCTTGTCTCCTTTCATTGAGTCTCTTCATCCGTGGACTTGGGGGCTTGTACATCTTCACGTGGATCTCCGGGAGGGTCCTCTTGGTACCTGATCATGCACAACGTCTCGGACTTAGGTAGTAGCCATGTCTCATGCATAGAAAGTGGAAGTTCGGAGAGGAGTGAGTTCACCTTATCTTCGATAGCCTTGGCTTGGGCTCTTGTCATTGGTCCAAGTGGTGTCGTTGGAGTTGTAGGTGCGTCCATGGGGATGATCATGGGATGCTCCGCATCAATAACAACTAGTGGATCTCGCTTGAATGTATGCAAATGAGGGTTAGCTGTTGCATTAAAGCGATGCATCCATAAATCCAATCTAAGAATGTTACAACTTGCATCATCATCATCATGGCCAAATGATAGAGAAGTGAGATGGATCCATACTCTTGGTCTGGAGAGTCCCACTGTCCACCCATGTGTTTGCGGCGATGGACGCTTGCACTACATCGACAGAAAACTGGACACAAACAAGTGAGTAATCTCCATCTACAGCTCCACATGGTAAGCAGAAGCAAGCGGCGAGTATGCAGAGACACCATGAAGGAAATAAATAACAGACCTTTGGGGTTGAGGAACTGGATGACGAGGTCTTCCTTGAAGATGTTGACCTCCTCGATGGTGGGGATGGTGTTGACGCCCACCCTCTTGAGCGTGCTCTGCAGCCGCTTGTCGTCCGTGGTCGTCGTCTTGTGCACCGCCTTCTTCTTCCTGCACCAGACCCCAGCCAACGAGCCAGATTAGCAATTGCAATCCCAACCTTTTCCACAGATCGGTCGCGCCAATTGAGGAGGAGGACCTACCGGTGCACGATGCCCTTGCCGCCGGTGCGGACGGCGCCAACCATCTTCATGAGCCTCTCCTTGTTCATCTGTGGAACCAGCCACCAAACAAACAACTTGTGAGATCTCCGTCCCTGCGGCGGGGAACCTGATCTGAGCGCGCGATTTGGAGGGAGGGGTGTGGGAGGAGAAGGGGGACTGACCTTACCGGAGCGGGTGGGTCGCGACGTCAGCGCCGGTGGGCGGTGAGGGGAGGGGGTGCTCGCTAGGCTCACCGGAGAGGAGGAAGGGAGCCGACCGCTCTCCTTCCTTAGGCCTGCCTGGATCGAGCATTGCCATGGGGCAGATCTCACGCGTGAACATGGGATGCATTAGGTGGGTCGCAGCAGCCTGAGCTAGGGTTTCGGGCGCCGAGAGAGGCAACGGCTCTATCCATGGTAGTGGCTGCTGGTGAGGTGGGGGTGCCGGCGGTGGGGTTGGGGGAGAGGAGGTCATCGGCGTCGGCGACAGTGATGGGGTTGGTTGGGGTAATCGTAGGGAGTGGAGGAGAAACACAGAGACAAAGGCGGAGGAGGGGTTAGAGGCGGAGGTGGCAGCGGCAAGGAGATCACTTAGCAGTAGTGTTGGGTTTATACCCCAAGTTAAGCCAACACTACTACTATGGCATGTCCCGGGTGCACGGTGGAGACCACTTAGTAGTAGCATGGGGTATATAACCCGTGCTACTACTATCAACTTAGTAGTAGCGTGGATTTATAAGCCGCGCTACTACTATGGCTAGTCTCGAGAGGCACGGTGGAAATCACTTAGTAGTAGCGAGGGTTATAAACCCGCGCTACTACTATCAACTTAGTAGTAGCGGGAGTTATAAACCCGTGCTACTAGTAAGTAGAAGTAGCGAGGGGTATAAAACTACGCTACTAGTAAGCGTTTGCCTATAAGCTTTTCCCTAGTAGTGTTCCTCACTTACTGGTGTAGGAATCACTGGAACTGGTTTCTGTGATGAACTACTTTCCAATAAGGGAGCAGGTATAATTACCTCATCAAATTCTACATTCCTCCCACTCTCTTCTTTTGAGAGAAACTCCTTCTCTAGAAAGGATCCATTCTTAGCAACGAATATCTTGCCTTCGGATCTGTGATAGAAGGTGTACCCAACAGTCTCCTTTGGGTATCCTATGAAGACACATTTCTCCGATTTGGGTTCGAGCTTACCAGGTTGAAGCTTTTTCACATAAGCATCTCAACCCCAAACTTTAAGAAACGACAACTTGGGTTTCTTGCCAAACCACACTTCATAAGGTGTCGTATCAACGGATTTCGATGGTGCCCTATTTAACGTGAATGCAGTTGTCTCTAAAGCATAACCCCAAAACGATAGCGGTAAATCAGTAAGAGACATCATAGATCACACCATATCTAATAAAGTGCGGTTACGACGTTCGGACACACCATTACACTATGGTGTTCCAGGTGGCGTGAGTTGCGAAACTATTCCGCATTGTTCCAAATGAAGACCAAACTCATAACTCAAATATTCACCTCCACGATCAGATCATAGAAACTTAATTTTCTTGTTACGATGATTTTCCACTTCACTCTAAAATTCTTTGAACTTTTCAAATGTTTCAGACTAATGTTTCATCAACTAGATATACCCATATTTGCTCAAATCATCTATGAAGGTAAGAAAATAATGATACCCGCCGCGAGCATCAACACTCATCGGACCGCATACATCAGTATGTATTATTTCCAACAAGTCTATTGCTCGCTCCATTGTTCCGAAGAACGGAGTCTTAGTCATCTTGCCCATGAGGCATGGTTCGCAGGCATCAAGTGATTCATAATAAAGTGATTCCAAAAGCCCATTAGCATGAAGTTTCTTCATGCGCTTTACACCAATATGACCTAAACGGTAGTTCCACAAATAAGTTGCACTATCATTATTAAACTTATATATTTTGGCTTCAATACTATGAACATGTGTATCACTAGCTATTATCAAGATTTAGTAAAAATAAACCACTCATCAAGGGTGCATGACCATAAAAGATATTACTCATATAAATAGAACAACCATTATTCTCTAATTTAAATGAATAACCGTCTCACACCAAACAAGATCCAGATATAATGTTCATGCTCAACGATGGCACCAAATAACAATTATTTAGGTCTAATAATAATCCCGAAGGTAGATGTAGAGGCAGTGCGCCGACGGCGGTCACATCGACTTTGGAACCATTTCCCACGAGCATCGTCGCCTCGTCCTTAGCCAATATTTGCTTAATCCGTAGCCCCTGTTTCGAGTTGCAAATATTAGCAACAGAACCAGTATCAAATACCCAGGCACTACTGCGAGCATTATTAAGGTACACATCAATAACATGTATATCAAATATACCTTTCACTTTGCCATCCTTCTTCACCGCAAAATACTTGGGGCAGTTCCGCTTCTAGTAACCAGTACCTTTGAAGTAGAAGCACTCAGTCTCAGGCTTAGGTCCAGACTTGGGCTACTTCACTTGAGCAGCAACTTGTTTGTCGTTCTTCTTGAAGTTCCCCTTCTTCCCTTTACCCTTTTTTCTTGAAACTAGTGGTCTTGTTGACCATCAACACCTGACGCTCCTTCTTGATATCTACCTCCATAGCTTTTAGCATTGCGAAGAGCTTGGGAATTGTCTTATCCATCCCTTGCATATTATAGTTCATCACGAAACTCTTGTAGCTTAGTGGCAGTGATTGAAGAACTCTGTCAATGACACTATCGTCAGGAAGATTAACTCCCAGCTGAGTCAAGTGGTTGTGGTACCCAGACATTCTGAGTATATGTTCACTGACAGAACTATTCTCCTCCATTTTGCAGCTGTGGAACTTATTGGAGACTTCATATCTCTCAATCCGGGCATTTGCTTCAAATATTAACTTCAACTCCTGGAACATCTCATATGCTCCATGACGTTCAAAACGTCATTGAAGTCCCGGTTCTAAGACGTAAAGCATGGCACACTGAACTATCGAGTAGTCATCAGCTTTGCTCTGCCAGATGTTCATAACATCTGATGTTGCTCCTGCAGCGCGTTTGTCACCTAGCGGTGCTTCTAGGACGTAATTCTTCTGTGCAGCAATGAGGATAATCCTCAAGTTACGGAGCCAGTCCATATAATTGCTACCATCATCTTTCAACTTAGCTTTCTCTAGGAACGCATTAAAATTCAACGGAACAACAACACGGGCCATCTATCTACAACAACATAGACATGAAAAATACTATCATGTACTAAGTTCACGATAAATTAAAGTTCAATTAATCAAATTACTTAAGAACTCCCACTTAGATAGACATCCCTCTAATCATCTAAGTGATCACGTGATCCATATCAACTAAACCATGTCCGATCATCACGTGAGATGGAGTAGTTTTCAATGGTGAACATCACTATGTTGATCATATCTACTATATGATTCACGCTCGACCTTTCGGTCTTAGTGTTCTAAGGCCATATCTGCATAAGCTAGGCTCGTCATGTTTAACCCGAGTATTCTGCATGTGCAAAACTGGCTTGCACCCGTTGTATGTGAGCGTAGTGCTTATCACACCCAATCATCACGTGGTGTCTCGGCACGACGAACTGTAGCAACGGTGCATACTCAGGGAGAACACTTATACCTTGAAATTTAGTGAGAGATCATCTTATAATGCTACCACCGAACTAAGCAAAATAAGATGCATAAAGGATAAACATCACATGCAATCAAATATAAGTCATATGATATGGCCATCATCATCTTGTGCCTTTGATCTCCATCTCCAAAGCACCGTCATGATCACCATCATCGCCGGCTTGACACCTTGATCTCCATCGAAGCATCGTTGTCATCTCGCCAACTATTGCTTCTACGACTATCGCTGCCGCTTAGTGATAAAGTAAAGCAATTACGTGGCGATTGCATTTCGTACAATAAAGCGACAACCATATGGCTCCTGCCAGTTGTCGATAACTCTGTTACAAAACATGATCATGTCATAAAATAAAATTTAGCATCATGTCTTGACCATATCACATCACAATATGCCCAACAAAAACAAGTTAGATGCCCTCTACTTTGTTGTTGCAAGTTTTACGTGGATGCTATGGGCTGAGCAAGAACTGTTCTTACCTACGCATCAAAACCACAATGCGGTATAGTGATTGCTTTTTAATCTTCAGAAAGAACCCTGTTCATTGAATCTGATTCAACTAAAGTTGGAGAAACTGACACCCACTAGCCACCTGTGTGCGAAGAACGTCGGTAGAACCAGTCTTGCGTAAGCGTACGCGTAATGTCAGTCTGAGCCGCTTCATCCAACAATACCACTGAATCAAGAATCAACTAGTGACGGCAAGCAATATGTATATACACACGCCCACAACTCCTTTGTGTTCTACTCGTGCATATAACATCTACGCATAGACCTGGCTCGGATGCTACTGTTGGGGAATGCAGTAATTTCAAAAAAATTCCTATGCACACGCAAGATCCATCTAGGTGATGCATAGCAACGAGAGGGGAGAGTGTTGTCTACGTACCCTTGTAGACCGTAAGCGAAAGCGTTATGACAACGCGGTTGATGTAGTCGTACGTCTTCATGACCTGACCGATCCTAGCACCGAAGGTACAACACCTCCATGATCTGCACACGTTCAGCTCGGTGACGTCCCACAAACTCTAGATCCAGCTAAGGTCGAGGGAGAGTTTCGTCAGCACGATGATGTGATGACGGTGATGATGAAGTTACCGATGCAGGGCTTCGCCTAAGCACTACAACGATATGACCGAGGTGGAAATCTGTGGAGGGGGGCACCGCACACGGCTAAACAATCAACTTGTGTGTCTATGGGGTGCCCCCTCCTCCGTATATAAAGGAGTGGAGGAGGGGAGGGCCGGTCCTCTATGGCGCGCCCCAAGGGGGGAGTCCTACTCCCGGCGGGAGTAGGAGAGAAAGGAAGGGGGAGAGAGGGGGGAGGGGGGGGGCGGCCCCCCACCCAATTCGGATTGGGCTTGGGGGGGCACGCCCTCCACCTTGGCCGCCTCCTCCTCTCTCCCACTAAGGCCCAATAAGGCCCATACACTCCCCGGGGGGTTCCGGTAACCCCCCGGTAATCCGGTAAATGCCCGAACTCATCCGGAACCATTCCGATGACCAAACATAGCCTTCCAATATATTGATGTTTATGTCTCGACCATTTCGAGACTCCTCGTCATGTCCATGATCATATCTGGGACTTCGAACTACCTTTGGTACATCAAAACACATAAACTCATAATACCGATCGTCACCGAACGTTAAGCGTGCGGATTCTATGAGTTCAAGAACTATGTAGACATGACCAAGACTCATCTCCGGTCAATAGCCAATAGCAAAAACTGGATGCTCATATTGGTTCCTACATATTCTACAAAGATCTTTATCAGTCAAACTGCATAACAACATACGTTGTTCCCTTTGTCATCGGTATGTTACTTGCCCAAGATTCGATCGTCGGTATCTCAAAACCTAATTCAATCTCATTACCGACAAGTCTCTTTACTTGTTTCGTAATGCAACATCCCCGTAACTAACTCATTAGTCACATTGCATGCAAGGCTTATAGTGATGTGCATTATCGAGAGGGCCCAGAGATACCTCTCCGATTCACGGAGTGACAAATCCTAATCTCGATCTATGCCAACTCAACAAACACCATCGGAGACACCTGTAGAGCATCTTTATAGTCACCCAGTTACGTTGTGACGTTTGATAGCACACTAAGTGTTCCTCCAGTATTCGGGAGTTGCATAATCTCATAGTCATAGGAACATGTATAAGTTATGGAGAAAGCAATAGCAATAAATTAAACGATCATAGTTCTAAGCTAATGGCTGGGACAAGTCAATCACATCATTCTCTAATGATGTGATCCCGTTCATCAAATGACAACTCTTGTCCATGTCTAGGAAACTTAACCATCTTTGGTTAACGAGATAGTCAAGTAGAGGCATACTAGTGACACTCATTTTGTCTATGTATTCACACATGTACTATGTTTCCGGTTAATACAATTCTAGCATGAATAATAAACATTTATCATGATATAAGGAAATATAAATAACAACTTTATTATTGCCTCTAGGGCATATTTCCTTTACTTATTACTGAAGCTGGAGGAGGCTGGAGGAAGTCGACGGTCGATGAACAGTAGCCCATGGAGTCCCGTTTTGCGGTACGCCACACATCCCTCCGACGAAAAGAACCCTGTTTCGAGAGTAGGCGGTTGAGAGAAGTCTGTTTCCTCCATTTTGTGGTACGCCAGACCCCTCCTAATGAACATGACCCCATTTCGACAGTAGGCGGTTGGAGAGAAGTCTGTTTCTTCCGTTTTGCGGTACGCAAGACCCCTCCCAATGAACAAGACCCCATTTCAACCGTAGGCGGTCGAAGAGAACTCTGTTTCCTCCATTTTGCGGGACGCGAGACCCCGAGTCGATGAACAGGACCCGGTTTGGGTTGTTCCGTCCAAGTCGGTTGGATCCCGATGAAGAGGACGCATTCCTACCCAACCACTTGCCTCCCGATGAACACAACACAGTTTCCTCCTTTCCGACCCAGACGGTTGGCTGCCGATGAACATGACGATGTCGTTGTACGCATTCGAGACCCTGCCCATATGTACGTATGTAGCCGTATTTAATTTCTTGCAGCGTGGTTGTACGTACGTGTACACGATTTATACAGGACTGCCTCAACTGTTATGTCACACATGCCGCTCCTTACTAGGCCACGGTTCATCCTTGCAGAGAGACCGATCGACCAGTATCTACGTACACGTTCACGACTAGAGAGACAACACTAGGTACGGTTCGACTGGGTGGGTCCCAGCTGTCAGGGAGGATAAGGAGGCACTTCCTTGTGTGTGAAGATTTAGCTGATGGGTCCCAGCTGTCAGGGAGAGGAATCATTTTTTGCCCGCAATAAGGACGCACTTCCTTGTGTGCGAAGATGTAGCTGGTGGGTCCCAGCTGTCACGGGAAGAAAATGTTATTTTTCAGGGTACAAAGGATGCAGATGCATGCATGCGTCTATGGGCGTGGTGCGTCCCCACTGTCAGCCTCTCCATGTATAGTCATCTTCTGATGACTCTTGTTTGTTGACCATGTTGACCACACCGTGCCGAGCGCACCAAGGCCGGTGGACGACGGCAAGGCCCCAGACTAGAACGGCACAGAGATGGGGAAGATGCGGCAGTGGAGTCACAGACGGAGAGAGTGGGAAACTTGAGTTGTTCGGGTGCGGGGTGGGCCTAAACTCGGCAGAGAATAACATTAGGTACAGAGGAGTGGAGGGATGGCCTAGCTGTCGGTGGGGTAGTGGTTTGCTGTGAGGTGCATGAAACAGCGCCCTTGGACGTCGGAGGCTGGAGCAGGCAGTTCCGACAGCGCTGGAGGAAGAAGACGAGAGATTGTAGAAGAATGCCAGCTGCTACCTCTTTTAGCACTGCGTTGGTTTTCCCCGAAGAGGAAGGGATGATGCAGCAAAGTAGGGTAAGTATTTCCCTCAGTTTTTGAGAACCAAGGTATCAATCCAGTAGGAGGCTACGCGTGAGTCCCTCGTACCTGCACAAAACAAATAAATCCTCACAACCAATGCAAATAGGGGTTGTCAATCCCTATAGGGCCACTTACGAGAGTGAGATCTGATAGATATGATAAGATAATATTTTTGGTATTTTTATGATAAAGATGCAAAGTAAAATAAAGGTAAAGTAAATAGAAAAGTAAATAACTAAGTAGTAGGAGATTAATATGATAGAGATAGACCCGGGGGCCATAGGTTTCACTAGTGGCTTCTCTCGAGAGCATAAGTATTCTACGGTGGGTGAACAAATTACTGTTGAGCAATTGACAGAATTGAGCATAGTTATGAGAATATCTAGGTATGATGATGTATATAGGCATCACGTCCTAGAAAAGTAGACCGACTCCTGCCTGCATCTACTACTATTACTCCACTCATCGACCGCTATCCAGCATGCATCTAGAGTATAGGTTATGTAGGCTTGATTCGAAGGTACCTCCCACGTGTTCCTAGGAAATTCAAAGCATGGCAGCCTAGTGAAGTAGTTACATAAATAAGCACATAGCCACTCAAAACAAGCAAACAAGTTAATGGGTTCTTAGATGAAATATTTTGGACAAAACAGATAATTACGACACATAGGCTAATGCATGAAACACTCAGATGCTAAAGGTGCTTAAACAACTAAAGTACATCATCTAGACCTTCCTGGCATGCTTGATCATGATGTTGTGGCTGTCTGTGTACTCGTCGGTTACAGGAAGCAGACACGCCATCATGTCCAAGATCCGACTGTACATGTCGTAGCATGCGTATCCGTCCTTGGCCACGTAGGTTATGTAGGCTTGATTCGAAGGTACCTCCCACGTGTTCAGGTCCTTGGTATCTAATGACCCACAAGTATAGGGCATCTATCGTAGTCCTTTCGATAAGTAAGAGTGTTGAACCTAACGAGGAGCAGAAGGAAATGATAAGCGGTTTTTAGCAAGGTATTCTCTGCAAGTACTGAAACAAGTGGTAACAAATAGTTTTGTGATAAGATAATTTGTAACGAGCAACAAGTAACAAAAGTAAATAAAGTGTAGCAAGGTGGCCCAATCCTTTTTGTAGCAAAGGACAAGCCTGGACAAACTCTTATATAAGGAAAAGCGCTCCCGAGGACACATGGGAATATCGTCAAGCTAGTTTTCATCACGTTCATATGATTCGCGTTCGGTACTTTGATAGTTTGACATGTGGGTGGACCGGTGCTTGGGTGCTATTTTTACTTGAACAATCATCCCACTTATGATTAACCTCTATTGCAAGAATCCGCAAGTACAACAAAAGTATTAAGGTAAACCTAACCATAGCATGAAACATATGGATCCAAATCATCCCCTTATGAAGCAAAGCATAAACTAGGGTTTAAGCTTCTGTCACTCTAGCAACCCATCATCTACTTATTACTTCCCAATGCCTTCCTCTAGGCCCAAATAATGGTGAAGTGTTATGTAGTCGACGTTCACATAACACCGCTAGAGGCTAGACAACATACATCTCATCAAAATATCGAACGAATACCAAATTCACATGACTACTAATAGCAAGACTTCTCCCTTGTCCTCAGGAACAAATGTAACTACTCACAAAGCATATTCATATTCATAATTAGAGGGGTAATAATATGCATAAAGGATCTGAACATATGATCTTCCACCAATTAAACCAACTAGCATCAACTACAAGGAGCAACATACTAGCACCAATCCCGGACATGAAGACAAGAATCGGATACAAGAGATGAACTAGGGTTTTGAGATGAGATGGTGCTGATGAAGATGTTGATGGAGATTGCCCTCTCCCGATGAGAGGAGCGTTGGTGATGACGATGGCGATGATTTCCCTCTCCGGGAGGGAAGTTTCCCCGGCAGAACAGATCTGCCGGAGCTCTAGATTGGATCCGCCAAGGTTCCGCCTCGTGGCGGCGGAGTTTCGTCCCGAAAGGTTCCTTCTGATTTTTTTTTCTCATCAAAAGACTTCATATAGGAGAAGATGGACGTCGGAGAGCCACCAGGGGGCCCACGAGGTAGGGGGGCGCGCCCTAGGGGGGCACCCCCCACCCTCGTGAGCAGGGTGTGGGCCCCCTGGCCTTCATCTTTGGCGAGGATTTTTCTTTATTTATTTTAAGATGTTCCGTGGAGTTTCAGGACTTTTGGAGTTGCGCAAAATAGGTCTCTAATATTTGCTCCTTTTCCAGCCCAGAATTCCAGCTGTCGGCATTCTCCCTCCTTATGTAAACCTTGTAAAATAAGAGAGAATAGACATAAGTATTGTGACATAAAGTGAAATAACAGTCCATAATGCAATAAATATCGATATAAAAGTATGATGCAAAATGGACGTATCAACCCCCCCAAGCTTAGACCTTGCTTGTCCTCAAGCGAAAAGCCGATAACAATAAATGTCCTCATGTTTAGAGGTAGAGGCATCGATAAAAATAAAATACGGACATGAAGGCATCATGATTATTCTCATAACAACAACATATATAGATTTTGTCATATGATTACTTATGTTCAAGTGATGATCTATTCACAATGCAAAAGTATAAATCATAAACCTTATTGGGCTCCGACAAACTATAATCTCAGTCATTGAAGCAATTGCAATTTATCATAACAACGGAAAGAGTCTATGTCAGAGCTAAAATGCAAGTCCACATACTCAACTATCATTTAGTCCTCCATAATTGCTAACACTCATGCAATACTGGTGGTTACGGAGTTTTAATTGGACACAGAGAAAGATAGGGGCTTATAGTTTTGCCCCACAACCTTTTACCTCAAGGGTAACGTCAACAATAATGGTCCATGCTCCCCTACATCCAATTATATATATATATATATCATGTTCTTTCCAACATGCTGAGCTTGCCGAAGGATAAAATGAAAAAGGAAAGGTGAAGATCACCATGACTCTTGCATAAGGTAGAAGATAATAATAAAGGATAGGCCCTTAGCAGAGGGAAGCAGAGGTTGCCATGCGCTTTTATTGTTGGATGCGAAAGAATGTCACTTTATATTGCCCCTTGTGATATGAACCTTTATTATGCAGTCCCTCGCTTTTATTACTTCCACATCACAAGATCGTATAAAGCTTATTTCTCCCACACCAATCAATCATACATATTTAGAGAAATTTTTATTGCTTTGCACCGATGACAACTTACTTGAAGGATCTTACTCAATCCATAGGTAGATATGGTGGACTCTCATGGCAAAACTGGTTTAAGGGTATTTGGAAGCACAAGTAGTATTTCTACTTGGTGCTGAGAATTTGGCTAGCATGAGGGGGAAAGGCAAGCTCAACAAGTTAGAGGATTCATGACAACATACTTTATCTCGGATATAAGAAAGACATAACTCATTATGTTGTCTTCCTTGTCCAACATCAACTCTTTAGCATGTCATATTTTAATGAGTGCTCCCAATCATAAAAGATGTCAATGATAATATATCTATATGTGAAACCTCTCTTTCCTTATTACTTCCTATTAATTGTAATGATGACCAACACTATGTCTGCCAACTCCCAACAACTTTTAATCATCATACTCTTTCTATGTGAAGTCATTACTCTCAATAAGATCAATATAAACTCTTTGTTTCTTTTTATTCTTTTTCTGTTTTCTTCTATTCACCCAAGATCATGGCAAAATAATCAAGCCCTTGACTCAACACTAATCTTTATTATATATAACTCATGGACTCGATTACAAAGAGATATCATAAAGCAAAACTCAAAACTAGTTCATGCCATAAACTTTATTCTACTAGATCAAGATATTACCAAAAGGATCGAACTAAGAAACACGCTAAAGATAGAGTGATGGTGATACGATACTGGGGCACTCCCCCAAGCTTGGCAGTTGCCAAGTGGAGTGCCCATGCCCATGTGATTATGTCTCCTTTGCTGGTGAAGAAGGTGGGGTTGTTGATGATGGATAATCGCACATCGAGCGTAGGAGGTCTTCTAACTTGCGGATAATGCCCTTGAGTGCGATAATATGCTCCTTCAACATAATATTTTCACGTGTGAGATACTTATTTTGTATACGAGCCAACTCAATCATCTTGAAAACTTCGATTTCTGTTGGGGTAAGAAGATTGTGATCCACTTGAAGGGTGTCTTCTGTTGCTGGAACTTGGTGCTCCATGGCCTTCTTGATCCCTTCATCCTTGTTGATCTCCATAGGTTCTTCTCTCTTCATCTCTTCTTCATTAGCCAAGCATCATTGCCCTCATGGTTGGAGGAGGAGGGAGACGACATAGTGCCTGGCCTTGACAACCCTGACAGAAAATAGCTCGAAACAAAGACACGAGATTTTTGCGTGATACAGGAGTCAAAACCTCCGGGAGATTATATAATGAATTTTTACCGACCAAAATACGTGAAGTGTACGAAAACGGAGTCCGGAGAGCACACGAGGTGCCCACGAGGTAGGGGGCGCACCCACCACCCTCATGGGGCCCTCGTGTCCTTCCCGGACTGCTACTTATTTTTCTATTTTTCTAAATATTCCAAAATGGAGAAATATTGCCTTAAAATTGTTTTGGAGTCGGTTTACTTACCGTACCACATACCTATTCCTTTTCGGAGTCTGAAACGTTCCAGAAAGTGTCCCTTATGTATTCCTCCGGGGTTACAGTTTCAATAATATTGGTTTCAACATTTATGGGATTACCTGAGATATAATGTTTGATTCTTTGACCGTTTACCACCTTCGGATTTGTGCCTTCGAAGTTGTTGATCTTTATGGCACCGGAATGATAGACCTCTTCGATAACATAGGGGCCTTCCCATTTAGAGAGAAGTTTGCCTGCAAAAAATCTTATACGAGAGTTGTATAGCAATACATAATCACCTACATTAAACTCACGCTTTTGTATCCTTTTGTCATGCCATCTTTTAACTTTTTCTTTAAACAACTTGGCATTTTCATAAGCTTGGGTTCTCCATTCATCAAGTGAGCTAATATCAAATAACCTCTTCTCACCGGCAAGTTTAAAATCATAGTTGAGCTCTTTAATAGCCCAATACACCTTATGTTCTAGTTTGAGAGGTAAGTGACATGCTTTTCCATAAACCATTTTATATGGAGACATACCCATAGGATTTTTGTATGCGGTTTTATAAGCCCATAATGCATCATCAAGTTTCTTGGACCAATTCTTTCTAGACCTATTAATAGTCTTTTGCAAAATTAATTTGAGCTCTCTATTGCTCAACTCTACTTGGCCACTAGACCGTGGGTGATAAGGAGATGCAATTCTATGATTAACATCATATTTAGCAAGCATTTTATGGAAAGCACCATGAATAAAGTGTGAACCACCATCAGTCATTAAATACCTAGGGACTCCAAACCTCGGAGAAATAACTTCTTTAAGCATTTTAATAGAAGTGTTATGATTAGCACTACTAGTTGGAATAGCTTCTACTCACTTAGTAACGTCATCAACAGCAACTAAAATATGTGTATATCCATTAGAGGCAGGAAAAGGTCCCATATAATCAAAGCCCCAGACATCAAACGGTTCAATAACAAGTGAATAATTCATAGGCATTTCTTGACGTCTACAAATATTACCAATTCTTTGACATTCATCACAAGATAGGACAAACTTACGGGCATCCTTGAAGAGAGTAGGCCAATAAAAATCGGATTGCAATACCTTATGTGCAGTTCTATCTCCCGCGTGGTGTCCTCCATAAGTTTCGGAGTGGCACTTGCGTAGGATCTGTTCCTGTTCATGCTCAGGTACACAACGTCTAATAACACCATCTACTCCTTTATAAAGATGTGGGTCATCCCAAAAGTAATGTCTCAAATCATAGAAGAACTTTTTCTTTTGTTGGTATGTGAAGCTAGGTGGTATGAATTTAGCAACAATGTAATTAGCATAATCAGCATACCAAGGGGTACTACGAGAAGTACTTATGACATTTAATTGTTCATCAGGAAAGCTATCATCAATAGGTAGTGGGTCATCAAGAACATTCTCTAACCTAGATAAGTTGTCTGCAACGGGGTTCTCAGCTCCTTTTCTATCAACAATATGTAAATAAAATTCTTGTAGCAAGAGAACCCATCTAATAAGTCTAGGTTTAGCATATTTCTTCTCCATAAGATATTTAATAGCAGCATGATCAGTGTGGATAGTTACTTTAGAATCAACAATATAAGGTCTGAACTTATCACAAGCAAATACAACTGCTAAAAGTTCTTTTTCAGTAGTAGCATAATTTCTTTGAGCATTGTCTAGGGTCTTACTAGCATAATGGATAACATTTAATTTCTTATCAACTCTTTTCCCTAAAACAGCACCTACAGCATAATCGCTAGCATCACACATAATTTCAAAGGGTAAATTCCAATTAGGTTGCTAAACAATAGGTGCAGAGACTAATGCTTTCTTAAGTATTTCAAATGCTTCTACACAATCATCATCAAAGACAAATGGTATATCTTTTTGTAATAAATTAGTCAGAGGCCGAGAAATTTTTGAGAAGTCCTTAATGAACCTCCTATAAAATCCGGCATGACCAAGGAAACTTCTTATACCTTTGATGTCCTTGGGACATGGCATCTTTTCAATAGCATCGACCTTGGCTTTATCAACTTCAATACCTATTTCAGAAACTTTATGCCCCAAGATAATATCTTCATTAACCATAAAGTGGCACTTTTCCCAATTCAAGACAAGATTTGTTTCTTCACATCTCTGCAAAACTCGATCAAGATTGCTCAAGCAATCATCAAAAGAGGAACCATAGACGGAAAAATCGTCCATGAAAACCTCACAAATCTTTTCACAAAAGTCAAATAATATAGCCATCATGCATCTTTGAAAGGTAGCAGGTGCATTACATAAACCAAAAGGCATACGTCTATAAGCAAAAGTACCAAAAGGGCATGTAAAAGTAGTCTTTGATTGATCTCTAGCTGACACAGGTATTTGAGAAAAACCAGAATAACCATCTAGAAAGCAATAGTGTGTATGTTTGCATAATCTTTCTAGCATTTGATCAATAAAAGGTAAGGGGTAATGATCTTTCTTAGTAGCCTTATTTAATTTACGGAAATCAATTACCATTCTATAACCTGTAATAATTCTTTGTGGAATCAATTCATCTTTATCATTAGGAACAACAGTAATACCTCCCTTCTTAGGGACACAATGGACAGGACTTACCCACTGACTATCAGCAATGGGATAAATTATACCTGCCTCCAGAAGCTTGAGTATTTCTTTTCTTACCACTTCTTTCATTTTAGGATTCAAACGTCATTGAGGATCACAAACTGGTTTGGCATCTGCTTCCAAATTTATATTATGTTGACATAGAGTGGGACTAATGCCCTTAAGATCATCAAGAGTATATCCAATAGCAGCACGATGCTTCTTCAGAGTTTTCAATAATCTTTCTTCTTCATGCTCTGTAAGGTTAGCACTAATAATAACATGATATATCTTCTTTTCATCAAGATAAGCATATTTAAGATTATCAGGCAATGATTTAAGCTCGAACACGGGATCACCCTTGGGTGGAGGAGGATCCCCTAAAATTTCAACAGGCAAATTGTGTTGCAGAATAGGTTCCTGTTTAAAGAATACTTCATCTATTTCCCTTCTTTCATTCATGAACATATCATTTTCATGGTCTAGCAAATAGTGTTCTAAAGGATCACTAGGAGGTACGGCAATAGAAGCAAGACCAATAATTTCATCCTTACTAGGTAATTCTTCCTCACGATGTTGTTTACTAAATTTAGAGAAATTAAACTCATGAACCATATCATCCAAGCCAATAGTAACAACATTCTTTTCGCAATCTATCCTAGCATTAACAGTGTTCAAGAAGGGTCTACCAAATATAATGGGACAAAAGTTATCTTGCGGAGAAGTAAGAACAAGAAAATTAGCAGGATATTTAGTTTTCCCACAAAAGACTTCAACATCTCTAACAATTCCAATTGGTGAAATAGTATCTCTATTGGCAAGTTTAATTGTGACATCAATACCTTCTAACTCAGCAGGTGCAATTTCATTCTTAATTTCTTCGTATAAAGTATGCGGTATAACACTAGCACTAGCACCCATATCACATAAGCCATGATAACAATGATCTCCTATTTTAACAGAAATAACAGGCACGCCTACCACATGTCTATGTTTATCTTTAGCACAAGGTTTAGCAATTCTAGCAGTTTCACCTTCGAACTAAATAACATGCCCATCAATATTATCAGACAAGAGATATTTGACAATAGAAATATTAGGTTCTACTTTAACTTGCTCAGGGGGTGTATAAGTTCTAATATTGCTTTTACGAACAACAGTTGAAGATTTAGCATGATCCTTTATTCTAACAGGGAAAGGTGGTTTCTCAACATAAGAAGTAGGAACAATAGGATCATTATAAGTGACAGTCTTTTCTTCAACTTTAATAGGTGCAGCTACTTTTACTTCTATGGGAGGATGATATTTAAACCACTTCTCCTTAGGGAGATCAACATAAGTAGCAAAGGATTCATAGAAAGAAGCTACTATCTCAAAGTCAAGTCCATATTTAGTGCTAAACTTACGGAAAATATCGGTGTCCATAAAAGATTTAACACAATCAAACTTAGGTGTCATACCTGACTCCTTACCTTCGTCGAGGTCCCAATCTTCAGAGTTGCGTTTAATCCTATCCAATAAATTCCATCTGAATTCAATAGTCTTCATCATAAAAGAGCCAGCACAAGAAGTATCGAGCATGGTTTGATTATTATGAGAAAGCCGACCATAAAAACTTTGCATAATTATTTCTCTTGAGAGCTCATGATTGGGGCATGAATATAACATTGATTTAAGCCTCCCCCAATGTTCAGCGATGCTTTCTCCTTCGCGAGGCCAAAAATTATATATATAATTGCGATCACGATGAACAAGATGCATAGGGTAATACTTTTGATGAAATTCCAATTTCAATCTTCTATAATTCCATGATCTCGTATCATCACATAGCCTATACCATATCAATGTGTCTCCCTTCAAAGATAAAGGGAAGACCTTCTTCTTAGCAACATCATCGGGTATACCTGCAAGCTTAAATAATCCACAAACTTCATCCACATATATTAGGTGTTCATCAGGATGCTTTGTTCCATCTCCTATAAAAGGATTAGCTAACAGTTTTTCTATCATACCCGAAGGATACTCATAAGGAATTTCATTTTCATTTTCATTTTCAGTAGGTTCAGTAGGTTCAGGAGCAACTCTTTGCTCTACTGGTCGGGGTGAAGATCCCCCGAACAAGCCCCTCAGAGGATTACTTTCCATGGTAACAAGTGACAGTAAAGTTCAGCACACTATAAATTTTTCCTTACCAAATTCCACCTACCAAAGGCGCATCACTCCCCGGCAACGGCGCCAGAAAAGAGTCTTGATGACCCACAAGTATAGGGGATCTATCGTAGTCCTTTCGATAAGTAAGAGTGTCGAACCCAACGAGGAGCAGAAGGAAATGATAAGCGGTTTTCAGCAAGGTATTCTCTGCAAGTACTGAAACAAGTGGTAACAGATAGTTTTGTGATAAGATAATTTGTAACGAGCAACAAGTAACAAAAGTAAATAAAGTGCAGCAAGGTGGCCCAATCCTTTTTGTAGCAAAGGACAAGCCTGGACAAACTCTTATATAAGGAAAAGCGCTCCCGAGGACACATGGGAATATCGTCAAGCTAGTTTTCATCACGTTCATATGATTCACGTTCGGTACTTTGATAATTTGACATGTGGGTGGACCGATGCTTGGGTGTTGTTCTTACTTGAACAAGCATCCTACTTATGATTAACCTCTATTGCAAGCATCCGCAACTACAACAAAAGTATTAAGGTAAACCTAACCATAGCATGAAACATATGGATCCAAATCAGCCCCTTACGAAGCAACGCATAAACTAGGGTTTAAGCTTCTGTCACTCTAGCAACCCATCATCTACTTATTACTTCCCAATGCCTTCCTCTAGGCCCAAATAATGGTGAAGTGTTATGTAGTCGACATTCACATAACACCACTAGAGGCTAGACAACATACATCTCATCAAAATATCGAACGAATACCAAATTCACATGACTACTAATAGCAAGACTTCTCCCTTGTCCTCAGGAACAAACGTAACTACTCACAAAGCATATTCATATTCATAATCAGAGGGGTAATACTACGCATAAAGGATCTGAACATATGATATTCCACCAATTAAACCAACTAGCATCAACTACAAGGAGTAATTAACACTACTAGCAACCTACTAGCACCAATCCCGGACTTGAAGACAAGAATCAGATACAAGAGATGAACTAGGGTTTTGAGATGAGATGGTACTGATGAAGATGTTGATGGAGATTGCCCTCTCCCGATGAGATGAGCGTTGGTGATGATGATGGCGATGATTTCCCTCTCCGGGAGGGAAGTTTCCCCGGCAGAACAGCTCTGCCGGAGCTCTAGATTGGATCCGCCAAGGTTCCGCCTCGTGGCGGCGGAGTTTCGTCCCGAAAGGTTCCTTCTGATTTTTTTCTCATCGAAATACTTCATATAGGAGAAGATGGACGTCGGAGAGCCACCAGGGGGCCCACGAGGTAGGGGGCGCGCCCTAGGGGGGCGCCCCCACCCTCGTGAGCAGGGTGTGGGCCCCCTGGCCTTCATCTTTGACGAGGATTTTTCCTTATTTATTTTAAGATGTTCCGTGGAGTTTCAGGACTTTTGGAGTTGCGCAGAATAGGTCTCTAATATTTGCTCCTTTTCCAGCCCAGAATTCCAGCTGCCGACATTCTCCCTCCTTATGTAAACCTTGTAAAATAAGAGAGAATAGCCATAAGTATTGTGACATAAAGTGAAATAACAGTCCATAATGCAATAAATATCGATATAAAAGCATGATGCAAAATGGACGTATCAGTATCGATGTGTTCTTTCATGTTGGCGTAGCCGGGGTCGATAATGGTCGTGGCAAGGTCAACCACGCAGTCCTTCTCCTTCCCGTTGCCGATGATCTTGTATTACTTCTGGATGTCGACAAGCTTGTTGCGCTAGATGGCCAAATCATAAAGCACAGTCGCGTTCTTCCTGCTCTCCACCGTAGCAAAGGTGCAGTCCACGGTGCTGATGAAGCGGGTGAATGCTCCAGAACCTCTAATGGCCCTACAACAGTGGTAGACAAGAACCTCGTCCCGCATGCATACCTGAGCCATGATGATCCGGCGGTCCCTATCAGGAGACGAATGGATGGGCACAAGGTCTAGTCCAATGACCTCGTGCTTTCTCCTCCTATAGGTACTTCTTGAACTTGGCAAGGCAGAGCTTCACCGAGTCCGGATCGTTGGTGTACTTCACATTCAACTTGGTGCTACCATGGGTTTTAACGGCGAACTCAAAGGTGAACTCCTTGATGAAGTCCATATCTAGCAGGCTCACCCATTGGATCACCATTAGAGTCTCTTCTCACGAAGAGTTGATGTGGCAGTTCTTGTTTTGTGGAGATTGGGGCAGGGGGAGATGAAGACAATCGGTGTGTGCTGGGGTACTCGGGGAGGTGTGGGGGGGGGGGGGGGCACCGCAGCAGCAGCAGTTTCGTTTGTCCAACTGCAAGTGAACGAGTGGGTAGGCGGCGGCAACCATTTGTTTTCCAGCTCTTGGGGAACTCCATTCAACAGTAAACTGAGTGTGTACAGGTGACAGCAGTTACTACCCCTCCCTCGCCCGCTGCACGCCCGGCAGAACATATAACATCCCAAATTTTCAATTTGGAATGTTATACATTAGATCATCTTTGCATATCATATTTTTGCCTTTGGTTTGATCCTAGAAGTTCTATGCAACTCAAGGACCCTCGGAGAGAGTTGGGGACTTCGTTATTTTCATATTTGAGTTTTCTCAAATTCTGAAAATAGGATCATTTGATTTTATTTATTTTTATCTTCAATTATTTCTATTATAAAAATATGAGAGAGGGAATAAAATGACTTTCCCAGAATAAAGGAATATTGAAGATTTAATAAAAAAATCAAATAAGTTTTTATTTTGGAGTTTTTGCTATTTTATTTGAATTTAGGAAAAATTACATGTTTTCAAAACTGCATTTTAGGGCCAAGAAAATGTTCATCTCGTTCTAAATATTTTATTTAGACGGTGAAAAATTGTTTTGGCAATTTTAGATTTTTATTTATTTTTCTACAAATTTTTTTCTTAGTTTCGGCGGAATTGTTTTTTTAAAACCCGCGCGCCCGAGTGGGCCGAAGGCCCAGCCGAGCCGGCCCAGCCGCCACCGCCTCCCGCAACCGGATTGGGACCGGAGTCCCGATCGTCGCCGCCGTCGCCCGTGTCCGGGAGGGACACACCTCCCGAGGCCGCCCCCTCCCCCAAGCCATGGCCGCCCCCCATTAAATAGGAGCCGCCGCCGCCGCCCTCTCCTCATCCCGCCACCGCAGCCCGCCCCACCTCCCGCAGCCACCGCAGCGCCGCTCGCCGCCGCAGCCGCCGCCCCGCCGCCTTGCGCCGCCCGCCGCCAGGAGCCGCCGCCGCCGCGGCCGTCGCCGCCACCCCGCGCCACCCCACGCCGCCCGGAGCCCCGCCGGAACCTCGCCGGAGCCCGAGCCGAGGTAGCCGCCCGCCGCCCCGGTTTTCTTAGAAAAACCAATCTGTTTTTTTAGAAAACCCTAGTTTTATTTTTTAGTCCAGTTTATTTTTTGTCTCTGGTTTATTTAATCCAGCGAGCGTTCGCTCTTTCGTTCATTCTAACGAACGCGTTCACCGTTTAGTTACAGATAAGGAACGTCCGTTCATTAATCTATTCGTTGTTTTTCTATTTCTCGGATTTATCCGCGATTATTTCTGATCGCGATTTCTGATCCGATTTTCGTTTTAGTTTAACTTTTCGCTCGTTTATCGGAATCAGGCGATTCAAGCGCCTAGAGTTTTGTCTCGAAACCCTCTTTCCGTTTAACCAACTCAAACAAGTTTTTGCTTGTGTAAAATTTGACCTTGGTCCAAATTAGTAAACGAAGCTTTTTTCTTTCGCCGTTTGACTTTCGTTGCTTTGTTCGATTTGATTCTTTTTTGTAAACCGGAGTTCTTAAGTTGAACTTTCTAGTTAGTTCTCTTATTTGAGTTTTACCCGTGCATTAGATGAGTACTTATTGTATGCTTGTTTGATTGCAATAGAGTACTTGGAGTGCGGCGCTTGCTACTTCGAATCTCTAGGTTTCACAGATCATCAACAAGGCAAGTAACACTTTGATCATATCTCTTACTATCTAGTTTTTATTGCATTAGATCAATCCTCAAACATTGCATGATTAGGATCTAACTAAATTGTGGGTTTGGGAAGTAGATGAGGTAGTACCTATTACCTATTTTATTATCAAACCCTTGGGAGTTATCTCTGCGTTTGCTTATTATGCCATGCTATGCTAGTAGACATGGATTGGGTGAGTGTATCCATGACAGATGTGAGATTGTTATATTAATGGTTTATTTAAGGTGGCAACTTAAACACACATCTGGGTGGATTGAGGCACCTGGGTATTCCAGCGATTGCCTGTTTTTCTTTATAGACCACCACCCAGGCTTAAAGGGATCATGAAATTATTCATACTAGAAACTTCCGTGTGCAGCCACAAGTTGATTAAGTTGTGCGAACTCTTACAGTGGTAGACTAGCAGATGTAGTGGAAAGTAGGTGTAATGGTCTACCCGATCGTAAGGTGCTAGCGCTTCTGAAAGAATATGTCTCGGTCATCCATTTCTCAAACACCATGTAGTGGGAGAATCTCAATGGAGGAGATCGAGTCTTGTGGGGAGAAGTGCACAAACCTCTGCAGAGTGTATAAACTAATCATGGTTAGCCGTGTCCCCGGTTATGGACGTCTTGAGTATCTAGTACTTGGATTATCATGTGAATCTCATCATGTTACTTTAATTAATATTGTTGGGTTTTAAAGATGATGCTTAATTGGGATTGAGAGGATGTCTATCTTCTCAATGTTTAACAACCACCATGATAGTTAAATAAAATTTATTCCTTTGCAGTAGGGAAAAATTGGCTTTATGCAAAAACTGTAACCATAGAGCTTTCCACCAGCCCTATATGCATGTAGTATAGCCTTATTCTTTCATTACTCTCTATGTGTTACATTGCCAGCATATTCCATGTGCTGACCCGTTTTTGGGATGCAACGTTCATGTTGCAGACTTTTCAGACGACGAGTAAGATGCCTTTAGGTCGTGGTTCTATACTCAGTGATGCCGTTGGAGTTGATGGACTCGCTTATCTTCCAAGCCTTCCGCTGTTATCGTTATTAGATGGCCTTAAGCCATATTTACTATAATAAGTTCTCTTTTGAGACATTCGATGTAATCAGTGTGTGATTGCTACTCTGTTATAAATCCTTCAAGTACTGTGTGTGTCAGCATTACTGATCCAGGGATGACACTGATGCACAGAGATCAGACTGGTTGAGGTCTGTCGCTACAAGATGGTATCAAAGCACACGCTGACTGTAGGACACGACCACTAAGCTAAAGCCCTAGATCACTACTCACTCTTCTCATTTCTGACTCCTCATCTTTTCTACTCTTTTAGGATGGCGGATGCAAGGAACTAGTTTTCACAACCGGATGAAGATACACCCTTTGGACGTCACTTGAAGGAAGTCACTAGATACCTGAACATCGGAGTACCAAGCTTCACCGGAACCTACAACGCCACTTTACCAGAAGAGGGGCGCTGGATGATTCCAGTTCAAGTTCCAGGAAGGACGTTCAGTCACTGAGCCCATAGAGTTTTCCTTTGATGCACCAACCTAGAGTCTAGGAAAGAGCATGGCAGCTCACATCGCCATGGGACGTATTGGAGAAGTTTACCGCAATGATCTCAAGGATACTATCTACCAGATTTGTGGGCGTCGAGATGAGCACTAGGAGATGATCAGCACCAAGAAGGATAGATCAATCACATCTTTTATCCAGGAGTTAAACCAGCACATTCGATGTCAGGAGAACCAGATGTGTACAGACATGATAGATCCGAAGAAGGCGAGGACAAGAATCACGGAACTGGAGGAAGAACTCAAGGCTACACGTGAAGATTATGAGGAGGAAATCGTCGTACTAGTGGAGAAGAATGACGACCTGATCAAGAAGATCGGAATATTCATGGGAGACCCTACACCAGTAGAAGAAGACGAAGAACCCAAGGAGATTCGCCTGGAAGACTACATCATCATCGACGACACCGACTCAGACCCAGACGATAGCGATGATGACTATGTTGATGAAGCTGGAGCAGATATCATGGAGTTTGCAACCGAAGGATATTTCTAGTAGACCACCCCATCAGTAGTAGTATTCCACCATGTAAATAGAGTAGTCCGAGCACTTTTGCGATAGTTAGACCGATTGTATGCCCTTGTTTGATTGAATGAAGTGAATTGTTTGCTTTTGTCTCATGTGCATATGGGTAGTGTTTTCTCTCTAGACCTCTCTCTATTCTTAAATCTCATCTTTTCTAAACCCATCAGATGCCTCCGAGACGTGACAATGGATTTGCATTCCCACCGGAGCTCACTCAGTTGATCCAGCAGCAGAATACGTTGATGCAGTTGCTAGTCCAGAATCAGAACCAGGGGAACAACAACAACAACCCACCACCACCACCACCTGTGGATCACTTAACCCGTTTTCTTAGGCTGAATCCACCGGTGTTCTCTAGTAGCACCGAGCCTATAGTAGCAGATGATTGGCTCCGCAAGATTGGAAGGGAGTTAACCATTACAGGATGTACTGATGCTGAGAAGGTGCGCTTTGCCGCACATCAGTTGGATGGACCAGCAGCATCATGGTGGGAGAATTACACTGTCACCTACCCTATAGCCACGGTGACATGGGATCAGTTTCGGCAGGCTTTCCGTACTGCCCATGTTTCAGCAGGAGCTATGGCCATGAAGAAGCGTGAGTTTCACAACTTGCGCCAAGGAGGACGGACAATTGGCCAGTATGTGGATGACTTTAGTAAGCTAGCACGTTATGCCTCAGATGACGTTGCTTCGGATGCAACTAAGCAGGAGAAGTTTTTGGAAGGACTGAATGATGAGTTGAGCATGCAGTTGATGGTAGCAAGCTTCCACAACTACCAGGAGTTGGTAGATCGCGCTCTTATGATTGAAGGGAAGCAGCAGTAGATTGAGAACCGCAAGAGGAAGTATGGACAAGGGAAGTACAATTCTGGAGCTCAGCAGAAGCCACGTTTTACCCCTAAACCAGGAGAACATTTTTAGCATACCCATGGAGGAGGTAGCTCGCACAATCATAATGGCCCCAAGAATGGTAATGGGAATGGAGGAAGCAACGGCCAGAACCGTACCAACCCGTCAACCCAAGCTAAGAGAGACCTGAGCCAAGTCACTTGCTTTAAGTGCCAGAAGACCGAACATTATGCCAATGAATGTCCTGAAGCCCGGAATGGAAGTGGCAATGGAAGCTTTGGGAAGAAGCTGAACCCTTTCAACAGGGGACAGGTGAACCACGTAAACGTCGAGGAGGTTGAAGACCAGCCGGATGCAGTAATCGGTAAGTTTTTGGTTAAGTCTTTTACTGCAATCATTCTTTTTGATACTGGTGCATCGCATTCATACATATCAAGGGGATTTGCGGATAAGTATAACCTGCCCACCAAGGTTCTTAGAACACCTATGCTAGTAAGCTCACCAGGAGCGGAGTATATGTCCAGTCGAGGATGTTTTCAAGTGCCATTGAGTATAGGTAGGCATGTGTTTCCCTCGGATTTGATCATTTTGGAATCGCAAGGTTTGGATGTAATTCTGGGTATGGATTGGCTGTCGATGTATGGAGGAAACATCGATTGCGCCAGTAAGTCAATTTTGCTTCCCACCCCAGAAGGAAGAAGGATCAAGTATGTATCTCGACATGTGCCTAAGAGGACTCAAGTAAATTCTTTATCAGGGGTTGTGCAGGAGGAAGTACCAGTGGTAAAGGATTTCCCTGATGTATTTCCAGAGGAGTTGCCAAGCATGCAACCGGATAGAGACATCGAGTTTTTGATTAAGCTTTTGCTAGGCACAGGGCCAATATCTAAGAGACCATACAGGATGCCCGCAAAGGATTTGGAGGAGATTAAGAAGCAGATTAAAGAGTTACTGGATAAAGGATATATTCGCCCAAGTTCTTCGCATTGGGGATCGCCAGTACTTCTAGTGGAGAAAAAGGATGGATCGTTAAGGATGGTTGTTGACTATCGATGATTGAATGAAGTAACAATCAAGAACAAGTACCCACTACCGATGATCAATGACCTGTTTGATCGATTGCAAGGAGCTAAGGTATTTTCCAAGATCGATCTGCAATCAGGATACCATCAGTTGAAGATTCGAGAATAGGATATACCTAAGACAGCTTTTACCACAAGGTATGGGCTATATGAGCATACCATTATGTCATTTGGTCTCACTAACGCACCTGCATATTTCATGCACATGATGAACAAGGTATTTATGGAGTTTTTGGATAAGTTTGTCGTAGTGTTCATTGATGATATTCTAGTTTACTCGAAGAATGAAGAGGAACATAAAGAACATTTGCGTTTGGTACTTGAGAGGCTCAGAGAACATCAGTTATATGCCAAGTTCAGCAAATGTGAGTTTTGGTTGAAGGAAGTTGGATTCCTCGGACACGTTATATCCGGAGAAGGAATAGCAGTAGATCCCACCAAGGTTGTCACTGTGACAAATTGGGAAGCACCAACAACAGTTGGAGAGATCCGGAGTTTTCTTGGACTTGCAGGATACCACCGAAGACTCATTGAGAATTTCTCAAAAATTGCGAAGCCTATGACGGAGTTGTTAAAGAAGGATACCAAGTTCAAATGGACTAAGGAATGTGAGGCCAGTTTCCAGGAGTTGAAGAAACGTTTGGTTACATCACCAGTGTTGATTTTGCCGGATCAGAACAAGGATTATGAGGTGTATTGTGATGCTTCACGTCGAGGACTTGGAGCAGTGCTTATGCAGGAGGGAAGAGTTATTTCATATGCCTCATGACATCTTAAGCCTCATGAGTTGAATTATGCCACGCATGATTTGGAGTTAACAGCCGTAGTGCATGCATTAAAGACTTGGAGACATTTTCTCATTGGAAACCATTGTGAAGTGTACACGGATCACAAGAGTTTGAAGTATATTTTCACGCAGAAGCAGTTGAATCTCAGGCAAAGGAGATGGTTGGAGCTCATCAAGGATTATGATATGAGATTGCATTATCATCCCGGAAAGGCTAACGTAGTAGCTGACGGATTGAGCCGTAAAAGCCATGTCAACACACTAATGTCGGGAGAATTACCAAAGGAATTAGCCGAGGACCTTCGTGAGCTATGTTTGGAGATAGTTTCGAGAGGCTATGTAGCAGCATTGGAGATTTAGTCTACTTTGATGGATAAGATCAGAGAAGCTCAGAGGACTGACAAGGAGATTGCTTCTATTAAAGAGAAAATGAGCAAAGGAAAAGCTAAAGGATTTTGTGACGATGAGCACGATGCCTTATGGTTTGAACACCATGTTTATGTGCCCAATGACCCAGAGATCAGGAATTTGATTCTACAAGAGGCCCATGACTCACCATATTCGATTCATCCAGGAAATACCAAGATGTATTTGGATTTGAAGGATACTTTCTGGTGGACCGGAATGAAGAAGGATATCGCGGAGTATGTAGTAGTTTGTGATGTATGTCAGAGAGTAAAGGCAGAGCATCAGAAGCCAGCAGGATTGTTGCAGCCATTGCCAATACCCGAATGGAGGTGGGATAAGCTAGGCATGGATTTTATTACAGGATTGCCCAGAACGCTTTCAGGCTATGACTCGATTTGGGTTGTAGTCGATCATTTGACAAAGGTAGCTCATTTCATCCCAGTAAAGACTACTTACACCAGTGCTAAGTTGGCAAAGATATACATGACCAGGATCGTATGTCTGCATGGAGTTCCGAGGAGCATTATATCAGATAGAGGAACCCAGTTTACCTCAAAGTTCTGGAATCAGTTGCACGAAACTTTGGGTACCAGGCTAGAGTTCAGTACAGCTTTTCATCCCCAGACAGATGGACAGACCGAGAGAGTCAATCAGATTTTGGAGGATATGCTGAGAGCTTGTGCGCTAGATTATGGATCTAGTTGGGACGACAATTTGCCATATGCAGAGTTCTCTTACAACAACATTTATCAATCCAGTCTGAAGATGGCCCCTTTCGAAGCCTTGTACGGAAGGAGGTGCAGGACCCCATTGTCATGGGATGAAGTTGGAGACCGCCAGTTGTTTGGACCGGATTTGATTAAGGAGTCTAAACAGAAGGTGAAATTGATTTGAGATAGGCTCAAGGTAGCCTAGTCTAGGCAGAAGAGTTACACAGATTCTAAACGCAAGGAGACAGTTTACGAAGTCGGGGGCCGAGTTTATCTTCGAGAATCTCCACTTCGAGGAGTTAAGCGCTTTGGAGTTAAGGGAAAGTTAGTGCCACGTTTTGTAGGACCATACAAGGTTTTGGAGCGTATGGGAGAAGTAGCCTACAAGTTGGAATTGCCCGAAGGATTGTCAGGAGTTCACAATGTGTTCCACGTTTCCCAGTTGAAGAAGTGCCACGCAGAAATGGCGGATATACCGCTAAGAGATACAGTGCCACTGGACGCGATTCAGTTGGAATATGATTTGACCTATGAGGAGAAACCAATTAAGATTCTCGAATATGCCGGCCGAGTCATCCGCAGCAAGGTTATCAAGTTTTGCAAAGTTCAGTGGAGCCACCACACTGAGGATGAAGCCACCTGGGAGCGAGAGGAAGATCTACTGAAGGACCACCCTCACCTATTTTCTAGCCAACCCAAATCTCGAGGGCGAGATTCATCTTAAGGGGGGTAGGTTTGTAACATCCCAAATTTTCAATTTGGAATGATATACATTAGATCATCTTTGCATATCATATTTTTGCCTTTGGTTTGACCCTAGAAGTTCTACGCAACTCAAGGACCCTCGGAGAGAGTTGGGGACTTCGTTATTTTCATATTTGAGTTTTCTCAAATTTTGAAAATAGGATCATTTGATTTTATTTATTTTTATCTTCAATTATTACTATTATAAAAATATGAGAGAGGGAATAAAATGACTTTCCCAGAATAAAGGAATATTGAAGATTTAATAAAATATCAAATAAGTTTTTATTTTGGAGTTTTTGCTATTTTATTTGAATTTAGGAAAAATTGCATGTTTCCAAAACTGCATTTTAGGGCCAAGAAAATGTTCACCTCGTTCTAAATATTTTATTTAGACGGTGAAAAATTGTTTTGGCAATTTTAGATTTTATTTATTTTTCTAGAATTTTTTTCATAGTTTCAGCGAAATTGTTTTAAAAAAAAACCCCGCGCGCCTGAGTGGGCCGAAGGCCCAGCCGCCACCGCCTCCCGCAACCGGATCGGGACCGGAGTCCCGATCGTCGCCGCCGCCGCCCGTGTCCGAGAGGGACCCGCCTCCTGAGGCCGCCCCCTCCCCCAAGCCATGGCCGCCGCCCCTTTAAATAGGAGCCGCCGCCGCCCTCTCGTCACCCCGCCACCGCAGCGCGCCCCGCCTCCCACCGCTGCCGCAGCCGTCGCCGCCACCCGCGCCACCCCACGCCGCATGGAGTCCCGCCGGAACCTCGCCGGAGCCCGAGCCAAGGTAGCTGCCCGCCACCCTGGTTTTTTGAGAAAAACCAATCCGGTTTTTTTAGAAAACCCTAGTTTTATTTTTTTAGACCGGTTTATTTTTCTCTCCGGATTATTTAAGCCAGCGAGCGTTCGCTCTTTCGTTCGTTCTAACGAACGCGTTCACCATTTAGTTATAGATAATGAATGTCCGTTCGTTAATCTGTTCGTCGTTTTTCTTTTTCTTGGATTTATCCGTGATTATTTCTGATGATGATTTCTGATCGGATTTTCGTTGTAGTTTAACTTTTTGCTCCTTTATCGGAATCAGGCGATTCAAACGCCTAGAGTTTCATCTTGAAACCCTCTTTCCATTTAACCAACTCAAACAAGTTTTTGCTTCTGTAAAATTTGACCTAGGTCCAGATTAGTAAATGAAGCTTTTTTCTTTCGCCGTTTGACTTTCATTGCTTTGTTCGATTTGATTCTTTTTTGTAAACCGGAGTTCTTAAGTTGAACTTTCTGGTTAGTTCTCTTATTTGAGTTTTACCCGCGCATTAGATGAGTACTTATTGTATGCTTGTTTGATTGCGATAGAGTACCCGGAGTGCGCCGCTTGCTACTTCGAATCTCTTGGTTTCACGGATCATCAGCAAGGCAAGTAACACTTTGATCATACCTCTTACTACCCGGTTTTTATTGCATTAGATCAATCCTCAAACATTGCATTATTAGGATCTAACTAAATTGTGGGTTTGGGAAGTAGATGAGGTAGTACCTATTACCTGTTTTATTATCAAACCCTTGGGAGTTATCTCTGTGTTTGCTTATTATGCCATGCTATGCTAGTAGACGTGGATTGGGTGAGTGTATCCATGAAAGATGTGAGATTATTATATTAATGGTTTATTTAAGGTGGCAACTTAAACACACATCTGGGTGGATTGAGGCACCTGGGTATTCCAGCGATTGCCTGTTTTTCTTTATGGACCGCCACCCAGGCTCAAAGGGATCATGAGATTATTCATACTAGAAACTTCCGTGTGCAGCCACAAGCTACTATGGGCTCTAGCATAGTTGATTAAGTTGTGCGAACTCTTATAGTGGTAGACTAGCAGATGTAGGGGAAAGTAGGTGTAACGGTCTACCCGATCGTAAGGTGCTAGCGCTTCTGAAAGACTGTCTGGGTCATCCGTTTCTCAAAGACCATGTAGTGCGAGAATCTCAATGGAGGAGATCGAGTCTTGTGGTGAAAAGTGCGCAAACCTCTACAGAGTGTATAAACTAATCATGGTTAGCCGTGTCCCCGATTATGGACATCTTGAGTATCTAGTACTTGGATTATCATGTGAATCTCATCATGTTACTTTAATTAATATTGTTGGGTTTTAAAGATGATGCTTAATTGGGATTGAGAGGGTGTCTATCTTCTCAATGTTTAACAACCACCATGATAGTTAAATAAAATTTATTACTTTGAAGTAGGGAAAAATTGGCTTTATGCAAAAACTGTAACCATAGAGCTTTCCACCAGCCCTATATGCATGTAGTATAGCCTTATTCTTTCATTACTCTCTATGTGTTACATTGCCAGCATATTCCATGTGCTGACCCGTTTTCGGGCTGCAACGTTCATGTTGCAGACTTTTTAGACGACGAGTAAGGTGCCTTTAGGTCGTGGTTCTATACTCAGTGATGCCGTTGGAGTTGATGGACTCTCTTATCTTCCAAGCCTTCTGCTGTTATTGTTATTAGATGGCCTTAAGCCATATTTATTGTAATAAGTTCTCTTTTGAGACATTCGATGTAATAAGTGTGTGATTGCGACTCTGTTATAAATCATTCAAGTACTGTGCGTGTCAGCATTACTGATCCAGGGATGACACTGATGCACAGAGATCAGACTGGTTGAGGTCTGGTCGCTACAGAACATGCATACTCAGTGCATTCAAACGCCTCCATTAAACCTGCATGGAAACCGAGAAACCTATTCCGGACACACGTCGGTTCACGAGCGGGTCTGTATTGGTACTATAATAGCAAGTATTAGTGGTCACTTTACTTCAATTTTATTAGCTCTAATTAAAATTTATTCTTAAAACAAGCAAAGCATTTGCTCACTACAAAAAAAGACACATCCGTGACATTTTGGGCCGAAGGAAATTTTTTTCTATCATACATATGACACTTCTATGACGATAATTGTGACAAAACCCGGTATCATCATAGATGTGGTGGGCTCCTACTTCTATGACAAAAAATCATGATAGAAAATGGGCTTTTTGTCCTGGGCGGGCCGGAGACGCAGCTGCATGACATTCTTTGGGCCGTCCATGACGGAAAAAACCATGGTAGAAGCGAGGGGGAGGAAAATTTCAGGGAGTTCCTGGTTATGGTGGGAGGTCGGGGGCCGAGCGATGCATGCTTCTCTCATACACGTACGCGCGTGTGTGCGAGGCGTTGGCTCTAACTGAACCGAGCGAGGCATTGGGCTCTAACTGAACCCGAGCGATTGCACTGCAGGCTACGCGTTACTGAACCTGAGCGATCGATCAATGGCTGTTAACTGAACCCGATCGTGCGATTCCTTCACTACTACTGCTAACTGAAGCCGATCGATGTTGCCTCTGGATGAACAGTGAGCGTTGCGGGGGGTTTGGATGAACAGTTCCCGGTGGGGGTGGATGAACAGGACCCTGTGGTGTTGCCTCTGGATGAACAGGACCCCGATCGATCGAGCCGGTTGGGGCTGGATGAACAGGGCCCCGTGGAGGGCTGGATGAACAAGACCACCCCGTGGAGGGCAGGATGAACAGTAGCTCGTGGAGGGGTGGTTGAACAGGAGCCCGTGGAGAGGGCTAGTTGAACAGTAGCCAGTGGAGTAGCGCGCGGTGGAGGCTGGATGAACAGGAGCCCGTGGATGAACAGTCGCAGGTGGAGGCTGGAGGAGGTCGACGGTGCATGAACAGTAGCTTGTGGAGGCTGGAGGGGGTCGACGGTGGAGAAGAACAGTATCCCATGGAGTCCCGTTTTGCGGTACGCCACACCTCTCCCGATGAACAGGACCCCCGTTTCGACCATAGCGCTCCAACACAAGTCCGTTTCGTCCGTTTTGCGGTACACCACACCCCTCCTGATCAACAGGACCCGTATTTCGACCGTAGGAGGTCCGTTTCCTCCGTTTTGCAGTACACCAGACCCCTCCCGATGAACAGGATCCCGTTTCGAACATGGCCGGTCGAACACAAGGCAGTTTCCTCCGTTCTGCGGTACGCCAGGCCTCGTTTCCATCGCTTGTTCCGTCCAAGCCCTCCCGATGAACACGACGCATTTCGTTGCCTCCCCATGAACACGACGCATTCCGTTGCCTCCCCATGAACACGACGATGACGATGTTTCTCCGTTCCGACCCAGCAATGTACATGAGCCCTGACCGTACGTATGAGCGAGTAGGCGTTCGAGACCCCCGTCCGTATGTACACATACGTGGCCGTATTTTCTTTCTTGCACCCTGGCCGCTGTACGTACGTGTACATGCTACGTGCGCGCCTCTACTACGACACGTGCGCGCCTCTACATCGACCAGTATGTACGTACACGTTCGCGACCAGAATGACAACGCTACGTACGCTTCGACCAGGTGGGTCCCAACTGTCAGGCACTTCCTTGCCTGCAAAGATGTAGCTGGTGGGTCCCAGCAGTTAGGGGGCGAATCGTTTTTTTTGCCCGGACGCACTTCCTTGCGTGCGAGGATGTAGCTGGTGGGTCCCAGCAGTCAGGGGGAAACAATTTTTTCGTGAAATACAGTGGCCCGTCCGGTGGGTCCCGCTGTTAGGTGGAGGAATAATTATTTTGCATGTAATAAGGAGGCACTTCCTTGCTGCGGCTGTGGACCCAGGTGTCAGCCTCTCCACGTACAGTCCATGTCCGATGGAAGCCGTTCCTTGACCATGTTGACCACGCCGCGCCGAGAGCACCAGAGCGGTGGACGACGGCGAGGCCTAGGAAGGGGACGACGCGGAGCCGGGGAAGACACGGCTGTGGATGCCCATGCGTAGAGGAGTACGAGGGCACTGGTTCGCTGTCGTGTGAGGCTGCCGTTGCCGCAGAGTAACAAGGGGTGTGGGTGAGTAGAGGGATGGCCTGGCCAGCGGTGGGAGTAGTAGGGTGCGGTGAGGCCTCCGTTGCATCGCAGCCGGCCACGGGAGGCAGGAGCATGAGTCACGACCGGCGCTGGTTTGGGCAGCTGGAGCAAGAAGACCAGAGGTTGAAGAAGCACTACGGCTGTTGGATGGACATCGTACGGTCACTGGAGCTAGAATCATGCATATTGACTTAGTTGACAAAGCCCTCCGTCCCCGTCAACTTAGTAAGCTCACAAGTCAGCCTACCACTATACTGGGTCCCAGCTAACAGGGGGAGTATTCATTTTTTTGTGCGTAATAAGGAGGCACTTCCTTGCATGAGAAGATATAGCTGGTGGGTCCGAGCTATCAGCGGCGGTAAAGTTTTTTTGTGAAATACAGAGGCCCTTTCGGTGGGTCCCTGATGTCAGGTGGAGGAATCATTATTTTGCGCGTAATAAGGAGGCATTTCCTTGCGTGCGTCCGTGGACCCAGTTGTCGGCCTCTCCATGTACAGTCCACTTCAGATGCATGTCGGTCGTTGACCACGTTGACCAGGCCGCGCCGAGAGCACCAGGGCGGTGGACGACGGCGAGGCCTAGGAAGGGAACGACACGGAGGCAAGGAAGACTCGGTAGTTGTTTCCCACGCGGAGGGGAGTACGACTGTACGAGGGTTTACTGGTTCGTCTGCCGTCGCCGGAGAATAACAGCAGGTGTGGGTGAGTAGAGGGATGGCTAAGCCAGCGATGGGAGTACAGTGGGGCGGTGAGGCCTGCACGGCAGCACAGCTGGCCGCAGGGAGGAGGGAGCATTGAAAGCACAACTGCTCCCTAGGTGGTTTTGATAATTGATGACAACATATCTCTTGTTGGACTAACACTTCTATCTAGCATGTTTCAGATAAGTTCAACAATGGAGTGGCATGGACTAAAGGTTGTGGGAACTCCTTCAAGATGCTAAGGACAAGGGATTGGCTAAAGCTTCAAGCTCAAGACTCTTCATTTTATATTTTAGTGATCAAAGATCACATTGAGTCTTTAGGAAAAGCCAATACTATCAAGGAGGGATGAGGTGTTGCTTAATGAGCCTCTTGCTTCATGTGCTTAATGATATGCTCCAAAACCCTCAACTACTTTCCCATATCCACATATGACCTAAACCCTAAGCCAAACTCGGTCCTACCGATTCTTCCTATCCGGCGCCATCGAGTTTCACTTGTCATAAGCCACTGCCAAACCCTAATCATTTCGGTCTCACCGATGGGATCTCGGTCTCACCGAGATGGGCTTGCAAACTCTCTGTTACCCATTGCAATATTCTCGGTCCCACCGAAATATGCAATCGGTTCCACCGAGTTTGCTTGGCCAAATCTCAATTTCACTTATTACCCAAATCGGTCCCACCGAGTTTGAGTAATCGGTCAAACCGAGTTTTGGATTTACCCTAACCCCAGCACATCGGTCCCACCGAGTTGATCCAGTCGGTCCCACCGAAATCACTAACGGTCACTAGGTTTTCATTTTCGGTCCGACCGAGTTTATTAATTCGGTCCCACCGAGATTGGAAAACTGTGTGTAACGGTTGGATTTTGTGTGGAGGCTATATATACCCCTCCACCTTCTTCTCATTCGAAGAGAGAGCCATCATAACACACACATCATTCCAACTCATATGTTCTGAGAAAGAACCACCTACTCATGTGTTGAGACCAAGACATTCCATTCCTACCATATGAATCTTGATCTCTAGCCTTCCCAAGTTGCTTTCCACTCAAATATTCTTTCAACCAAATCCAAATCCTATGAGAGAGAGTTGAGTGTTGGGGAGACTATCATTTGAAGCACAAGAGCAAGGAGTTTATTACCTACACACCATTTGTTACTTCTTGGAGAGTGGTGTCTCCTAGATTGGCTAGGTGTCACTTGGGAGCCTCCGACAAGATTGTGGAGTTGAAACAAGGAGTTTGTAAGGGCAAGGAGATCGCCTACTTCATGAAGATCTACCGCTAGTGAGGCAAGTCCTGTGTGGGCGATGGCCATGGTGGGATAGGCAAGGTTGCTTCTTCGTGGACCCTTTGTGGGTGGTTGCTTCTTCGTGGACCCTTCGTGGGTGGAGCCCTGTGTGGACTCGCGCAACCGTTACCCTTCGTGGGTTGAAGTCTCCATCAACGTGGATGTAGGATAGCACCACCTATCCGAACCACAGGAAAAACATCTGTGTCTCCAATTGCGTTTGAATTCTCCAAACCCTTCTCTTTACATTCTTGCAAGTCGCATGCTTTACATTCCGCTGCTCATATACTCTTTGCATGCTTGCTTGATATGTACTGTGTGTGTTGAAATTGTGCCTAAACTCTAATTAAACCGAAAAAGCTTAAAAATTGCAACTTTAGCACTAAGTGTCTAATCACCCCCCCTCTAGACACATCTACTTCTAGATCCTACAAGTGGTATCAGAGCCTTGGTCTCCATTGCCTTGGTTTAATCACCATTGGAGGAAGATGGATGTGTCTACATTAGGGAGTCTTAGGCATAGAGTGCCTATTCTTGATGGAGAGTACTTTCATGAGTGGAAAAATGAGATGCTTGTAATCTTCAATCAATATCATTTGAACAAGTACATTGCTAGCCCTTGTGCACCCCATATTGATCCCTTGCATCCTACCCTAGATGAAGATATTGACATGATTCGCAATCTTAGAACTATTGAACTCATCATTAGAGGATTGCCCAAAAATTTGATTGCTAGTTTGCCTACTCAAAATTGCGCCTATACTATATGGAAATTTCTTGAGGAACGATTTCCCAATCATTCCTTGAAAACTTTGGATGAAATTCTCCATAAATCTATTGCCTTGAGTAAGATGAACTCTAGTGATCCTAGTTTTGGTAAATGTCTTCTTGAACTTGCCAATCTTAAGCATGCTAAAGGAGATGTTGGAATCATTAATGATATCATATTCAAAGCTATAAGAATTCATAAAAGTAACCACTTTGATCATTTATCTAATGAATTACCCTCTGTAGGAAATGATGAGTCACAAGATCATGATGAACATGAGTATTATGATGATGATGATGATAGTGACTTCGATCTTGATGATGCAATGAGACATTTTGGTCTTATGGCAAATCTTCGGGGATATGAATCAGGAGGAAAGGAATGGGTTCTTGATAGTGGATGTACTGATCATATGACCGGAGATGAAGAGATGTTTCGTGAGCTTGCTGAAAACAATGGCCCTCGAAAATATGTCACCTTTGGTGATAATTCAAAGGGTAAAGTGGTTGGCCTTGGTAAGGTGGCCATCTCACATGATAGTTCCATTCAAAATGTCATGCTCGTTGAATCTCTTGGCTACAACTTACTTTCAGTATCTAGACTTGCTGATTTCGGTTTGAATGTCCTATTTACTGAGGTAGATTGCCAAGTATTTCGTCGAGACAATCATAAAATGGTCTTTACGGGTATGCGTAGAGGTGATCTTTACATTGTCGATTTCTCTAAAAAGGCACAACCTAAAACTTGCTTTGTTGCTAAATCCTCGAAAGGTTGGTTGTGGCATAGACGACTAGGTCACGTTGGCATGAGAAACCTTGACAAGCTTATTAAAGGAAATCATATCCTTGGAGTTAACGATGTCATATTTGATAAGGATAGACTTTGCAGTGCTTGTCAAGCAGGTAAACAGGTTGGAGGAAGACATCCCGTGAAGAACATCATGACCACAAGGAGGCCACTCGAGCTGCTTCACATGGATCTTTTTGGTCCCAACGCCTACAAGAGTCTCGGTGGAAATTCTTTTGGTCTAGTTATAGTTGATGACTTTTCAAGATTTACGTGGGTGTTCTTTCTTAATGACAAGTTGAAGGTCCAGAAGATCTTCAGAAACTTCGCTAGGAAAGCCCAAAATCAGTTTGATGTGAAGATCAAGAAGGTTCGGAGTGACAACGGAACGGAGTTCAAGAATGCAAATGTGGACACCTTTCTTGACGAAGAAGGGATTTCACACGAGTTCTCGGCTACGTACACACCTCAACAAAATGGAGTTGTTGAGAGGAAGAACCGGACGCTCATCGAAATGGCAAGAACGATGCTTGATGAATACAAGACGCCAAAGCACTTTTGTGCAGAAGCGGTTGAGACAGCTTGTCACGCAACAAATCGCTTATATCTTCACAAGCTACTCGGCAAGACGGCATACGAGCTCCTCACCGGTAACAAGCCTCAAGTTGGATACTTTTGAGTATTCGGCTCAAAGTGCTACATTCTTGATAAGCATCGTCATTCAAAGTTTGCTCCTAAATCTCATGAAGGTTTTCTACTTGGTTATGGATCAAACTCTCACACTTACCGTGTCTACAACAATTTCACCCGAAAGGTTGAAGAGACAGTAGATGTGAAGTTTGATGAATCTAATGGCTCGCAAGTAGAGCAATTGCCAATTGATGTAGGAGATAAAGACCCTTCAGAAGCAATTCAAGACTTGTCCATTGGCAAAATTCATCCAACGGAGGTGAAGGAGAGTACTTCATCTGTCCAAGTGGAAGCTTCTACTTCACGACAAGGTGAACCAAGAATCGACATGGAAGCAACCACAAGTGGGACATATCAAGATGAAGAAAACGAGGAAATACGTCAAGACGAGCACCAACAACCTCCTTCTCCACCACGACAAGAGAACGACGACGTCAACAATGAAGAAGGCCAAGAAGAAGAACAAGATGAAGAAGATGCTCAACGAAGAGCCAAGCAAAAGCTCTCACGAGTTCGAGCAAGAATTACCAAAGATCATCCCGTCGAGCAAATCCTCAATGATATACAAACCGGGAGAATCACTCGCTCAAAAACTCGTTTAGCTAACTTTTGTGAAAACTATTCATTCATCTCTAGGATTGAACCTATGAAGGTTGAAAAAGCATTGGAAGATCCAGATTGGATAAACGCTATTCATGAAGAGCTACATAATTTTGAGAGAAACCAAGTTTGGACATTGGTTGAGAAGCCCGACAACAACCACAACATCATTGGTACCAAATGGGTGTTTCATAACAAGCAAGATGAAGATGGACAAGTGGTTCGCAACAAAGCACGTCTCGTCGCCCAAGGTTACACACAAGTCGAAGGTATGGACTATGGTGAGACATATGCTCCCGTTGCTAGACTTGAGTCCATTCGCATCTTACTCGCCTATGCTAATCACCATAATATCACCTTGTACCAAATGGACATTAAGAGTGCTTTTCTAAATGGTGAAATAGAGGAGGAAGTTTATGTCAAACAACCTCCCGGCTTTGTCAATCCTAAGAAACCAAATCATGTTTACAAACTTCACAAAGCTCTTTATGGTCTTAAACAAGCTCCTAGAGCATGGTATAAATGCTTGACCAAGTTCCTTACTACAAGTGGTTTTGAAATTGGTAAAATTGATTCTACTCTTTTTACTAAGTTGACAAAGCCCTCCGTCCCCGTCAACTTTGTTGGCTCACAAGTCATCCTCCCACTATGGTGGGTCCCAGCTAGCAGGGGGTATTCATTTTTTTGTGCGTAATAAGGAGGCACTTCCTTGCGTGCAAAGATATAGCTGGTGGGTCCGACATGTCAGCGGGGGGGGGGGGGGGGGGCGTTTTTTCGCGAAATACAGAGGCCCTTCCGGTGGGTCCCAGCTGTCAGGTGAAGGAATCATTATTTTGCGCGTACAGTCCATGGCCGATGGATGTCATTCATTGACCAGGCCGCGCCGAGAGCACCATGGCAGTGGACGATGACGAGGCCTAGGAAGGGAACGACACGGAGCCGGGGAAGACTCGGCAATGGTTGCCCACGCGGTTGGGAGTACGAGGGTTTACTGGTCCGGCTGCCGTAGCCGGAAAATAACAGGAGGTGTGGTTGAGTAGAGGAATGGCCTGGCCAGCAATGAAGTAGGGTGGGGCGGTGCGGCCTGTGCGGCAGCACAGCCGGCCACGGGAGGCAGGAGCAGGCAGTCCCACCGGAGCTGGTTTGGGCGGCTGGAGCAAGAAGATCAGATATTGAAGAAGCAGCACGGCCGTTGGATTAACATCCAACGGTCACTGCTGCTAGAATCGTTTGTGGACTAAGTTGACAAAGCCAAAGTACACGTCAACCTAGTAGACCCACAAGTTAGCCTCCAAATCTGTCCCAAACAGCATACAGCCCGAAATTTCTAGCCAGATTCAAATTAATTTTAAATCCAAATATACCTTAATTTAAATTCAATGAAATTTTACCCGCACAAAAACAATGAAATTTAAAATATCAAAATCCGAAAGAAAACAGTATTTTGGAACTAATTGTCTGTTTGCTGTATTTTTTCATTTTACAACCCATTTATTATTACTTATAGCCCATTTCTTATTACTTATAGCCCATTTTCTGGGCAAAATGCATCCCTCCTCGTCTTGAAAGATTTTCGGCCCAGCAGGGCGTAGAAAAGCAAGTAGGCCTACGTTGGTTATTCTGCAAAAAACAAAATAGCTGGCTAGCAATTTTCAGAAAGGAAAAAAACAAACTGGGTTGGCCATGTGCTAAACATATGAAATAAACGCCTGGGCTAGACGGGCCATGGGTCCCGCACAATCCAGTTGATACCCTTCTCCGTCCCGAAAAAACAAAATTACTGCGCATGCTGCTGGGTCCCTACCGTCATCCTCACCATGTACAGTCATCTCCTTATTCCTCTCGGTTGTTGACCATGTCGACAACACCGGTGGGCGGCGCCGTGGCGAGCGAACCAAGGCGGAGGACGATGGTGAGGCCTTGGACGGGAACGAACAGGAGCCGGGGCAGATCACAGCCAGCCGTGGGAGGCGGGAGCAGGCGGTCCCGCCGGCGCTGGTTTGGCTTTGGTGGCTCAACGAAGAAGAGGCTGAAGAAACGCGACAGACATTGAATGTCAATCCAATGGTCAAGGTTGGCACAATCGTTTTGTTGACTAAGCGGACACCAAGTAGCATACTTTTATATATATATGAAGAAAACTGCGAGGAAAATGCGTTCATCTGCCGTCCTCCTCACAGGGAACGTTCGCCACATAAGTGACTAGCACCCTTGGTTTTAAACCGAGAGGTCTTGGGTTCGAGTCCCAGGAACTCTCAATTTTGTCCTCCTTCCTTCCTCCCAAAAAAGGGAAAGAAAATCAAAGACTTGAGAAGGCGTACAGAACAAGCTAGTGTACCAGTAATGAGACGTTGCCGAGTTTTAGAAAAAAAGAAAGATGTGCTCCTGTAGCTGGTTCGAATCCAAACCTAGACTATGACTATATATGGTGCTATGCTACTCTGCAAGTAATGAAACTGACATATCCAACGTTTGCTTCTCCACTTCTCTAGTTACTCTTCCTAGCATCAGAAGCTCTGGCCGCAGCAACCATGTCCGCTGGCTGCTCGTCCAGGCAACAACCAGATATGCACCAAGTCGCAACCCGTACCATCGCCTGTGGGTCTCATCACACCCTCGCTGGCACGCGCACCGTAGCCGATTGCTCATCGCAACCCGCTGCCATTGGTGTGGTGCCACTGCTGCAAATCACGCAGAGTCATCCGTCGCGTCTCAACCACAATCTGCAACCCTGGCCGAGTCTTCTACAAATGCCCGAATCATGGGGTAATAATATGTTTAAGTGTTGTTCTGCTGCTTTCAGTTGCTGATTTTTTAATAGTTTGGTTGATGATCTACCAATTTGATTCGTGCAGAAAAGGGAAGATTCATGTGATTTGTATTTCTGGGAAGTTGCTGATGTGGGGGAATGCAACTACGCTGATTATTTGGTTAGCCGAGGAATCCCAATACTAGCAGGTTGGGGTGTTGGACAAGTAACTGAAGGAACGGCAGAAGAGGAAGATGCAGAGCAGAAGCTTAAAGATGCAGTTCCTCTGATCATGGCCAAGCAACAGCTGCTGAATGGCCTTGACAGCAATGAGGAGATGAAAGAGCTTGTGAAGATAATGGGCAAAATCGATGTGCTCTCTAGGATGATTGTCTCTTTATTTGCAGTGTATGTAGCACTCGTGATGTATTCAGTGGCTACGACATGAGCACTTTGCTAAAACTAGTAATGAATGAAACCTGTGTAGCAGGCTGGGCGTAGTTTTGTGAACATCTAATGATTTCTATTAATGGAAATCAGGGGGTATCCCCGTTTGCTCATATAAATAAATAAATAGCAGAGGCCCTGTCGGGTCAGCTTTGTTCTCATTCGAAGACGTTGAGCAAATTGCAGTCCAACAGCAAACTATGTCATCAAATTCAAGTTTCACAGCCAAATATGAGTACAACTAAACAACAATGTCATCATGTTTTAGTTGTCATGCAATCACCAAACACAAATCAGCATACATAACAAGTGATGTTCTCACAACAAAATACTAAACAACATGTTCATCAGGTTTCAGTTGTCATAGCAAACACAATTTCACATAGTAGATAAAAAAACGTCTTCTGATAGGCAAATACGACAAAAGCAATGTAATCATCATCCGCAGCAGCAGCGTTAACATCTTCACCATGTGTATCAGTCTGAATCGTAATTCCCCACGGTGTCATCTTCTTCGGCGTCCTCAACGTCCTCGAACATTGGCTTCTTCTTGATCAACTCTTGTATGTCCACAGCATGACGGGCAATCTTTTCGCCGGCGTCATTGACATGATGGTTCTCAAAGTTATTAGGAACATCTGTGTTATCTTGTACATCAGGAGCAGTGTAAGCATCATCTTGTTGTGCAACTTCATTAAATGAATTCCTCTGCTCAAACCTTTGCAATACTCTCCAGTCATCGCTACGTGCAAATGTGTCTTCCAAGAAAAATATCTGTGTTGCTTGATTTGCCAAAATAAAAGGCTCGCTGGTCTGGTACGCCGCCTTGACATTGATGGATTTGAAATAATCATCAGCTCTGGGTCTTGCGATCCTGGAAAACAGGTTATACCAACGACAGCAGAACAGAACCACACACCGATGATCCTCGAAACTGGAGATATACTGCAACTGAATAATGTCTGTTATGTTAGCATACATTTCAGTTGTCTCTTTGTCATACGTATCCGTGCTCATGACGGCACTGTTTTGTGTCTTCCTGCCTTCGTCTCGTGCAAGGGTGTTGTAGCGCACATCTCCAACAATGCAAGATTCATAATGTCTTACCCGAGTATCAGGACCCATTGCTAGTGAGTAAAGCGCATCATCAACTGCCTGCCCATCCTCCCGCATATTTTTAACCTATGGTAAGAAAATAGACAAGCTAATCATCTTATGTACTCAATATATTAAAAAAACTGACAGTGCACTTCAAAAGCTTACATGGTTCTTGAACCATTTCGCAAATCCTGCCATAACCAGTTTGTCAATGTTTCTTGGATTTTGCGGCAGTAACTCCTCTTTGTAGATGCTGCACAACATAGTGATCGCGTCAAACATCTAAATATATAAGAATGTGCTGCAAGTTTAGTAGATTTCAATGTATAAGCTGCAGTACTGCACTTACTTGATATAAGGTAGTATCTCAGGATAGTTATTCAACACATACCAAACCATTTTCTCTAAATCTTTAGGTTTGTCCTCTTGTCGACTCTTCCCTATAACTCGAACAGAATAATCGAAAACATTGAGCCCGGGATTGTCTTCACCCACCTCTTTGCTAAGCTGATCAGCTGTTTCAATGTATTTTGAGCAGAATGTCAACGCTTCTGTAGCAATGTAGGCCTCTGCAATGGAACCCTCGGGTCTAGCTCTGTTCCTAACATAGCCCTTGAAAGTTCCTAGCCGCCTTTCAATACTGTACTGGACCTCTAAGTAGTGCCTCATCAGGTAGATGAACAGCCAAATGCACCATCACATCAAAGAAGGCTGGAGGATATATCTTCTCAAGGTCGCATAGGATAGTTGGTATCTTGTCTCTAAGACGCTCCAAAGCATCTATCCTAATATTCCTACTGCAGAGTTCCTTGAAGAATTGTCCCAACTCTGCAACTGCTCTGTATAAGTCAGGGCGGCCCAATCCTCTAAGGATAACAGGTAAAACCCTTTGAAGTAGGACGTGGCAGTCATGAGTTTTCAACCCTTGTACCTTGTTTGCATCTGCACTGACTCTCCTTTCTGGGTTGGAAGCAAATCCATGTGGGAATCTCACACGTGACAGGACCTCGCAGAATTCTTTTCTTTTTACCTTCTCCAAGACGTACACAGCTGGTGCCATATCCCGTGGTTTACCTTCATCTTGCACCTGCAAATCCTTTCTGATACCCAGGTGTGTCAAATCAATCCTAGATTTTAAGGTATCTTTTGTCTTGCCTTCAATATTAAGAAGTGTACCAATAATGTTGTCACATATATTTTTCTTGATGTGCATCACATCAAGATTATGCCTTAGATCCAAATCTTTCCAATACTCCAAGTCCCACAAAGTGGACCTGCGGGTAAACAATAATCTCTCTTCTACCCTGCCACGCTTCCTTTTCCCGCTACCATCACCAGGATGGTTTCCTGGTGTAATATGCCTGACCTTATCTAATTCCACTTGCAACTCATCAGCGGTGAGCCTCTTTGGCGCATCACGGTTTTCATGCTTTACATTGAACACATGTCTTCGGTATTTTCTAGGATGCGGCTTGTCCTTGGCAAGGAAACGGCGGTGTCCAATGTAACAGATCTTGCTAAGTATTGTGTATGACAGCGGATTCCTGTCACAGTGAACACATGCATTGTAACCATGTGTCGTTCGCCCTGACATAGTGCCCAAAGCCGGATAATCATGGATGCACCAAATTATAACAAAACATAGAAAGAAATCAACTGGTGGGATGCTATATAGGTCTCGAGTGAGAACACCCTTCCATAGCTGCTGAAGTTCCTCCACAAGAGGCTCCATGAATAAATCAAAATCCTTTCCAGGACTTTTTGGACCTGGGATGAGCAAGGCCATCATGTAGTTTGATTCTTTGGTGCAGACATTTGGAGGCATGTTGTAAGGGATAACAAGCACTGGCCACATGCTATATGTGGCGCTCTGGTGGCCAAATGGGTTAAATCCATCTAAAGCTAAACCAAGTCTAATGTTTCTCGGGTCAGCAACAAACTTTTTGTGTTTCTGATTGAAGCTTTTCCACTCACTACCATGAGATGGATGGCTCATTACATTCTGATCTCTGTACTCCTGGTTCCTAGAATGCCACAGTACATCCTCTCTTGTTTCAGCATCATGAAACAACCTCTGCAATCTTGGTGTAATTGGAAAAATGTCTCAGAACATTATGAGGAATCCTCTTCACAGCATCACCATGTTTCCATCTTGATGATTTGCATTTCGGGCATCACTTAAGTTGGCATAATCCTTCCGGAACAAAACACAATCATTCTTATAAACATGGATCATATCATATCCAATTTCAACTACACGAAGGAAATTCTTCTTTTACTGTAGTTGTGTGGCAGCTCAGACGCATCTGGGAAAGCTTTGCGGAAAGCAGCCAACATCGCATCGAATGATTTGTTGGTCATCCACTCAGATGTCTTCACCTGAAGAAAGGTGACCATAGTTGAGAATACTGACAGCTTATTTCCTGAGGTGACATCCATGTTGCATTGTTCCAACAAGCGAGCCCACCATTTTTCTTCTGCAAGTGAAATTTCACGAAATGCACGAGCATTTCGTAGCATTGTTTCAATGTTGGTCAAACTCACTGGCTCCGCCACCACCACCTCCTCGTCCTCTTCCACCTGAGCATCAGGCAGATCAAGATGGTGATCTGCTGCTTCCACGTAGTCAATAACATTGACGTTCACAGCTTCACCATGATGAACCCACCTAGTATATGTGACCGACATCCCATACAAGTGTAGATGATTTTGCACAGTTGACTGGGGTCTTGTAACTGAATTCATACAACTGCTACACGGGCAGAGCACATCTGATTTTGGACCACCGTACTCAGCTCTGATGAAGTTCATGAAGCTTTCAACCCCCTCGACATATGCAGCGGAGAATCTTTGAGCAAAAGTTATCCAAGTCATGTCCATCTGTTAGACATACAAATTAGTTCTTCTACTAGATATTACAGGAAAAACATATATGGTTTTTTATGAAGTCCGGAAAAAAATACCTAGGGCGATGTCTAAAGCTATGGCAAGATATTTGGACGAGCAGATCTAAGTAACGAAATATATGTAAAGCTAATTCAGCAAAAAGATTTGAGTGCCAAATTATGGCAGGCTATTTCAGCAGTCAACGAGGCCGAGCACACAACCATCGAACTATCAAAGGCCATCGCAGCAACAAAGATCAAGTATAAAACGGTGTAGAGCAATTTCAGCTAACAGATTGGCTACTAGACCATGGCAATCAACGTCACAATAAATATATGGCAGGATATTTTAGCAATTAATCGGCCTTGGCATGCCATCTCAGCTAAGCAGATTGAGTGCAGAACAGGGCAAGGAAGCTTCTTAAGCAGAGCATATTGACAGTAAACTACTTCGGCAAACAGTGAGATTAACAGCGTCTATCAGCTAACATTCAGCGCTACACCGACATGAATGGGGCCTCAGTCTAGAATGCGCATACCGTGGGAGAAGCTGACCGCCGTGCGTCTCCACATGAATGTCGCCAGCGGTGGTGGCGCTGACCGCCGTGCGCCTCCACAAGAACGTAGCCAGAGGTGGCGGCGCGGCTAGAGGACGACAGTCTACGAGAGCGTATTGTGGGAGCGAGAGGATCGCCGAACCGCGGCGCCAACGTATCGGCGCGGTGGGGAGGGCGTCTTTGGCGGAGCGAATGGAGTGGAGGGGGACAGGGGGAGGGGGGTTTAGGGAATATTATTGGCTAGTTGGCCGAAGGGCGGTTGAATCGGATTTGGGGGGAATTTTTGGGTGTGGGGGGGCGCATGGTCGGTTTCTCCAAGTGCAGTCCCACGTGTCAGTGAAGAGGCAAGCCAAAGCGCGTTCCGTTTGCGTGAGCCGTGTGCAGGACCGAACGTGTGTGGGGTGCAATGCGACCGCGACAGGAGTGCTGTGAGTGTACCGCATTTTTTTCCTTTTAAACTAGCTGCTTCGCCCCCTCAAAAAAATATGTTGCTTCGCGCGATCCATCGATACTACTAGTAATCTAGTATTCCCAACTAAAATGGCGCGGCCGGGTCTTTTCCTGCGCGATATGCTGGGAGGTTGGCTTAGTTGGGTTTTTTAGGACGAGTAATGCTACACCTACATAATCCCAGTTACGTAATTAACGCAATGTGAAACATGTGAGCTGTTGATTGTAGATTGGGGGGAGGGAGGGGCCCACCACGATGAAAATCAGGGGAGGAGAGAGAGAGGCAATTTACGTTAACCCTTTCGTAGGTTCCCGTAGATGTAGAAAGATGTGTCCGATCCTGCAATATAGGCCGTCCAATCTATATCTAATGGATAGGAAGGAAACTATGACAATTTACCCACACTCCTCTCCACATTTGCAGATAAGGCTTTCCCTCGTTCATCCTTTTCTCCCACAAGATCTTGATCTTCCGTGCAACGCACGGGCATCTTGCTAGTACTCCTACAATATGTATATTATTGTGAAAGTTCATATACACCGGCCGAGATTAATGCAAACATGGCAGATTTTCATTACATTTCGAACTTTCATAGGACAAAAAAATAAAAGAAACCTGACCCTAAACCTATTCTACGGCGGCGACCGACGTCCTCCATCTGTGATCTCCATGTACGGGGGCGGGGTTCAAGACCCGTGAAGTGAAGGTGCGGTCTCCGGCGAGGAAAAGTAGAACACGAGAGATGGACCGGCTAGTTGGCACACCATGCCCTGCCGCCTCCCATGCACACGGGAGACGACGACAAGTAGGATGCGTGGCTGACGGTGCTCCCGTCGTCGGCCGCCAGCATGGCCACCGCTTGTGCGGTGACTTGAGCGAGGGCGGCGACCTCGAGCTCCATCCCCGAAGACAAGCTCTCCCGCAGAGCGTTCGCGTTTGCAGTCATGGCGGATGTGGTTCCAGGTAGGAGGACGATGCGCTATGGTGTGGAGGTTAGCTGGGTGTTGCCGCTTTAAGTAGCGCATTCCGGTGAGGTCAAGCGTCCGGGTGCGTCATTAAGTCACCGGAGTTGGTTCCACGGGCACCGAGCCTCTTAATGACGACATACGAACGGACATCATGAATGCGGGCAACTGGCGCCGGCTGGGAACGCACTACGCGACGGCGCGAGGGACGAGGGTTTTGGTGTGCCAGGGTAGTCAGCTGCGGTCATGGCAATGTTGGAGATGACCTTTGCTCACATGCGATCCCCGCATGTCATTGGAAAAGCAAGACGACCCGGCATGGTCTCAGGTCCAGAGGATGCAGTTGGCCACGCTACACCACTCCGCGGACGCGTCGCGGCGCCCCGTGCATCCTCGACGAGCCGGGTGTTGGGGTGTGTTTGGATTGTGGCCAAAGTGCACCTTGCCAAAATTTTGGTCATGACCAAAAGATTGGTCTTTGTTTGGATGGTTGCCATTTTTTTGGCATGCCAATGAACTCTAGCCAACTCTAGTTCATTTTTCTTGCCAATGTCGGCCAAATCATGGCCAACCAATACCTCAACCAAAATTTTGGTCATGACCCAAAGATTGGTCTTTGTTTGGACGGTTGCCATTTCTTTGGCATGCCAATGAACTCTAGCCAACTCAAGTTCATTTTTCTTGCCAATGTCGGCCAAATCATGGGCAACCAATACCTCAACCAAAAATTTGGCTACCCAATGCTTTGATGGGGCAACCTTGGGCACAAACCAAACATACCGTTGGTCGTGCCACAACACTAACGCCACCCTCGGCAAACTGAAACCGACCGTGTCTAGCGACGATATGAGCGTGTCGCTCACCGCGGTCGCCGTGTCTAGAGGTGGTGCTAGAGCCGTGCCCCGTTGTTGGCCCCAACGACCCACATGAACGGTAGTCGGTGGCGAGGAGGTCGTGGGCCAGCTCCTCCATTGGACTAGTCTGCGCTACGTCGTCCCGACGGGTGTGCCCCACATGTCTGTTTCCCTGTTTTCCCAGCCATATTCGAGCGTCAGTGCTCCGCATTGCGCATTAGGCCTTTCACTATGTAGGCCAAGCGAGACAACTTATTGTTTATTTGAGCCATTCAAGTATAATCATGTGGCGTTTGCTTATTTCTCATTCCTCTCCAACCCTCTTCTCCATCGATCATGTCGCCCTCCAGTCGAGTCCATCCTCCCGCATGCCTCATTTGAACATTCCGCCGAGTATCATTCGCATGTACACACCCTAGTCCTCTTTCAATAGATCTCCGAACCCCGAGATGAAATCAAGAGGGAACGAGTGGGGTCACGTGATACCTAAGGCGGATTCAAAATTTTGAACCGGTGATCATAGCATCCGCAAATCATATATAAAGGGTATTCAAGGTTCGTTTCGTTTTTGAACGTACAATATACTCCCTCCTATCCTTTCTAGTTTACATATAAGTTTTATGTGTAGTCAAAGTATATCTACTTTGATCAAAAAGGTATCAACATTCAACAACGCCAATCAATATTGTTAGATTCGTACGTACTCCTAGATTTGTACTCGAGATGGTTTCCAATTTGACTATTGAAAAGATTAATAGTACATGAGATGTATAATGTGAAAATTATATCATTGGAAACTCCTTTCACATACGAATTTGACCATATGCTTTGTGTAAGTTGCATGTCATATATTATTACTCTAACATTTGGTCAAAGTTAGCCTCGAAAAACGCATTAGACCCTGTATGCTTTGTGTAAGTTGCATGTCATATATTATTACTCTAACATTCGTGTAAGTTGCATGTCATATATTATTACTCTAACATTTGGTCAAAGTAGTATAGTGGAAGTGGATCCTCCGACGTAGGTATCCCTGCCTTACCCTCCCTTTCGGTCACTTACTGGCGGACCCCATGCTTGCTAGGCCCCGCATGTCAGTTACTCAATGGGTTCGGCCATGTCAGGGGATCCTCATCCGTAGTATACTCCCTATATTTTTATTTACTCCGCATAAAACGGAGGGAGTGGTGGTATAATAAATGATGCAGGCGGGGGAGGGGGAGGGACGTCGGTTTGCTCTCAACTACGGTCCCACAAGCGAGCAAAAACGCAAGACGAAGCGCGTTCCATTTGGTGAGCGACGTGGAGGGTCCAGCGTGCCGGGCTGCAACGCGAACGTGAAAAGAGCGATGTACAGTCAAAACCGATTTACCGGTCATCACCGGAACCACTATTCACACCAGAACCTTCGCTGCTCGGCCTACGCCAGCCACTTCCCTAAAACCACACCAAATCTCTAGCCCATTCCCCCACCTTTCGATCCCCTAGCCCGCATCAAGCGTCCCCTAGTTCGCCGGAAAGCCATGGTGCGCCGCAAGATCACTTACTACAAGATGCTGACGCCGGAGCGCCGCGCAGAAATCGCGGCGGCGGTCAGCGCCACAGACCTCCGTTCCCAAGCTCGCTTTGCGGTGGGCCAATCCCCGAGTTCTCTGGAGCAAAGCTAGGAGGAGGAGGAAGCCGATCCAATGTTCATGGCGGAGGTCGCGGCGCAGAAGGCCCCCGATGGGTATGAGACGATGGACGTCGACTTCGTGCCAGCGTCCGAGTCCCCCATGGTGCAGGCGGACCAGCGGTTCAACATGGCGATACTAAAGGAGGACCGGGAGGCAGATGCTCAACTCGATGCGGAGCGCGCGCATGCCGCTGCCATCAAGGCTCTCCTGCAGGCAGAACCGGATGTCGTGGATGTGAACCGGGCGGTGGAGGCTCAACTTGAGGCAGAGCGCGCGGATGCTGCTGCCATCGAGGCCCTCCTGCAGGCGGAACCGGACGTCCTAGACTTGAACCGGGTGGCGGAGGCTCGACTCTACGTGGAGCACGCGGATGCTGCTGCCATCGAGGCCCTCCTGCAGGCGGAACCGGACGTCCTCGACTTGAACCGGGCTGTGCTCTCGTTCGTGCAGAGCGCCCGCACGCTCCGCTTGAACGAGTAGCTGGAGGCCGAGGACAATCATGGTGCAGAGACACACGTCGGCAGCGACGGCTGGTTCACGCCGGCAGCCAAAGATGACGAGGTCGTCTCTTTCCACGAGCAGTGATAGTTTTTCTTTATGTTGTTGTTTTTATGGATCTTTTGCTGTGTAAAAACATATATTTGTTATGCAAGTCGCCTGACTTGGGTCAGTCTACCATTTCAGGCGGTCGGATGAATATCCTACGTCTCCTAACCCTTCTTTCCTTCTTCCTCACCTATTCTTCTTCCCCAACAGACCACCGCACGGGCCGTACGGATACTCCCCAACATGCGGTTGGATAAACATACTCTATGAACGAAAATTATGTGTCAGCGATAGGATGGCTGAGTTTGGTGTGTTCTGATGCGACATCACGTGTCAGTGAGGGTGCGTTCCCTTGGTTGGGTTTGCGGCATGCAAGAGCGACCGTGTGAGGGTGCGGTGTGACCGCGGCGTGTAGGAGCGACCGTGTGAGGGTGCGGTGCAACCGCGATAGCTGTGCGCAAGTGTACCTCCTTCTCATTTTGAAAACTTTAGGCAAGCTTGGAAAAAATGTGTGGCGAAGTTTGGCAATGCAAGGCCTAGACCCAAACAGGATAAGTACGTACGTACTAGGAGTACTAGTGTTAAAAAAGAAAGGCCGGGTTTTCCTTCGCGAGATTTAATCGATACAAATCCTCGTTTCACGTGTCAATTAATGCGTATTTTTTTCTCCAAAGACCAAAGAGCTAACCATCTCACTCCTCATCGCTTGATTAATGCAGCGCCATGCAAACCAACCATCTCACTTCCGCATGCATGCAGGGGATATTAATGTTCTTGGTTGCTAACCCCATCAATTTTGCCTCGATTAGTGTTAGTGGCCCTTTGCAAATTGTATTTTGATATACTGGCCTTGTGTACAAAAAAATGGAGGTACTCCCTCCTTCCATCTATATAGGGCCTAATATGTTTTTTGAGACTAACTTTGACCAAGTTTTGGAGCAATAATATATGACATGCAAGTTCACAAACAATACCATCAAATTCGTACATGAAAGAAGCTTCCAATGATATAATTTTCACATTATATATCTCATGTATTATTAATCTTATCAATAGTCAAAGGCAGCCTTGAAAAATGCATTAGGCCCATATAGATGGAAGGAGGGAGTAGTAACTATATTTGACTTCCTTCCCCATTGCGGTGACGTCGATGATATTTTTTTGGGTGGTTTGGCGAAGTGCGTTCGACGGAGAACACCATTGAGGGAGACCACAGTAAGTCGTTCGCAAGTGCCGCCTGCAAGCTGAGACAACCGCCTTATTTGCATCCAGGAAGTCCTTTACTAGTACTACTATAACTAATGCGGTGAGATGGCTTCTCGAAGAAGACGATCGAGAAGCGGAGTCAGTGAAGAGTGAAATGATGGTTGCTTCGTCCATGCTTTTGTGATTTGACGCCTCACTGCTTTGTGATTTGTGATAGAAGGGACAGGGGAGTAGACTTTGTGCTCTGTACTATACTACATGCGTCCAAGCATGGGAGAAAGAGGAGAGACGTTGCATTTTTCTATTCCTTCAATCAATCAATCAGGGAGCTTCGGTTCCATCTTTTTGGCTTTGGCAACACCGTCCACAATGGTTCCCACGATGCCAAAAGCTATTTTCACATTTGGCTACACATTGTGGATGCCCTTAACCGTACCACTTGGTTTTGCTCCTGTGTGCTATCTATACAAATCTCAATTATATTGATCTAAAAAATTATAGAATCGAGATTAGTAAAAAGGAGGTGATTTTGCCACGCGGATGGCGGGGGAGGTTTCTTATTTTCGGAGGACGTTGTCCTGGGAGTTTGCTAACATGCGGTCCCATGTGTCAGTGCTTTACCAAGCCGATCCGCGTCCCACATGAGGCAGAACAACGGCAGAAGCAACACGTGGTTAAGTTGAAGAAGATGAGGGAGAACCGGATTCAGCAACGAGTGAAATGATGGTTGCTTCGTCCCTCCAACTTAACTGCGGGAAAGGTGCAGCTTTGTGATTTTACGCCTCATTGCTCATTACTACGCCGGCGCCATGACTGAGGTGCTTCAGCCCGGCTCCTCTGCACTGTATTCCGGTATGGCACATGGACCCGGTAGCTTGATGTCCCACATATCGGTGAAAGGGACTAGAAAATTTATGAAAGCAAGCGCTCCACTCTTACGACGGAGGAGTAGACGACACGACGGCCCAGTGAACTTTCACTTGTACTGTATAGTACTACAGTTTTGCTGTTTCGCACGATCCATCGATACAAGCCCGATTAAACAGGAAAGGGCGGGATTTTTCCCGCGCGGTAGATGATACTGGCCATACATTTCAAAGGCAATTTTAATGTATGCAAATTGAATAATTATAAGTAACAATATGATATCTAGTAAAACTAAAAACACATATGATTTATTGTGTTAGAGTGTAGTAGTAGTGCTGTATTGCATAGTTGTTAGATGTAACATGCGAGAATGTGTAGAGATGTAGTTTTGGAGGGCCTGCAGAGAGAAAAGCATAATACGGTCACCGAACTTCAGAATAAGCTGATTACGGTCACTATATACGTTTTGCGGTGATTATACGGTCACTTGCTCATAGCTCAACATCGGATTGCACTCTGTTGACCGGCCAAATAGTCTGCGTGGCGCCATGTTGACTAGTTAAATTGACCACGTTCATTGTGGGTCCCACTTGTCAGTTCGCATAGGCAAAAGGTCGTGTGGTGTACTGGTGTGTGCATGCATGCGTGCGTGTGTGCGTGTGAGTGTTGCGTGCGTGCGTGCGTGGCTGCGTGTGTACGTGTGAGTGTTGCGTGTGTGCGTGGGTGCATGTGTTTGTGTGAGTGTTGTGTGGATGCAGTTTGTGTGCATGCGTGCGTGTGTATATAATCACCACACCAGCTCCTGTGTGTTAAAACAGATGGCTTAGCATACCAATACAAGGCCACCTTGTCCGTTGTGCCCGCGGTCATGACTTCGAACCATAGTCCAAATATTTTTTTGCCGTTTGTTTTCATTCTTACTAGCAAGATGCCCATGCGTTGCATGTAACATCAAGATGCATTTGTATGACTTGTTTATCTTGTGAGAGAAACGAGGGAAGGCCTTTATTTGCAAATGTGGAGAGGTGTGTGGGTACCTTTTTGCAAAATTGACATAGTTTCTTTCCTATCCGTCAGATATAAATCGGACAGCCTATATTGCAGGATGGCAGGCACACCATCATCACCAACTCTGTTTTTTTATAAGAGTGCATTTTATAAGAGTGTAGATGTAGAGTAGATACAAGTCGACAGGTGGGCACGATGGTAGTGAGATAATGTGATGCAACACTAGAGGTGCCACGTGGAGCGTTTAACTGGTCAACTAGTCATGTCATGAGAAAATACAGAGTTGTACGGTGAGCCCGTGACTGCATAATAACCACTAAACATAAATGGTGACCGTAATGAGTGGATTCTGAAGTCCAATGTATGTATCGTGCTTTCACTTCAAATACAATGATCGTCATTGCATATATCGCGAGAGAAAGATGAAACATGCGTGAATTTTCTGGGGGCTTACTTTTAGAGGACCTGGAGATAGTTTTGTGTGCATACGTGAAAGGGGCGTACAGGGGGTTATGCAATGGAGAGAGAGATGCTCTTCGTTTCTCTTTATTATGACTAACTTTGTATATAGTATAAAAATATACAAATTCACAGTGCGGAATAAATATCATTGTGGGCACCATGCAATGCAAATTAGCGTTCGTACTCCTCCATATAACTTTGTAATGTTGTATATATGTAGAAACTCTAAAATAATTTTTTGGCCACACTTTATTCAAAAGGAATATTGTATGCGAAATAAATGTGAAGAGAGGGCTTTTTAGATCAATGGGGTACGTGATGTCACATGTGTGAATGTGTAGTTGATGCATTTGGCGGGGCCTAGAGAGGTATGTGTGTGTATTACGTATTCGAGAGAGGCATGGATAGAGGGACCGACGGGGGGGCGTGGGAGAGATAGCACGAGAAATGAGAGTGGTCTAGAGAGAGAGAGATGAATATGACGTCACGACAAGAGATTCCATTCCCTTGAGTGTGTATATGCAAGGGGGGGAGGGAATAGAGGCACCAGGAGAAATTTTCTGTGTGTGTGGTGTTTGTGTTGGTATGTGTGGGTGTGAGAAGATAGTGAGACGTGGGGGCAGAGGGTGTGTCACCGCGTGAGGTCTGGTGGGTCAAGGTGAGGCCCTTCGTTCTGTTCCGTCCTGCGCCACATTGGTCGGCCCGTGATGCATTTAGGAAGACCCATGGATGACTAGTCGTACAAGACAAAGATAGCAGAATTGTGAAGGACTCTGTGTCCACTGAAAAAGCTGGATAGGATTTGTAACCCTAGGTTCTCGGACTAAGGTAACCCCTTTATCTCTGATATTACTATTCATCCAACCTAACTTTAAGGGGCATCCTACAGAATGCTCTGCTAGAATCATACTCGTCGATTAGGAAGAGAGGTGTGAGACAATGCATGAGAGATAGGCGTAAAGATAATGTGCGTACATGAGACACGTACGCAGGTCCATGTATATAGAAAGGGTCGATGAGGATTGTGCGTGTGTATATTTGCGAGAGGAAGAGTGCTTGTGATAAAGGTTAGTGAGAACAGTTGTAAATGGTTACGAGAGGGAGGGAGGGTTATATCTAGAGCATGTGTGCGCGAAAGACACCTCGGGAGAGAGTGTGTGAGCATGTGTGAGAGACCACCGATGGAGAGTGAAACTACACGTAAAAGACTGCTCTACACATTGATTAAAGATCTAAATTGTATCCAAATATTAGGATGGGATCATGATATTTGCAATTCACGTAAGGAGCGGTCATTGATCCATCAGGCATCTAGATTCTATTGAATTTGAGCATGTCTATGTTATTATTCGACACAATTGATCCACATAGTTAGTACTTTGAACTCCAGACAATGCATCGCTTTAGCAATCGAATATAAATGTGAGTATAGTTCATGTTGTGTGTGTAAAGCACATTATACATACAAAAGTTACACAATGGACATTATAAATAGCTACTACCTATGAACTAGCATACATTTGAATTCAACTTAAGGTGGTTAAAAAATCGAATTCAACATGAAGTCCATTCAATTATTTGAATTTGATATCATGGCATTTGTAAACCATACCTAAATTATGGGGGCACCAATCTTTGCTCTGATTTTGTACATAATAGCATATGTAGTCGTGTACAAAATAGATTCAAATTTAGCTCCTCCATTCCAAAATAATCGTAGTTATAGGATTTTCAAGTGTCAAAATTTCAAAAAGAAGCGTATAATTTAATGAGGTTTTCAAACATACGAGGTCAAATATAACGTTGTATATTTAGGTCAATCCTTATAGTTCAAGAGTACTCTAAATGTGAATGCTTGTGTTTCAAAATTTCGAACGAAGCGCCAAAAGAGCCTCTACTCGCCCGAAACCGCGTGAGACCAATGTTTGGTAGTACAAGGAAATTACTTTTCTAATAACTCCGACCCGTGAAACCTACCGGCCCAACGTCCAAAGGTCTAAACCGGGGTAGGATTGTAGCTTCATCTAGACGCCACGCAACCGCATCCGAAAAACATTCATACACAATGGCCGCCTAAGCACACATGCGCGCGGCCGAAATCGCTCCCGCCCACTATTTGGGACACCTGGGATTACCATCCTACCCCCGACCCGCAGTAGGTCCGAAATTTAAGAGGGGGGCAAAGTTTGTACTTTCCCCAAATTTCAAACAAGCACGTCCCATTTCTGTTCAAAAAGCAAAAAACAAGCGCGTCCCAGACCGAAACATGGTTCCCCCCACCCGTCCGATTCCCCATTCGTACTCCGTGGGTGCCAAAACTACCTCTCCACCAGCCGCGAAACCCCGGCGTCCTCCGTCCGCCACCCCATCGCACCCATCAACCGCCGCCCTCCTCCATCACGCCGGAGCCGATACCCCGACGTCGTCGTCCACCGCAACCTCAATCGCAACGCCCTCCACGTCTAGTAGTTGAAGCCGAGGCCGAGCCGTCCGTACCTGAGCCAGTTCAACCACGCCGTCCTGTGCCTCACCGCTGCCGCTCCAACTTCGCCACCCTCCGCCGCACCGGAGTTGTTCCTGCTACGCCGTCCTTCACCGCCTCGGATCTGCTTCCCCTCCGCCGACATACGGCCACGGCAACATAGTCAACAATTTGGCCATGGGTTCGTCCAAGCCTGCACCCTCCAGAACATCAGTTTCCCCGGTAAAAAGAAGAAAATCAGTGCGACTTGTTGAGGTGACCACACCGGCAACCGAAAAAGGTACTCCTCTTCCCTTATTCGTGCAAATCTTACGTCTCTGCTTGCACGGTATTCATCCCACAGAAGACACTAGTTGACCGCTTCTTCTTGATACTAGATGTTCCTGGTAACTCGCGATGCACAAGGTTTCTCCTCATATACTATTTCACCTTAGCTAGAGGTCCGTCGCCCCCCTGAATTTCAATTTCTGGCCACTTGATTCCCAATTAACGGAAGCATTCCCCGGCGTAACAGGCGCTAGTACGCCTATTACGCCGGGGAAGCAGCGCCTTGGTGTTTATCTTAGGGGCGTGTGCGGCCTAGAGCTACTGGCGCCCGATCTGGAGGTCGGCCGAGATTAAAGGGATGGCCTGGGGGCGCTGGCAAGCACGGCGGTGGTGTGAGGTCGATGGGAGGGTAGGGCGGCGGAGGCAGGGGTCTGGGCCGGTGGTCGCTGGCGGTTCGAGAAAGATCGTCAACAGTGACTGGCGGGAGGTAGACGAAGGCCATATGCCCATTCCTTATAGATCGGACGGTTCATTAAAAAAATCGACTGACCTATTTATTTTCAGTCGACTGTTATCTTAGATATGACCACATGTGGTGGTGTGCTGGAGGAGTACCTGCATTTCCTGTGCTCATATATTACAAAATCATACAGAGTAGAATCTAATTTTGTTTGCCATGCAATGTTGTAGGGCTATCATATATCTCCTGTCATTTATTTTTCAGCCACCTGCTATCTGCTACTTTTACAATGCACTAGTTCTGCACACACTTCACCCTTACTCTCACTGTTGTGTTTTTATGCAAGGGTATTTCAGACTCTGCTGCCATGAGAGAAGCCAAAAAGAAAAGAGAGAAGTCGCTCCAGTTTGGTGTGCGGGTATGCAAGACACGTTTCAGCGCTATAATGGGTGCAGTGTCAGCAGATGGAGACGGTAAACGTAGCTCTGGAGTTTATGACCCCGCTTGCAATGAACCACCATCCCAGGTGCTTGCTTTAACTTCACGGTGTCATATGTGGTTGCATGTTCCATATGGTGTCTAGCTTGTATTCGAAAGGCCGAAGTCGGTAAGATAAGGAAAGATATTTTTTTACATGAACCACCATCCCGTGAGCACCAGAAGACAAATAGCTAGTCAGGGCACTGGCCGAGCCAGTGACAAGCCCAGCAAAGATAGGCATCACCTGGAAGCCAACTAAAAAGCTGCGATGGTGGCGAAGCAGCCTCCCTCCCACCAGGCTCTCAGGTCCTAGATGATCATGCTCACCACTCCAGCCGGATGTCTAGCTTGTATTGCTTCCAATTTGGTTAAATTGCATCTGCTTAGCTTACACATTATACCTTTGAATATGACATGCCTTTCTGTTTTTAGTACATACTAGTACATCTGTGTATTAACCATGTTCTTACATCAAACTAATGTTCTTGTGTATCCCTCATCAATCACTTATGACGAGGCAGGCAGGCAAGGGGACTACTCCTCATTTAAAGAATGCAGCGTCAGCCTCCCGACATGATTCTCAAGAAACATAAATGCTAGATGAAGATAGTGAATGTAGCTCTGTAGTTGATTACAGCATTTCCCCTACACTAGCATCGCAGGTGCTTGCTCTAACTTGGCAGCGTGATATGTGGTTGCATGTTGCATATGGTGTCTAGATTGTAATTCTTCCAATCTGGTTAAACTGCATGTGCTAGTCTGCTTTGCTTATACATTATACCTATTAATGTGACATGCCTTCCTGTATTTAGTACATAGTACATCTGTCTATTAAGCATGTCCTTACATAAAACTATTGTTTTTTGTATCCCGCATCAATCAACACGACGAGACACCTTTAGTATATGCAGTGCGATATTAGTTGCATCTTTCATATGATTTATAGCATGCGCTGCTTCTAATTTGTTGAAATTCCATTTATGATGGGACGCTTTTAACTTGGCAGAGTCATATTGGTTGCATCTTTCATGTGGTGTCTAGCTTGCATTGCTTCTTATTTGCTGGAATGGTTTCTGCTTAGTTTACACAAACATTTGTGAACATGCCATGCCGTCCGGTTTTTTGTACATATTCCATCCTGGTATCATGTGTTTGCCTTACATCAAAGTAGTGATTGTCAGTATCATGCATGAATGAGTTCTGAAGAGAGAATTTTATTGCTTTTTCTTGTCGGTTTTACTTGACAATTCAAAATCAATAAAGCGGAAGGAAGTTAGCAAGGCAACGGATAAAGGTGCTCCTTCCGAACGGAGGGCCTCTACAGTTTCTACTCCTCCACAGCCCCAAGATGATTTCTAAGACAACACATGCATAGACACTCAAGAAAGCTGTGTTTGTGATGAGCACGTCTCCCCTAGTGCAGCATCACCGGTGCACCCTCTAACTTGGCACTGTTATATGTGGTTGCATGTTATGTGTGATGTCTAGCTTGTATTGCTTCTAATTTTGTTGAATTCCATCTGCTTACTTTACACATTATACTTCAATAAGACACGTGTTCCTGTTTCTAGAACATACAATATCTATCTATCACACCATGTTCTTACATCAAATTATTACTGTTGTGTAACCTGCAACAATCACTTGTCATAAGACACGTTTGACTTCGGAGTGTGATATAGGTTACATCTCACATTCTTTTCTAGCTTGTATTACTAATTTGTTGAAATGACACTTATGACGAGATAGTTTTAACTTGGTAGAGTGATATTCGTTGCATCTTTCATATGGTGTCTAGCTTTCATTGCTTCTAATTTGTTGAAATGCCTTCTCCTTAGTTTACACATCATAAGCTGTGAATATGCAATGCTGTGAATATGCAATGGAACTAATGACGAGAGACCTCTAACATGGTAGTGTGATGTTGTTTGAATCTTGCATATGATTTATTTCTTGTACTGCTTCACACTTGTTTAAACGCCATTTATGATGAGACACTGTTAACTTGGCAGAGCGATATTTGTAGCATCTTTCATATGGTGTCTACCTTCCATTGCATTGCTTCTAATTTGGTGAAATGTCTTCTTCTTAGTTTACACATCATAGTTTTGGTTATCTCTTTCGTCCTATTTTTCATACATATTACATCCTCCTATCATGTGGTTGTCTAACATCAAAGTTCAGTTCGCCTGCATCACACATCAATTTGTTCTGAAGAACTAAATTGTTATTCATTTTTCTTGTCGGCTTGACTTAACATGGCACAGAGAAAGAGGAAGAAACACACAATGTCAGGGAATGAGAAGCGGATGAATCCTACAGATTCTGCTAGTACTGATGGTGCAATAGAAGGTCAAAGTCCAGCAGAAAATTCTACAAACACGGCATCCCATGCTACACGAGTTGCAAAAAAAGATAAACAGAAACAAATAGCTGCCACCAAACAAGCAGAGACAACCCTAGTTCTTGCAACACCTACCACAGTACTACCAGCTGCACGACGTACTCGTGCGTCAACTGAGCTAGCAGCACGTTCCCAAGCTCCCATGCCACCTGACACTACTTCCAAAGCACTCTTGACACAAGACGAGTTGGCAATATTAGATGAACCTTGTGAGCTTCAACAGCAAGAAGGTAGTTGCTGGAGTCAAATTACAGTTGCATGCTTCTTTATATGTAGTCTCATAGTTTGATGTACACTAACACTTCCTGTGTTTGTTGTTGGACTAGCACCTAGGCGCAAGAGGAAACAAACATCAGGGATAATGCTCGATAGGTTAACTAAATCTAGAGGAGGAAGAATGGACATCCGTTTTGAGGCAGGTTTAATAAGGCCACGTGATGCTACAGAGTCAGCCAAGTTAGTATCAGAGGCAGCGGTTGCTGTTAGGTGTCATGTACGTATCCTCCCAACATGGATTCAGTACAGGAATGACAAAGACGAAACCCAGTTCAACATCTTCCTCGACCATTTATCTGTAAGTATGGTTATGTATGGAAACTAGTAATATCGTCTTGCTCTGTCCAATACTTTCTAGGTTGCTGATAATGAGACTCCCATAATTTTCAATAGATGAGGTTCAAGTTGGATAGCCAAGATGATGCAACCAGACAAGCTTGCACCCATGTTTTCAAGTCTGCTCTGCGACAGTATCGGTATAACTTGAGGAAAACTCACTTTGAAGGCAAGGCTAACAGTGAACTTGCCCAAACATCTCCAGTGGAAAATATATCTGATGAAGACTGGAGAGGCCTCGTTAAATACTGCTTCGATCTGAAGTATCAGGTACATTATATATGTCATCAGATCACATGTTGAAGTCCTATTTACGCATGTGCCACACAAATCTATCTTCTTGTAGGTGAACTGTTCAAAGAACAAGGCCAACGGTATGAAAGTGAAATTCCAACAAATGATAGGATCTCGTAGCTATATTGCACACTGCGAGGCTCTTGTAATTAGCTGTTGTTTCACTCTTTTCGTTGTACCATATTATCAAATCTATATTGACTTGTTCCAAATGCAGACCAAAGCCCGCAAGGACCAAAAAGTACCTGAACCAAATGCTGTGGAAATCTTCAAGGACTATCACACCAGCAAGAAGAAGGGCATGACTACACTAGTCAAAGCCGCTGTTGTAAGTCCTTCATCCTCATGCCTTTTAACTACTACTTACTCTGACTTGTGCCTTGAACTGCATGGTTTGGAGCCAATGTCTATTACTCTTTTCAATTTTATACACAATTGTCTTAGCATATCATTGCACCTTATAAGGTTTAAAAGAGAGGAGTGATGTTCCTTTGATCTTGACCTGTAATCTAGTTCCGTGCTGAACTTGCCCACACAACGTTACAATTGCCTGTTTGTCTGTTCTCAGTTGTTTTGTGATATGAATGACGTCATACTATGCTTACTGTATTATAAACTTCGTCTCTTTATCCTTAGCCCTCAATACATTGTGAAGAAATAGACAATACATTAGCGATGGTACATGGTCATATGTTTGGAACCTGGTTTTATTATGTACTTTGCAATAAAATACAACTAATATTTTACATGGGTTCACTAGAATAAGTTCTGTATATAGACCAAAGCTATTTTGTTTGGTTTTGCTGCCTCCTTAATATCTTCTATTCTGGTACTACTAATGTAAAACCTCAAATTTTCAGCGAGCTATGGAAAAAATGGTGGAACCACCACCTTCTGAAGGTGGCGAGGCAACTATAACCGCAATGTCAACTCTTGCTACAGTGGGTCAGTACTTGTCCACTAACAGTGCCAAAAGCACGTTCCTGCGTAATACTGGGTTGGTTGTTAAGGCAATATCGTCCAAACTGCCTCATGATCAAGATATGCATGCTCAAAGCAATGTTGTATCTGCGCTCCAGACACAAGTCCATTCCCTAACAGAGACCCTTTGTGAAACAAGGAGAAACATTGCTCAATGTCGTCAAGATATGCATGGTTTTGAAACCAGACTATCAGACATTTGCTATGTTGTTCAGGAGCCTAGGGGAAATGAAGGTGAGGGTTATGGTGCTCCATCGGACAATACAACATGAAAACGTAACAGTCAGGTCAAATGAACTGAGCTTCTGAACTTCTGGTGGTGCATTTATCTGCTAGACTGTTAAGTTTTATACCAACCTTCCTTTTGTTATATAGTTGTAATTTGTTTTGGTGCGATACAAAATTTATTATTAACGTGCAGCCACCGCCTGAAGAAAACAGCAAGCCATTTTTGTATAGTGTAGGGTGTTCCCTATATTTGCACTGGGGGCGATCTTTGATGCCGAGTGGATGTAATCTGTGCAATCGCCTTAATAGCCTAGCGTTAGTTTCGGTCTTGTTTATTTCCTAGTCTTCTTTTTCCCTGGTTTACTAGTGTCCGCAACTACCATGGGCCATATACGGGCCGTAGGATCCATGGGTCTCCTACGGGTCGTCAATAAATGGGCCTGTAATCGGTGCGCCTCGTACCATCGGATAAATGGGTCTACATGGGCCATAATCGGGCGTAATTGGTATCAGCCCAGCACGGTAACAGGCCGTTAATAGGCCATAGGATAGCAAAGGCTTAATTCTGTCACAGGCATAACTGGTCGTTAATGGGCCAGAATATAGGACGAGCTGGAAACAGCGCAACGGGTTAACAGGCCAGAAACGGGCCGACTCTTGCCATGGGCCGAATTTGTCCCATTAGGGTAACAGGCCAGTAACGGCCCGACTCTTGCCATGGGCCGATTTTGGCCCATTAGTGGAACAGGCCAGTAACGGGCCGACTCTTGCCATGGGCCGAATTTGGCCCATTAGGGGAACAGGTCAGTAACGGGCCGGAAGTAATCGAGGGCCGAAAAGGAGCCCAAGAACGTATGGGCCGTCAATAGGCCGAAAGCTAACACGGGCTGGAAACGGCCCATGTAATTCATGGGCCGTTAACGGGTATAAAGAAAATTACTGTTCATTATGGGCTAGAGTCACCGTGGGCCTTTACCTGGGTCAGCCTATTATGGCACATGAAAATCTTGTGGGCCTTTACCTAGGCCGGCCCATTATGGCCCGCGAAATCTTGTGGGCCTTTACCTGAGCCAGCCCATTATGATCCGCAAAATCTCGAGGGCCTTTAGCTGGGCCGGCCCATTATGGTCCGCAAAATCTTGTGGGCCTTTAGTTGGGCCGGCCCATTTAAACTTGTTGGGCCATGCCACATGTCGACGTATCATAGGCGCCTTCTGTCCAGTGAGTGGATGACATCTGTCCCGACGATGAGCCGACACGTGTTTCCTCTAGGCAATGATGATTTTACACGTGGAAAATCCCCATTGGTCGGGGCTGTTAACGGGTTATCGGATCCAAAACCCGACCCGATAGCTTAACGACGTTCCGTTACGGTGGATGCCACGTGTCGGTCACCCTTGACGAAAGCACTTCTGTGACGCGCGATTTATCGTCATGGAAGTGGACACTTCCATGATGATAATTTTTGTAATGTCATGGAACACTTCTACGACAGCACATGTATGACTATCTTGATTCTGTCATAAAGTTGTCATGGATTTACATGCATGACAAAAAAGCGACCTACTGTGACAAACACGTATCATCACAGAAGTGTATTTGTTTTGTAGTGGCTCGTTCTATCAGTGCAACAGGATCAACATGCACAACAATTAGAATTATTATTCCCAGGACGTACATGATCGACTCATTTGCCGCACTTTCACACAGAAAATACTACCAAGTTTGAACAACTTGTTATGGTTGCTGTCCTCTGCATCATCATGCGTTTTTCCCAGCTTGCAAGATTCAGAACCAACCAATAAGATTCAAATAATAAGTACAACAAGATGCCTACACATCTCAATGATTCCCAGCTTACAAGATTCAGAACCAACCAATAAGATTCAAATAATAAGTACAACAAAGATGCCTACACATCTCAATGATTCCCAACTTGCAAGATTCAGAACCTTAAAGCCTTTGAATGAAGTGAATCTCGGGATTAAATCCATCTTGGCTAGTCGTGTCATACAACCCAAGACCTTGGCGAATGCTTTTGACCATCACAACATCTGTAGTTGAGTATTCCTATTTGCACAGATAAGAAAGACCATGATTACTATAATAGTGGCACTAGTTGAAGCAACTTCATTTCCAAAACGAGAAAAGATTGCGATAGAATAGCTTTATTTAAAAATACAATGGTATCATAGTATGACAAAGCACAATCTTGTTGATAAAGGACATTACTGACCTATGTGAGATGACTTTGGGAGATCAAGTTATTCTTCATGTCCCCGTATCTTGCCATGAAGATGATTCATTGACATCCATTAAAACCTCAGTGTGGCAGTAGAAGGAGGAGCGTCGACTCATTTTAATCACTTTTTGTGCAGTTCAACTAAAATTATGGCGCCCGCCAGTTAGAGAGGGGGGCCGCGCCAGCTCAATGGTAGGCGTGATGGACTCAACTAGTTCGGTGCAGCTATGTGATGGATGCAGTGCACATGGACCTGATTCTGCAGGATAGGACTTATCCAAGTTATCTACATTGGAAATGAAATGGTAGCTAAGAGAGTAGATCTATTTTAAATGTATTATTACTTCATTTTATCAGTGGCGGTAGTGGTGCCAAAAGATTGCCTCAAATTATTAGTGGCATTAAATTAAGATGCAAAAAACAATCTCATTATTGCTTTCTCATAGCAGTGCCAAAACAGTAGCACAAGATCACTTGTTGGATGCAGAGTCAAAATCAACCAATCATGGGAACCATAACTGAGAGAGGGGTGCTACGCTGCCACAACTCGATGTGGTGAACCTGTAGGTCCACATAGATGATTCAATTCATGCGACTTTTTCTGTAGTTCACCTGAAATGAAGAAAAGATTGCATCATGCAGCTAGCAAGAAGTACTTGATCTCATGAGCTGGCAGGTTCTTCTTTAGTAGTTGCACTAAAATTGAGCAACATTAAGGTTGGTTGTCCTGCTCATGCAAGGTGCAACTATAATTTGCTTAGCCTTTTGTGCAGTTCCACTAGAATAAAGTGTCGTTGTGGTGACAGTGATGGCTCATCTTGCAAAGGCTAATAAAATGTTGCACGAGATTACCAGCAGAGTTTGACGAAGATGTTGGAAACTCCAATCACCATTTTGTGCAGTACCACCAAAATTGAGAGACGTTGCCCACGTGACATTTTAGTTGAACTACACAAGACACTCATTCCAAAAAAGTGTTTTGTGCAGTTCACCAAAAGGTCACAATAGAAACAAGGTGAAATGGATATCCCTATCCGCATAAAAATATAGAAAGAAAATAATTACCGGACAATAACAAGATACGAAACATACGCAAAATGAAAAGAAGCATCTTGATTATGTTCATGGCAATCACGTAAGGACAGTAGAAATTTTAGAACTGCAGCATTGCTTCATGTTACTGGAAGCATTATGATCAACAATGACATTCATCAAATATGGGATTACTTTAATGGTGCCATTGCTTGTTTACCAGATACAGTACATCAACAACAGCTAAAGAGTTGGTTTAAGGGCATGGGACAGAGGAGGAGTGTGTGTGTGTGTGCTTGTAAAAAACTTACAGAGACGATAATCAGTATAAATGTGGATTCAAATATTTGAATAGGAGCTCATGATGTTTGTAACTCATGCATGCATGAATATAATGCAAACATGCCTGGTGTGGTTTTGAATCAAACGTGTTATAGACTATATTCACATCGAACAAGGCCAAATCGATTTGAACTTGCGATACTGATGGCAGGCATCGTCTGACCACATTGCATCCGTGCATGGACATAACTATTCGAATTTGAGATAATGTGTGGCTTTCAAAGCTAACATCTAAATGTTGTGTGTGTGGGCAGGGAGATGCAATGTTGTTTGTGTTAAACACATTATACATATGAAAACATGGTTTAGATTATTCCGAACATCTCGCTACCAAGACCAGTGTATTGTGATTTGAATTCATCATAAAATGGATACAAATATTTGAATTGGAGATCGTATGGTACATGTAGTTCATATTTGAATATGATTAATACTATATGCATGTTTTATGTTATCAAGATAATATTTAAATGATGGTATAACTTGATAACAATCGTATTCAAATAGGGAAAATTGATTCGAATTTAGTCCATATGTTAGACGACAATATATATATATTCATAGGGTAGAGTAAAATGTTCATATAATATGGAAGATCAAAATGTAGGACTACATCCATTATAAACCGTAGGATCACCTAATGATATATTCGAATTCAACATAACGTGGATTCAAAAATTTAAATTCGAGATCCTAGCATTTGTAATCATACAAAATGGGGCATGACTCTTTCTTGTGGTGGGAATTGATTTGTTTTTTGTTGTTGTTGAGGGAAGTGTGAATTGATTCAGTATTGTACAAGCTAATCTTGTTCTCCCGAACTTCTTTAGTTTTTTCTTGTAGTTTTTTCAATGGCATTTGTAGAAATATAGTAAAAGGGACATCCTCGCAAAAAAAGAAGTAAAAGGGGACATGACTCTCTTGTTTCTTGTATGAATTGTCCTTTTTCGTACACATTAAGTTTGTTCTGCCGAACGTGGAATCCACGCCTTGTTATCCCGAAATTTTCAAGCTAGAGTATCTCGTGTCTCTTCTGCTACAAAACTCCCACCTCTTCAATCCGCGCCGCGCCTTGTTATCCCAAAATTTCGACGGGCGTGAAAACTCCCTCCTCATCCGAAATCAGTCGCGCAGCCCAGACACGTGAAATCCCCCTTCTACCCCTCAGCCAAAAATGTCGCCTCAACGTCGCATGGTCAAAACCGGTGGGGGTACGTTCATAACTTACCCCACATTTCGGACAAGCGCATACCTAAGCCATGGCTCCCCCTACCTTCCACTTCGTCCCCCCATTCATACAACGAGGCCGCCAAAACCCGCGAAACCCCATGCTCCTCCTCGGCCTTCCGACCGCCGCCCATCCGGAGCCTCTTCCCCGACGACACCATGCACAGGAACAGCTCGACGTGCCTCATCCACGGCTCCAGATGAGGATCCGTTGTCGGTCTCATCGCCCTGCCTGTTCAGCCGCCCCATCCTCCACCTCCAAGGAGTTGCCCCGATGCTCACCTCATCTATCGCACCACCTCCACCCCCACAACGCCGTCTTCACCAGCCCGACCACAACCGCATCACCCTCACCAATTCCTCCAATGAAGCCGAGGCCTACTCGACGCCACCAAGGAGGTTCTGCACTCACTACTGCATTTTGTTTTTTATTCGATCTCACGGGGTTGCTGGTGCTCAATACCGAGCAGCCATGGCGGGTCTCCATTGACGGCACCGTCGCCGACCACTTCCTCCATGGCGTCTCTCCCCCATGTCATTGCTTCCTCGACGGTAACTTCTACACTAGCACTAGCTGCTGCTACTCCGGCTCTCGCTTGCGCTGCAGCTGTGCTCTTGCTGTCGATCGCGTTGTTGCTCTACTCTTGCTTTCGTTCGTGCTACTGCTCTTCTCTGTTCTTGCTATCGATCGCACTGCTGCTCCGCTCTTGCTCACGTTCGTGTTGTTGCTCTGCTCTACTCTTGCTCTCGCATGCGCTACTGCTGCTACACAACCTGTGACATCTACAAGAGTTGCTCCTTTAGCACTCGCTCGCGGTGCTGCTGCATGAGCTGCTCTCTGCTAGTGCATTCCTTGCTCGAGCGGCTGCTGATTTAGATCACTGCTTCTCTGCTACCAGTGGTCAAATGGCCTAAACTTCTATTGGAGTGCTATGCTACTAGTTCAATCAGTTTCGTCAGTAAAACTCGGTTTGGAAAGTAAAATTCAGCTTCGACTGTAAAGTTCAGTTTCTTCAGTTAAGTTCAGAGTCAACAGTATTTACAACATTTGTTGGAGCGGCCGTTGTCGGTGTCAAAACCAGCGGATCTCGGGTATGGGGTCCCGAACTGTGCGTCTAAGGCGGATGGTAACAGGAGGCTGGGGACACAATGTTTACCCAGGTTCGGGCCCTCTCGATGGAGGTAATACCCTACTTCCTGCTTGATTGATCTTGACGATATGAGTATTACAAGAGTTGATCTACCACGAGATCGGAGTGGCTAAACCCTAGAAGCTAGCCTATGGTATGATTGTTGTTTTCCTACGGACTAAAACACTCCGGTTTATATAGACACCAGAGGGGCTAGGGTTACACAGAGTCGGTTACAAGGAAGGAGATCTACATATCCAAATCGCCAAGCTTGCCTTCCACGCAAAGGAGAGTCCCATCCGGACACGGGACGAAGTCTTCAATCTTGTATCTTCATAGTCCAACAGTCCGGCCAAAGTATATAGTCCGGCTATCCGAGGACCCCCTAATCCAGGACTCCCTCCGTAGCCCCCAAACCATGATTCAATGATGATGAGTCCGGCGTGCAGATTGTCTTCGGCATTGCAAGGCGGGTTCTCCTCCAAATCCCGAGTACCTGTTGTAACGAGTTGTGTCCGGCCTCCCATGAATGTTGCACTCCTTGGCTTTTGTGCCTTACTAATGGCTATCCTCCACGTGTCAAGCGAATGCGAGAGGTCGGGGTGTTTTTACATTAACCACCCTAACCAGGTAGATGAATCATCTATTTAAACAGTCGAGGATCTTCAGATCCAAATCACACCATCTCCCCACAGCGAGTATCCATCGGAGCGTGCCCGGAAAAATCCATCCCATCATGGCCGGCCACCGCAGCTCCTCCTCTTGCCCCCATAGCCCTAAGTCGGGTAGTTGGGAGAAGTGTTCTATTCCCCATAGCCAACTAGTAGAGTTACAGACCCAGGGGTTTCTCCCTCCTGCGTACATGGTCCCCGTTCGAGCCGGACTAGCCACTTATAATGGCGGGGAGCAAGTAGAAAGCTTTCCAACCCATCCACGGGGGAGTGGGTATGCCTCGTCCTTATTTATTGAGGGGACTCGGATTTCCAATCCATCCATTCCTCCGCGGGCTCCTGGAGTTCTATGGCCTCCCGCTGCATAACTTTACTCCCGCCTCCATATTGCACATCACATGCTACGTTGCCCTTTGCGAGCTGTTTCTGGGCTGCGAAGCTCATTTCGAGCTATGGGAGAGGCTGTTCTGCCTCGTGCCCCGTACACAGAAGGGGTCAATATTTCAAGTGGGCGGAGCCGAAATATGGCGCATCGCCGGGACCGGATACCTGTCCGGTACTCCGAAGAAGACATATGAAGACTAGCCTTTGGAGTGGTTTTATATGGAGGACGTTCCCCTCCTGGACCCTATTCGGATGGGCCTTCCTGAGTTCAACAATGCCCCTTTGAAGAAACGCCGTAACTGGCGCCCTCGGAGCCCCTAGTTCGAAGATAACGGAGAGGTCCTTTACCTGATGAGCCGGATAAAGACACTGGCCGAATCAGGACTAACAATAATCGAGGTTATGTCAATATGTATAATGCGGGGGGTGCAGCCACTTCTATATCGGGGACAACCCATGTGGCACTTCAATGGAGAAGACGATGCCACCCGCTGCGGCCGTAAAGGTCCAGACTCCGCCGCCGCTCTGGCGAAAATACTGTCCGATTTATATAAGGGAGAGGAGGAGGAGTTCATCCGTATTAAGCCACGGGATGGATTATCCATGTACAACCCCCAAACTGGGTGAGCTGTTGCTTTTTACTCCAAACCTTCCTGCTTTCTTTGTCATAAATATTTACCTTGCTATTTCATAGCAGGAACTATGAAAAGCTGTGAGGGAGATTCACAGCCCATCTCCACAGCCAGAGGACCTTGATCGGGCCCTCGATCCTGGACTCGAAGAAGATCCGGACATTTTCATGGAGCTCATTGACAGGACATTTTATCAGTTAAGCTGCGACGGTACCTTGGTGGCTATCACCGCCGATTATCCTGGATAGCTCCCTGTATCGCATGTAAGTAAAACCGGAGTCCCAACTTCTGAGAAGGATCCCCCTTTTCACACTTCACCCACCGCACACGTATGGTGTCTTGCAGGGAAGGCCCTCGGGACGCCATGCCGAACCCGCAATGACTCACCAACGAGGGGCACCGAAACCGGGTAGGCTTAAAAGGAAGGCGGTCAGGACTGAGATGCGGTCGCAGAGGTATGAAAAAGAACCCTGCTCCGTGGTTATTGTTTTTAAAATATAATAATGTCCGCGGTTAAAACCAGGAAAAATGCTCGTCGGACCGTATCCGGAGAGCCTGCCGGCCAAGCCTCCACCAGCCGGGCTCCAGAGCTAGACTTGGAGGCAGATGCTAACATGGGGACAATGCCGGATATTCCTACTACCGAGGATGCGGATAGGCTGTCCGCTACAAATTCTGAAGTGGAGAGTGCCACGAAGCACAGGCGTCGCCGGGCCGTACTCCGCGACCCCGGTTTTTCTGAAGAGGCGTTTGATGCGTTCAACTCAGGGGACGCGTACATCCGAGCTGCTCAAAATGGTCTTGCCAGAGCCACGGACCAGTATGTAAAGGATATATGGGTAAGAAAATCTGATAATTATATATATACCAGTAGCCCCTGAGACTTGAAATAGTTAGCAAAACTGATTTAAGGATCACTATTTGCATAGGTTCTTACTGAGAATAATACCCAGTTGTCTCAAGAGCTGGAGGAGTGCAAAGCCCAGTTACGGGCCGCAGTTGCCAAAATGGAGGAGTCCAAGAAGGCCCCATCCGGTAATACTTGTTCCTATTAAAAAGAATGAGATATACCAGTTAATATTTTGCTTGCATGCTAATCTAATCAATAGATTCCGCAGATGATCCCGGAGTGAATCCGGAGGAGCAACATGCTCAACGACAGCTGAAGGCTGGCGACCGCATGCTTAAACAAGTTAGGCGGGAGAAAAACGATCTCCAAGATGCCAATACCCGGCTGGATGTTGAACTAAAAGATGTTCGGGCCCAGCTGGCTGACTCCGTAAAGGAGAATAAAAGGCTTCGACCTGGCATTTTCAGTAAGTGCTTGAGCGAACTTCTATACAGTTCGGCGAAGAAACCAGCTAATAGAGCTATATCTGTAGGTATGCTGACGGGCCGTCCCGGAGAGGAGATGCCCGGGTCTGCGGGAGATCTTCTGCCAGAGCTCTCACAACTGCACGAACAAGTTCGGCAGGTGATGCAGGACCTTGCCCAGGCCTTGTGGCCCTCTGCCTCCCTGCCAGGAGGCATGGGGGAGCTTGTGGATATACTCAAGGGAGCGCGGCGGCACTTCTGATTATGGAAGATATCTGCCTGTCAACAAGGTGCAAGGGAAGCCTGGGCCATGGTGAAGACTCGATATGCCAAGGCTGACCCAAACCATATGGCTGAGGTCGGACCTGTAGGGCCTGACGGGAAAGAGATCCCCATCAGCTTGGTGTATGACCAGGTGAAATTAGCCGCGAAGTATTCCCAACAGGATTGTAGGCAAGATAGCCTGTTGGATGGTATAGAAGAAGAATTTAGTCAGTCTAAGTGACTGTGTACTTCGAGTGACATATATTGTCCCTAGCCGGATTGTAAATCATTTGTCATGGAGGACCTTTTCGCTTCGACCTCCGGACCCGACAGTCCGGAGTGTATCCGAATACCTGCTCGGTTATGTAAAAACTGGGGTACGTGTGGAAACCAGGCGTAGGGGTCATAAGTGCTTGAACAGACAAGTACCCAACTAGTTATGTTATATTACATGGATAGTAAGAAACATCTTCCAGGGAGAATAGTTCCGTTAAGGGTTCCTTTCCCTAGGTACGCATGCATTAATGTGCATGTCCGAACTGCGACAAGAGACGCAGAATATAAACATATGGGGGTATGTATTCTAATAAGTAAAAAAGTCATCCTTTGTTCGCTGACCGAATATTCCTTAAGAACGCTAGCTTTCGGCTTCACCCAGTCTGAGGTACACGACTGGCCGACCCGGCAGTAACAATCGCAGAGGTGCTCCCCTTATGCCCTAGCTGAATTAACGGGATCGTAGGGCATAAACACAAGAGCCAGGCAACCCAGCTTGGCCAAAACTTAAGTCATATCGATGCATATAATGGCAAAGAAAAGGTGCATGCGTAAAAATAACACATGTGCGGCAGGCATAGAGCCCGGATCGTAATTATATTAAGCTTCTGTATAAGAAGCCCCTAGGTATAATGAGCGCGCTTAGCGTGTACAAATTGTGCAATCAAGACACAGTTTAACCTTTGAAGGCCGTGAAGAAAAGGAAAAAATACAGAAAATATAGATAACGAATATATATAAAAAATTGACGGAGGTAAGGAGACGAACACAGAGTCCGGCGCTAGGCATAGAACCTTCGGAGTCTGGCTGCGTTCCATGGGTTTGGCTCGAGTCGATTGTCCGATGCATCCTGTAGACGGTACGCTCCATCGGTCAGAACTTTGTCAATAACGAAGGGACCTTCCCATTTGGGTTTGAGTTTGTCCTTTTTCTTCTCTGGTAGGCGTAGAGTGAGTTCGCCAACATTATAAGTTTTGGCCAGTACTTCTCTGCTTTGATATCATCGAGCCTATTGTTGATAGAATGCGGACCGGGCTTTTGCCACTTCACGCTCCTCCTCCAGGGCGTCCAAACTGTCATGCCGATCTATCTCGACTTCTTTCTCTTCGTACATGCGCACGCGAGGTGAGTCATGAATGATGTCATAGGGAAGTACCGCCTCTGCGCCGTACACCATAAAGAAAGGTGTGTATCCGGTAGTGCGATTTGGCATGGTCCGCAGCCCCCATAGTATGGAGTCGAGCTCCTCGACCCAGTGCGTATCTGATTCCTTCAAGGACCGCACTAGTCTGGGTTTAATGCCGCTCATTATAAGACCATTTTCTCGTTCGACTTGACCATTAGTTTGAGGGTGATAGACGGATGCATAATCGAGCTTAATGCCCATGTTGTTGCATCAAGTTTTTACCTCATCGGCTGTAAAGTTCGAGCCGTTATCGGTGATGATACTGTGGGGGACACCGTAGAGGTGTACAACCCTGGATATGAAATCTATCACTGGTCCGGATTCGGCCGTTTTAACTAGTTTGGCCTCTATCCATTTGGTGAATTTATCCACCATGACCAATAGGTACTTTTTCTTATGGCTTCCTCCTTTACGGGGTCCGACCATATCAAGCCCCCAGACCGCGAAGGCCAAGTAATGGGGATTGTTTGGAGAGCGGTAGGTGGCATATGTCTTTGGTTTGCAAAGACCTAGCAACCGACGCAATGTTGAACGAGGTCATGTGCGTCTGCTCGAGCTGTCGACCAGTAGAAACCTGTATGGAAGGCCTTACTTATGAGCGCCCGAGCTGCGGCGTGATGGCCGCCGAGTCCAGCATGAATTTCGGCCAAAAGTTGTCGTCCTTCCTCCTCGGAGATGCACCTTTGCAGTACTCCGGTAGCGCTTTTCTTATAAAGCTCTCCCTCGTGGACCTTGTAGGCTTTAGACCTCCGCACAATGCAACGTGCCTCGTTTTGGTCCTTAGGGAGTTCTTGCCTATTTAGCTAAGCCAAGAAGGGTTCTGTCCACGGGGCGATGACGGCCATAATCACGTGGGCCGAAGGTGTTATCTCGGTGGCAGAGCCTCCGATTATGTCAAAGTGTTCGGTGTCTGGTGTTGTGGCCGGATCCGGACTATTGTTGCCGGTCTCCCCTTCCCACACCATGGATGGCTTAAAAAGCCTTTCCAGGAAGATATTAGGTGGGACAGGGTCGCGCTTAGCGCCGATTCGGGCGAGGATATCCGCCGCTTGATTGTTTTCCCGGACCACATGGTGGAATTTGAGCCCCTCGAATCGAGCTGACATTTTGAGGACAGCATTGTGATAAGCCGCCATTTTTGGGTCATTGGCATCAAAATCTCCATTTATTTGAGATATTGCAAGGTTCGAATCCCCACGCACTTCTAGGCGTTGAATGCCCATGGAGACTGCCATCCGAAGACCATGCAATAGGGCCTCATATTCGGCTGCATTGTTGGAGTCTGTGTATAATATTTGGAGTACATATTGGACTGTATCTCCGGTTGGGGATGTCAGGATGACGCCTGCTCCCAAACCCGCCAGCATTTTAGAGCCGTCGAAGTGCATGATTCAATTGGTGTACGCGCCGTATTCTTTAGGGAGTTCGGCTTCTGTCCATTCGGCGACGAAATTGGCCAGTACTTGTGACCTAGTGGCTCGCCGTGGTTTGTATGATATGTCGAATGGGAGGAGCTCAATAGCCCATTTAGCAATCCGGCTCGTGGCATCGCGGTTGTTTATAATGTCGTTGACTGGAACCTCGGAGGCCACCGTAATTGAACACTCTTGAAAGTAGTGTCGTAGTTTTCGGGATGCCATGAAGACCGCGTATGCTATCTTTTGATAATGTGGGTACCGAGATTTGCATGGAGTGAGGACAGTAGATACGTAGTATACCGGCTTTTGAAGCGGGAACTTATGTCCGACCGTTTCTCGTTCGACGACGAGCACTGGCTTACAACTTGGTGTGTTGCCGCTATATATAACAGCGTTGGTTCGCCGATATTGGGCGCGGCCAAGATTGGGTTGCTGGCCAAGGCAGCTTTTATTTCTTCCAATCCGGCCGTAGCCATGTCCGTCCACTCGAAGTGTTCGGTGTGCCGAAGAAGGCGATAAAGAGGTAATGCCTTTTCTCCCAATCAGGAGATAAAGCGGCTTAAGGCAGCCACGCATCCAGTTAATTTCTAGATTTGCTTGAGGTTTGTTGGGATAGCCAACTATGACAGAGCTTGGATTTTAGCTGGATTCGCTTCAATTCCTCTGTTGGAAATGATGAAGCCTAAGAGCTTTCCAGCGGGTACGCCGTAAACGCATTTTCCGGATTGAGCTTAATGTCATATGTTCGGAGATTGTCGAACGTGAGCCTCAAGTCATCTATCAAAGATTCGATGTGTCTGGTTTTAATTACCACATCGTCTACATATGCCTCCACTGTTTTGCCGATTTGTGCTTCCAGGCATGTCTAAATCATGCGTCGATAGGTCGCACCGGCGTTTTTGAGCCCGAAAGGCATGGTGTTGAAATAGAAGGGGCCGTATGGAGTAATGAATGCCGTTGCGGCTTGATCGGGCTCCGCCATCTTGATTTGATGGTATCCGGAGTATGCATCAAGGAAACACAACGAGACGTGTCCCGCGGTAGCATCGATAATTTGATCGATGCGGGGGAGGGGGAAGGGATCCTTGGGGCAAGCCTTGTTAAGGTCCTTAAAATCGACACATAGGCGCCAGTATTTGTCCTTCTTTGGTACCATCACCAGGTTTGCTAGCCAGTCCGGATATTTTATTTCTCTAATGAATCCGGCCTTCAGTAACTTGGCTAGTTCTTCTCCCATGGCTTGTCGCTTGGGTTCGGAGAAACGCCGAAGAGTTTGCTTGACCGGCTTGTATTCCTTTAGAATGTTTAGGCTATGCTTGGCCAGCCTGCGTGGGATGCCTGGCATATCTGAAGGATGCCAGGCGAAGATGTCCCATTTCTCGCGTAAGAACTCCCGCAGTGCGGCGTCTGTTGTGGGGTTCAGCTGTGCCCCGATGGATGTTGTTTTTGTAGGGTCCGTTGGGTGGACTATTTCGTCCACTGGTTTAAAAGAGGTGGACTTGGGTCTTTTGTCGAGTATCACGTCGTCCCTGTCCACTGTAGAACGCTGCGCAGTTAGTTCTTTGGCTACGAGGTCTTCGAATAACGTTTCGAGGGCCAGTGCGGCGGTTTTATTTTCGGCGCGGAGTGCTATGTCTGGATCAGTAGCTAGAGTGATGATTCCATTGGGCTCGGGCATCTTGAGCTTCATGTACCTATAATGGGGTATAGCTTGGAATATCGTGAATGCCTCTCGCCCTAGAAGGGCCTGGTATCTGCTACTAAATGGGGCCACTTGGAATGTGATTTCTTCGGACCTATAATTCTCCGGCGTGCCGAATACCACATCTAGTGTGATTTTTCCCGCACACCGTGCCTCCCGACTAGGGATGATTCCTCTGAAGGTCGTGCTACTTTGCTCAATGCGGCTCTTGTCTATTTCCATTTTTCCAAGAGTCTCCTCATAGATGAGGTTTAATCCGCTGCCACCGTCGATGAGTACTTTAGTAAGCCGTAAGCCGTCCACAATTGGACTAAGGACCAAAGCGGCTGGAGCTCGGGCTGTGCGGAATTGAGGTTTGTCACTGGCCTTGAAGGTTATGGCCGTGTCGTTCCATGGATTTATCGTTGCGATGTGGCAGACTTCGGCGAGGCTGCGAAGTGCCCGCTTGCACCTATTGTTTGAGGCGAAAGTCTCAAAGACTGGCAGTACTGTATTGTTATTTTCCGCGGGAGGGTGCTCTGCGGTATTGTTGACAAGGAGATCCTCGTCGCTCGTGGCCACCTGCCGGAGTATCCAATATGCTCTAAGGCTGTGTGTTGGCATGGTATCCGATGTACTATGAATTTTGCATGGCCCATTGAGCCATCGCTCCAATACGGTTCTGCGCCCTGTAGTGGGTTTTGGCTTCTTTGTAATTGGATTGGGTGACTTACGAGAGTACACCCTTTTAGTTCGGACACAGGGTTTAGTTAGAGCCGGAGGATCCCAAAATTGTGTTTGAGATTTCCAAGTGCTTTCCATCGCACAGTACTTCTGTACTATGGACGCCAAGTCAGCGAAGTGTGTTATATCACGGCGACTTATGGCGTTGAGGATTCCCTTGTCCGTGCAATTTTTGCAAAAGAATAAAATTGCGTCTTCCTCGCGATAGTCCTTCGCCTTGCTTATTGCAAGGAGGAATCTGGCCTAATAGTGATATACTGTCTCTTGGGGCTCTTGTCTAATATGGGAAAGATCACTTATGTGAGGGTGGGTGGGTAGATTTAAGTCCAAACCTTGGCCCGGTCTAAGACCCAAAGGAGTTTCCGAGCTTGGTAGTTCGGGATCTGGGACGTTGCCCAACGGTACTAGCCCGATGTTCGATTCTAGGTTTGAAGCTTGGGCCATGTCCTCTCGTAGACGGGTATCCGGCTTGGAGAGCTCGGGAATCCGGACATAGTTTGTCCTCAAAATAGAGGAAGAATCGTTGCATCGCTCCTCCACCACCGCTATTTGATGGGTAACCGGCGGAGAGTTAATCTCCCTTTGGTCGGGTTTAAGCCCGATCCGATCATAGTTCGTAGCGACTCCCAAGGCGGCGATGCGATCCAAGAGCTCGTTCAAAGAAGAGAGCTCCATTGGATCCATCTGCTCGGTGAATCCTGAGCCGATGTGGAGGCTGTTTTTGATGACCCGAGAAGTCATCGTCGGCGCGACGACCGACAGGGCAGTCACGACGAAGCCGCCTAATCAACGAGTTTGGCCTACAGCCAGGGCTCCCCCAGAGGTAATGTTGTCCCTCACAACAAGGGGAGCCATCAGGCCTTATCGTGATGGCACAGTGGAACTCTCAATGAAATCACCAATGTCAGTGTCAAAACCGGCGGATCTCGGGTAGGGGGTCCCGAACTGTGGGTCTAAGGCGGATGGTAACAGGAGGCGGGGACACGATGTTTACCCAGGTTTGGGCCCTATCAATGGAGGTAATACCCTACTTCCTGCTTGATTGATCTTGATGATATGAGTATTACAGGAGTTGATCTACCACGAGATCGGAGAGGCTAAACCCTAGAAGCTAGCCTATGGTATGATTGTTGTTGTCCTACGGACTAAAACCCTCCGGTTTATATAGACACCGGAGGGGCTAGGGTTACACATAGTCGGTTACAAGGGAGGAGATCTACATATCCGAATCGCCAAGCTTGCCTTCCACGCAAAGGAGAGTCCCATCCGAACGCGGGACGAAGTCTTCAATTTTGTGTCTTCATAGTCCAACAGTCCGGCCAAAGTATATAGTCCGGCTATCTGAGGACCCCCTAATCCAGGACACCCTCAACCGCGGCTAATGCATTTTACATCTAGCACTTTTTGATGTATTTTACATCATCTATTGCAGATGCTATTAGAATCCTACTTTAGATTAACGTTGTGTGTCTTGTCCTGCTTCAGCCTCGCCGTCGTACACCTCATTGATAACCCACAAGTATAGGGGATCAATTGTAGCCTTTCTCGATAAGTAAGAGTTTTGAACCCAACGAGGAGCTAAAGGCAGAACAAATATTCCCTCAAGTTCTATCGAGCACCGATACAACTCTACGCACACTTTACGGTCGCTTTACCTAGAACAAGTATGAAACTAGAAGTACTTTTAGGTGTAAAGGGATAGGTTTGTAAGATAATAAAGAACACATAAATAAAAGGTAGGGGTTGTTTAGATAAAGAAACAACTAAGTTAGTTTTAGTAGAGAGCTTTTTGTCACAAGAAAGTTATTTGTCCCTAGGCAATCGATAACTAGACTAGTAACCATTATTGCAATTTTATATGAGGGAGAGGCATAATCTAACATAATTTCTCTACTTGGATCATATGCAATTATGATTGGAACTCTAGAAAGCATCTGCAACTACTAAAGATCATTAAGGTAAAACCAAACCATAGCATTATAAGGTATCAAGTCCCATTTACTCCCATATGCAAACAACCTACTCACTGGGGTATGTGCTTCTGTCACTCATGCCACCCACCATAAGCGAATCATGAACATATTGAAAACCCTACAACGGGGATCCCTCACTCTTGCGTGACACAGAGAGAACCATAGGACAACACTAATAATAAAATATACAACTCAAACCAATCATGATCATCAATCAACCCATACGACAAAACGGATCTACTCAAACATCATAGGATAGCCATACATCATTGGAAAATAATATATTGCATTGAGCACCATGTTTAAGTAGAGATTACAACGGGTAAAAGAGAGGTTAAACCACTGCATAGAGGGGGAGAGAGAGTTGGTGATGACCGCGGCGAAGTTGTTGGCGTAGATCGTCGTCACGATGATGACCCGACGGTGTTCCGGCGCCACCGGAAGAGAGGGGGAGAGAGCCCCCCTCCTCCTCCTCCTCCTCCTCCTTCTCCTTCTTCTTCCTTGGCCTCCCCCTAGATGGGAGGAGGGTTTCCCCTCTGGTCCTTGGTGTTCATGGCGGTGGAGGGGCTAGAGCCCCTCCGAAATTGGATATCTCTCTCTTTGTTTCCTTCTGTTTCTGCGTTCCTGTTTTCTAGCCTTTCACTGCCTCTTAAATTCATGGAGATCCGTAACTCCGATTGGGCTGAAATTTTAACACGATTTTGTCCGGATATTATATTTCTTACGGCCGAAGAAGGGCACCAACGGCCTTACAGGGTGGCAACAAGCCTCCCAGGCGTGCCCAGGGTAGGGGGCACCCCTAGGGCTTGTGGGCCCCTCGGGCATCGTCTCGCATTGATTCTTTTCCCCAAAATCACATATATTTCAAAAAAATCTCTATACGTTTTTATCGCGTTTGGACTCCGTTTGATATGGATATTCTGCGAAACAAAAAACATGCAACAAACATGAACTGACACTGGGCACTGGATCAATTGTTAGTCCCAAAAATAATATAAAAAGTTGCCAAAAGTATATGAGAGTTGTAGAATATTGGCATGAAACCATAAAAAATTATAGGTACAACGGAGACGTATCACTCACCGGAGCTGCTCCAACGACGGAACCGTCCATAACAGCGGAGTAGTACCCTCGGCGCCGTCTCCAAAGGCCTGAGATCTTCTTCCCCACCTCCGACAGTCACACCAGCATAACCATACTCCACGTCCAACCCAATGATGTTGAGGTCGACAAGGCTACGTGAAATAGGTTGTACACTCATTGCATTACTTTTTTACTCTACATTCATGTTGACCCCTCAGGGGTCCTTTGGTTCAAAGAAGTTGTAAATCTAGAAAGAAATGAATCGTGCTCGCAAAATTAACACGAAGAAAACTAAATGCTCTTTAGAACCACAATTTGAATCGGTTTAGCAAGATAGCCATTACATGATATTCATGTGGACCAAATAAGCTCACAAAAATCTTCGAGGGCAGGCTTCAGCCTCTTTAAGACTACCTACTTGAATCGCCACTGGTTCAAAGAAAAAAGTGAAGGAAAACATAGGAATTGGAAACTTTCCTATGGTACTACTATTCATGCATTTGTTAAGAAGGAATGGAGCAAAGAAAAACTAGAGGATTTTTTTCCTTTGGTGTCTCTTTCAAAGAAAAAGCATAGGAATTTTAATATCCAGTTGGACGACCTTTTCAAATTAATATGCATCCAGAACAGGACTAAGTGCATTACTGTCATAATAATATTCTTATTTTACATTTCATTGTGGTTTGACTTTAATTTGACCATGTTTCTCCATTCCTGTGTTCTTCCAATTCATATGAACCAAACACACAAGTCGACAGAAATCCTGTGTTTGCAAATGCTCTCTATTGCACGTGCATTCCTATCCTATTCCTGTGTTTTTTCTGTCCCTGCATTTTTAGAATCCTCCAATTCTAAGGAGCCATTACGGATTTACTTCATTTTCAGATAGGCGTCAAAGAAAACTATGTGTGTTTTGTCCCACTCTTGTCATGCTGTCATCCACCCCACCTAAGGTGCACCATCGACGGAAGCGTCCACCGTAGCAGAGATATCCCCCCTGCAGACCTTCTTTCTCCACCTCAGATCACATCTTCCCCGTTGCCGGCAGCCACGCCAACTGCACTACCATCATCAACGGAGCAGATGAACCTGAGGACTACACAGTTCCGGAACAGAGGTGATACGTCTCCAACATATCTATAATTTTTGATTGTTCCATGCTGTTTTATTATCAATCTTGGATGTTTTATAATCATTTCATAGTCATTTTACATCATTTTTTGGTACTAACCTATTGACATAGTGCCAAGTGCCAGTTGTTGTTTTTTTCCATTTTTTACATCGCAGAAAATCAATATCAAACGAAGTCCAAATGCCACGAAACTTTACCGAGATTTTTATGAGCCAGAAGGAAGGCAATGGGCCCTGGTTGCACCTGGGGGTTGCCCCGAGGGGGGGTACAACCCACCAGGGCGCGCCAGGAGGCCCAGGCGCGCCCTGGTGGGTTGTGCCTACCTCGGGTGCCCCCTGGACCGCCTCTTTGCTCTATAAATACCCCAAAAATACCAGAACCCTAGAGGCATCGACGAAATATTCATCCAGCTGCCACAGAGTCCAGAACCACCAGATCCAATCTAGACACCATCTCGAATGGGCTTCACCACCTCCAATGGTGCCTCTCCAATGATGTGTGAGTAGTTCTTTGTAGACCTTCGGGTCCGTAGTTAGTAGCTAGATGTCTTCATCTCTCTCTCTTGATTCTCAATACAATGGTCTCTTGGAGATCCATATGATGTAACTCTTTTGCGATGTATTTGTGGGGATCTGATGAACTTCGAGTTTATGATCAGTCATATCTTTTTATATCCATTAAAGTTATTTGAGTTTCTTTGATCTCTTTTATGCGTGATCTCTTATAGCCTCGTATTTCTTCTCCAATATTTGGGTTTTGTCTGGCCAACTTGATCTATTTGTCTTGCAATGGGAAGAGGTGCCCGGTAGTGGGTTTGATCTTACGGTGCTTGATCCTAGTGACAGAAAGGGAACCGACACGTATGTATCGTTGCGACTAAGGATAAAAAGACGAGATCTATATCTACCTCCATATAGATAAATGGATCTTGTCTACGTCATGTCATCGTTCTTATTTCATTACTCCATTTTTCCATGAACTTAATACACTAGGTGCATGCTGGATAGCGGTCGATGTGTGGAGTAATAGTAGTAGATGCAGGCAGGAGTCGGTCTACTAATTTTGGACGTGATGCCTCTATAATGATCATTGCCTAGATATCATCATAATTATTTGAGGTTCTATCAATTCCCCAATAGTAATTACCCAACAACCAATCCAGAGAACCTTCGCGCGCCGATCTGTTTACTATTTTTCTCGAGAGAAGCCACTAGCGAAACCTACGGCTCTCGGGTCTTCTTTCTCATATATTAGCCTCGCGATCTACTTTTCCTTTGCATTCTTATTCAGATCTATTAAACCAAAAAAATACAAAAATACCTTGCTGCATTTTATCTTTATTTATCTTATTTGGTGTTTGATCTATCAATCTACTACAATTCACCTCACGTCTGTTTGCCTATCTTGAGGCGCCTTACCCCGGAAGGGATTGAGAACCCCTTTAACACGTCAGGTTGCGAGGTGTTGTTATTTGTGTGCAGGTGCTGCTTATGTTTTTGTTGCTTGGTTCTCCTACTAGTTCGATACCTTGGTTTCATAACTGAGGGAAATACCTACCGTCGCTGTGCTATATGGTCCCTCCCTCTCCAGGGAAATACCAACGTAGTTCCAGCTACCATCAAGGAGAATTTTTGGCGCCGTTGCCGGGGAGGATCTTTGTCGGATTTCGGGTTCCAGCAAACCCCTTGAGTTTCGAACATTGGGGTGCGCACAAAGATCTCTCCCCCTCTCTATCTCGCACACTCTACGATCTCACGGCCTAGCTCGTCGAACCCAAAGTACATGAGACACAAGATTTATACTGATTCGGGCCACTGTTGTGGTGTAATACCCTACTCCAGTGTGGTGTGGTGCATTGCCTCTCGGGCTGAGGATGAATAGTGCAAGGGAAGAACAACCTCGCGAGGAGAGGTGTTCTTGTGCTTGGTGAACTTGGGTGGTTGGGATGCTATGGATTCGATCAGGGTCTCCCCCTTATGGTGGTGGCTAGTCCTATTTATAGAGGCCCTGGTCCTCTTCCCAAATATTGAGCGGGAAGGGATCCCACAATGGCCAAATTCGAAGGGAGACAACTAGTACAAGCTATCCTGACAAAAGTAGTCTTCGCCTACCAAAGGCTCTAGAGGTGACACCGTCTTGGGCTCCACGGTGACCTCCGTCCTGCCATCCTACTGGTCTTGGTCTTGTTGCACCGATATGGAAACCTTTGCCTCATGCCTCGGGTCTCCTCATCTGCGCTTGCTCCTTTAGCACCAAAGAGGAAACGAGGACACTGCGCACACTGGCGCCCGCCTAGCTCCAGTAGTCATGGCTTGCATCACAGGAACCTCACGAGGTGCCCCTCGCCTTGATCTCTCCGCTCCTCGTGAGCCAGCCTGGTGAGGCCGCCCCTGAGGAGGTCTTGCGTCGTCCGCCTCACGAGGCTTGGCCCCTCGTGAGGGTCTTGAATGTTTGCTGATGAAGATGGGCCGTATAGGGCCGCCGGTGGAGCCACGCTGCGGGCCGTAGGCAGGCAAGTCTGGGGACCCCCGTTCCCAGAACACCGACAGTAGCCCCCGGGCCCAAGGCACGCTCGGGCTTGGCTTCGAGGCGAAGCCAAAGGGCAAACGCGGAGCGCTGCGGGCCCCAACAGCATGCGGCTGCGGTTGGCGTGAGGCGACTGATTGGACTTGGGTGTCTCCGCTTCCCAACGCTACCTCGGCAACTGCCCGACTAACAAAAGGCCGATGCAGGGAACACTTGCCTTCATTGCCTTCCTTTGCCTAGCTCCAGATCCCCTCTCTCGCCCCTCACTTTCAAAATCTCCAGATCTGCTCTGATCTCCTTCCGAGCTTCCGACCAATGGCGCCCCAAAAGCCCAAGGTTGATTCGCTGCCTACCTGGTACGAGCCGGCCCTGGAGGCGCCCAATGTCTCGGCGAAGAACCTCGCCGCCACGCACCTGCTGACGGCGGGGGAGAGCAACAAGAAGGGGGAGACCGAGCTTCGGGATGGCTCCGCCCTGCCCGAAGCTCCGAAGAGCTCCTTCTACCCCTTCTTCATGAGCAACGTCGTCTCCGGCCTCGTTCCCCCCTTCTCCGACTTCTTCTACGCGGTCCTCCAACACTACGGGTTACAGGCTCTTCATCTCCATCCCAACTCCGTTCTTCTCTTGTCCATCTTTGCCTTCTACTGTGAGGTGTACGTCAGGGTGATGCCGTCCGTGGCACTGCTGCACAACTTCTTCTACCTCCGGATCAACGACGGCCACACCATGGGGTGCGCCAACTTCATTGCAGCCGGCAAGGCTAACATGATTTCAAAGACCGGGAAGAAGGCCCATGGCTTCAGGAGCAAGTTGGGTTATGATGGATGCCAAGCGTGTCCACCCATGGCTGAAGCTATCGACGGGGATGCCCCAGCCTGATGAGGGATGGTCCCGCGCGAAGCTTACTGACGACCGGGTGAATTTGGTGCTGGAGAAGATGAACGCCGACCTGAAGCCGGGCAACGTGAAGGCGGCGAAGCTTACGGGGGCCATGCTCCTAAGGGAGTTCTTGGCACTACGGGTGGCTCCTCTTCAGGCGCACACGCGCCCCTTGTGGACGCTTGTGGATGAAGAAGACAAGCTACGCTTGAGTCCGAAGGCCTTGTCCGACGAGGAGTTGGCCGTGGCCCTCCGTCTCCTGGTCGGAGATGACCAAGAGTATCTGCCGAATCCCCACGCTCCCTTGTTCCTCCCTAAGGACGGGGCATAGGTCATGGATGCCATGCCCACCTTTGATGGGCACGGCCTGGTGCCGCCGGCGCCCTCTGAAGTCCCGACGGCGACGGTGGACGTTTCTTCTGTAAAAAATGGCAGCTAATCTCATGAGCGCAAAGTTTCTGTTTTTTACAGCAAGATCACATTAACTTTCACCCAAGTCTTCCCAAAGGTCTTACTTCGCACTTTATTGAAACAAAAGCTATAAAACATGATTACTATAGTATCTTAACCATGAGAACACACAAAAACAATAAGGGTAAATATTGGGTTGTCTCCCAACAAGCGCTTTTCTTTAATGCCTTTTAGCTAGGCATGATGATTTCAATGATGCTCACATAAAAGATAAGAATTAAAACATAAAGAGAGCATGATGAAGAATATGACTAGCATATTTAAGTCTAACCCACTTTCTATGCCTAGGGATTTTGTGAGTACATAATTTATAGGAGCAAGAATCAACTAGCATAGGAAGGCAAAACAAGTGTAACTTCAAAGCTTTAAGCATATAGAGAGGAAACTTGATATTATTGCAACTACTACAAGCATATATTCCTCCCTCATAATAATTTTCAGTAGCATCATGAATGAATTCAACAATATTACCATCTCATAAAGCATTCTTTTCAAGATCTACAAGCATAGAAATTTTTCTACTCTCCACATAAGCAAAATTCTTCTCATTCGGAATAGCGGGATCACTAGTTCCTAAAGTTGACACTATTCCAAACCCACTTTAGATTGTAGTATTATTCATACTCCAAAAGATATAAGTGAAGTTCATGGAGCGTTCTACAATTAATATAGACTAACCAATATCCAAGCTCAAAATGTATAAGTGAAGCACATGAAGCATTCTATGAAACAATGAAGAGATATCTCATACGAGCATGGTTCTTAAAAAATAAAAACAGAAAGGACACAAATCATGTGAAAAAAACAAAAACCGAGGTATACCGATAATTTTTGTAGAAGAAAGATGGGATGCCAACCGGGGCATCCCCAAGCTTAGATGCTTGAGTATCCTTAGAATACTTACTTGGGGTGCCTTGGGCATCCCCAAGCTTGAGCTCTTGCCTCTCTTTATTCTTCTCACATTGGTAACTCCTCGTTCTTCGAACACTTCATCCACACAAAACTTTAACAAAAACTTTGTGAGATCCGTTAGTATAATAAAGCAAATCACTACCTTTAGGTACCGTTGTGAACTCATTATAAATTCATATTGGTGTAATATCTACTGTATTCCAACTCATCTATGGTTCATACCCTCCGATACTAGCTATAGATTCATCAAAATAAGCAAACAACACGCGAAAAACAGAATCTGTCTAAAACAGGACAGCCTGCAGTAATCTGGAAGTTTAGTAAACTTACGTGCCTCCAATAATCATGAAATAAATATGACAATTTCAGAAATTTATACAGAAGTAATGTGCAAAAAGTTTCATACCCATTTGACTTTCCAATAAAAAATGTAAAATCACGCTCTACAGCCAAAGTTTCTGTTTTTGTTCTGCACATAGTAAACAAGCAATCTAATCATCCTAAAACCAAAGCTTGGCACATTATTTTTATAATACAATGGATATATACAAGGGGATAATTATTTACATAGAAACTTGCACGAAAATTTCTACATTGTTTCCGTGAGCATGAACACAAGTGCTCAAGGTCGACCCTCACTTCTTCAATGCATAACTTTCCAATCACTTCTCTTTTTGAAAAACTTTTTAGGCATGAGAGGCAAGTAATAATTTTTTTTGTATTTTCATTCTTTAATTTTTTTGTATGTTTCACCCAAAACTAAATAGAAACAAAAAATGAAAAACAAAATCTACTTAGTGAAGAAAGCAAACAAGCACACACGAGAATATCAACCCCATGCTATTGCTCCCCGGCAACGGCGCCAGAAAAGAGCTTGATAATCCCCAAGTGAGGGAATCATTGTAGCAATTTCCAAAGATGGAAGTGATAAGTATGGAGTGTCGAACCCGCAAGAAGCTAAAGGTAAGATCAATATTCTCTCAAGCCCTATCTTCCACTGATACGACTCTACGTACACCGAACGTTTGCTTCCAACTAGAAACGAGAAATAAAACTACGTTGAGGGTATGAAGTGAATAACTTTGCATGATATGGAGAGCTAAAATACGAAAGTAGGTGCTGCTATCATAAAGTTAGAATATATTACTAAATATTATAAATAGCGAGTGTGGAATAATGGTGGATCGGTGTGCGGAATTGTCCTAGGCAGTCGTTAACAAGACCGGTAATCACTATTGCAGTTTCATATGAGGGAGAGGCATAAGCTAACATACTTTTTCTACTTGGATCATATGCACTTATGATTGGAACTCTAGCAAGCATCCGCAACTACTAAAGACCATTAAGGTAAAATCCAACCATAGCATTAAAGCATCAAGTCCTCTTTATTCCCATACGCAACAACCCCCTTACTCGGGTTTGTGTTTCAGTCACTCACCAACCCACTATAAGCGAATCATGAACGTATTGCAACACCCTACAGCGGGAACCGCTCATGCTTGCGCGACACGGAGGGCACCATAGGACAGCATCAAAGTAAAACATACAAACTCATACCAATCTAGACCATCAATCAACCCAAAGACAAAAGATATCTACTCAAAACATCATAGGATGGCAACACATCATTGGATCATAATATGTGGCATAAAGCACCATGTTCAAGTAGGGATTACAGTGGGGTGCGGGAGAGTGGACCGCGTAAAAGAGATGAGGATGGTGATGATGATGGTGATGTTGATGAAGACGATCACCGCGGCGATGATTCCCCTCCCGATGGCACTCCGGTGCCACCGAGAGAGAGGGGGAGGAGAGGTTCTCCCCCTTGTGCTTCCTCCTCCATGGCTTCCCCCCTCTGGTCCTTGGCCTTCATGGTGATGATGGCCCCTCCGGAATCCTCCTCCATGCCCTCCGGTGATGATGGCCCCCTCCGATAGTGTGCCGGAGAGGGCCTAGATTGGTTTTCGGTGGCTACGGAGGCTTCTGGCAGCGAAACTCCCGATCTAGGTTTCTTTCTGGAAGTTTTGGGTTATATAAGAGGTGTTGGAGTCGGGAACAAGGCAGGGGGGTCTCCGGGATGTCCACGAGGCAGGGGGGCGCGCCCAGGGGGGTGGGCGCGCCCCCACCCTCGTGGGCAGCCCAAGACTCTTCTGGCCCAGTTATTTTACTTCCTGGCCTTCTTCTGGTCCAAAGATAAGCTCCGTCAAGTTTTAGGTCAATTGGAATCCATTTGGTTTTCCTTTTCTACGATACTCTAAAACAAGGAAAAAATAGAAACTGGCACTGGGCTCTAGGTTAGTAGGTTAGTCCCAAAAACCATATAAAATAGCATTTAAATGCATATAAAAAATCCAACATTGATAATATAATAGCATGAATACTTCATAAATTAGAGATACATTGGAGATGTATCAGGTCCTGAGCCTCGGGAGGCTCTGGAGGCTCAGGTGGCCTCTGGAGGACCGTCTCCATCTCCGCCAGGACAGCGTGGTGCCTGGCCTCCTGTCCTGCCAGGATGCTCCGCAGATTGCGCTGGAAGGCGGCAGCCACGCTCGGCAGGCCTAACGGCATGCGGACGTAGCTGTGAGGCGGGCCCTCACACCGGCCATCACGCGAAGGCCAGAAGCGCTCCTGAGATGCGGCCCTGTTGAGCCCTGGGATGTCAATGCAGACGCGCAGCTCACCACCCTCGCCTGGGTGGGGAGCAACACCAGGTGGGTGGCGGTCGCCGCGTATTGCTCTTGCTTCCTGAAGCTCCTGAGATGCCTTGGTGATGAACTCCTGAGCGCTGGGCGCTCCTCGCCCCGTGTCCTCTTGAGGGAGACATGCCGTGAAGCACGCCTCCATGTGGTGCCCGAGCGCCTCCCTCGTGATGTTGGCCAGGTCTGAGGTTCTCCAGAAGATTGCCCCTGAGCCTTGCCCGAGGAGGGCGCTGAGCGCTCCTCCCTATGCGAGGGAGGGAGGCGCCCCAGGCACCGGCGCGGATCCTGAAGTGGTGCCGCTGGAGGTGCCGCTCCCTTGAGGACCATTACGGAGTAGCTGATTCTTCTTCTTGGGTTTGGCCTAAGGAGGGTACTACACACCCGCGCTATCAGGGTCTTCGATTGATGCAGCTTGGAAGGCGCACTCGAGGGAGCACACCGCGTCTCTTTCTTTGCAAGGGACCATGATGATTCCGCTGCTTCCTGGCATCTTGAGGACTTTGTAGCCATGGTGGGTGACCGCCATGAATTTGGCCAGTGTTGGGTACCCGAGGATGGCATTGTACGGCAGGAGGATGTGGGCGACATCGAAGTCGATGAGCTCGGTGTGGTAGTTGTCGCACTGACTGAAGGTGACAGGGAGGCAAAACTTGCCCTATCGGGGTGGTGGAGCCGTCTTTCACTCCTGAGAAAGGCTTGGTGTGCTGGAGCTGATCGTATGGCACTTGAAGGCCGTCGAACGTCTTGACGGACATGCCACTGAGTCCTGCGCCGCCGTCGATGAGGGTCTTGGTGACTTGGACATTACTGATGACGGGTGAACAGAGCATCGGGAGGATGCCAGCGGTTGCCGCGCATTTGAGCTGGTCCGCCAAGCTAAAGGTGATGGCGTACTTGGAGCACCTGAGCGGACGCGTAGCCTCGAGCTTGGGGAGGGCTGCATTCACTTCGCGGGAGAACTGCTTGAAGAAGCGCTGGGAGGCTGGGGCCTGAGCGCCACCCAAGATGCAAGCGATGGCGCGCGGTTCCTGGAAGCCCCCAGCCCCTTCGTCCTGTTGATGGTCGTCGATGCAAGCGTTGGCGCACGGCAGTGGAGGGAGACCAGGGTTGCCCTGAGGACGATCCTCACGAGGCTGGTCCCTCCAGGCGCCCTCACGAGGCTGATCCTTCCAACGATTCTCACGAGGCTGGTCGTGCCAGTCTTGGCGGGGCCCACGGTCGTCCCAATGTCCTCCACCTCGTCCACCTCCTCGGTCGTAGCCCCGGTCGTTGCGCTCGGGGCATCGACTGAAGCGACCGTCTCGAATGGCCCTGAGCTCTTGACAATCGTTGGTATTGTGTGTGCGCATGTTGTGGAAGGCGCAGAACATACGGCTGCCCTTGGATGACTCGGGAAGATCTCGGCCGCGCTTGGTGTCCGGTTCTTCTGCGAGTACGGCCACCCCTTTGCGCTTCACGTCCTTGACCTTGGCCTTCTTCTCCTCTGGATCCGCAGCAGGGAGCTCGAGGAGGGAGAGACGCCCCTCCTCAGCCCTTGCACACTTGGTTGCTATGTTGAACATCTCCAAGGTCGTGCACAGCTCCTCATGGATGGCGAGCTCCTCCTTCATCTTGACGTCGCAGACGTCGTCAGAAAACGCTGAGATGATGGCCTCGTCCGTCACCTTGGGGATCTTGATGCGCGCTATTGAAGCGCTGGATGTACTTCTGCAAGGTTTCTCCCGGTTGTTGCTTGATGCGGCGCAGGTCACCCGCGACCAGGGGGCGGTCGCGAGTGCCTTGGAAGTTGGCGATGAAGCGGCTATGCATCTCATCCCAGGAGGAAATCGAGCCTAGGAGCAGGTTCAGGAGCCATGAGCGGGCGCCGTCCTTGAGAGCCATGGGAAACCAGTTTGCCATGACCTTCTCATCGCCATTGGCCGCCTCGATGCTCAGCTCGTAGAGCTGCAGAAACTCCGCAGGGTCGGGGGTGCCGTTGTAGTGAGAAGGCAGATCCGGCTTGAACTTTCCCGTCTAGACGACGCTACGCAGCTCAGGAGTGAAGGCACGGCAGCCCGTCGTGGCCACTGGTGCCCGTCGTGGAGGTGGAGCTTGACCTTGGTGTCCCTGTGCCGCCACGGCAAGTGACACATGGCCCTGCCGCAGCAAGCGATCCTGACGTGGTGGTCCTAGAAGCGGTGGAGCATCTTCTTGCAGACGGGGAACCTCCTGGTAACTTCTTTCTTCGTGCGCGGGCACACGGCACGGGGATCACGCCGCTGGGCCGCGCGTCTTGGAGCGAGGACACCGTCTTGACGCGGGGGAGGCTGAGGTGCTCCATGAGCCGCACTCCTTGACGCGAGGGCACCATCTTGGTTCTAAGGGGGCGGAGGCGCTCCGTGAAGCCACATCGCCCGCAGCCGGGGGCGGGCGAGGCAGCGATAGGGATGGTGCAGGAGAGCCCCCCGTGGCGCTGACGAGCTCGGCGATGCGGTCCAACCAGTCCTCGTAGAGGTCATCGACCGGGTGGTAGCGCAGGAGCTCGCGTGCCATGAGCAGCGCGGTCTGTGCATCCATGGGGGTGCAACGAGCGTGAGACGATGAGACGGCCAGAGTCAGCGACGGGGTGGCGGTGCGACCGTCTCGCCGCACAAAGGGGTGTAGTGAAGAGGCTTGCTGTTCGTTTGCCGCCGGGCCGGTGGCGGCATTGGCGGCGGGTGACGGATAACGATGGGGAGGTCCGCCGACAGGGGCTGTCTGAGCGACATGGGTGGGGAGAGCAGCCCGGCGCTCAGCGCGGGTCCGGCGAGCGTCGGCCATGAGCTTGGAGGAGTGGTGCAACGAGGATCAACGAAGAGGAAAGCTTCGATGCACCCCTACCTGGCGCGCCAAATGTCGGATTTCGGGTTTCAGCAAAACCCTCGAGGTTCGAACACTAGGGTGCGCACAAAGATCTCTCCCCCTCTCTAGCTCGCACACTCTAGGATCTCACGACCTAGCTCGTTGAACCCAAAGAACATAAGACACAAGATTTATACTGGTTCGGGCCACCGTTGTGGTGTAATACCCTACACCAGTGTGGTGTGGTGGATTGCCTCTCGGGCAGAGGATGAAGAGTTACAAGGGAAGAACATCCTCGCAAGGAGAGGTGTTCTTGTGCTTGGTGAACTTGAGTGGTTGGGATGCTATGGATTCGATCTGGGTCTCCCCCTTATGGTGGAGGCTAGTCCTATTTATAGAGGCCCTGATCCTATTCCCAAATATTGAGTAGGAAGGGATCCCACAACGGCCAAATTCGAAGGGAGACAACTAGTACAAGCTATCCTGACAAAAGTAGTCTTCACCTGCCAAAGGCTCTAGTGGTGACGCCGTCTTGGGCTCCATGGTGACCTCTGTCCTGCCGTCCTGCTGGTCTTGGTCTTGTTGCACTGATATGGAAACCTTTGCCTGATGCCTCGGGACTCCTCGTCCGCGCTTGCTCCTTTAGCACCAAAGAGGAAACAAGGACACTGCACGCTCGCGTCCGCCTGGCTCCAGTCGTCATGGCTTGCATCACAGGAACCTCACGAGGTGCCCCTCGCCTTGATCTGTCCGCTCCTCGTGAGCCAGCCTGGTGAGGCCACCCCTGCGGAGGTCTTGCGTTGTCCTCCCGCGAGGCTTGGCCCCTCACGAGGGTCTTGAATGTTTGCTGGTGAAGATGGGTCATACAGGGCCGCCGGTGGAGCCACGCTGCGGGCCGCAGGCAGGCAAGTCTGGGGATCCCCGTTCCCAGAACGCTGAGAATCTTCAACATAACCAGGTTCCTAATCACAAATCTCATCTCCTTGCACTTTACATTATTCGCCATTTGCCTCTCGTTTTCCTCTCCCCCACTTCATGAAAATTTGCCGTTTTATTCGCCTCTCTTTTTCCGTTCGCCGTTTTCTCGTCGGATCTATCCTTTGCTTGCAATCATGAGTGATTTCGGAATGGCACCAACAGATGATGGCCTGACTCCTAAGATTGGATGTACAAGCAATCTGGATGCTAAAACTTTTATCTTGGGGCAAGGGCACGTTATGGGAAAAGAACGTATCCAAGAATTTTTCAATTGTGTCGGAAATCTAAGTCTGGATGATGCTCCTATACTTAAAACTACTAGATCTTATGCGGATGCTATTTCAGCACTAGTTCCGAACCTTGAAAGAAAATTTATCCGCACTCATCCTACTTTGCAAATATTGTTTTTTGAGCTTCCTGAAATAAAGAATCCTAGAGCCAAAAAGTTGGCCATTGTCGTTCTTATGAACGAGTTTGACTACATAATTCGGGAAGCTAGGGAAATCTTTAATTTTTGTGGTATGAATCGTGAAAACCCGTGATAGTTGAAATTATTTACAATAGTGACTATGCACTAAGGCATTTTCTTGGCGATAATAAAATCTTTGATGAGAATCTTAAAAAGGAGGTCCCCGTTCTAGATATAATCCAACAAGTTTTTAATAATGTTAATCAACACTATTCTTGGTTTGTAGCGGGAAATCAAAGGGGTTATGATGAAAATCAGCTAACGAATGTTAAAGTTTCTATGGATAATACATTTTATGTTGTGTTTACAAAACCTCCTGATAAAAATACCCCCAAGAAAATTAAGAAGAATAAGGATGACAAAACTTAGATCCTTGCTATATGGCTAGCTAAGAGCGTATAACTACAGCGCTTGTTGGGAGGCAACCCAATGAATAAAATTTATTTTTGCTTTATGTTCTTGTGTGCTTACACAATTATGCTACTGTTATGATTGTGTTTTAGTTAGTGTTTGTGCCAAGTAAAGCCTTTAGGATCTTCTTGGGCAATAGTTGTTTGATCTTGCTGAAAAAAAAACAGAAAATTTTACGCTCACAAAATTAATTTTCATTTTTTACTAGAGAGCGATAAAATACCCATTCCAATTTCAGTAGATCAACATAAAAATTACTCATGTCGTCCTAATTTGGCATAATTTTTGGAGTTACATAAGTATTCGAAATAGTCAGATTGCTACAGACTATTCTGTTTTGAGAAATTCTGTTTTCTTTGTGTTGTGTGCTTATTTTGATGGCTCTATGGTTTTCTTTGATGAGTTTTTGCCATAGAGAAGTTGGAATACAGTAGATATAATACAAAAACAAAATATAATTTGGTTTGATACATCACTTATAGTAGTGGTTTATTATTCTTATACTAACGGATCTCATGAAGGTTTTTGTTGAGTTTTGTGTGATTGAAGTTTTCAAGTTTTGGGTTATCTTACGATGGATGAAGGAAGGATGTAAGAGCCTAAGCTTGGTGATGCCCTGGCATCCCAAGCTATTATCCAAGAATGAGCAACGAACTAAGCTTGGGGATGCCTCCGAGTGGCATCCCCCCTTTCTTCCAACAACTATAGGTATTTTACTCGAGACTATATTTTTATTCGTCACATGATATGTGTTTTGCTTGGAGCGTCTTGTATGATATGTGTCTTTGCTTGTTTTATTTTGTGTTTTAAGTCATCAATCCTTGCTGGACACACCTATTTGAGAGATCCAAAAATTATATCATGACTTGTTACAATTGCTCTCTATGCTTCACTTAAATCTTTTATGAGCTAGGACTTGCTCTAGTGCTTCACTTATATCTTTTTGAGCACGGTGTGCTTAGTATTTTTGAAGAAATGCTCTATTGCTTCACTTAGATTTGCTTGAGAGTTATCTTCACTTATATTTGTTTGAGCTTATGGAAAGCAACACATGAAAATTAGTGCCAAAGTGATAGATATCCAAGAAGGATAAAGTAAAAGAAAATGTCATGAAGATCATTGGACAAAATAAATTTGATTCTTACTAATAGTTGTCAGATATGATGATGTGATATGTGAGTTATTTTGATGAGTAATTGTGCTCTATTAAGAATATTGGTGTTAAGGTTTGTGATTCCCTATGCATGCACGAAAGTCAATAATCATGCAATGAAATTATATCCTACTTGTGGTGCATTATTCAGTGTTAATTATGCTTAATGCTTGCTTATGAGATTATTCGTTTCTTGGTTGGTCGCTTCCCAATCTTTTGCTAGCCTTCATTTTGAACTAAGTATGACCTCTACTTGTGCATCCAAAATCGTTTAAACCAGTTTTGCCACATGATCCACTATATCTACCTATATGCGGTATTCTTTTGCCGTTCTAAGCAAATTTGTATGTGCCATCTCTAATTTTCAAAATAAACTTCTCTTTTGTGTGTTTGTTTTGCTCGCGGAGCGGTGAGGGGTGGCTAATATTTTCCATGCTAGATGTGTTATTCTCAAGATGAGTGTTTGTTCACTTATCATTGCACGAGAGTAAGGCAAAGGTATTAGGGATGCCCAGTCCCGGCATGCAGAAATAAATGAATTTACTTTATGTTGTCAAATAATAAATTCCTTGGAAAGTGTTGGTATGGAGGGCACCCGTGGATATGGTTAGCCATGGAAAGTGAAAGTTATGGTGGAAAAAGGAATAAACTTTATTTTCTGTTTGGGAACCGCCTATGGCATATCTAGCATGGAAAGTGTTGGGAACTCTAAGTCGTTTTCGTTGGTGGGATGGATACACCTCCCAAAATGTTTTTGTATCAATTTTTTCGCTTTGAGCTCTGGCACCTCTACAAATCCCTACTTCCCTCTACGAAGGGACTTTCTTTTACTTTATGCAATTTTTATTTTATTTGAGTCTCCATCTTCTCTCATAAAAGCACCAACTAGGAGGCAATATGATCATGCCCAAGTATTGGGTGTAGTTAATATTCGAGTGTGTTTCATGAATGGATCAATGTTTGAGCATGATGGGCTAGGGATAACTTATTTTAGCATTGATATTTTTAAAGACATGGTTGCTTGTTGATATGCTTGAGTATCTAAATTATTATGTCAAAACTAGACTATTGCTTTGAATCACATAAAAGTCCAAATGTCCATGCTATAAAGAAAAGAATATGATATGACTTGATAAACATCACTCCACATCAAAAATTCTGTTTTTCTCACTTACCTACTCGAGGACGAGTAGGAGTTAAGCTTGGGGATGCTGATACCTCTCCAATGTATCTATAATTTTTGATTGTTCCATGTTGTTTTATTATCAATCTTGGATGTTTTATAATCATTTTATAGTCATTTTATATCATTTTTTGGTACTAACCTATTGACATAGTGCCAAGTGCCAGTTGATGTTTTCTCCATGTTTTTTACATTGCAGAAAATCAATATAAAACAGAATCCAAATGCTACGAAACTTTACGGAGATTTTTTATGGGCCAGAAGGAAGACAATGGGCCCTGGTTGCACCTGGGGGGTGCCCCGAGGGGGGCACAACCCACCAGGGTGCGCCAGGGCCTCCTGGCGCGCCCTAGTGGGTTTTTCCCACCTCGGGTGCCCCCGGACCGCCTCTTTGCTCTATAAATACCCCCAAAATACCAAAACCCTAGAGGCATCGACGAAATATTCATCCAGCCGCCGCAGAGTCCAGAACCACCAGATCTAATCTAGACACCATCTCGGATGGGGTTCACCACTTCCATTGGTGCCTCTCCAATGATGCGTGAGTAGTTCTTTGTAGACCTTCGGGTCCGTAGTTAGTAGCTAGGTGGCTTCATCTCTCTCTCTCTGTCTCTCTCTCTCTCTTGATTCTCAATACAATGGTCTATTGGAGATCCATACGATGTAACTCTTTTGCGGTGTGTTTGTTGGGATCTGATGAACTTTGAGTTTATGATCAATCATATCTTTTTATATCCATGAAAGTTATTTGATTCTTTGATCTCTTTTATGCGTGATCTCTTATAGCCTTGTATTTCTTCTCCGATATTTGGGTTTTGTCTGGCCAACTTGATCTATTTATATTGCAATGGGAAGAGGTGCCCGGTAGTGGGTTCAATATTACGGTGCTTGATCCCAGTGGTAGAAAGGGAACCGACACGTATGTGTCATTGCTACTAAGGATAAAAAGACGAGATATATATCTACCACCATATAGATAAACGGATCTTGTCTACATCATGTCATCGTTCTTATTGCATTACTCCATTTTTCCATGAACTTAATACACTAAATGCATGTTGGATAGTGATTGATGTGTGGAGTAATAGTAGTAGATGCAGGCAGGAGTCGGTCTACTAATCTTGGACGTGATGCCTATGTAATGATCATTGCCTGGATATCATCATAATTATTTGAGTTTCTATCAATTTCCCAATAGTAATTTTTTTACCAACCGTTTGCTATTTTTCTCGAGAGAAGCCACTAGTGAAACCTATGGTCCCCGGGTCTTCTTTCTCATATATTTGCCTTGCGATCTACTTTTCCTTTGCATTTTTATTCAGATCTATTAAACCAAAAAATACAAAAATATATTGCTGCATTTTATCTTTATTTATTTTATTTGGCGTTCGATCTATCAATCTACTACAATTTACCTCACGTCTGTTTGCCTATCTTGAGGCGCCGTACCCCGGAAGGGATTGAAAACCCCTTTAATACGTCGGGTTGTGAGGTGTTGTTATTTGTGTGCAGGTGCTGCTTACGTTGTGTTGCTTGGTTCTCCTACTGGTTCAATTCCTTGGTTTCATAACTGAGGGAAATACCTACTGTCGCTGTGCTACATCATCCCTCCCTCTCTAGGGAAATACCGACGTAGTTCTAGCTACCATCAAGAGGTCGCACTCTTTTGTGTCTCCTTACGTTATACATCGATTATTATTACCTGCTACTTTATCGTCCTTTTCACCTCTTAGACTTCGAGTCAGGTCTAAACTAATGTTCAAACTTGAGTTTTAAAATTCATGCAGGGCTCATATCGAGGCAGCAACGAATAGTATCTCTGTGTACTATCTGGTTCATCACGAGTCTTTTATGTGGTTCATGTTGGGTGGGAAACAAACAGTAGACGAGTCATCAACTATCTTTTTAAACAGAAGCTACATCTACCTTCTATCATTAGTTTTGAATCTATCTACTCGTTAGCTACCATCACTCTTGATTCTACATGCACCCCTTAGGCCTTACATAATCTAACTATGTTTTTTATTATGTATGTTGGTTATTGTACACAATCATACTAAACATCTAGAGAAAAAGAGAAGACCGTTGTGTGGGAATATAATGTCATGCACACGCCACTCCATGGTGGGCTGATACATCCATTTTTCATCATGTTTTCTTACATTTTTTTATAATGTTTTTATCCATAATAATGCTTTTTGGAGAAATTCTAATGCATTTTCTATTATAATTTGCAAGGAACACACCGAGAGGGAGAATTCCGGCAGCTAGAAATCTGGACCTGGAAACGCTATGTCAGGCCACCTATTCTGCACAACTCCAAATGAGCTGAAACTTCACAGAGATTTTTTGTGGATTATTTAAGAAATACTGGAGCCAATAAACACCAGAGGGGGCCAACCAGGTGGGTACAACCCACCTTGGAAATCTGGACCTGGAAACGCTACGTCAGGCCACCTATTCTGCACAACTCCAAATGAGCTGAAACTTCACAGAGATTTTTTATGGATTATTTAAGAAATACTGGAGCCAATAAACACCAGAGGGGGCCCACCAGGTGGGCACAACCCACCTGGGTGCGCCAAGCCCCCCAGGCGTGCCCTGGTGGGTTGTGACCTCCTCAGCCCACCTCGGGTGCCCATCTTCTGGTATATAAGTCATTTTGACATAGAAAAAAATCAGAGGACTTTTGGGATGAAGCGCCGCCGCCTCAAGGCGGAACTTGGGCAGGAGCACTTTTGCCCTCCGACGGAGCGATTTTGCCGGGGGAACTTCCCTCCCGGAGGGGGAAATCATCGTCATCATCATCACCAACAACTCTCCCATCCTGGGAAGGGCAATCTCCATCAACATCTTCAACAACACCATCTCCTCTCAAAACCTAGTTCATTTCTTGTGTTCAATCTTGTTACCGGAACTATAGATTGGTACTTGTCGATGACTAGTGGTGTTGATTACATCTTGTAGTTGATTACTACGTGGTTTATTTGGTGGAAGATTATATGTTTAGATCCATTATGCTATTTAATACTCCTCTGATCATGAATGTTTTTATCATTTGTGAGTAGTTACTTTTGTTCTTGAGGTCACGGGAGAAATCATGTTGCAAGTAATCATGTGAACTTGAAATGTGTTTGATATTTTGATAGTATGTATGTTTTTATTCCCTTAGTGGTGTCATGTGAACGTAGACTACATGATACTTCACCATATTTGGGCCTACGGGAATGCATTATGCAATAGCAATTAGATGGTGGGTTGCGAGAGTGACATAAGCTTAAACCCCAGTTTATGTGCTATTTTGTAAGGGACCTGTCGGCGTCCTGCGAACGGGGGTCCCCAAACTTGCCTGCCTGCGGCCCACGGCATGGCTAAGCCAGCAGGCCGTACGGCCCATCTCCATCAACAAGGCATCCAAGACCCTCGCGAGGCGGACGACGCAAGGCCTCCTCTGGAGTGGCTTAGCAAGGCAGGCTCACGAGGAGCGGAGATATCAAGGAGGGGCAAACCTCATGAGGCCCTCGTGACGTGAGCCATGACGCATGACACCAGGCGGGCGCCAGGCGGGCACAGGCGCGCACAACGTCTTTATTTCCTCTTTTGTGCTAAGGAGGCCAGCGCAGATGAAGAGTACCGAGGCATCAGGTAAAGGTTGCTATATTGGTGCAACGAGACCAAGACTAGGAGGACGGCAAGATGGAGGTCATCGTGGAGCCCAAGACGGCGTCACCGCCGGAGCTTTTCGCAGGCGAAGACCACTTTTGTCAGGATAGCTTGTACTAGCCGTCCCCCTTCAAATTTGCCCACCGTTGTTGGCTCCCTTCCTGGTGGATATTTGGGAGGAGGACCAGGGCCTATATAAGTAGAGCTAGCCACCATAGTAGCGGCATCTCATCTTAGCTTGATCCAACCTGATTGAGAGCCTACTCACAAGAACACCTCAACCTCAGGAGGCTATTCTTCCCTTGTACTGTTCATCATCAGCCCTAGAGGCAATCCACCACCACCACACTGGAGTAGGGTATTACACCACAATGGTGGCTCGAAGCAGTATAAACCTCATGTCTTTCTGTGTTGGGAGTTCGTCGAGTTCGTCCGCGAGATCATAGCATGCCAGGGCGTAGATTGGTGGGAAGGGAAGACTTCGCACGCACCCCAATGTTCAAACCTTAAGGGTTTGCCGGAACCCCACATCCGACATTTGGCGCGCCAGGTAGGGGTGCGCCGGGGATCCTCTCCATCAACTTGTGCCCCGTACCGCCGCACTACGCTCCCATGGCAGGTGCCCCGCCACCCACCTCTGCGGCCAACACCAGCAGCAGGGAGTCTGGGTACCAAGCCCTGGCCCCCGCCCTGCGGCGAGTGCAGTGGCCGGCCAAGTTCAAGCCGGAGATGCCGCCGCGTTATGACAGTACAGCAGACTCGGCGCCCTTCCTGCTAGCGTACGAGGAGGCCGTCCTCGAAGCCGGAGGCGACGACAAGATCATCGCGAACTGGTTTCCCATGGCCCTCGCCGGTGAGCCGCGCGCCTGGCTGCTCAACCTCCCGGGATCCATGGTGGCATCCTGGGGGGAACTCCGCGACCACTTCACCGCATGCTACGCGGCGCCGGCGCACTACGCAGTCACGGCACTGCTGGGTGGCTCCCAAGCACCGCTTTTAGATCGCCACGTCAAGTCTTTCTTCTGTCAGATTGGGGCAGCCTGCAAGTGCCCGGGGGCTCCACCGGGTTGGGCTACGCCGGAGGCCGACCTCACCTTTGGCTCGGAAGACCACTCTGACTCCACCGCCGGCTCCAGGATGCTCCCGATGCTCTCCACACCCACCATCTGCAACATGGCCGTTACCAAGACCCTCATCGATGGCGGCGCTGGCCTCAGCTTGCTCTCCGCAGAAGCCTTCAGCCTTCTTCATGTGCCGCTCGAACGGCTCGGCCTCAGCAAGCCCTTCAGAGGAGTGGGTGGTGGAGCTGCCCACTCTATGGGGCAGATCCGCCTCCCTGTCACATTTGGCATGCGAGACAACTATTGCACCGAGCTGGTGGACTTTGACATCGCCCGCATCGGTCTCCCGTACAACGCCATCCTCGGGTACCCGGCTCTCGCTCAGTTCATGGCGGCAACTCACCCGGCCTACAACCTCATGAAGATGCCAGGGAGAAAGGGCGTCCTCACTATCAAGGGGGACGCTAAGGAGGCCGTGGCGGCGCTCAGGCTCGCATTCAAGACCGCGGCAGCAGCATAGCCAGCCGGCACCGGCCAAGGAGACCGCGCCCACCAAGAAGAAGCAGCTGTTCACTCAAGACAAGGCGGAGACCAAGCAGGTGTCAGTCAACGAGGACGGGTCTTCAAGAGCCACCTTCACCATACGAACCGGCCTTGACCCGGGACAAGAAGAAGCTTTGGTGAGATTTTTATGCGTGAACAAGGAGATATTCGCGTGGGAGCCCAATCAGCTGGTAGGGGTCCCGAGAGAGGTAATCCAGCATCATCTTAGGGTGTGCCCCAACGCACGCCCCGTGAAGCACCGAGCAAGACGGTAGTCCACTGAGAAGCAGGCCTTCATCGTCCAAGAGACATGCAAGCTGGAGGCAGCAGGTACCATCCGAGAAGTTCGATACCCCGAATGGCTGGCGAACCCCGTCGTAGTACCGAAGAAAGGCGGGAAGGAACAGATGTGCGTCGACTTCACCAAACTTAACAAAGCGTGCCCCTAGGATCCGTTCCCGCTTCCACGCATCGATCAAATCATCGACCCCACCGCCGAGTGCGACTTGCTATGTTTCTTGGATGCATTCTCAGGATACCATCAAATCAAGATGGCGGTGGAGGATGTGGAGAAGACAGCCTTCCTGACACCATGCGGGGTGTACTGCTACACCTGCACGCCCTTCGAGCTGCGCAACGCGGGCGCAACCTTTCAACGGTTGATGCAAATCGCCTTGGGGCGGCAGCTCGGCAGAAACACATAGGCCTACGTTAATGACATAGTGGTCAAATCTCGCGAGGTGAGGACATTGATTCAAGACTTGGAGGAGACCTTCGAGAGCATGCGCCAAGTGAACTTGAGGCTTAACCCGGAGAAGTGCGTGTTTGGCGTCCCCTCCGGCAAGCTACTGGGGTTCCTCGTATCCCATAGAGGGATCGAGGTGAACCCAAAGAAGATCAAGGCCATCGAAGACATGAGCCCTCCATAGACCCTCAAGGAAATGCAGAAGCTAGCAGGGCGGGTGACCACGTTAGGGCGTTTCATCTCCAAGCTAGGCGAGCGCGCCTTACCCTTCTTTAAGCTCATGAAGTAGAAGGGCCCATTCAAGTGGACCCCGGAGGCTGACCGGGCCTTCCAAGACCTCAAGAAATACCTCATCAGCCCCCAGTGATGGTGGAACCGTAGCCTCTCGAGCCTCTAGTGCTCTACCTTGCCGCCACCCCGTACTCCACCAGCGCGGTGCTGGTGACGGTTTGGGAGGAGCGCCAAGACAAGGGTGTGCTGCGCCAAGCCAGAGCTGATGCAACGCGGGGTCAGGAAGGTGCAGCAAAGACATCAACGGCGAAAGACCAAGCTCAGCAGGGCAACATCGCAGAAGCTCCTAAGAACGGTCAGGTCTCAGGAAACCCACCACCTCAGGATATGCCACAATCTCCTCGGTACCCGAGCCTCGACAGTATGCCAGCCCTCGTCGAGCACCTGGTGTACTTCGTCAGCACTGTACTGCGGGACGCGAGGGCGCTCTACCCCATGCCGCAAAAGCTCCTGCTCGCACTCTTGGTGGCCCGCGCAAGCTGCGGCACTACTTCCAGGGCCACCCCATCAAGGTCGTCTCAGCCTACCCATTGGAGAGGGTGCTCAGGAGCCTAATTCAGCTAGAAGGGTCACTGAGTGGAACATCGAGTTGCAAGCATTCCAGTTGAAGTTCAGCACTACCAGGGTCATCAAGGGAGTCGCACTCGCCGATTTTGTGGCAGGATGGACAGATGCCCCGGCTCTTGAGGAAGGAGAAGACCGGTCCACTTCCCCAGGAAGCGAGGCACCAGACGGCTGGGTCATGTATTTCGATGGCGCCTTCGTGCACCAGGGCGCGGGGGTTGGAGCAGTGCTCATCTCGCCCACTCAGGACAAGCTCTACTACGTCGTGCAACTCTGTTTTCAACACGGCGATAAGGTATCCAACAACATCGCAGAATACGAAGGCCTCATAGCTGGCCTGAGGGCTGCGGCGGCTCTAGGGGAGAAGCGCCTCACCATCAAAGGCGACTCGCAGCTCCTCGTCAACTTTTCCAACAAGGTGTATGAGCCGAAGGACAAGCACATGGAGGCCTACCTCGCAGAGGTGCGCAAGATGGAAAAGCAGTTCTCAGGCCTGGAGCTGCAGCACGTGCCCCGAGGCACCAACAAGGAAGCCGATGACATCGCTAGGTGAGCATCCAAGCGACAACCGCAAGAGCCTGGCATCTTCGAAGAGCGGATCTTCAAGCCATCAGCTACGCCACCTCTTTCAAGCATGACTCAGCCTCGGGAGGAGCTCCCACAGCCTCCGGCCACGGGAGCCCCAGCCTGTGGCCCGACCTCAGGAGCTCAGCTGCTCTTGGCACTCGAGCCCCAGGAGGAGTGCTAGATCAAGGAATTCAAAGAGTACCTGATGCATGGGACGCTGCCGAAGAAGGAAGAGGACGCGGAGCGCGTGGCCCGGCAAGCCACGACATACTGTATCCAAGACAACGAGTTATACAGGAAACGACCGAAATATGTCACGTTGCACTACATCTCCAACGATCAAGGAAGGGAGTTGCTGATTGACATACACGACGGTGACTGCGGACACCACTCGTCGTCACGGACCCTCGTCGGCAAGGTATTCCGTAGTGGGTTCTATTGGCCTACAGCACTCAACGACCCGGCCGAGCTGGTGAAGTCCTGTGAAGCTTGCCAATTCCACGCCAAGCAAATCCATCAGCCTGCTCAGGGCCTCCAAACCATCCCGCTCACATGGCCGTTTGCGGTCTGGAGGCTGGACATCCTAGGCCCATTCCCCTATGCGCCAGGGGGCTACCGCTATCTCTACATCGCCATCGACAAGTTCACCAAGTGGGCGGAAGTGGAAGCCGTCCGTACCATTCCAGCCGGCTCTGTTGTCAAGTTCATCAAGGGCCCCGTAAGCTGCTTCGGGGTCCCCAACCGCATCATCACAGATAACGGTTCGCAGTTTACTAGCAACCTCTTCAAAACCTATTGTGCTAACCTTGGAACGCAGATCTGCTACGCTTCGGTGGCCTACCCCGTAAGTAACGGTCAGGCCGAGCGCGCTAATGTGGAGGTCCTAAGGGGCCTCAAGACTAGGACCTTCAAGAAGAAGCTGGAGGCCTGCGGCAGGGGCTGGCACGACGAGCTCCAGTCCGTGCTGTGGTCCAGCCGAACCACCGCCACCAAGCCACCAGGCGAGACTCCATTCTTCCTCGTCTAGGGAGCTGAAGCAGTCCTTCCTCATGAGGTCAAGCATCGCTCCGCACGGGTCCTAGCATTCGACGAAACGCAGCAGCACGCCATGCGAGGGATGGATCTCCTGCTGGGGGAGGAACACCGTCGCGAAGCCACGTTGAGGGCGACAAGGTACCAACAAGCGCTGCGGCGATACCAGTGCCACAACATCCGCTCCAGGACGCTCGAGGTGGGCGACCTCGTCTTGAGGCGGGCCCTCTCCAGAGAAGGTCTGCACAAGCTTTCGCCCATGTGGGAGGGCCCGTTCAGGGTCGTCCATGTCTCCAGACCGGGTGCAGTGCGCGTGGAGACGTAGGACGGGATACCTATCCAGAACGCCTGGAACATCTAGCACCTCCGGAAGTTCTATCCATGAAGCATGGCCTAGAGCCTGAGAAGAAAGGCCCAAAGCCTGTGAAGAATCGCCGCCCGTGACACTCTCGTGTAATAATGAGTGGGGGTGTACACGCCCCGGAGTCTTAGGAGCACCGGCCTCAGGCCCTGAGGCTCCCTCCCACGCCTAGTGGACAACACTTAGCTCCGCACTGGTGAGAAGACTTGAAGGCTAGATTAGGTGCCGGACGCGGCTTTTCATTTGCTTTCCGTAGTTGACTCGCTTTCCCTTAATCGAAGTTTGCCTTTGGCGTCCCTTGCCGATTTGATTCCCTCGCCTCTCACTGCATTTTTTCCGGCTCGAATTTGCGCATGTTCTCTCTCTCGCATGCCTCACGAGGGGGCTAGACAGGTGCCCTCGCGAGCATTTTTTTCTCCTTTCTGCCTTCTCGCGAGCCACCCTCGTTCGAGCCCAAAAGTTGGCGCACCTCTCCTAGTCCGTGCCCCTCTGGTACCTCGATACAAAGCGCCAGGTCAGGGCCAGGATGAACGGCAAATCTTTTAACACACTTCCTAACGAGTTTTTTGCAGTTCCTGAGTGAATGCAGGCCACCAAGGCAAGATGGATGCGGGGAAATAAATGCTTCATGAGGAAGAGGACGTCCTGAGTATACCAGGTTAAGTTATCTTTGCACAAAATAACAACACAGCAGGAGAACAACATGCATACTGATATAACCAAGGAACCATAGTTCGGTACACGCCCCCCTGGGCCCATGCTGGTTTCATTCTTTATGCAGGAAAAGAGCAAAACAAAAGTAGCGTTGCGGCGATCCGGAGACAGGCACCTAGCACTACCCCAAGCCTAGCCAGATCTTTCCTCACGCTTCACGGAGGTGCGGCGACGAGACGACCCACTACCGCCTTCAAAACGGGCGCGGCGGCTAGTCATAGCCGCCACTGCTGGAGCTATTGCCGGAGGAAGAGCCACCGTAGCTGGATGAGACACGATCGCCGCCGAGGGCGGGCTCGCCCTCGTCCTTGTCGCGACCGTCCCCAAGGCCGAGTACCTCCTCACCATCGTTCGCCTCGGGGCAGCACCCGGCGTGATGACCTTCTTCGCCAAACAACCCTCACATAAAGGGTCAATCCACCATCGTACCTGAAGTGGAGGGTGCACCGCCTGCCCAGGCCACGCACGCGGGCGAATGTCTGCCAGCCGCGGGCCAGGCTATGTTGCCCACGGCGGAAGTCTCGACCGCAACCCAAGAGGCCTTGCTGCAGCAGCCATTCGCCTGCAGCCAGAGTCCGCCTGGACCAGAGGCCGACAGTTCACCGGCGAAGAAGCATAGAAGTTGGAGCCAGTTGTCGGCCGGGTTCTCCGACCAGACGACGAACTCCGACGACACCTCCGTCATGTGGAAGCGCGGACGAGGAGGCCGCGCCACCATGGCACTCCTCTCCTCATCAACTGGACCGCCATGGCTGGAATGACCCACTCCGCGTGTCGTGGCGCCGTCTCGACAATGGGCCATGGCGGGGGTCGCGACATGCTTGCGCAGGCGGCCGCGGCCGCGCTTGGGCGCCGGGGAGCCGGGTCCCTCGTGAGGGGCCTTCCCCTTCTCGGCGGCGGAGAACTTCCTATGTGGTGCCATGGGTGTCACTGCAAGTGATGTAGCGAGGAGGAAGGAGCAAGCAAGCAAGGAAGAGATGAGCAACGGGGGCTCCGCCCCCTCCCCATTTATATCAAGAGAAGGCCAACCGGCGTCTCCCATGATCGCAGGTAATGACGGTTTTCCTTGCAAGTCGCAGGGACTTGTCAAGTCGTGCCGTTGCCGAGGCAACATGGGGAAGCGAAGACGCCCATGCCCAATCAACCGCCACGTGTCAACCGAGGCTGCAGGCTTTTGGGGGCCCACGGTGCTCTAAACTTGGCCCTTGGCTTCGCCACGAAGCCAAGCCCGAGCGCACCTTGGGCCCGGGGGCTACTATCGGTGTACTGGGAACGGGGGTCCCCAGACTTGCCTGCCTGCGGCCCACGGCGTGGCAAATCCAGCAGGCTATACGGCCCATCTCCATCAACAAGGCATCCAAGACCCTTGCAAGGGTCCAAGCCTCGCGAGGCGGATGACGCAAGGCCTCCTCTGGAGTGGCCTAGCCAGGTAGGCTCACGAGGAGTGGAGATATCAAGGCGGGGCAAACCTCACGAGGCCCTCGTGACATGAGCCATGACGCACGACGCCAGGCGGGCGCCAGGCGGGCGCAGGCGCACACAACGTCTTTATTTCCTCTTTGGTGCTAAGGAGGCCAGCGCAGACGAAGAGTACCGAGGCATCATGCAAAGGTTGCTATATTGGTGCAACGAGACCAAGACCAGGAGGACGACAAGATGGAGGTCATCGTGGAGCCCAAGACGGCGTCACCGCCAGAGCTTTTCGCAGGCGAAGACCACTTTTGTCAGGATAGCTTGTACTAGCTGTCCCCCTTCAAATTTGCCCGACGTTGTTGGCTCCCTTCCCGCTCAATATTTGGGAGGAGGACCAGGGCCTATATAAGTAGAGCTAGAAACCATAGTAGAGGCATCTCATCTAAGCTTGATGCAACCCGATCGAGAGCCTACTCACAAGAATACCTCAACCTCAAGAGGCTGTTCTTCCCTTGTACTATTCATCATCACCCCTAGAGGCAATCCACCACCACACTAGAGTAGGGTATTACACCACAACGGTGGCCCAAACCAGTATAAACCTCATGTCTTTCTGTGTTGCGAGTTCGTCGAGTTCGTCCGTGAGATCTTAGCGTGCGAGGGCGTAGATTGGTGGGAAGGAAAGACTTTGCGCGCACCCCAGTGTTCGAACCTTAAGGGTTTGCCGGAACCCCACATCCGACAGGACCGATTGGATCCAAAAGTTTAATGATATGGTTAGAGTTTATATGAAGAAATCATGAAAGACGTAGCACTTGCTGAGATAGAAGAAATAGATGTTACTATTAAACTTGCTAATAGAGACACCATATCACCAATTGGGATTGTTAGAGATGTTGAAGTCTTGTGCGGGGAAATAAAATACCCTACTGATTTTCTTTTTCTTGGTTCCCCACAAGATGATTTTTGTCCCATTATCTTTGGTAGACCTTTCTTGAATACAGCTAAAGCTAAGATAGATTGTAAGAAACAAACTGTTGGTGTTAGCTTTGGTGATGAGTCTCATGAGTTTAATTTTTCCAAGTTTAGTAGAAATCATAATGAAAAAGAATTTCCTAGTAAGGATGAATTAATTGGTCTTACTTCTATTGCTGTTCCACCTACTGATCCTTTAGAACAATATTTGCTAGACCATGAAAATGATTTACATATGCATGAAAGAAATGAAATAGATAAGGTTTTCTTTGAACAACGTCCTCTGCTTAAACACAATTTTCCAATTGAAACTCTAGGAGGTCCTCCTCCACCTAAAGGTGATCCTGTGTTTGAATTAAAACAATTGCCAGACACTTGGAAATGTGCTTATCTCGATGAAAAGAAGATATATCCTATTATTATTAGTGCTAACCTTTTCAGAACATGAAGAAGAAATATTATTGAAAGTTCTAAGGAAGCACCGGGCTGCTACTGGATATAATCTTGATGATTTAAAGGGCATTAGTCCCACTCTATGTCAGCACAAAATTAATATGGAACCTGATGCTAAACCCGTTGTTGATCACCAACGTCGGTTGAATCCAAAAATGAAGGAAGTGGTAAGAACGGAAATCTTAGAACTTCTGGAAGCAGGTATAATCTATCCTATAGCTGATATTAGATGGGCAAGTCCTGTTCATTGTGTCACTAAGAAAGGAGGTATTACCGTTGTTCCTAATGATAAGAATGAACTTATTCCACAAAGAATTGTTACATGCTATAGAATGGTAATTGATTACAGAAAATTAAACAAAGCAACTAGAAAAGATCATTACCCCTTGCCTTTTATTGATCAAATTCTTGAAATATTATCTAAGCACACACACTTTTTCTTCCTCGATGGATACTCTGGCTTTTCACAAATACATGTTTCTCAACCTGATCAAGAAAAGACTACTTTTACTTGTCCCTTTGGAACTTATGCTTTATGACATATGCCTTTTGGTTTATGTAATACACCTTCTACCTTTCAAAGATGTATGACTGCTATATTCTCTAACTTTTGTGAAAAGATTGTTGAGGTTTTCATGGATGACTTTTCTGTTTATGGGAAGTCTTTTGATGATTGTTTAAGCAATCTTGAGCGAGTTTTGCAGAGATGTGAACAAACAAATCTTGTCTTGAATTGGGAGAAGTGCCACTTTATGGTTAATGAAGGCATTGTCTTGGGTCATAAAATTTCTGAAAGAGGTATTGAAGTGGACCAAGCTAAGGTTGATGCAATTGAGAAAATGCCATGTCCTAAGGACATCAAAGGTATTCGTAGTTTCCTAGGTCATGCTGGTTTCTATAGGAGATTTATCAAAGACTTTTCTAAAATTTCTAGGCCTCTTACTAATATTTTGCAAAAGGATATTCCTTTTGTTTTTGATGATGATTGTTTAGAAGCCTTTGAAACACTCAAGAAAGCCTTAGTATTTGCACCTATTGTTCAACCACCTGATTGGAACTTGCCTTTTGAAATTATGTGTGATGCTACTGATTATGTTGTTTGTGTTGTTCTAGGACAAAGAGTTGATAAGAAACTTAGTGTTATTCATTATGCTAGTAAAACTCTAGACAATGCTCAAAGAAATTATGCTACTACTGAAAAAGAATTCTTAGCAGTGGTGTTTGCTTGTGATAAATTTAGATCTTATATTTGTCGGCATCCTGGGAATGGGGGTCCCCAGACTTGCCTGCCCGCGGCCCACGGCGCGGCTCCGTCAGCGGCCCCGTACGGCCCATCTTCACCAACAAACACTCAAGATCCTTGCGAGGGGCCGAGCCTCGCGAGGCGGACGATGCAAGACCTCCTCGGGGGCGGCCTCCCCAGGCTGGCTCACGAGGGGCGGAGAGATCAAGGCAAGGGACACCTTGCGAGGTTCTTGTGACGTAAGCCATGACGACCAAGGCCAGGTGGGCGCCAGCGCGCACAGTGTCCTCGTTTGCTCTTTGGTGCTAAAGAGGCAAGCGCAGGCGAGGAGTCCCGAGGCAGCAGGCAAAGGTTTCCATATCGGTGCAACGAGACCAAGGCCAGCATGATGGTAGGACGGAGGTCACCGTGGAGCCCGAGACGACGTCACCACCAGAGCCTTTGGCAGGCGAAGACCGTCTTTTGTCAGGATAGCTTGTACTAGCTGCCCCCCTTCAAATTGGCCGTTGTGGGATCCCTTCTCGCCTAATATTTGGGAAGAGGACCCGGGCCTCTATATATAGGACTAGCCACCACCGTAGGGAAGGGGGAGATCATCTTGGACAGGAGAGATCATCTTGGAGCGGATCCATTCCACCAAGGCCTCCACACAAACTCACCAAGCACAAGAGCCCCTCCCCTCAGGAGGCTGTTCTTCCCTTGTAACTGTTCATCCTCAGCCCAAGAGGCAATCCACCACACAACACTGGAGTAGGGTATTACACCACATCGATGGCCCGAACCAGTATAAATCGTGTGTCCCTTTGTTCTACGAGTTCGACGCGCTGAGCCTTGAGATTGCGGTGAGGGCGTGAGCTAGAGGGAGGAAAGATCCTCGTGCGCACCCCAGTGTTCGAACCTCAAGGGTTTTGTCGGAACCCAAAATCCGACATTTGGCGCGCTGGGTAGGGGTGCGCTGAAGCTTTCCTTCCGCTCATATGCGTCCACCTCTCCACCGCATTCATGTCAGACGCACGTCGAGCCCGCGCCGAGCACCGGGCCACCCTTGCTGCCTGTGTCGCTCAAACAGCCCCTATCGGTGAGCCTCCCCGTCGTTCTCCATCTCCTGTTGCCAATGCCGCTACCGGCCCGGCAGCAAACGAGCGGCAAGTGTCCTTGCTGCACCCATCCGTGCGGCGGGACGGCCGCACCGTCATCCCGTCGCTGACTCCAGCCGGCTCATCATCTCACGCTCGCCGCGCACCCACGGACGCGCAGGCTGCACTGCTCATGGCACACGAGCTCCTGCACTACCGTCATTTCGACGGAATCTACGAGGACAGGTTAGACTGCATCACCAAGCTCGTCAGTGCCGCCGGGGGCTCACCTGCACCATCCCTCTCGCTGCCTCGCTCACCTCCAGCCGCGAGCGATGTAGATCACAGAGCGCCTCCGCCGCTGCCGCATCAAGACGGCAGCCTTGCGTCAAGACGCTCAGCTCACAGAGTGCCACCGCCCCTTCCGCGTCAAGACGGTGTCCTCACGCCAAGACACACGGTCCCGCGGCGTGATCCACCACGCCGTGTGCCTCCGCACTAAGAAGGAAGCTGCCAAGAGGCTCCCCGGCCGCAAGAAAACGCTCCAGCGCTCCCAGCGCCACCACGACAAGACCGCGTGCCGCCTGCGGTGGCGGTGCGCGGACATCAAGGGCTGGCTCCGCCCCTGGCGAGGGCCTTGGTGGCCACCGCAGGCTACCGCGCCTTCGCTCCCGAGCTGCGCACCGTCGTTTGGCCTGGCAAGTTCAAGCCGAACCTGCCTCCGCGCTACGACGGTACCCCCGACCCCACGGAGTTCCTGCAGCTCTACGAGCTGAGCATCGAGGCGGCCAACGGCGACGAAAAAGTCATGGCGAACTAGTTTCCCATGGCTCTCAAGGATGGCGCCCGCTCATGGCTCCTGAACCTACCCGCAGGATCAATCTCCTCCTGGGATGAGATGCGCAACCGCTTCATCGCCAACTTCCAGGGCACTCGCGACCGTCCTCCAGTCACGGGTGACCTGCGCCGCGTCAAGCAACAGCCGGGAGAGACCATGCAGAAGTACATCCAGCGCTTAAACAGTGTCCGCCTCAAGATCCCCAAGGTGACGGACGAAGCCATCATCTCAGCATTTTCCGATGGCGTCCGCGATGTCAATATGAAGGAGGAGCTCGCCATCCACGAGTGGTCGTGCATGACTCTGGAGCTGTTCAACATAGCGACCAAGTGCACAGGAGCCGAGGAAGGGCGTCTCTCCCTCATCGAGCTCCCTGCTGCTGACCCAGAGGAGAAGAAGGCCAAGGTCAAGGACGTGAAGTGCAAGGGAGTGGCCGTACTCGCGGCAGAGCCAGACACAAAGCGCGTCTGAGACCACCCCGGGTCGTCCAAGGGCAGCCGTCCATTATGCGCCTTCCACAACATACACAGCCACAACACCAACGATTTTCAAGAGCTCAGGGCCATCCAAGATGAACGCTTCGGTCGACGCCCCGAGCGCAACGACCAGGGCTACGACCGAGGAGGAGGACGTTGGGACGACTGTGGCCCCCGCCAGGAGTGGCGCGACCAGCCTCGCGAGGACCACTAGCAAGAGCAGCCTCGTGAGGACGCCTGGCGCGGCCAGCCTCGCGAGGACCGTCCTCAGGGAAATCCTGGCCTCCCTCCGCTGCCGCCACCACCAAGAAGGAATGACGACCACCATCAGGACGAGGGGGATTCCAGGAACTGCGCGCCATCACTGGCATCTTGGGTGGTGCTCAGGCCCCGGCTTCCCAGCGCATCTTCAAGCAGTTCTCTCGCGAAGTGAATGCAGCCCTCCCCAGGCTCAAGGCCACGCACCCTCTCGGGTGGTCCAAGTACGCCATCACCTTCAGCTTGGCGAACCAACTCAAGTGCGCGGTGACCGTCGGCGTCCTCCTAATGCTTTGTTCACCCGTCATCAGCAATGTCCAAGTCACCAATACCGTAATCGACGGCGGCGCGGGGCTCATTGTCCAGTCCGTCGAGACGTTCGACAGCCTCCAAGTGCCTTACGATCAGCTACAGCCCACGAAGCCTTTCTCAGGGGTGACCGATGGCTCCACCACCCCGATAGGGCAAGTTCGTCTCCCTGTCACCTTCGGTCAGCGCGACAACTACCACACCGAGCTCGTCGACTTCAACATTGCTCACATCCGTCTGCCGTATAATGCCATCCTCGGGTATCCGGCCCTGGCCAAGTTCATGGCAGTGTCCCGCCATGGCTACAATGTCCTCAAGATGCCAGGAAGCGGCGGGATCATGACAGTCCCCTGCGAAGAATGAGATGCGGTGTGCTCCCTCGAGCGCGCCTTCCAAGCCGCAGCAATCGAAGACCCTGACAGCGAGAGCGCGTACCCTCCTGAGGCCACCCCCAAGAACAAGAAGCAACTACTCCACACAGGGCCTCAGGGGAGCGGCGCCTCTAGCGGTGCCACAACAGGATCGGCGCCCGCGCCTGGGGTGCCTCCCTCCCTTGCATAGGAAGGCGCACCCGGCGCGCTCCTCGGGCAGGGCTCGGGGGCTCTCTTCTGGAGGGCCTCAGACCTGGCCAACATCACGAGGGAGGTGCTCGGGCACCATGTGGAGGCGTGCTTCGTGGCACGTTTCCCTTAGGAGGGCACCGGGCAAGGAGTGTCTGATGCTCAGGAGTTCATCATCAAGGAAACCCAGGAGCTTCAGGAAGCAAGGGCAATACGCGGCAACCACCGCCTACCTGGTGCACCTCCCCATCCAGGCGAGGGTGGCCAGCTGTGCGTCTGCATAGAAATCCCAGGGATCAACAGGGCCGCATCTCTGGAGCATTTCTGGCCTTCGCACGCTGGCCGGTGCGAGGGTCCACCTCACAGCTATGTTCGCATACCATTTGGCCTGCCGAGCATGGCAGCCGCCTTTCAGCACAACCTACGGAGTATCCTAGCAACCCAGGAGGCCAGGCATCGCGCGGTCCTGGCGGAGGTGGAGACGGTCCTCAGGGAGCCACCTGAGCCCCCAGAGCCTCCCGAGGCTCAGGGTCTTGGCGGCTCATGAGGAGCGGCTTCTTCAGTGCGCGCTTTCAGCTACCCCAACGCGCCTTCGACAACAAAACTAGGTGACATTTTCCAAGTTCATTCAGCTGGGAGCGCCCCCGGGGCTACATTATTCCCAGGTCGCGTGGGCCTGTCCCCATGGCATGTATCCTTTTTACGTCTTTAGCTTACTTTACTGGGGGCACCCCTCGGGCTGCTCATCACCAGGCCACTTGGGTCCATCTCAGCGGCATGTATTTTCTCGCATCTATCTAAGCTATCCAGTTCCCATGCATGAGTTATTTCTAGTCATCACCTGCTTGACTGCCACCCACCATGGGAGCCACTCATGTCGGCATGGCGCTTGTGCTCGGGTCCGTCCCTGCAATGCTGACAAATCTGAGCGGTCGAGCTCTAGCTCGCGACACGCCCGCGCACGTCACCTCACCAGACCCTCAGTGCCTTCACCTTCTTGCGGAGCGACCAGTGGCAGACTGGCAATCGTAGTGGCAATTTGTGCCCCTCCTCATGCTAACCTGCAGGAACCTCCTGCGGACAACAGCAGCGGTACCGCGGGCTCCCACTTCTCCAATGCAATTCGCTTGGGCGTTAAAGGGGGGCTCTTAAGCATCGCGACTCAGGAGCTCTTACTGGCTCTCCAGCCCTCACCCCTGGCCTTGACCATGGCATCGCGACCTGGCATACCAGCGGCGGCTGAGCTCGCTCGAGGGATGGGACCTGAGGACATAGAGCACATAAAAGAGCGTGGAGAAGGGGGGAGGCTCGCACGGGCCTAACCTGGCTACACTACGACTGCCAGCGCACGAGTCTGGCGCAGCACAAGGAACTGACTCTGTACTACCAAGATAAGTTTTGCACCCGGGTCAGCCGAGCACTATGGCATAAGATTCCCACCTCTCGGAGCCCTGTGGCGGCGATGTCGCCTCCCTTTCCTACCTCTCGGTGGCTGCTTGCGCGCTAAAGGGGACTTCTTGAGCATCGCGACTCAGGAGCTCTTACTGGACCTCGGGCCGCTCACCTCCTGGCCTTGACCACGGCATCGCGACCTTGCATACCAGCGACGGCTGCAGCCTGCCTGGGGACTGGGACCTGTCGGCGTAGAGCACCAAGCTACCGCGGGGTTGGAAAGGGGAGGCTGAGCCGAAGCAGGAGATGCGTTTGCAAATTTTCATAATGAGGATAATATCAACAAAAAACATTACGGACCCTTTACACGCCTCCATGGGGTCCATCTTGATTCCTCACAGGGAGCAAAAGAAGGAAGTTTCTAGGGACTCTATCTACATGAACCAGCACGGCCGACGCCATCATCAACAGTGTGCCATGGGAGGCTGGCGCCAACTCCATCCAGATCAGCGACGGCGACAGCCGGACAACGCGGCCTTGCTCCGGACACGGTGAGAGCTCGGGGGCACGTAGCTGTCATCGCTCGTCTCCGGAGTCTTGTCGGGATCGGGAGAATCGCTGGACCACCAGGAGTCACCGCTGCCGCTAGAGGAGCTGCTGGCGAAGCCAGCAGCAGGCTCGGCATTGGCCGCTACGCCGTCCTGACGACCCCCTTCAGGACAACACTCCAAGCGGCGGCCTTCCTCGTCGAAGACCTTGAAGAACATTGTGGAGGCGCCGTCGTACTTGAAATGAATGGCGAGGGCTCCTTCCGCATGCTAGACTCGAGCAACCTCGCCCCAGCCACGGGTCATGAAGATCTTGCCTGGGGAGACGGCTTCGACCTCCGCTCCAGTCGCTGGGGCGTCGCAGTCGGCATGCTCCAGCCAAAGCTCGAGGGGGGCCCTCGGCGGCATCTCGGCAGAGAAGAACTGCGGGAAGCGAATCCAAGTGTGCGAAGGCATCACCGCCCACATCACAAGTTCGCTCGAGGAGTCCGCGGCGTGGGCTCCTGGGGCGACGGCGAGCGTCACCACGGCATGGCGACCACGACCACGGCGTGGGCGGCGCCGTTCGCCGCCTCTCCCTCCAGAGCCCTCGGCTTGGGCATGCAGAGGAAGCGGATACCCAGGAGGTGGCCACTCACACCAAGGCCTCGACACCTCCGGCCTTGCAACTATGTCGCGGTGGTGGGCTAGCCCCTTCTTTGGCGGATGTGGCCCGGGCTCGTAGAGGGGTTTTTTCCCCTTCTCTGCGGGCGAGAACCTCTGAATCGGCGCCATGAGTGTCGCTGATAGTGATGAAGCAAGGAAAAAGATGCAAGCGGAGCAGGAAGGGATGAGCGATGGGGGCTCCTCCCCCTCCTCATTTATAGCGGGAGAAGGCCAACCGACGATCCCCAGAATCACAGGTAATAATGACCCTTTTCTGCATGCAACAGGGGCTTGTCAAGTCGGGCAGTTGCCGAGGCAGCGTGGGGAAGCGGAGACGCCCACATCCCATCAATTGCCAGGCGTCAACCGAGGCCGCAGGCCGTGGGGGGCCGTGGCTCTCCGCACTTGCCTCTTGGCTTCGCCTCGAAGCCAAGTCCGAGCGTGCCTTGGGCCCCGGGGCTACTGTCGGCGTCCTGGGAACAGGGGTCCCCAGACTTGCCTGCTTGCGGCCCATGGCGCGGCTCCGTCAGCGGCCCCGTACGGCCCATATTCACCAGCAAACACTCAACACCCTCGCGAGGGGCCGAGCCTCACGAGGCAGACTATGCAAGACCTCCTCGGGGGCGGCCTCACCAGGCTAGCTCATGAGGGGCTGAGAGATCAAGGCAAGGGACACCTCGCGAGGTTCCTGTGACGCAAGCCATGACAACCAAGGCCAGGAAGGCGCCAGGCGGTCGCCAGCGCGCACAGTGTCCTCGTTTCCTCTTTGGTGCTAAAGAGGCAAGCGCAGGCGAGGAGTCTCGAGGCAGCTGGCAAAGGTGTCCATATCACTGCAATGAGACCAAGACCAGCAGGACACGAGGACGGAGGTCACTGTGGAGCCCAGGACGGTGTCACCACCAGAGCCTTTGGCAGGCGAAGACTACTTTTGTCAGGATAGCTTGTACTAGTTATCCCCCTTCAAATTGGCCATTGCGGGATCCCTTCTCGCCTAATATTTGGGAAGAGGACCCGGGCCTCTATATATAGGAGTAGCCACCACCATAGGGAAGGGGGAGATCATCTTGGACCGGAGAGATCATCTTGGACCGGATCCATTCCACCAAGGCCACCACACAAACTCACCAAGCACAAGAGCACCTCCCCTCAGGAGGCTGTTCTTCCCTTGTAACTGTTCATCCTCAGCCCAAGAGGCAATCCACCACACCACACTGGAGTAGGTTATTACACCACATCGATGGCCCGAACAAGTATAAATCTTTTGTCCCTTTGTTCCGCGAGTTCGACGCGCTGAGCCTTGAGATTGCGGTGAGGGAGTGAGCTAGAGGGAGGAGAGATCTTCGTGCGCACCCCAGTATTCGAACCTCAAGGGTTTTGCCGGAACCTGAAATCCAACAATATTGTTGATTCCAAAGTAACTGTTCACACAGATCATGCTACTATTAAATATCTTACGGAAAAGAAAGATGCTAAACCTAGACTTATTCGTTGGGTTCTCTTGTTACAAGAATTTGATTTACATATCATTGATAGAAAAGAAGTTGAGAACCCCGTAGCAGATAATTTTTCTAGGCTTGAAAATGTGCTTGATGACCCACTACCTATTGATGATAGTTTTCCTGATGAGCAGTTAGCTGCAATAAATGTTGCTAATAGTACTCCTTGGTATGTTGATGTAACGCCCCGAGACCGTTGCGGCATGTGTCTTCCAGTTATTCATTGTTGTTGCCTTGTCATTTGTTTGCGTGTCATGCATTTCATATCATGTCATCATGTGTATCACATTTGCATACGTGTTCGTCTCATGCATCCGAGCATTTTCCCCGTTGTCCGTTTTGCAATCTGGCACTCCTATGTCATCCGGCGTCCCATTTTGCCTCTTTTTGTGTGCGGGTGTTAAACGTTCTCGGATTGGACCGAGATTTGCCAAGCGGCCTTGGTTTACCACCGGTAGACCGCCTGTCAAGTTTCGTGCCATTTGGAGTTCGTTTGATACTCCAACAGTTAACCGGGGAACCGTAAAGGCCTTGTGTGTGTTGCAGCCCAACACCCCTCCAAAGTGTCCCAAAACCCGTCCAAACCCCCTCCATCCTCTCGGTCGTTCGATCACGACCGCATGGCCGAAAACCGCACCTCATTTGGACTCTCCTAGCTCCCTCTACCTATAAATATGTGTCTCCCTTCGAATTTTTCTCGCAGTACAAACCCTACCCTAACATTCCCCGCCGCCGCCGGACATTTCATCCCGCGCCGCCAGACACGTCCGCCTCCGCCACCCGCGCCTATCACACGCCGCCATGTGGCGGCACCGCGCCGTCCCCGCCGCCGGCCCGCCAGGACCGGGTCGCCCCCCTCCCCGAGCCCGCTCCTCCGCCGCCCACGCCTCGCCCGCGCGCCCTGCCGCTGAGTCGCCGCCGGCTGCCACCTCCACGCCCGCTCCGCCGCCGCCAGATCCGCGCACCGCCGCCCGCTCCATCCGCCACCTCCACTTTGCCGCACCCGCGTGCTTCGGCCACCGTCCGCCGCCATCTCGTCTTCCGCCGGCGACCTCGAGCTCCATGCCGCCCTTCGCTAGTGCGCCCGCCTCCGGCGACCGACGCCGTGCCCCGGCGACCACGCCCTCCCTCAGGCCGTCGTCATATTCTCCGGCGAGATCCGGTGGATCGGAATGAGATCCACCAGGATCTCATCCAAACGCCGCGCCCGCGCCTGGACCGCTCCGTCCCGCTCGCCCTCGTCCCGCGTTGACTTTCCGCGAGGTCTAAATTCCACTAAGTCCCTTCTCTGTGATATTTTTCAGGCCATGTTCATCGCATCATAACCTTGCGTCCGTAGCTCTGTTTTGTGCCTGTGGCATATCAAAATGTTAGTTAGGATGTGCTCTTCATTTTGATTCATTGCACCATGCTTTTTTGAATCCATATTGATGCCCAAATGTTAGTTCCTGATTCTTAGCAGATCTTGAGCATTTGTCGTTTTTTTGCCATGATTATTGTGTGCTGCATATGAACTTGAGCCCTACATGTGTTTTGGGCTATTCCATGTCATCTTTACGGGGGTGTATGCCATGTATTTTTGTGATCAATGTGGTGACTAGCACAAGCATGCAAAGTAGCTCTCATGATGTTGCTGACTTCAGGGACTTAGAATTTCACTAAGTCATTTCCCTGATGTTATTTTAATGCCATGTATTCATGTTGCTACAGAGTGATCAATGCTTCTTTTGAGTATGTTCAGTAAGGGTGATTTGAGCATATGGTTGTGCTCTATCCATCCATGCCCCTGTTTTCACTTATGGAGTCCCCTAGCATGACTCGATCTTGCTCTACTTTTGCTATAAAATGTACTTGGCAGATTGTTTACGTGTTAATCAATTTTTCCAAGGTTGTTGTAGTTGATCCATGCATGCTATGAGATTGTTCTTGCCATGTTTAGCTTCTTGATCATGCCTTCATAATTCTGTTTATGCCATGTCCAGTTTTCTGCTAAGTCTGAATCTGTTAACGAAACTTGCTATGTTTACATGGGTGCCATCATATTTTCTGATCCTTTTTGGCTTATGGTCAATAAGGGGCTTTTGTTATATGCTTTGAGTAGATTCATGCCATGACTTGTGTTGCTATGTTATGATCCTATAGCATGTTGTTGTATTGCTCTAAACATTGCTTCCTGATGTTAAATCCTAACATGTTATTTTCACCAAGTCTGTGATGCTGTTATCTTTTGCACTTTTTCCATGCTTGTTTGAACCTGCTCTTGTGTGATTTAGCCGTAGCTCAGTGTTCATATTTTTTAAAGCATCTTGAGTGGATCACTGCCATGTGCTTTGTTGCTATGTTAGAGTGCATTAGCTTAGTTTCTTGTTGCATTTTAGATGGCATCGTGCTGTTAATCGCAGAATTGTGCCATTCTTGTTTTGCTTGCCATTTGCAAACCGTGCATCCGATTCCGGTGATCTTTATATTGATTTCGACCGAAATCAACTCATCTTTCCAGCGGCACTCTTGGTTTGCCAAGTTGAGGCCTGGTTCAATATTTTCCTTCCAGAGCACGCATATGCATTGCATATCACATCCCGCATATCATGCCATGTTTTGCATCACGTTGCTTGCGCATTGCACCGTGGTTGATTGTGGTTTCCTTTGCTTGTGTTCTTGCCTTGGGTAGAGTCGGGAGATGAGTCCGTGATCGAGGAAACCGTTGAGTACGCTTACAAGGATCAAGCTTACGTCAACTCGGGGAACTTTGCAGGCAAGATGACCATACCCTCGAAATCACTTCTATCTTTGCTTGCTAGTTGCTCGCTCTATTTGCTATGCTGCGATACCTACCACTTGCTATATCATGCCTCCCTTATTGCCATGTCAAGCCTCTAACCCACCTTCCTAGCAAACCATTGTTTGGCTATGTACCGCTTTTGCTCAGCCCCTCTTATAGTGTTGCTAGTTGCAGGTGAAGTTGGAGTTTGTTCCATGTTGGAACATGGATATGTTGGGATATCACAATATCTCTTATTTAATTAATGCATCTATATACTTGGTAAAGGGTGGAAGGCTCGGCCTTATGCCTGGTGTTTTGTTCCACTCTTGCCGCCCTAGTTTCCATCATACCGGTGTTATGTTCCTTGATTTTGTGTTCCTTACACGGTTGGGTGTTATGGGAACCCCTTGACAGTTCGCTTTGAATAAAACTCCTCCAGCAAGGCCCAACCTTGGTTTTACCATTTGCCTCACCACCACCTACTTTTCCCTTGGGAGTCGTGCTCCCGAGGGTCATCTTTATTTTAACTCCCAGGGCCATTGCTTCTCTAAGTGTTGGTCCAACCTGAGCGATGTCCAGTGCCCCCTGGGCAACCAGGGTCTATGCCAACCCGACGTCTGGCTCATCCGGTGTTCCCTGAGAACGAGATATGTGCAGCTCCTATCGGGTTTTGTCGGCACATCCGGGCGGCTTTGCTGGTCTTGTTTTACCATTGTCGAAATGTCTTGTAACCGGGATTCCGAGTCTGATCGGGTCTTCCTGGGAGAAGGAATATCCTTCGTTGATCGGGAGAGCTTGTGATGGGCTAAGTTGGGACACCCCTGCAGGGTTTTGAACTTTTGAAAGCCGTGCCCGCGGTTATGGGCAGATGGGAATTTGTTAATATCCGGTTGTAGAGAACTTGACACTTAACTTAATTAAAATGGATCAACCGCGTGTGTAGCCGTGATGGTCTCTTTTCGGTGGAGTCCGGGAAGAGAACACAGTCTCGTGTTATGCTTGAATGTAAGTAGTTTCAGGATCACTTCTTGATCTTTACAGCTTCTCAACTGTGTTTTGCTTCTCTTCTCGCTCTCATTTGCGTAAGTTAGCCACCATATATGCTAGTGCTTGCTGCAGCTCCACCTCTCTACCTTTTCCTACCCATAAGCTTAAATAGTCTTGATTGCGAGGGTGTGAGATTGCTGAGTCCCCGTGTCTCACAATTACTTTCAAAACCAGTTTGCAGGTGACGCAGCCGAGCTCAAGGAGGAGCTCGATGAAGTTTGTGTTCGTTGTGTTGGTTTCGTTTCCAGTGATCAGTAGTGGAGCCCAGTCGGGGCGATATGGGATCTATTGCATTAGGGGTGGTCTTTCTTTATTTGGTTCCGTAGTTGGACCTTGATTGTATCTGGTTGTTGTGATGCTATATTTATGTTTTGTGTGAAGTGGCGATTGAGGGAGTCCTGGATTAGGGGGTCTCCGGACAGCCGGACTATATCCTTTGGCCGGACTATTGGACTATGAAGATACAGGATTGAAGACTTCATCTCGTGTCCGGATGGGACTCTACTTGGCGTGGAAGGCAAGCTAGGCAGTACAGATATGGATATCTCCTCCTTTGTAACCGACCTTGTGTAACCCTATCCCCCTCCGGTGTCTATATAAACTGGAGGGTTTAGTCCGTAGGACAACATACAATCATACCATAGGCTAGCTTCTAGGGTTTCGCCTCTCCGATCTCGTGGTAGATCTACTCTTGTACTACCCATATCATCAATATTAATCAAGCAGGACGTAGGGTTTTACCTCCATCAAGAGGGCCCGAACCTGGGTAAAACATTGTGTCCCATGCCTCCTGTTACCATCCGGCCTAGACGCATAGTTCGGGACCCCCTACCCGAGACCCACCGGTTTTGACACCGACATTGGTGCTTTCATTGAGAGTTCCGCTGTGTCGTCGCCATCAGGAAGGATGCCTCATCTCGTCTTTAAAGACGGCACTGTTGCTAAGGGAGCTTTGGTTGTCGGCCAAACTCTCCGGCTAGGTGGTTTTCTTATGACCGACTGTTCGGCCGCTGCGCCGATGATGACTTCTTGGGTCATCGAAAGCAATCTTCACGTCAACTCGAAAGTCGCCGAGCAGTTAGATCCAATGGACCTCTCTTCCCTAAATGAGCTCTTGGATCGCATCGCCGCCCTGGGAGTCGCTACAGACTACGATCAGATTGGGCCTAAACCTGATCTGAGAGAGATCAACTCTCCCCACGTCACCCATCACGTTGCAGTGGTGGAGGAACAATGCGGCGACCCTTCATCTATCTTAAGGGCTAGCTATGTCCGGATTCCCGATCCCTCCAAGCCGGATACCCGCGGAGGGGAGGACGTCACTCAAGACCTGAACCTAGAGCCAAGCAGAGGGCTAGATTCATTGGAAAACATCCAAGAATCCAAACTTTCGAGTTCAGAAACTCCTTGGCCCCTGAGTCTCAGATTGGGTGAGGTTTCGGATTCAATTCCACCCACCCACCCAAACATAAGCGATCTATCCAAAATTAGGCAAGAGCCCGAAGAAATAGTACACCATTACTGGGCCAGATTCCTCCTGGTCATGAACAGGATAAAGGACTGCCGTGAGGAAGACACAATTTCATTCTTCTACAATAATTGCATGGACAAGGGAATCCTCAACGCCATATGTCGTGGAATTATCACGGCAGATGTCCTTAGTGTCAGGACTTAGTCGCAAGGCCAACGCATCTATGTGGTAGCTTGAGAGGGGTTGAGCGGGACGAGAGACACGATGTTTTACCCAGGTTCGGCCCGTCACGGTGGAGGTAAAAGCCTACATCCTACTTCATTGATATTGATGATGATGATCACGGTTACAAGAGTGCTCTATCTCGAGAGCTATTGTCTAAACCTAACTTGTCCAACTCGTGGAACTTGTGAATCTTCCCCCCTTTTGGGGAGCCCTGCCCCTCCTTATATATGTTGAAGGGGCGGTTTACATGTGAAGTCCTATTAGGATTAGGACTAGTCTATCTCTAATACAAACCGGATACAAGTCCAGGTCTTAGCTCCTTGTAAGATAATATTCCTCCTGCCTTTCCTCTTAAACCGGCCCACCGTTAAACGTGAACCGGCCTTCTGGGCTTTGAGCCTTGTCATCCGTTGATCCCGCACGCCGGATCACCAGTGAGTCATAATGACCAGGTGGGTTGCTTGTGAACCGCCAGGTTAGGGCGGGTCGCCAGTAACTCGCCAAGTGTCAGCGGGGTCTTCAGATAAACCGCCAAGTCCGGCGGGGTTAACTTCCGGCCGGTTTACACCGCGGGGTATATCCCCGATATTAGCCCCCAAGTTTAGCTTGGATTTATTCATGGTAAACTTATGCTGCAAAATAAACACAAGAACAAATTTGACAAGTTATGCTCCAGGTTAGAAATTTTTGTAAACCAGTACCTGATCATCCTTAAGTCCTTGTTATTTCCTCCTTCTGGAAAATCCAGGTCAACAGACCAACTTCATAATCAATTTGCCGACATTGGTTTGTCACCGAGAAATATTGTGAAGAATAACTCCTCCCAACGCGCCGGTTTAAGAAATATGGGTCTGAAAATACTTATCTGATATTCAGCCGGTTTGAAGATGTAAAACTTGCCGGTTTAATATTACCAAAATGGCCAGTTTATAAATATTGATGGCGCCGGGTCATAATTGTTGTCGACACCGGGTCATGTAATTGATCTTCCTGATTTGCTCAAAACTGATAAAATGAAGATGTTCTTCCTTTATATGCATAATACCTGTAGCCCCCAAGTCTTAAGAGGAAAACATAGTGATAACTTAAGACTTGCTCCAATAAGTGTTTCAACCTTGAAGAAATCCGATTAGTTCATCTCAATCATATAAACTGAATACTCCATATATGTAGCCCCCAAGTGCCGGGTCATTATGCAATAATGAGCAGGGACTTTGTAAATATAATCTTGTAAACTTTGAACAGCAACGTGTAGCCCCCAAGGGTCGGCTTAGTAAGATAATACTGAACCGGGACTTGATATATACTTCAATGAAAATAACATATTATAATGTAGCTTCCATCACAGGGCTTGAACCCTCGTCCACAAGGTTAAGAGCTTTGTGCTTTACCAACTGAACAATGGATCCTTCAATATTATGGACGAAAACTTGTGTACCTTGAATTGTTGACAGGAGCAATTGGTAGCCCCCAAGGGCCGGCTCATTATAATATGATGAGTCGGGTCTTCAATAAGACTAGTAAAAATGACTTTGCATTAGTCCCCAAGTGTCATGATGCATGCTTGCAGCGACATGAGACTTGCATGTAATCTCAATTTGAATAATGTAGCCCCCAAGTGCCGGGTTGTACGCCTGCAGCGACTCGGGACTATTCCTTCCATTGTAGAATAAATCATATCCTTTGATAAAAGAGTAGACATTGCGCTATAGCAACTTTGAAAACCTTAATAATAAAAATCCAGCCAGGTTGGCTATTTGAAGATTTGAATAATATAATCCAATGAGTTATGAGCGCATGATTCCAATGACGCAATCCAAATATATACTGGCGACTTATAGTCAAAAGCCAGGCCGGTTTAACGAACACCGAATAATACTACCGGTTTAATAAACACCAGTGATTTATAATCAAGCTTTATTCAACCTGTTTCTGCATACAACAAGTTTAAAGTGTCCTGGCGGTTTACCGCCGGACGGGTCATAATGCCCAACATATAACCTGGGTTTATAATCAAGGCTGCATTTAGAATAATCAAATATGAAATATATCATACATGTGACATTGAATCACATTGTTGGTTTTACCAACTTTTTGTAGTAAGGGTGATAACCCAAATCTTGAGTACTGATAACTCCTTCCATATTGTGCCGGTTTATGATAAACCGTGCCGGGTTGTGATAAACACCGTGTTACTCCATAAGAGGATGTTAACAACAAGGATCAAACCGGGTAAATAGTCTCCGGATTGACGTGAACTGTGTTCCATCAATGGATTGGTTGAAAACTTTATCGGTTTAAAAAGAACGCAATAAAAAAGAAAAAGTAAAAAGTGCGAAGCAAAAGCAATGAGAAAACCGTTTGCAAAAAAGGTTTATTTGAGCTGATCAAATGGCGTTACCATGACCGAACACGACCAAGCTCCCGTTCGGTGTAACTATGGTTCTAGTCAGCCAGGTCCCCAAATGAAACCGTGGCAGTTATGCCGACCAAGTGGCATGGCGATGGTTCGGGTTCGACCAAGCCCCCAAGTGATTATGTGGCCTTAGGCCGATCAAGAGGCATGAGTGGTTCAGACGTGACCAAGTCCCCAAGTGATCTGGTGGCTCGCCTATCAAGAGGTATGGTATTGGTTCGGACACGACCAATCCTCCAAGTGATATAACACAATGCTTTTAAAAAGCAAACCCAAGGGGTAAACCGGAGGCCGCTTTAGAACAACTCCGTGTAACCACACATGACGTAAAAGAACAGAGACCCCGCTTTATGAAGCAGAAGCCCCCATATGATCAATAATATGTCAGGCCAGTAAGGCGGAATACCCATGTTTGAACCGCGCATCAGGGCAGCAGGTCCTCTTCCGCAATTTTTAACTTTTGCAAGAGATAAATTCTTCTTGAACCGGGATCTTGATCCGGATATTGAGAACTTCAAAGCTTTGTGGGAGACATCTTTCCCTTGAACCGGATTTTAAACCGGAATCTTCATTTTTAACCGGAAATTTTTCTGACGGCCTTTAAACTCGAACTTGCGAGAAGTTAATTCCTTTTTGAACCGGAAATTCTTAAACCGGATTTGAGAGCTTCAGAGCTTTGTCGGAGAACAAATTTCCCTTGTACTGGATTGTAAACCGGAATCCTTTTCTGATGACCTGAAACTTCTTTATTGAGCCGGGATTTTGTAACTATCATATACTTTCTAATCCGGAAATCTTCTGACAGCATGATGTGAATCCGGGACCGGGTTATCTTTCCCTCCAATGTATTGGGGTTCTTGACTTCACTGAAAACCGGCAACGTTTGCTAAGTCATATCATTGTAGCCCCCAAGTCTCAAGGTGACTCGAGGAGTTGGCTTGAGATTCTCCATATTTGACCGTGATATAAACCGGCATAACTTGTATATCATTGGTGTTGACAGCACGATGTGAATCCACAGAAGGTTGAGGTGACTGCGGCGGGTTATAAATGATCCCGTATGAGCCGTGTCAGCAACTCGGCCAATGGTTCCTTCCAACTGGCTCCTTGAAGTTTAACCAAACAGTAGTAGCGGCGACTTGTGTGCATGTCCATTGAACCATCAAGTGCAGACGACGGTTGATGATAATTTGCCTCCAATTTATGGGAAGAAAGGCGGGTTACCCATGTTCATACTCAAGAAACAGCTCATGCAGACAAGTGCGGCCCGGTATGTTGATGTAGACCAGGCCGCGAGAGACGGACGACCGCAACATCAGAGGCGGCTCGGACAGGTGAGTCGGCCACGGTATTGTAAGCTGGTGTAGACGACGGTTGATCGGCACCGGTGTCATAAACCGGCTCGGACGGGCGAGTTAATCGCGGGCGCGGTATTGTAAGCTGATGTAAACCGGGCCACAGGGACGGCGACCTTCTCACATTCATTCACCGGGTGGTAGGACACGGACGAAACGCCAGTGCAGAATGTTGCTAGCGCGTGCTCCGTGCCCATAACATAGCGCCTCATTTGTAATGAATAATTGTCCTGCATAAACAGTATTGCAGACCAAGGCAAAGATAAACTGCTCTTTGATAAAAATAATATGTACTAATAAAATATATTTCATATGGGTATCACCTGATGTGTTTAGGCTGGAAATAACCCGCCATGAAGTTGATGATAACTGTATGAAGATGAAATTAATCACGGGTGAACCGGCCGCAGTGTGGTAAATCGGTGCGGACGGGTGAGTCGGCCGTGATGCTTGTAAACCGGTGCGGACAATGAGTGGGCCGCATGCGTGGACGGATGTAAACCGAACAGCGGGGGCGGCGATTTGCATGTGTATCCGTCGACCAGCATGGCCCGGAAGAACGCCACTGCAAAACTATGCTGGCACGCGCTCCATATCCGCGGTATAACAATACATTTGTCATAAATAATTATCTTGCATAAACAATATTGCACACCAAGGCAAAGATAAACTTGTTCTTTGACAAAAACAACATGTGCTAATAAATCAAACTTAGATGAATATCACCTGATTTTTTATATCGGACAGACAAAGACGGAGCAGTGCTGCCACGGCTCTTGGCAGAGGTGACGGCTTAGGCAACAGCGACTTAAACATGGCAAGTCACGGCGAGTCAACGGAGCAAGGGGCGGCTCAAGGCGGCGGAGTTAGCTTGTCGCTGTGGTGACCCGCCTGTGTCGGCAGAGTGAAGCGGCACCAGCTGGGCAGGCGAGTCTGTACTCTCTAGCGGACTCTTCCCTTGAGGCCTTCAGAAATGCACAAGATTTGTACTAATGGATATCCACATGAGCTTGTACTGCTATGTGCCCTGGCGGCCTGGCCGTCCCTTGCGCATAAGCTTCTATCACGTGTCCCGTCGGTTTGGACTTTGGACGAACGAGTGGAGACCCTTCAAGCGTGGTTGCGCTGGCTATGCAGCCTGTATGTGTGCAAACGTGAACGCGTCCTCCCCCTGTGCCTGCCAAATTTGGTGGTATTACTACTAGCAATTTATGTGCTAGTATCAGTATTCTTTGTCTTCCATCCAGAGTAGTTTTCCATTAAACCTAGGGACTCGTGACATGCAATGATGCTTGTTTCTTTATTCCTTTGCCCTAAAAAAGCAACAGCAGTGACAACTTGGTGGATTTGACCTGCGCCGCTAGCCTTTCTTTTGCTGCCATGATTTATCCTCGTATCGATTGATTTCGGGTCGTAGGCGCCTTCGGAAGCAGCAGAGCTCGAATCCAAAACTCCATCCACTTCCTTTCCGGGTCGTAGCTGCTTTGACCTTTCCTTATTTTTCTTTTTTTGAGCAGACCGAACACGGCTTTGGCAATTGACGGATAGTGAATCAGCCTAATCCTTCACGTGAGATGAACCTTTTTTAGCAATAATTGGCCTGAGAACCTGTGCCTTTGTAGGTTTTCCTCCCCTTGAATCAACCGGATATTTAGAGAGTGCAAATTCACTTGACTTGATCTTTACGTCAGGGGGTAGTACTCCATATAATCTGTACGGCTTGGTCCCTCGTGTCCAGATAGCAAACCGAGATCAAATAAGCAGATAATGTTGATGGATGTTGTACGGCTTGGAAGTAGCACTAAAAACAACTCTAGATTTGACGCGCAGGCAAAATAGGTTGCAGGAGAAAGTGACGGTCCCACTTGCCAGGCGTACAGAACGCTCAAACTCTTTTTTCTTTTCTTTTCCTTGTACTCTTGTTGGTCTCGGTGATCTGATTCTTGCGCTGATCGATCTCGGACAGGTCTTCGACTTACAGCAGCGGCGGCACATCTGATGCAACCCTAATTTTCTCTTGATCTCAAATCTTGTATATATCGCTTTGACTGTTCATCGGATGTCTTCTACGCCGGCTTTTTTTCATCCAATCCATCGCGAACTCCTCGATCCCTGAAACTGAGATATATCCCTCCAAGAACTCAACACCACTGTGCGCGGGCCCCACGGTGGGCGCCAACTGTCGTGGAATTATCACGGCAGATGTCCTTAGTGTCAGGACTTAGTCACGAGGCCAACGCATCTATGTGGTAGCTTGAGAGGGGTTGAGCGGGAAGAGAGACACGATGTTTTACCCAGGTTCGGCCCCTCACGGCGGAGGTAAAAGTCTACATCCTGCTTCATTGATATTGATGATGATGATCACGGTTACAAGAGTGCTCTATCTCGAGAGCTATTGTCTAAACCTAACTTGTCCAACTCATGGAACTTGTGAATCTTCCCCCCTTTTGGGGAGCCCTGCCCCTCCTTATATATGTTGAAGGGGCGGTTTACATGTGAAGTCCTATTAGGATTAGGACTTGTCTATCTCTAATACAAACCGGATACAAGTCCAGGTCTTAGCTCCTTGTAAGATAATATTCCTCCTGCCTTTCCTCTTAAACCGGCCCACCGTTAAACGTGAACCGGCCTTCTGGGCTTTGAGCCTTGTCATCCGTTGATCCCGCACGCCGGATCACCAGTGAGTCATAATGACCAGGTGGGTTGCTTGTGAACCGCCAGGTCAGGGCGGGTCGCCAGTAACTCGCCAAGTGTCAGCGGGGTCTTCAGATAAACCGCCAAGTCCGGCCGGGTTAACTTCCGGCCGATTTACACCGCGGGGTATATCCCCGACACCATAAGTCGCCGCGAAATTACACGCTTTGCCGACTTGGCGTCCATAGTACAAAAGTACTGTGCGATGGAAAGCGCCTGGAAAACCGAAATAAAATTTTGGGATAATCCGGCCCTGAATACAAACCCAGTCCAAAATAAAAGGGTGCATCATCCCCAGACACCCGGGTTAAACACCAAAAAGCAAAAACCCTCTACAGGGCATGGAACCGTACTGGAGGGATGGCTCAATGGACCCTATAAAATTCACAGTGCAGAGGGCGCCACACCAACTCATAGCCTTAGAGCATGTTGGATACTCCGGCAGGTGGCCAAAAGTGGCGAAGATCTTCTAACCCCAGAAGCCACAGAGCACCAGCCCAGGGATACCAGTACAGTATTAACAGTCTTCGAGACTTTCGCATCAAATAATATGCGAAAATGAACACTCCGCAGCCTTACCGAAGTCTACCACGTGGCAACAATAAACCCATGGAGTGACACGGCTATTACTTTTAATGCCAGTGACGAACCTAAATTCCGAGCAGCCCGAGCACCAGCCGCATTGGTCCTCATTCCAATAGTGGACGGCTTTCGACTCACCAAGGTACTCATGGACGGTGGCAGCGGATTGAACCTCAGTTATGAGGAAACCCTTCGAAAAATGGAAATAGACTGGAACCGCATTGAGCGAAGCAGCACAACCTCTAGAGGAATAATCCCCAGTCGGGAAGCGCGCTGTACAGGAAAAATCACACTAGATGTGGTGTTTGGCACGCCGGATAATTACAGGTCCGAAGAGGTCACGTTCCAAGTGGCCCCGTTCAGTAGCGGATACCACGCTCTATTAGGGCGGGGGGCGTTTACAATCTTCCAAGCCATACCCCATTACGGGTACATGAAGCTGAAAATGCCCGGGCCCGACGGAATCATCACTCTTGCTAGTGATCCGGACATAGCACTCCGCACCGAAAATAAGACAGCCGCACTGGCCCTCGAGGCACTATCCGAAGCCCTAGCGGCCGAGGAACTGACTGCGCTGCGCTCCACGGTGAACAGGGACGACGTGATACTCGATAAAAGATCCAAGTCCACCTCCTTTAAACCGGCGGACGAAATACTCAAATTCCAAGTCCATCCAACGGACCCTACAAAAACAGCTTCCATCGGGGCACAATTAAACCCTGATGTCGACGCCACACTACGAGAGTTCCTACGCGAGAACTGGGGCATTTTTGCCTGGCACCCTTCAGACATGCCAGGAATCCCACGCAGGCTGGCCGAGCATAGCCTAAATATCCTAAAAGGATTCAAGCCAGTCAAGCAGGCTCTTTGGCGTTTCTCCGAACCTAAGAGACAAGCCATGGGAGAGGAACTAGCCAAGCTATTGGAGGACGAATTCATCAGAGACATAAAACATTCGGACTGGCTAGCAAACCTGGTGATGGTACCAAAGAAGGACAAATCCTGGCGCTTGTGCGTCGATTTTAAGGACCTCAACAAGGCCTGCCCAAAGGATCCCTTCCCCCTCCCCCGCATCGATCAAATCATCGACGCTACCGCAGGACGCAATTCATTGTGTTTCCTCGACGCATACTCTGGCTACCATCAAATTAAGATGGCAGAGCCAGACCAAGCCGCAACGGCATTCATCACACCGTACGGCCCATTCTGCTTCAACACAATGCCCTTCGGGCTCAAAAACGCCGGCGCAACATATCAGCGCATGATTCAGACATGTCTGGCAAACCAGATCGGCAAAACAGTGGAGGCATACGTAGATGACATAGTCGTCAAAACCAATCTCTAGTAGACGACTTGAGGCTCACATTCGATAACCTCCGAACATACGACATCAAGCTCAACCCGGAAAAAATGCGTTTTCGGCGTACCAGCTGGAAAGCTCTTGGGCTTCATTGTATCCGGTAGAGGAATTGAAGAAAATCCAGCCAAGATCCGAGCTCTGTCACAATTGGACATCCCAAAGGACCTCAAACAAATACAAAAATTGACCGGATGCATGGCGGCTCTAAGCCGCTTTATCTCCCGCTTGGGAGAAAAGGCATTACCCCTTTATCGCCTCCTCCGGCGCACCGAACACTCCAAGTGGACGGATGGCGCCACGGCCGAACTCGACGAAATAAAAGCCATATTGGCAACAAACCCAGTCCTGGCTGCAGCAAACATTGGCGAACCAATGCTATTATACATTGCGGCAACTCATCAAGTTGTAAGCGCAGTGCTCATCGTCGAACGAGAAACGGACGGACACAAATTCCCCCTTCAAAAGCCGGTTTATTGTGTGTCCACTGTCCTTACTCCATGCAAGTCACGGTACCCGCATTATCAAAAGATAGCATACGCGGTATTTATGGCATCCCGGAAGTTGCGACACTACTTTCAAGAGTGTTCGATAACGGTAGCCTCAGAAGTACCACTTAACGATATTATAAACAACCGTGACGCGGCAGGCCGGATTGCCAAATGGGCCATTGAGATCCTCCCGTTCGACATAACTTACAAGCCACAGCGAGCTATTAAGTCGCATGTTTTGGCCGACTTCGTCGCCGAATGGACGGAAGCCGAACTCCCTAAAGAGTACGGCACATATTCCAACTGGATCATGCACTTCGACGGCTCCAAAATGTTGGCTGGTCTGGGGGCTGGCGTCGTTTTGACGTCCCCAACAGGAGATACAGTTCAATACGTACTCCAGATAATGTATACGGACTCCAACAACGCAGCCGAATATGGGGCCCTTCTACATGGTCTCCGGATGGCAGTATCCATGGGCATTCAACGCCTAGAGTGCGCGGGGATTCGAACCTCGCGATACCCCAAATAAATGGAGACTTTGATGCCAAGGATCCGAAAATGGCAGCTTATCGCAACACCGTCCTAAAAATGTCAGCTCGGTTCGAGGGGCTCGAATTTCACCATATAACCCGGAAAACAATCAGGCAGCAGACGTCCTGGCACGCATCGGCGCAAAACGCAATGCCGTCCCTCCCAACATCTTCTTGGAGAGGCTGTTCAAGCCATCCGTAGTATGGGAAGGGGAACCCGGAAATAACAGCCCAGACCCAACCACACTGCCCGACACCGAACATTCTGACATAATTGGAGGCTCTGCCAACGAAATAACATCTTCAGCCCACATAATAATGGCAGTCATCGCCCCGTGGACAGAACCATTCCTAGCCTACCTAACTAAGCAGGAACTTCCCGTGGACCAAAACGAGGCACGCTGCATAGTGCGGCGATCTAAAGCGTATAAAGTCCATGAGGGAGAGCTTTATAAGAAAATCACCACCAGAGTCCTTCAAAGGTGCATCTCCGAAGAGGAAGGGCGGAATCTTCTGGCTGAAATTCATGCCGGACTCGGCGGTCACCACGCGGCAGCCCGGGCCCTTGTAAGAAAGGCCTTCCATACAGGCTTCTATTGGCTGACGGCCCGGGCAGACGCTCAGGACTTAGTCCAATGATGCGTTGGTTGCCAGCTTTTTGCTAACCAAAGCCATATGCCACCCACCGCCCTCCAAACTATCCCCATCACCTGGCCCTTCATGGTTAGGGGCTTGACATGGTTGGACCCCTTAAAGGAGGAACCCACAAGCAAAAATACTTACTGGTCATGGTGGATAAGTTCACCAAATGGATAGAAGCCAAGCCTGTTAAGACGGCCGAATCCGGACCGGTGATAGACTTCATATCCGGGGTTGTACACCTTTACGGCGTCCCCCACAACATCATCACTGATAACGGCACGAACTTTACGGCCGACGAGGTAAAACGTTGGTGCAAAAACATGGGCATCAAGCTCGATTATGCTTCAGTATATCACCCAAAAACTAACGGTCAGGTCGAGCGAGCAAATGGTCTTATCATGAGTGGCATCAAACCCAGATTAGTGCGGTCCCTCAAGGAATCTAACACACATTGGGTAGAGGAGCTCGACTCCGTACTCTGGGGGCTGCGGACCACGCCGAATCGCACTACCGGATACACATCATTCTTTATGGTATACGGCACAGAGGCGGTTCTGCCCTGCGACATCATTCATGACTCATCTTGAGTGCACATGTACGAAGAAAGAGAAGCCGAGCTCGATCGGCAGGACAGTTTGGACGCCTTGGAGGAGGAGCGTGACATGGCAAAAGCCCGTTCCGCATTCTATCAATAGCAGGCTCGAAGATACCAAAGCAGAGAAGTACGGGCCAAAACTTACAATGTTGGCGAGTTAGTTCTACGCCTGCCGGATAAGAAAAAGGACAAACTCAAGCCCAAATGGGAAGGTCCCTTCATCATTGAACAAGTCCTGACTGGTGGAGCGTACCGTCTGCGGGATGCATCGGATAATCGACTCGAGCCGAACCCATGGAACGCAGCCCGACTCTGAAGATTCTACGCCTAACACCGGACTCTGTGTTCGTCTCCTTCCTCTGTCCATTTTTTATACACTATTTGTCTTATATTTTTCTCCTTCTCCTTTTCTTTTCTCTCACAGCCTTTAGGGGCCCATTCGTGCCTTGTTTGCACGCAACTGACGCGCTATCCACGCTTATTATGCCTGGGGGCTTCTTTAACAGAAGCTTATTCATACGGGCTTTATGCCCAACACATGTGTTATCCTTCCGCATGTACCCTTTATTCACCATTATATGCATCGATATGACTTAAGTTTTGGCCAAGCTGGGTTGCCTGGCTCTTGTGTTTATGCCCTACGTTCCCGTTAATTCGGCTAGGGCATAAGGGGAGCACCTCTGCGATTGTTACTGACGGGTCAGCCGGATGTGTACCTCAGACTGGGTGAAGCCGAAAGCTAGCGTTCTTAAGGGAATATTCGATCGGTGAACTAAAGATGATTTTTCACTTATTTACTTATGCGCCCCCAGATGTTTTTTCTGCGTCTCTTCTCGCAGTCCGGACATGCACTTTAGGGCATGCCTCCCAGGGAAAGGAACCCCTAACGGAACTATTCTCCCTGGAAGATGTTTCTTACTAACCATGTAATATAACATAACTAGTTGGGCACTTGTCTGTTCAAGCACTAATGACCCCTACGCCTAGTCTCCACGCATGCCCCGGTTCTTACATAACCGAGAGGGTATTCGGATACACTCCGGACCGTCGGGTCCCGAGGTTGAAGCGAAAAGGTCCGCCACGACAAACGATCTACAATCTGGCTAGAAGGCATTATACATGTCACTTTAAATTACATAGTCAAATTGACTGGTTGAATTCCTCTTCAATACCATCCAATAGGCTGTCTAGTCTACAGTCCTGTTGGGAATACTTTGCGGCCAATTCTACTTGGCCGTACACTAAGCTCATAGGGATCTCCTTCCCATCGGGGCCCACAGGTCCGACCTCGGCCATGTGGTTCGGGTCAGCCTTCATGTACCGCGTCTTCACCATGGCCCAGGCTTCCCTGGCGCCCTGACGGCAGGCCGATATCTTCCATAATCGGAAGCGACGCCGCGCTCCCTTCAGCTTCTCTGCAAGCTCTCCAAGGCCTTCGGGCATGGAGACAGATGGCCAGAAGGCCTGGGCGACGCCTTGCATCACCTGTTGAACTCGTTCGTGCAGTTGTGAGAGTTCGGGAAGAAGGTCACCCGTAGAACCGGGCATTTCCTCTGCAGGACGACCTGTTAGCATACCTATAGACATAACTCTGTCAGCCAACTTCCTCGCCGAACTCTTTTTCAAATTTCGTTCAAGCACTTACTAAATATGTCGCATCGAAGCCGCCAATTCTCCTTAACGGAGTCCGACAGTTGGGCACGAACATCCTTTAGTTCCACGCCCAGCTTGGTGTTGGCATCTAGGATATCATTCTTCTCCTGCCTCACCCTCGTAAGCACGCTCTCACCGGCCTTCAGCTGGCGTAGGAGCTGTTGCTTATCCGGATTTACTCCAGCGTCATCTGCAATTTTATCATCAGATCTGCATAAACGCCGCACTTTATATGATACTTATCATTCGAAGGATATATTACCAGAGGGGGTCTCTTTGGGCTCCCCCGCTGCGGCCAGTGCGGCCTGAAGTTGGGCTTTGCACTCTTCCAGCTCCTGGGACAGTTGGGTATTCTTTTCTATAAGAACCTGCATAACAAATGATCCTTAAATCAGTTATTCTAACTGTTTCAAGTCTCAGGGGCTACTGATATATATAATCACCAAATTTTCTCACCCGTATGTCTTTTACATACTGCTCCGTGGCTCTGGCTAGACCATTTTGAGCAGCACGGAGGTAAGCATCTCCCGAGTTGAAGGCATCCAATGCCTCTTGGGAGAAACAAGCGTCACGAAGAACAGTCCGGCGACGCCTGTGGTTCATGGCACTTTCCACCTCAGAATTGGTGGCGGACAGTCTATCTCCATCCTCTGTCGGAGGAGCGCCCGACGCACGCCTCGTATTCGTTCCCGCCTCCGAATCCGGCCTTGGAGTCTGGCTGGTGGAGGCGCGATTAGTAGCCTCTCCCGGTATAGTCCGGCGAGCGCTCTTTTTTCTAAAAAGAAGGCATGGGCGTTAATATGCCTCTGAGAATAATGTCTTGGAATAAAGAGGGTGTGCCGTACCGCTGCGCCGGTGTCTCAATCCAGACTGCGTGTCTTTTCAGCCTGCCTGGCCTTGCGGCCCCTTGTTGGCTAGTCACCGCAGGCTCGGCCTTCCGCCTTGAGGACCTCCCCTGCAAAACACGGTTGTTATACGGTAATCAAAAACACGCAAGGACAGATCCCTTTTCAAAGTACTGGACTTCGGTCTCAGTTACCTATGAGGCTGGAAGTAGCCCAGGGTAATCGGCCGTAATGGCCACCAAGGCGTTGTCATTGCTCAATTGGTAAAATACCCCATCGATCAGCTCCACAGATATGTCCGGATCCTCTTGGGAGGCCGGGTCAAGGGACCGTTCCGGGTCCTCGGGTTGTGGAGGGGGGTTGCTTATCTCCCTTACAGCCTGGCACAGCTCCTGCGTTGAAATCGCTAGACTTAATACTTAACTATGGGAATATGAAACAGATGGGTGAGAAAAAGTGTCCGCTTACCCAGCTCGGAGGATTGTACATAGAAAATCCGCCCTACGGGATGACGCGGAGGAATTCCTCCTCTTCTCCCTTGTACAAAGTGGATAAGATCTTTATTAGAGCAGCAACCGATTCCGGCCCTTTACGGCCGTAGCGGGTGGCGTCATCCTCCCCGTTGAAATCCCACATGGGGTGGCCTCTATATTGAAGCGGCTGCACCCCTCGCATAATACATGTGGCCATGACCTCGATCATGGTCAATCCGGATCGAGCTAACAAACTTATCCGGCTCATCAGGTAAAGAACGTCCCTGTCATCTTCCTCCAGGAGGCTCCATGGACGCCAGCTCCGGCGCTTCTTCAAAGGAGCGTTGTCGAACTCAGGGAGGCCGATTCGAATAGGGTCCGGGAGGGGGACGTCTTCTATATAAAACCATTCTGAAGGCCAGCCTTCGGACGTCTTCTTTGGGGTTCCGGATAGATATCCAGTCCCGGCAATACGCCACACTTCGGCTTCGCCCACTTGATATATTGACCCCTTCTGAGAACGGGGCACAAGGCATAACAGCTTCTTCCACAGCGCGAAATGAGCCTCACAGCCCAAAAACAGCTCGCAAAGGGCTACGAAGCCCGCGATATGCAATATGGAGGCAGGCGTAAGGTTGTGCAACTAGAGGCCGTAGAACTCCATGAGCCCCCAGAGAAACGGATGAATTGGAAATCCGAGCCCTCTTACCAAATGAGGGACAAGGCATACCCGCTCTCCCTTGGAGGGATTGGGAAGGCTCTCCGCTTGCTCTCCGCCATTATAGGTGGCGAGCCCGGCTCGAACAGGGACCATGTATGCTGGGGGAAGAAATCCCTTGGTCTGAAGCATCACTAATTTGTTGTGCAGGACAGAACATCTCTCCCAATCTCCGGGCTTGGGGATAGGGAAGCGAGAGGAGGAGCTGCGTCAACCGGCCATGATGGAATGGATCTCTATCGGATGCGCTCCGTTGAAGGCTCGCCAAGGGAGGATGGTGTGATTTGGATCTGAATCCTCGTCTTTTTAATAGGCATCTCATTCTCACAGCTAGGGGGGTAAATGTAAAACACCTTGTCTCTTCACATTCGCTCGACACGTGGAAAGTGGCCATTATTGGGCGTGGAAGCCAAGGAGCGCAACATTCCCAAGAGGCCGGACACTATTTCAACAGGTACACAGAATTTGAAGAGGAACCCGCCTTGCAATGCCGAAGACAATCTGCGCGCCGGACTCATCGTCATTGAAGCCTGGTTCGGGGGCTACTGAGGGAGTCCTGGATTAGGGGGTCTCCGGACAGCCGGACTATATCCTTTGGCCGGACTATTGGACTATGAAGATACAAGATTGAAGACTTCGTCTCCTGTCCGGATGGGACTCTACTTGGCGTGGAAGGCAAGCTAGGCAGTACGGATATGGATATCTCCTCTTTTGTAACCGACCTTGTGTAACCCTAGCCCCCTCCAGTGTCTATATAAACCAGAGGGTTTAGTCCGTAGGACAACATACAATCATACCATAGGCTAGCTTCTAGGGTTTAGCCTCTCCGATCTCGTGGTAGATCTACTCTTGTACTACCCATATCATCAATATTAATCAAGCAGGACGTAGGGTTTTACCTCCATAAAGAGGGCCCGAACCTGGGTAAAACATTGTGTCCCCTGCCTCCTGTTACCATCCGGCCTAGACGCATAGTTCGGGACCCCCTACCCAAGATCCGCCGGTTTTGACACCGACAGCGATTTTAAGCCAACTCTTTATCCCTTTCATATTCCGTACATGGGATGTGTAAAGATTACCCCTCTTGCGACATGCCTACTATGCAGTTATGCCTCTAAGTCGTGCTCCGACACGTGGGAGATATAGCCGCATCGTGGGTGTTGCAGTTGACTATGCTAATTACATTGTTGCTAAATATTTACCACCTAGCTTTACATGGCAGCAAAAGAAAAAATTCTTCTATGATTTAAGACATTACTTTTGGGATGACCCACATCTTTATAAAGAAGGAGTAGATGGTATTAATAAACGTTGTGTACCTGAGCATGAACAGGGACAAATCCTACGGAAATGTCACTCTAAGGCTTATGGAGGGCATCATGCTGGAGATATAACTGCTCACAAGTATTGCAATCTGGATTTTATTGGCCTACTCTCTTTAAGGATGCACGTAAGTTTGTCTGTTTTAGTGATGAATGTCAAAGAATAGGTAATATCGGTAAGCGTCAAGAAATGCCTATGAATTATTCACTTGTTGTTGAACCATTTGATGTTTGGGGATTTGATTACATGGGACCTTTTCCTTCCTCTAATGGGTATACACATATTTTGGTTGCTATTGGTTATGTTACTAAATGGGTAGAAGCCATTCCAACTAGTAGTGTTGATCACAACACCTCTATTAAAATGCTTAAGGAAGTTATTTTCCCAAGGTTTGGAGTCCCTAGATATTTAATGACTGATGGTGGTTGTCGGTGTCAAAACCGGCGGATCTCGGGTAGTGGGTCCCGAACTATGCGTCTAGGCCGGATGGTAACAGGAGGCAGGGAACACGATGTTTTACCCAGGTTTGGGCCCTCTTGATGGAGGTAAAACCCTACGTCCTGCTTGATTAATATTGATGATATGGGTAGTACAAGTGTAGATCTACCACGAGATCAAGGAGGCTAAACCCTAGAAGCTAGCCTATGGTATAATTGTTGTATATGGAGTTGATTGCCTACGGACTACAACCCTCCGGTTTATATAGACACCGGATAGGGTTAGGGTTACATAGAGTCGGTTACAATGGTAGGAGATCTTGAATATCCGCATCGCCAAGCTTGTCTTCCACGCCAAGGAAAGTCCCATCCGGACACGGGACGAAGTCTTCAATCTTGTATCTTCGTAGTCCAGGAGTCCGGCTGAAGGTATAGTCCGGCTACCCGAACACCCCCTAATCCAGGACTCCCTTAGTAACCCCTGAACCAGGCTTCAATGACGACGAGTCCGGCACGCAAATTGGCTTCGGCATTGCAAGGCAGGTTCCTCCTCCAAGTCCTTCATAGAAGATTGTAAACACCAAGAGTAGTGTCCGGCTCTGCAAAAATAAGCTTCCACATATTGCCATAGAGAGAATAATACTAACACAAATCAAATCTGCTGACGTATTCCGCAGTGCGTCATCACACTACAGCCAAGTCCTTCACTCGAATCGTTTTCACTCTTCCACCTCAGCGTGTTTTGCGAGGCGGTTTCCTTGGCACGTCTTGTCAAAGCAGAGATCGTGTGCCCCCCTTTTATGGGATTCTCATCAATACGGACGTGGGTAACCCAAACATGCCCGTTAGCATGTTTTCTTGATTAAAGGCGAGTCCCAAATGGTTACGGGGAGGGCTCCTGGTATTCAACCTTTTATAAAGGGACCAGGGCCTTACTCCTTTTCTCCAATCCCAAAACAAGTTCGCCCGTCGCCTCGAGTTCCAACACCCTAGGCTTCAGATTCCGGGCGCCTCAGACCTTCGACAATGTCCGGTTCCGACCTTCAAGGCCGATGGATGCCCTCCTCCGTCACGGAGGAGGACGTGCTAAAGTTGAGACAAGCTAAGTTCTTGACCGCCGAAATTTCGCATAGGTTGCCTGCTCAAAGGCAGGCTATTCCCAGTCCCCAGCCCGGTGAGAGCGTAGTGTTCATGTCTCACTTCCTTCGGGGGTTAGGCTTCCCGATGGATCCCATCGTGAGGGGGCTGCTGTTTTATTACGGGCTGGAATTTCATGACTTAGCTCCAGAGTCCATCCTCCACATTTCCTCATTCATCGTTGTGTGCGAAGCGTTCCTCCGTGTTACTCCTCACTTCGGATTATGGCTCAAGACTTTTGGAGTGGAGCCGAAGTTGATCGAGGGACGGCACGCAGAGTGCGGAGGCGCTGTCATAAGTAAGAATGCCGATGCTCCATGGCCCGAGGGCTCCTTTCAAGAGGAGCTCGGCTTGTGGCAACGAGAATGGTTCTATATCACCGCTCCCAGGAGCGCCAAGTGGGCGGCGCCTCCTGCCTTCCGCTCGGGTCCCCCATCATGGCTAGCGTCATGGGTCAACAAAGGATTAGATTGGGGGTTATCCAAAGACGTGCCCTTGTTGCAGGGCCGCATCAGGGATCTCTTAGAAAGAGACCTCAACCTGGTCAAGGTGACGCAGGTCATGCTGATTCGCCGAACACTGCCCGGCAAACGTCGCTCCCTTCGTCTGGGGGAGTTTAATCCGGAGGGACCACGAGCTCTCCATCATTTTATGGGCGCAACGCACGTGGAGATGTATAAACTGTTCTTCGGATCATAAATGATGTGTCCGATTTTACCGAGGACGCAGGCCTAAGCTGCAATCGCCCGGATACCAAAGTAAGTAACCTTGTGCCTGGACCTACTATCCATATAATCGTCATAAACTTGCCCCTAAAGGAGCTGTCCTTTTAAACATGAGTGGATAGCGAAGGCAAAGCTGATCAGGTGTCCGGCTCCCCTTCCCGAAACCAGGCCGGATCCCGTGCTTGTCAGGATGTTGAAGATAATGCCTTTGGAGGGAAGTAAGGGGAAGGACAAGGGAACTATGGCCTCCTCAAAGGAGGCTGCTCCAAAGGGAGGAACCGACAATTCCTCTCCCAAGGGGAAGAAGAGGGCCGCCTCTGACGACCCAGAGACCATGGCCCCGAAGCGGGGGAGAAAATCCTCGTCAGAGGATCCGACGCCGGGGAGTTCCTCGGCCAAACTACACCCTCAAAGGGATCAGCCCTCAAGTGAGCCGTAAGTAGAGAGAGGTTTTCCTTTTGAAGGATGAGAGAAATCCTTGATTTATATCTGAGAAGATTAACCGAAATTTTACCTTGTAGCTCGGACCTCAGCTCTTCTCAGCAGAGCTCGTCTTCGGGGGATCTTCCTCCGGAGATGATGGAGAGCGGGACGCCTCCCCCTGCCGTACCTCCTAGCGAGGCGGGCGACCCTGAGGTGTCGTCGAGGGGGGGTTTCTCTGAATCCGGCAGGGGCGGGAGATAGCTATGTGGCCCCCCAAGGCTCCCCGCATCCGGCCTTCGAAAGAGGCCATAGGACAAGTCCGGCACCGTCTGGTGCTCGGCCGAAGGAGCTAAAGATTCTGCTGGGGCGAGCTTCCATCTCAGAGGAGCACCGTGCATTGATGGGCACGGTGATTGAAAGGATTTCATCCGCAGAAAGCGGATTGCATGAGGCCGTCAAAAGTTTACTGACGGGTTTTGAGGTACGTTAGATAATGTAGACTTTTGTCAGTTGCGCATAAGTAAGGTGCGCCCTGTGTAGATAGTAGCCCCTGAGACTCTGCGCGTTGTCAAGAAATGATGGCACGCAGAGGATCATAATCCTAGGTCTAAGATGTTGCCTTTGAATGTAGGTGGCGAGGTGTCCGGAATCAAGCCTAACTGATGATGTGGCCGAACTAAAGCGGCAACTGGACGTGGCAGATGCCGACATCGCGCTTGTCAACAAGCGGCTTGATGAGGCTCAAGGTATGTAATTCTTCGGGCGACATCAGGTAAGAGGAGCTTCATGCTAGTGTCTTACAATGTGTGTGCTCGATGCAGATGGTACGGCCGCCGTGGAGAATCTTAGGGCAGAACTTGCCCGAGCTAAGGAGCAAGCCAGGAAAAGCGATGCGGCTGCCGAGAAGGCCCTTGAAGAGCTGAGAGCCGAACAGGCTGCTCATTGCCGAAGCAAGGAGGAGATGGCCAAAAAGTTAAAAAGCGCTACCGACCGTTGCAAACTTCTTGAAAAAGAAGACCAGGCAAAACAGACGGACTTAGAGAAGGCCATTGCCAATGCCAAGGACGCGCGCTCTGCGATGAGAGCTGCGAAGGCGGAGCTGCGTCAGGCCGAATAGATTGCGGCTGGAAAGCCCTTTATGCTGCGAAGGAAATTTTGTGATCCGAAGTTTGCTCTGTTGGACCGGATGTGGAGTGTGGAGGATACCTATCTGGACTTGGCAGCGAGTGCTGCTGATGCGACCGAACACTTTCAAGATCAGAAAGATCGCGAAGTGGAAAAGCTTTTCTGGTCGCAGTTTCACAATCCAGAGCGTCCACTGGCAGTGGATGATCGTTTGGCTCAACGGGCCGAACTGAATAGGTTGTCTGGACTCGCCATGAAGTATGTCATGGGTCACCTGTGGCCGGGGAGATCGGAGCCGAAGAGTTATTTCAGCTTGGTGCAGCAATTCCTTGATGCGATGCCGCGTATAAATGCAATGAAGAGGTCAGCATGCATAGAGGGCGCTAGGATGGCTCTTGCCCGTGTTAAGACATACTGGGCAGAGATGGAGACCACCGTTGTTGCGTCCCGAGATTCGGACAAAAGCCGAGTACCCTCCGAGCACTATTTTCAGGAAGTTCTTGAAGGTGCTCGTGTAATAGAGACACAGTGCCTGAAAGATGCTATGTTATGATAGCATATGTATTTATAAAGTAATATTTTTATAAACTATAGTGGCCTTTTTTATACTTGTGCCTCCAAGTATTGGGAACACCTCCTGTGCGGCCGTTTTAAGATATATATATATATATATATATATATATATAGAATCTGAAAGATGGCAGTCGTTGGCTTCAGCCCCCACTCACATAGTGCGGGGGTGCTCACAGAAGACGCATTTTCACACTTAACCCAACGTCTTGGTCCTACAAAGGAGGTGATAGCGCAGCGGGCCAGGCAACCGGACGATAATGCTTTAACACTTTCACTTAGCCATAGGAGTTTGACAATGAGACTCTTTAGGTAGCTCCTTGGTGGCAACTGCGCTCGTCCGAATTCGGGGCGCGTATGTGCCTGACCGGGAAGCGGCCCTTCGTTAAAGCGGACGAATCCGATAGATTCCGATAGGTCATCGAGTGGCTGACCAGTCTCACGCTACATCATGACAGTCAGTTTTCGGCTTTCTCTACTGAGGTGCTCGCCCGGCCGAACCGGGGGCACAATCGCAGTAGTTCTCCTGGTGCTACCTTAGCTGATAGAGCGGAACGTAAGGTAGCCGAACTCAGGAGCCGGGCAACCCAACATTTGACCAAAGACATGATTCGGAGCTGATGCATATAATGCCAAAACTCGCGACGCCGAACACTCCCTAAGGTGTTCGGTCTTTATGAGTGCGGGCAAAACAACACTCTTTATTAAAAAAGCCCCTAGTGTCCAGGTACGTGCAAAAATTCTGACGTGGCCACATGCCAAGACGCCAGCCTCCTCCTTGGTTATATCAGAAAGAAAAAACCAGGGGATGTGTAGCAATAAGAGACAGTAAAAAAGGTTTACGCAGGGTCTTAATCTAAAAAGAATCCTTTAGGACGGGTCCCTACTGCACGTCTACGCCTGTGTCTCCGTTGTGCCGTGTCCTGGACGGGCGCCACACGACATTCATCTATAAAAAAGAGGAACTGAGTTGAAAATGGGTCGTGCCGAAAAAGTTTAAAATAAGCAAAGTATAAAGTAAGATATATAAGATTGAGCTTTATTGTCTCTTATTGTATATGCGTGGAGCCCCTAGTGCGGGGGTATATGGCTTATGGGCCTGCATCAATGATGATTTTGCACCGAACTCGTCCATCCGCGTTCGTGGTCTTGAATGACCTATTTTGAAGTTTCTTTTGGCCGGTGAGGCCATTTTGCTGTGGGGCTGTCAAAGCGGCCGCACAGTCCTCCGCTTGGGGAGGCGCACTTTAGTGCTTCCCCTTCAAAGAGATGATGCCTCGTGGACCAGGCATCTTAAGCGTAAGAGATGCATAATGTGGTATTGCGTTAAAGCGAGCGAAAGCTTCGCGTCCCAGTAGTGCTTGAAAGCGACTTGAGAACGGGACGATATGGAAGGTCAGCTTTTCGCGGCGGAGGTTATCGGCAGAGCCGAATATGACTTTGAGCCGGAGAAAACCCATACAATGGGTGTCCAGACCAGGTATTACCCCTTGAAAGGAGGTTTTGCTGCGGCGGATTCTTGCTGGGTTTATTCCCATGTGCTGGATTGTATCCTGATATATCAGGTTTAGTCCACTGCCGCCGTCCATAAGGACATTTGAAAACTGGAGTCCGCCAATTATTGGATCGAGTATCAAGGCAGTCCAGCCTACATTCTTGATATTCCTAGAATAATCTAGCCGATCGAAGATGATCGGTTTTGACAACCAGTGGCAGGACCCTTTGGGCCGTGTGGTACGTACCTTTACGGGCGCTGCACGTTTTGTTATGTGAAGTGAGTTCACTGTTTTTACTTCTTGTGGGAAGTTCTTTTGTTTCCTGGTGCTCTGCTTTTGGGGTTCGTTCTCGTCTTCGCTTGGTGTGTCGAGCCCCTTGTGTTCGGCATTGAGTCTGCCGGATTGTTTGAAAACCCAACAGTCTCTATGGGTATGGTTAGCAGGCTTCCCGGGAGTACTGTGTATCTGACATATCCTGTCCAGTATTTTACTTAGGTTGGATGGATCGTCCCTGTTATCTTGGGGGCGATTTTTCCTGATTTTGTCGTGAGCCTTTGAATCCGGCATTGACTGTCGTGCTCTTCCGACTTTTGTCCTTAGTCCAGCGACGGTCCTTGTTGCGTCACGGTTTTCCGTTTCCATCCCTATTTTCGGATGTACTTGGGTTGCTGGGGCTGCACCTTGCCAACTAGCTGTCCTCCCCTGCACAAAAGCGGGTCATGAGGCTTGTTAGTGCGGCCATTGTTCTTGGCTTTTCTTGGCCGAGGTGTCTGGCGAGCCATTCGTCTCGGACGTTATGCCTGAAAGCTGTTAAGGCTTCGGCGTCCAGACAGTCGACTATCTGATTCTTTTTAGTGAGGAATCTATTCCAGAACTGCCGAGCTGATTCTCCGGGTTGTTGAGTTATGTGACTAAGATCGTCTGCATCCGGAGGGCGGACATAGGTCCCTTGAAAGTTTGCTCGGAAAGCATCCTCGAGCTCTTCCCAGCTTCCAATTGTGTTTTGGGGAAGGCTTTTAAGCCAATGCCGGGATGGCCCTTTAAGCCTAAGGGGTAGATATTTTATGGCGTGGAGATCATCTCCTCTAGCCATGTGTATGTGGAGGATATAATCCTCGATCCAGACTCCAGGGTTTGTTGTTCCATCATATGCCTCTATGTTTACGGGTTTGAATCCCTCTGGGAATTCATAGTCCAGGAACTCATCGGTGAAACATAGGGGGTGTGCGGCGCCCCTGTATTTGGGTGTGCCGGATTCTGATGATGGCTTCATAGCGTTGCTTACGAGAGCTTGCTTTCTTGGCCCATAAATGGACCTGACTGGGCCATGATGCGAATCCTTAAGTGGGTCGCATGCCGATTTAGGTGCGGCGCCGCTTGCCGCTTTATGGGGTTGTCTATCCGACCGTGTGGCTTTTTCATTTTTTGAATGCGAGGGCTCTAGGGCCTCTTCGTCGAATTCAGGCAGTAGCTTTCTTTTCGGATAGCTTTTAGTGCGGCGACTATCGCCGTACTTATCTGCGGTGTTGATTATTTTGCTCCATCTAATCCGGAGTGCGTCTTCCGCTATTTTTAGCTTCCGCTTCTGCTTCTTTAGGCTGCGTGCAGTTACAACAAGCCTCTCGTGGAGGTTCTTCTGCTCCATAGGTTTATTCGGCGTGAGGTCGTCCGGAATGCCGTTTTCGCCGGAGGGGGATGTTCGGCTTCTCTATCCGTGTTGCCCTATTCGGATGGTTGCTCTAAGGCCTGCTCGTCGTCTACCGGCTCGTCCTGCTCTATGGCTGGGTTTTTGTTGAGGCGGGGCTTGGGTCGGCGTTTACGCCGATGCTTTGATTGCTTTTCGGGGGGTCGATCTCCCGTCCCATCCCCTTTTTCCTCATTGTCGCTTCCTTTAGGGGTATCCACCATGTACACATCGTGAGATGAGGTGGCTTTCCAATGCCCTATGGGCATTGGTTCATCGGTATCTCCTGCATCGTCATCCATGCTGTCGATGTCTCCGGAGTCGAAGTTGAGCACATCGTTTAAATTGTCGACAGTGGCTACCAAGTGGGTAGTGGGTGGGCTTTGAATTTCTTCATCGTCCGTATCCCATCCTCGCTGACCGTAGTTCGGCCAGGGCTCTCCTGATAAGGAGAGAGTCTTGAGAGAGTTCAGGATATCGCCACAAGGCGAGTGCTGAAAGATGTCTGCGGCGGTGAACTCCATTATCGGTGCCCAATCGGATTCGATTGGCAGGGGCGCGGGGGGTTCGGATTCCGGGGAGGAGTCCGGATCCTCGGAGTCACGGGTTGTGCAGAGTGCGGGGCTAGCGTTCGTCTCGATCGCTTTCGGGATCGCAGCCCCCGAGGTGACGTCCAACCGTTCATCCTCAATTGGTGCAATAGGCTCCGAGTTAGGGGTCGGAGCCGATGCGTGTGCGGCCTCCAGGACACTGTCCGGGGGCAGAGCTAGATCATGCCCCTCGAGATTGTGCGGCGCGCTTGGCCGTGGCTCGAGCCCGTCGAAGATCAAGTCTCCGCGGATGTCAGCCGTGTAGTTTAAGCTTCCAAACCTGACTTGATGGCCAGGGGTGTAGCTTTCGATCTGCTCCAAGTGGCCGAGCAAATTGGCCCGCAGAGCGAAGCCGCCGAACACGAAGATCTGTCCGGGGAGAAAAGTCTCACCCTGGACCGTATCGTTGTTGATGATCAAAGGAGCCATCGGGCCTAAAGGCGACGACACAGAGGAACTCTCAATGAAAGCACCAATGTTGGTGTCAAAACCGGCGGATCTCGGGTAGTGGGTCCCTAACTGTGCGTCTAGGCCGGATGGTAACAAGAGGCAGGGAACACGATGTTTTACCCAGGTTCGGGCCCTCTTGATGGAGGTAAAACCCTACGTCCTGCTTGATTAATATTGATGATATGGGTAGTACAAGAGTAGATCTACCACGAGATCAAGGAGGCTAAACCCTAGAAGCTAGGCTATGGTATAATTGTTGTATATGGAGTTGATTGCCTACGGACTACAACCCTCCGGTTTATATAGACACCGGATAGGGTTAGGGTTACATAGAGTCGGTTACAATGGTAGGAGATCTTGAATATCCGCATCGCCAAGCTTGTCTTCCACGCCAAGGAAAGTCCCATCCGAACACGGGACGAAGTCTTCAATCTTGTATCTTCATAGTCCAGGAGTCTGGCTGAAGGTATACTCCGGCTACCCGAACACCCCCTAATCCAGGACTCCCTCAGTGGTTCACACTTTATTCATGGTGCTTTCTGTAAGATGCTTCCTAAGTATGATGTTAACCATAGAATTGCATCACCTTATCATCCTCAGTCTAGTGGTCAAGTTAAACTTAGCAATAGAGAAATAAAATTAATTTAGTAAAAGACTGTTAATAGGTCCAGGAAGAATCGGTCTAAGAAATTAGATGATGCAGTTTGGCCTTATAGAACAACATATAAAAATCCTATGGGAATGTCTCCTTATAAAATGGTTTATGGAAAAGCTTGTCATTTGCCTCATGAGTTAGAACATAAAGCATATTGGGAAGTTAAAGAACTCAACTATGATTTCAAACTTGTTGGTGAAAAGAGGTTATTTGATATAAGCTCCTTAGATGAATGGAGAATCCAAGCATATGAAAATGCAAAGTTATTCAAATAAAATGTTAAAAGATGGCATGACAAAAGAATTCAAAAGCGTGAGTTTAAAGTTGGAGAATATGTTCTTTTGTACAACTCTCGTTTTAGATTTTTTTTTGCAGGAAAGCTCCTCTCGAAATGGGAAGGCCCATACATCATCGAGGAGGTTTACCGGTCTGGAGCCATCAAATAAATAACTCCAAAGGTACTAAACCGAAGGTTGTCAATGGGTAACGAATAAAGCATTATATCTCAGGTACGCCTATCAATGTTGAAAGTAATATTATCCAAACTTTGACACCGAAAGAACACATAAAAGAGTCCTTTTGGAACACTCCAGAATCATGAAAATAAAGAGGTACGTGATACGGTAAGTAAACAGACTCCGAAAAATCTGCAAAAATATTTTTTATCAGTTTTGGAATATTTTAAAATTTTGGAAATACAGAAACTTCCATGAAGCGTCCCCTAGTGGGCACAAGACGTGGTGCGCCGAGGTGGGTTGTGCCCACTGTCAGTGTCAAAACCGGCGGATCTTGGGTAGGGGGTCCCGAACTGTGCCTCTGAGGTTGATGGTAACATGAGATAGGGAACACAATGTTTACCCAGGTTCAGGCCCTCTCGATGGAGGTAAAACCCTACGTCCTGCTAGATTAATATTGATGAGTATGGGGGTTACAAGAGTTGATCTACCATGAGATCGTAATGGCTAAAACCCTAGAAGTCTAGCCTATCTGATTATGATTGTCTTGTCCCTCTACAGACTAATCCCTCTGGTTTATATGGACACCAGAGGGGACTAGGGTTGTACAAAGTCGGTTACATAGAAAGGAAATAGTACATCCGGCCGCCTAGCTTGTCATCCATGCAAAGGAGAGTCCTATCCGGACACGGAAGAAAGCCTTCTATATTGTATCTTCATGACCCAATAGTCCGGCCCATGTCAACAGTCCGGACACCCGAGGACCCCCATCCAGGACTCCCTTAGTATCCCCTGAACCTGGCTTCAATGACGAGGTGTTCGCAGCACAAATTGTCTTCGGCATTGCAAGGCGGGTTCCTTCCCCGAATACTCCGACGAATATAGTCTTTGAACAACGACTGTGTCCAGATCTGCAAAACAAGTACCACACACCGTCGTAGAGAGTATAATATTTCACAACTCCCATGTGCTGACAGCTTTTTGTAACATGACATCATGTCCCTTATTTTGAACCGTTTTTCGGCCTGCCGCTTTGTATTTTGAGATGCGGTTTTATTGGCACGAGATCCTCATAAATACGAGTATGGGTAATCCAACTGTGCCGACTGCACGACCCCTAGGGAATAGGCGAGTTTCATGGCAAGTGGGTAGGCGTTTGATATTCACCATCTTTATAAGGAGATAAGGATTCATCTCTTCCACCCACGCCTTCTCTCCTTCCGTCTACCCATTCTCGAGCTCCAGCGCCCAAGTTCTCATCTTTCCTCCCCCAAGAAAGCACTCCAACCATGTACGGAGCGCAGGGCAAGTGGATGGCCTCCACCGTCAAGGATAAGGACATCACCCAACTTCGGGAGGCCGGATATTTGTCCAGGGAGATCGCCCATCGGCTTCCTTCTAAGGGACAGATCATCCCCACTCTGGAGCCCCATGAGAGGGTCGTGTTCATCCCTCATTTTGTCCACCGGCTAGGGTTTCCTCTTCACCCATTCGTTTGCAGACTCATGTTCTACTATGGGCTGAACTTCCATGATTTGGCCCCCAATTCCTTCCTCACCATCTTGGCGTTTATCATCGTGTGTGAGGCCTTCCTCCGCATCCCTCCCCACTTCGGACTGTGGCTGAAGACCTTTAATGTGAAGCCGAAGGTGGTGGGTGGCGAACACGCAGAATGTGGAGGCACCATGGTGAGAAAAATGTCCAACATCCCGTGGCCCGAAGGCACCTTCGTGGAGACCGTCAAAGGGTGGAAGAAGTTGTGGTTCTATGTCACTGAGCCCCGCGACGCTACCTGGGCCCCGGCTCCCGAATTCAAATCCGGGGCCCCAACGCAGCTTACCTCCTAGCAGGAGAAGGGCCTGGATTGGTCTTCGTCGGATGAGTTGACTGCGCTTCAGACGCGCATCAGGAGTATGATGGACAAGAATGTCAAGCTCGTCGATGTGATTTAGGTGATGCTAATTCGCCGGATCCTTCCATGCCAGAACCAGGCTTGCCATCTATGGAAGTTCAATCCGGCCAAGCACAAGACCCTGCGACACTTCTTCGGAACTACGCACGAGGAGATCTGGAAGGTGCTCTTCAAGGCCAACGAGACGTGGCCAGAGACAATTGAGGACTGCGGACACGATCTGGCCCATCTCGCCAGTTCGGTAAGTATTCCATGCTTCATGGCGTATCTCTTTCTGGCTTGCTCAAGGAGGGTGTCCCAACTTTCCTATTTTTCCTTTTCAGGGTTGGACGAAGAAGGCGGAGCGGATTCGGTGTTCGGCTCCGCTGCCCGAGGAACCAGCCATCCCACTTTTGACGAAGATGATGGTTCCGGCGCCCTACGTGGAGCTGGAGATGAAGGCCAAAAAGAAGGCCAAGGGGACCAGAGGAGGCCTCCGTCCCAAGGGTACTTCGGACGCGGCGTCCGAAGATGCCGAAACTCACTCCGTCACCAAAGACGACGACGAGGAGGAAGAGGAGGAAGAAAGCAACTTCCCCCTCCCCGAGGGGGGGAAGAAGAGGGTGGCCTCCAAAGATCTGGAGGCGGAGGCGTCCAAGAAGGGAAAGGCTTCCCTCACGGATAGCTCCGCATGGGACGTCGATAGCAGCCCAGAGCGCCGCCCTCGAAACAAGTACCTGGCCGAATCGTGAGTATCCGAAGACCCTGAAGTATTCATACATCCTCCTCTTTCACCTCATAATTCTAACATGTTGAATCATGCATTTGCAGTCCGGATCGTTCCGCCCTCGAGCGATCCCTGTCTACGGGGAACTTGCTGGATCCGAAGGTGATGGACAGCGGGTCCCTTCCAACGGCCTCCTCTCCCAAGGCTACGGACGACGCCGAGCTATTGTCCCGAAGGACCCCCGGCCAGGGAGAGACGCAGGAGGTCGTCAAGACGACGCCAGAGGGCGAGACCTCGGGCGCCGAACACATGGGGGAGCATATCCCCATGGAGACCGGCGGTGGGGGTTATGTCCAATTTGGCCCCCAGCCGAATGCGGTCCGAGAGACCTATACGGCTCCGGAATCCGGCGAGCAGCCTCCTTCATTGGAAGGAGGTGTGCCCATTCCACCGGTGACCTCTGTCCAACCAAAGGTGCCGGATACTCTACTGGAGGCGCTTTGAAGCACTTCCATCATTGAGGAACACCGTACCCTCATGGGTGTGGTGATTGAGAAGATTCAGTCAGCGAAGAGTGGACTGGCCGAAGCCTGTGCGAGCCTTGTAACATGCTTTGAGGTAATCGTTGCTTTTATGTGAAAATAAAGTTATAGTATAGATAGTAGCCCCTGAGACTCTGTTCGGTGTTCGGAAAGAAAAGCCGAACATAGGATCAAATAGCTATTCGCAGGAAACTAATCATACATGTCTTTGTTAATAAGCAGGCGTCGCTGCTGGCTGTGACTTCTCATGCTGCCGAACTCTCCGGACTGAAGCAGAAGCTGGAACGGACCGAGGAAGAGCTCGGCCATGCGAAAAACCAGCTGGAGAATACCCAAGGTATGCAATGATATTGTGTATGTCCGGAAGGGGTGAATAATGTAAGCTGATCACAGTGCCATGACATTTTATTAGGGGCGGCAATTGAGGTAGAGGCCCTCAAAAAGCCTCATGTGATGCTCCCACATCATCAAGTGAGAAACAAGCCTTCAATAAAGAATTGAGCCTAATGGTGAAGAACTTCAACAAGTTCTACAAGAGTAGAAGCAAGGAGAGAAGTTCCAAGTCAAGGTCCTACAATGACAAAAGATCTTCGAGTCATGAACGTAATTGCTACAATTGTGGAAGACCCGGACACTACTCCAATGAGTGTATGGCTCCCTACAAAAGAAGAGATGATTCTCCCAAAGAACAAGTAGAAGAGAAGAATCACCACCAAGAGAGAGAAGGAGTAGAGATGACCATTATGAACGAAGAACATCACAGAGAAGCAAGGATTCGAAAAGGAAGGACAAATCTTCAAGGAGCTACACAAAACGAAGACATCAAGCTCATTTTGGTGAATGGGTATCTAGATCCGACTCCGTCAGTCACTCCGAGAGAAGTTATCACTCCAACTCCAAATATACTCAAGATGAAGGTGTTGTTGATCTAGCACTTGTGTCAACCAACTCCTACGACATATTTGAGTCACCAAATGAAGGAATTGGAAGATGCTTCATGGCTAAAGGCCCAAAGGTATCACACGTTGAGTATGTTGATTTCAATAGTGATGAAGATGATTTGCTAGGTGATGATGATTTAATTGTTGACAATTCTAGTGATGAAAACTATGATGAACTTGCTATTAATCATGCTAATCAAGATAAAACGAATGACGATGATAAGAAGGAGATTGCTCGTCTAACTAAAGAACTAAACACTCTTAAGTTAGCTCATGAAACTACCTTGGAAAATCATCGAGAGCTTTTAAAGACTCATGAAAAGTTACGCTTTGAAAAGCTCAACCTTGAGAGAGAGCATGGGTTCTTAAAAGCGATCAATGATGATCTTCGCAAGAAAAGTTCTTCTTACATTGCCAAGCGTTTATCTTGTCTACTTACATTCCACAAGTTAAATCTAGCAACAAGAGTAAGAAAGATTCTTCTTCTAGTAGTAACAATAATCATGCTAAATCCAATGTTTTTGCTTCTAGTAGTTCTCTTGATTCCACTAATGATTCTCTTAGCCAAGTTACACTTGAGAAATAAAATAGCTTATTGAAGGGAATTATAGAGAAAGGTGTTTACAAGAGCCTTGACGAAACTAAGCAATTTGAGGAAATTGTACGCAAGCAAGGAAGGCACCGGAAGAATCAAGGAATTGGTTTTGAACGAAGGTTCAATGCCAATGGAGTTGAGTGGGAAGAAGATCAATACCCCAAGATGAAGTTTGTTCCTCAACAAGAGAAGTATGTAACGCCCTCGATGCGGCTATAGCTCCCACGTGTCGAGGCACGACTTAGAGACATAACCGCATTGAAAGCAATGTCGCAAGTTAGGCAATCTTCACAACATCCCATGTAATATAGATAATAAAAGGGGAGATACATAGTTGGCTTACACTCGCCACGTCAATCAAAGTACATAAATAGCATTACAACATTCAAACACTCATGGCCCGACTACGGCGCCAAAATAAAAGATAACCCAACATGCGACACGGTCCCGATCACCCCAACTGGGCACCACTACTGATCATCAGGGAAAGACACGTAGTAATGGCGTGAGTCCTCGTCGAACTCCCACTTGAGCTCAAGCGCGTCATCTGGAACGGAATCATCAGGCCCTGCATCTAGTTTGGAAGTAATATGTGAGCCACAGGGACTCAGCAATCTCACAGCCTCGCGATCAAGACTATTTAAGCTTAATAGGTAAGGCAAGGTAAAGTATGTGGAGCTGCAGCAAGCGACTAGCATATATGGTGGCTATCCTGTTCGCAAAAGAGAGCGAGAAGAGGAGGCAAAGCGTGAGCGAGTAACTAAAGAACATCCTGCGGCAAGAATTACTCCAACACCGTGTTCACTTCCCGGACTCCGCTTAGAAGAGACCATCACGGTAACTCACACCATTGATTCATTTTAATTAAATTAAGGTTCAAGTTATCTACAACTGGACATTAACAAATTCCCAACTGTCCATAACCGCGGGCACGGCTTTCGAAAGTTCAAATCCCTGCAGGGGAGTCCCAACTTAGCCCATGACAAGCTCTCACGGTCAACGAAGGAATAGACCTTCTCCCGAGACATTCCGATCAGACTCGATATCCCGGTTCTACAAGACACTTCGACAAGTTAAAACAAGTCCAGCAACACCGCCCGAATGTGCCGACAAATCCCGATAGGAGCTGCACATATCTCGTTCTTAGGGCACACTCAGATTGTCTTAACTTCCGGTAGGCCAGCCCAGAGTTGCCCCTGGTGGCCACCGGCGGCTGACGAGTTGGACCAACACTCAGAGGAGCACTGGCCCGGGGGGGTTTAAAATAAGATGACCCTCGGGCTCCGGAAACCCAAGGGAAAAAGAGGCTAGGTGGCAAATGGTAAAACTAAGGTTGGGCATTGCTGAAAAAGCTTTAATCAAGGCAAACTATCAAGGGGTTCCCATTATCACCCAACCGCGTAAGGAACGCAAAATCCGGGAACATAACACCGATATGACGGAAACTAGGGTGGCAAGAGTGGAACAAAACACTAGGCGAGAGGCCGAGCCTTCCACCCTTTACCAAGTATATAGATGCATTAAGATAACATGGCGATATAATGATATCCCAACAAGTAAATAATGTTCCAACAAGGAACGGTCTCCAATCTTCACCTGCAACTAGCAACGCTATAAGAGGGGCTGAGCAAAGCGGTAACATAGCCAATCAACGGTTTGCTAGGACATGGTGGGTTAGAGGTTTGACGTGGCAATTTGGGAGTCATGATAAGCAAGTGGTAGGCATCGTAGCATAGGCATAGCAAAAGAGCGAGCATCTAGCAAATCAAAGATAGTAGTGATTTCGAGGGTATGGTCATCTTGCCTGCAAAGTTGTCAGAGTTGACTGGATCCTCGAAAGCAAACTCAACGGGCTCCTCGTTAGCGAACTCGTCTCCCGGCTCTACCCAAACAAGACAAACACGCAACAAGGACACAATCAACCACGTGCAAGGCTCAAACAATATGATGCAAAGATGGTATGCTATGCGGGATGCAATAAGTGATGCATATGCAAGATTTGGCAAGGAATGAATGAACCTGGCCTCAACTTGTAAATCCAAGTGTGCCACTAGAAAGATGAGATGAAATCACTTGAAAACGATATAAAGAACGCCGGAATCGGAGTTACGGTTTGGAAATGGCAAGCAATTCAAATATGACCATGTTCTGCGATTTATAGCAAGTAGCCATCTAAATGCAACAATATGAACATGCTACAGCACCCAAACATGACAACAAAATCCATGGCAGGGATCCATTCATGAAGCTTAACAAAAGACTAGCACTGAGCTACGGCCAAATCATCCATTAACAGGTTCAAACAAGCATGGCAAAAATGCATTTGGTAAACAGATCTCAGACTTAGTGAAATTAACACTTGTCTGGAATTTCAGATCAGATAGCACTCTTTGGAGCATGTAAAACTATATGCTACATGACCTGAACATGGCAAAGTAAAGCATGGCATGGATCTACTCAAAGAGCTTAACGAAAGTCCCTTAGTGACCTTGATCCAAAAGGGATCAGAAAATACATTTGCAGGCATGTGAACATGGCAAAAACATAATCAGTTCTCAGACTTAGTGAAAACTGGAGTATGCTGAAACAGATATCAAGTAGGCATGTTTACGAGCTCGAAGCACTCACTACAGAGCAAGTCATGACAATCTAAGCATGCACCCATCAAGAGTACACAAAATACAAGCTAGACATGGCAAGAACAATAACATAGCATGCACGGATCAACTACAACATCCTCGGCAAAATTGCTAACAAGTAGACAATCTGCCCAGATTCACGAAATGACAAAAGTAGAGCTCGATTGACTCAAGCTAGGGTGCTCCAAAATTGCAAACAAAGACATGGATGGATAGAGCACTACAAGATTAACAAAACATCCTTACTGATCATCCTCAAAAGAGGCACGGATCACTAGGAATCAACATGAACATATGGCATATTGAGATAAACAGCTCAAGGACTTAGTGGAAATGCTAAGTCCCTGAAATCAGCATTAACGAATGCACCACTTTGCAAGCTTGTGCTAGTCACCACACACATAACAAAAACACATGGGTTGCACCTCTGGAAAGATGGCAAAACATATAACAAAACTCATGAAGAGCTCAGGGGCATATCATGCACACAATAATCATGGCAAAAATGACAAATATCTAATTGGAGCAGCAGATCAAACAATTATCTCAAATAGCATTCTTCTAACAGCATTTCGGGCATCAAGATGAACTCAAATGAAAATGATGCAATGAGATGAAATGATGTACTCTCTGAGATGAACATTTTGATATGCTATATGCCCAAAACGGAGCTACGGATGCGGAGTTACGATGCGATGAACAAGGCAATAAAATTAGGGTTTCGTGGCAAAAAGTCAACCGAGAGGAGTTTTCAGATCTGAGATCTGGTTGCACTGTAGCTGCTCGAGGAAGAGGTCGCCGGCAATGGAGCCGTGGTGGCCGGAGACGTCGAGGTCGTCGCCGGACTTGGAGGGGGGCTCGCCGGAGGGGGGTCGCCGGACTTGCCGGCGCTCGCCGGACTTGGCGAGGAGGAGGAGGCGGCACGGGGCGACGAGGGCTTGCTGCGGCGAGGAGCGCGGGGCAGCTCGGGCCCGGTCGGGCGGCGGGAGGGCCCGGCCTGGGCCGACGGGACTGAGGCAGCGAAGTGGTCACGCCCGGGCCAGGTGGCGTCGCCTGGTTGGTCGGCGGTGGGATGTCCAGCGGCGGGCGGACGTTGTCCGGCCGCGCGGATGGAGCGGGGCTAGGGTTTGAAAGAGGGGATCCGGGATTTCGAGGAGGGGTCTATTTATAGGCATAGAGGGAGCTAGGAGTGTCCAAATGAGGTGCGGTTTTCGGCCACGCGATCGTGATCGAACGCTCTAGATGATGGAGAGGGTTTTGGTGGGTTTTGGGCCAAAATGGAGGGGTGTTGGGCTGAAAAACACACGAGGCCTTTTCGGTCTCTCGGTTAACCGTTGGAGCATCAAACGAAGTCCAAATGGTACGGAACTTGACAGGCGGACTACCGGTAGTAAACCAAGGCCGCTTGGCAAGTCTCGGTCCAATCCGGAAATTTTTAATCCCCACACACTAAAGAAAGGTAGAAATGACCACCGGAGGAGAACGGAGCGCCGGAATGCAAAACAGACAACGGGGAAAATGCTCGAATGCATGAGATGAACACGTATGCAAGTGCAATGCACATGATGACATGATATGAGATGCATGACAACGACAACAACACACGGAGACAAAAACCCGAACCCGAGAAAATAAAATAACTTAACGCCGAAAACGGCAAGAGTTAGAGTACATATTGGGTAAATCATATCCGGGGTGTTACAAAGTATGATCCAACTTCTTTCCAAGGAACACAAGCTCAAGATGATCTTCCACCACAAGACCACAAGCAAAAAGGTAAGGACAAGCTTCAAGTGGAAATTGATGCATTTGAAGAAGCTCCCAAGGACTTGGTCAAGTGGTTTCCCAAGACTACATCAAGTTCCACTTCATCAAGTACGACTACAACTCCATGGATTCCCATCAAGATGGTGTGGATCCCGAAGAAAAAAACTAGAGAGTTCTTGAGGGTGACTTCGCCAACATACTTCACTCATATCTTTTGGCAAGGACATGTGCGAACAACTTCCATATCTTGCACTAGTTCAAGGAGTCACAAACCCTCTTGTTAGTAAGACAAGGGACAAGGTAACCTAATGCTTTCATGGACATCATCTTATGTGAACATCACTCTATGTATGTGGATATCCTTGTTTGTTCCTTGTGGGACTAACCTGTGTAGGTATTGAAAGTGCAACTCACTCCAATGGATTGCTCCAAATGATCTACATCAACATTGAGCATCTACATCTTGAACACCTACATGAAGTCATCATCGACAAAACCCAAGGTTAGTTCATCCCTCATAGGGGGGATATCACATCTAGGGGGAGCTTTACTCTAATCAATTGAGCTAAAGCAACTCTGATGGTGTGAACACAACAATGCTTTATGTAAAAGTGGCAACCCCACTTGTGCTTAAACGATGAGTATGACCTACGATTAAATGTTCTCATTTGACTCCTCAGTCAATATACTCATATATAGATGACCTAGTCATCGCCAATTGCTTGATAGATGCTAGAGTGTCTGTGCATGCTTTGCCACATATTTCATTTGCCATTTTATTGTGTGAGCATGTTGGTTGCATATTTTATTCATTCAAGGACATCCACTCATTGTTTTGATTGTTTGGCATTTTTATCTTTTGCCAAGTGGATGGAAAAAAATGCCTAAGAACTCCCTCTAGCTATCTATGCTTTTCTCGTCTCAAACTCTGTTCATGCTACATCATAAAGTTTGATCAAGTCAGATTCGAACCACTTTGTGTGAGGAGCACTAGGAGTCCCCGATTCGTCATAGACTTAAACTTCCAAAACATCTTTGTGCATTTTGGTATGACCGAGTCATCCACTTCGGTCACACCGAGTTCACTAAGTTGATCTAGGTTTTCCATCTCGGTGCAACCGATTTGAACTTTTCGGTCACACCGAGTTGCAGTGACCGCTCGTGATTCTGCATCTCGGTGCCACCGAGTTGTTCCACTCGGTCACACCGACATGGTCGGGATATATATACCCACGGGTGAGATTTTGGAAATTTCTTCAAACTCCTCACCCCGCGCGTGTGTCATGCTCTGCCTCCTCGGGTCTCTGGATCGTCTCCTTGCCGCCAGCGTCCCGTTGCTGGTTTCCATCGCCGTCAACGGAAATCTGCTCCGCCATTGCCGCCGTAGCGAACCTCCGCCGAACTAGGGTATGGGTTCGACTCAATGTGCTAATTCCTTAACTCTGATTCATAACACATTACTTTGCCATGATCATGACCACGTATGCAAACAATCCATCCACTCAAAACTTCCTTTAGGTTAGATTGGATTTGAAAATTTAGGGTTAGGTCTCCGCCGAACTCATCTCAGACCGACCGAGTTGTAGAAATTGGTCTCACCGATTTGGTCTAGGCCATAGCACATGCATTTTCAGTCTGACCAAAAATTGCAAATCGATGTGACCGAGTTCAATTCTCTGTGAAACCCTAGCTATCTTGGTGCCACCGAACTGTGACTCGGTCTGACCGAGTTCACTGGTTTAGGTTCCAAAAGCTGCTTCGGTATCACTGAGTTTATCAACTCGATAGCTCCGAAATGCTTTCTGTGGAGAACTAAAACTAAGTTTTTGACTCATCTGTTTTACAAAAACTCTGCACTTTGTGATGCTCATCCACTCTACCTCATCTACATCTATTCACAGGGTTTGCTGTTAGTGATTGCCAAGATGTCTGACCAGAGTGACAGTCAGAATAGATATGAAGAACATGTGCAATTTAGTGAGGGTTCGGATCCCTCAAGCAGCTATGATGAGGGCAGTATAAGCACACGTAGTAACTTGCCCAAGGCAGCCACTAGAGCAAGGAAGAAGAGAACCTCAGACTCTGAGGATGAAGACTATGTGGCTGTTGAGGATGAGGCCACCTCAAAGAAGAAAGTCTTGAAGAAGGAATATGGGTCAGCTGCTACAACAAAGCCAGGGATGCACAAGAAGGCACCTGCCAAGAGAATGCCAACATCCAAGCCTAGGAAAGCAGCCTTGGAAGAAACTATGGAGTTCACTCTTGAACCCAAAGAGGCTGGAGAAGGCAAGAAAAGAAAAGAGAGGGTCAAGAAGACCACTGCCAGAGTCCTAGGGAGATCATCCATGTTTAAGGATCCCGCGGAAGAAGAGGAAGAGGATCAAGAACTCACATATATTCATGAAAACATAACAGGTTTAGATCTGAAATCATGGCACTCGGGCCCTAGTGACAAGCATTAAGCATAGCAAAGTCATAGCAACATCAATCTCAGAACATAGTGGATACTAGGGATCAAACCCTAACAAAACTAACTCGATTACATGATAAATATCATCCAACCCATTACCGTCCAGCAAGCCTACGATGGAATTACTCACGCACGGCGGTGAGCATCATGAAATTGGTGATGGAGGATGGTTGATGATGACGACGACGACGGATTCCCCTCTCCGGAGCCCCGAACGGACTCCAGATCAGCCCTCCCGAGAGAGTTTAGGGCTTGGCGGCGGCTCCGTATCGTAAAACGCAATGAATCCTTCTTCTTTATTTTTTTCTCCCTGAACACGAATATATGGAGTCAAGGTTGAGGTCGGTGGAGCTCCAGGGGGCCCACTAGGCAGGGGGTGCACCTAGGGGGGCCAGGCGCGCCCCTACCCTTGTGGCTAGGGTGTGGGCCCCTGGCCTTGATTCTTTGCCAGTATTTTTTATTATTTCCAAAAATAATTTCCATGGAGTTTTAGGTCATTCTAAGAACTTTTGTTTCTGCACATAAATAACACCATGGCAATTCTGCTGAAAACAGCGTCAGTCCGGGTTAGTTCCATTCAAATCATGCAAGTTAGAGTCCAAAACAAGAGCAAAAGTCTTTGGAAAAGTAGATACAACAGAGACGTATCAACTCCCCCAAGCTTAAACCTTTGCTTGTCCTCAAGCAATTCAGTTGACAAACTGAAAGCGATAAAGAAAAACTTTTACAAACTCTGTTTTCTCTTGTTGTAAATATGTAAAGCCAGCATTCAAGTTTTCAACAAATATTATGAACTAACCATATTCACAATAACTCTTAGGTCTCATATTTACTCATATCAATGGCATAATCAACCAGCGAGCAATAATAATAAATCTCGAATGCCAACACTTTCTCAAAACAATGTAATATGATATAATAAGATGGTATCTTGCTAGCCCTTTCTAAGACCGCAAAACATAAATGCAGAGCACCTTTAAAGATCAAGGATTGACTAGACATTGTAATTCATGGTAAAAGAGATCCAGTCAAGTCATACTCAATGTAAACTAATAGTAATGAATGCAAATGACATCGGTGCTCTCCAAATGGTGCTTTTTAATAAGAGGATGATGACTCAACATAAAAGTAAATAGATAGGCCCTTCCCAGAGGGAAGTAGGGATTTGTAGAGGTGCCAGAGCTCGATTTTGAAATAGAGGTGAATAATATTTTGAGCGGTATACTTTCATTGTCAACATAACAACCAAGAGATGGCGATATCTTCCATGATACACACATTATAGGCGGTTCCCAAACAGAATGGTAAAGTTTATACTCCCCCTCCACCAACAAGCATCAATCCCTGGCTTGCTCGAAATAACGAGTGCCTCCAACTAACAAGAGTCCTGAGGGAGTTTTTTGCAATTATTTTGATTTGATTTGCATAAATCATGGGACTGGGCATCCCGGTGACCAGCCATTTTCTCGTGAGTGAGGAGCGGAGTCCACTCCTCTTGAGAATAACCCGCCTAACATGGAAGATACGGACAACCCTAGTTGATACATGAGCTATTCGAGCATACAAAACAGAATTTTTATTTGAAGGTTTAGAGTTTGGCACATACAAATTTACTTGGAACGGCAGGTAGATACCGTATATAGGTAGGTATGGTGGACTCATGTGGAACAACTTTGGGGTTTTTATGGGATTGGATGCACAAGTAGTATTCCCGCTTAGTACAGGTGAAGGCTAGAAAAAGACTGGGAAGCGACCAGCTAGAGAGCAACAATAGTCATGAACATGCATTAAAATTAATCAACACCTAATGCAAGCATGAGTAGGATATAATGCACCATGAACATAAATATCATAGAGGCTATGTTGATTTTGTTTCAACTACATGCGTGAACATGTGCCAAGTCAAGCCACTCGAATCGTTCAAAAGAGGATACCACCCTATCATACCACATCACAACCATTTTAATAGCATGTTGGCACGCAAGGTAAACCATTATAAGCTCCTAGCTAATTAAGCATGGCATAAGCAACTATAATCTCTAATTGTCATTGCAAACATGTTTATTCATAATAGGCTGAATCAAGAACGATGAACTAATCATATTTACAAAAACAAGAGAGGTCGAGTTCATACCAGCTTCTCCCATCTCAATCAGTCCATCATATATCGTCATAATTGCCTTTCACTTGCACGACCGAATGATGTGAATAATAATAACAGTGCACGTGCATTGGACTAAGCTGGAATCTGCAAGCATTCAATAAACAGGAGAAGACAAGGCAATATGGACTCTTGGTTAAATCAACAATAATACATATAGGAGTCACTTCAACAATTTAATCATGGTCTTCTCCTATCGTCCCCCAAACAAAAGAAATAAAACTATTTACACGGGAAAGCTCCCAACAAGCAAAAGAAGAACATGAAATCTTTTTGGGTTTTCTTTTTAATTACTACTACAAGCATGGAAATTAAAACTGGCTAAAAGCTACAACTAAATTTTTTTATTTTTCTTAAGGGTTATCAAACACACAAGAAGAAAGCATAAAAAGAAAATAAACTAGCATGGATATTACAATGAAAAAGTATGAGCACCGACAACTAGTAATGAGTGTGTGAACATGAATGTAATGTCGGTGGGAAATACGTACTCCCCCAAGCTTAGGCTTTTGGCCTAAGTTGGTCTAATGCCATGGCTGGCCTGGCGGATATCCAAAGTTGTAGTTGGGGTCGTACCGAGATGCAGCAGTCATTGCATCGTGGGCTGCAGCTTGGAGGCGAGCTATCTCAGCCCTCCTCTTATACTCTTCCGCCTCCTCTCTGGTTATAAAATATCTCCCTTTTGCCTGAAAGTCAAAGAAAGTAGAAGCAGGGAGAGCAATGTGATAGGTGTGTCGTCTGTCAAAGATTAGTCGGTACTGGAGGAACTGATCGTTCCTCTCAACAAAATGATGACGAACCATAGCTTGATAATCCAAATAAGCGGGAGGCAATTCAATATCATCCTCACATATGGTTATACCAAGAAAATTAGCTATACGGGTTGCATAAATCCCACCAAAGAAATCTCCATTAAATCTATTATGATGCAACCTACGTGCAATAATGGCTCCCAAATTATAAGATTTATCTCCTAACACAGCACTCCTAAGAATACTGAGGTCAGGGACACACATGTGACATGCTTCATCTTTACCATTTATGCACCTAGTTATGAAGAGAGCGAAATAATGTATAGCAGGAAAATGAATGCTCCCCATGGTAGCTTGTGCTATATCTCTAGATTCCCCCACAGTTATATTAGCAAGAAAATCTCTAAATTCAGATTTGCGAGGTTCACTAGCACTACCCCATTGTGGAAGTTTGCAAGCAGTGGTAAAATCCTCTAAGTCCATAGTATAAAAAATTTCATAAAGATCAAACAGGACATTTTGAGAATTGCGTGAAGTGAAAATTCAAACCTCCTCAACAAGGAACTAGTGAGATAGTGGTACTGGCGGCACTTTTCTGCCTCGAAGCTCACAAGATCGGCGTTACGCAAGTATGCGTTAAATTCTTCCTTAATTCCAGCTCGATCCATGAAGTCCTCTAAAGGCCATTCACAAGGCCGCACTGAAGCGTCCCTTGGCGGCTCATCATCAGCATCACGCATTGCAAGCCTGGGTCCTTGTTTCCTCGAAGAACCACCTTGGTACATTTTCCTAAGCATATTTTTTTTCTCTGAAAAATTTCTGAAATTTTTAGTAACTTCAAATAAAAGTAAACCAAACTCAACAAAATTGATAGCAAGTACTCCTACAAGTGCCTAGAGCCTATATCATGCATTAGAACTACTTGGAACCATATAAATTTGACATGCAAGCTCAAGAACATGGTCACCTAGGTAGCACAAATTTGCAATGAATAAAGCACTAGAACAAAAACTATTTGGACCAATGGAGGAGTCACATACCAAGGAACAATCCCCCAAAGCAGTTTTGTGAGATGTGCTTTGAGCAAGGAGATCGAAAATCACAGCAAAATGAGCTAGAACTCGTGCTTGAGCTGGATGGTGATTTTTTTGCGAGGAAGAAGAAGTGTGTGGGTGCAAGAATAAGTGGAGGGGAGCCACCGTGGGCCCATGAGGCAGGGGCGCGTCCCGGGGGGGTGGGCACGCCGTGGACCCTCGTGGCCAGGTGCTTGCTCCCCCTGCTGTGTTCTCAGTGCCAGATATTCTCAAATATTCCAGAATAAATCATATTTAAATTTCAGCATTTGGAGAAATTTTATTTTCGGGGTATTTTTATATTGCATGAATAATTCAGAAAACAGACAGAAATTACTATTTTTTCTTTCTTTCACTAAATAACAGAAAGTAAAAAGAGGGTGCAGAGAGTTGTGTTTTCTAAATTCATCCATCTCATGCTCATAAAAGGAATCCACTAACAAGGTTGATCAGGTCTTGTTAACAAACTCATTTCGAATAACATGGAACCGAAGAATTTTCGAATAACACTAGGTTACCTCAACGGGGATATGCACATCCCCAACAACAAGAATATCATATTTCTTCCTGACAGTAAGAAGAGGAAATTCAAAACCTCCAAAAATAATCGATGGAAGTTTTCCAATAGAATTGATACTGTGAACATGAGGTTGTTTCCTCGGAAAGTGTACCGTATGCTCATTACCATTAACATGAAAAGTGACATTGCCTTTGGTGCAATCAATAACAGCCCCTGCAGTATTCAAAAACGGTCTTCCAAGAATAATAGACATACTATCGTCCTCGGGACTATCGAGAATAACAAAGTCCGTTAAAATAGTAACGTTTGCAACCACAACAGGCACATCCTCACAAAGACCGACAGGTATAGCAGTTGATTTATCAGCCATTTGCAAAGATATTTCAGTAGGTGTCAACTTATTCAAATCAAGTCTACGATATAAAGAGAGAGGCATAACACTAACACCGGCTCCAAGATCACATAAAGCGGTTTTAACATAGCTTCTTTTAATGGAGCATGGTATAGTTGGTACTCCGAGATCTCCTAGTTTCTTAGGTATTCCACCTTCAAAAGTATAATTAGCAAGCATGGTGGAAATTTCAGCTTCCGGTATCTTTCTTTTATTAGTAACAATATCTTTCATATACTTAGCATAAGGATTCATTTTAAGCATATCAGTCAAACGCATACGCAAAAAGATAGGTCTAATCATTTTAGCAAAGCGCTCAAAATCCTCATCATCCTTTTTCTTGGATGGCTTAGGAGGAAAAGGCATGGGTTTCTCAACCCAAGGCTCTCTTTCCTTACCGTGCTTCCTAGCAACAAAGTCTCTTTTATCATAACGTTGATTCTTTGATTGTGGGTTATCAAGATCAACAACAGGTTCAGCTTCTATATCATTATCATTGCAAGGTTGAGCATCAACATGAACATTATCATTAACATTATCACTAGTTTCATGTTCATTACCAGATTGTGTTTCAACATCACAAATAGAGATATCATTGGGATTCTCAGGTGTCTCAATAACAGGTTCACTAGAAGCATGCAAAGTCCTATCTTTTTTCTTTTTCTTATTTTTAGAAGGACTAGGTGCATCTATATTATTTCTCTGAGAATCTTGCTCAATTCTCTTAGGGTGGCCTTCAGAATACAAAGGTTCCTGAGTCATTTTACCACCACTAGTCATAACTCTAACATCATTATCATTATTCTTACTATTCAATTCATTGAGCAAATCATTTTGAGCTTTAAGTACTTGTTCTACTTGAGTGGTAACCATAGAAGCATGTTTACTAATGAGTTTAAGGTCACCTTTAACTCTAGACATATAATCACCCAAGTGTTCAATCATATAAGCATTTTTTTTCAATTGTCTACCAAAATAAGCATTGAAGTCTTCTTGCTTAACCATAAGTTATCAAACTCATCCAAACATTGGCTAGCAAACTTAGTAGGAGGGATTTCAGCTTTATCATATCTATAGAGAGAATTTACCTTTACTACCTGTGTTGGGTTATCAAGACCATGTATTTCTTCAACAGGCGGTAAATTAATACCATGTATTTCTTCAATAGGAGGTAAATTCTTAACATCTTCAGCTTTAATACCCTTCTCTTTCATAGATTTCTTTGCCTCTTGCATATCTTGAGGACTGAGAAATAGAACACCTCTTTTCTTTGGAGTTGGTTTAGGAATAGGCTCAGGAGTTGGCTCAGGAAGTGTCCAATTATTTTAATTTGTCAACATATTATTCAATAGAATTTCAGCTTCATCCGGTGTTCTTTCCCTGAAAACAGAACCAGCACAACTATCCAGGTAATCTCTGGAAGCATTGATTAGTCCATTATAAAAGATATCAAGTATTTCATTTTTCTTAAGAGGGTGATCAGGCAAAGCATTAAGTAATTGGAGAAGCCTTCCCCAAGCTTGTGGGAGACTCTCTTCTTCAATTCGCACAAAATTATATATATCCCTTAAGGCAGCTTGTTTCTTATGAGCAGGGAAATATTTAGCAGAGAAGTAATAAATCATATCCTGGGGACTACGCACACAACCAGGATCAAGAGAATTAAACCATATCTTAGCATCACCCTTTAATGAGAATGGAAATATTTAAGGATATAAAAGTAGCAAGTTCTCTCATCATTAGTGAATAGGGTGGCTATATCATTCAATTTAGTAAGATGTGCCACAACAGTTTCAGATTCATAGCCATAAAAAGGATCAAATTCAACCAAAGTAATTATTTCAGGATCAATAGAGAATTCATAATCCTTATCAGTAACAAAGATAGGTGAAGTGGCATAAGCAGGATCATATTTCATTCTAGCATTCAGAGTTTTTTGTTTAAGCTTAGCTAATAATTTCTTAAGATGACTTCTATCATTGCAAGCGAGAAAGTCTCTTTTAGTTTCTTCATCCATAACAGAGCCCTCAGGCACAACAGGCAATTCATATTTATTAGGAGATCCTTCATCATCACTTTCATCAATATTATTAGTTTCAATAATTTCATTCTCTCTAGCCCTATCAAGTTGTTCATCAAGAAATTAACCAAGTGGCACAGTAGTATCAAGCATAGAAGTAGTTTCATCATAAGTGTCATGCATAGTAGAAGTGGCATCATCAATAAAATGCGACATATCAGAATTAATAGCAGAAGCAGGTTTAGGTGTCGCAAGCTTGCATGCCTGCAGGTCGACTCTAGAGGATCCCCGGGTACCGAGCTCGAATTCGCCCTATAGTGAGTCGTATTACAATTCACTGGCCGTCGTTTTACAACGTCGTGACTGGGAAAACCCTGGCGTTACCCAACTTAATCAAAGAATAGAGCTATGCTCCCCGGCAACGGCGCCATAAAATACTCTTGATAACCCACAAGTATAGGGGATCGCAGCAGTTTTCGAGGGTAGAGTATTCAACCCAAATTTATTGATTCGACACAAGGGGGGCCAAAGAATATTCTCAAGTATTAGCAGCTGAGTTGTCAATTCAACCACACCTGGAAACTTAATATCTGCAGCAAAGTATTTAGTAGCAAAGTAATATGATAGTAGTGGTAACAGTAGCAAAAGGTAACGGTAACAAAAGTAGTGTTTTTGGTATTTTGTAGTGATTGTAACAGTAGCAATGGAAAAGTAAATAAGCGAAGAACAATATATGGAAAGCTCGTAGGCAATGGATCAGTGATGGGGAATTATGCCGGATGTGGTTCATCATGTAACAGTCATAACCTAGGGTGACACAGAACTAGCTGCAATTCATCAATGTAATGTAGGCATGTATTCCGAATATAGCCATACGTGCTTATGGAAAAGAACTTGCATGACATATTTTGTCCTACCCTCCCGTGGCAGCGGGGTCCTAGCAGAAACTAAGGGATATTAAGGCCTCCTTTTAATAGAGTACCGGACCAAATCATTAACACATAGTGAATACATGAACTCCTCAAACTACGGTCATCACCGGTAAGTATCCCAATTATTGTCACTTCGGGGTTAACGGATCATAACACATAATAGGTGACTATAGACTTGCAAGATAGGATCAAGAACTCTCATATATTGATGAAAACATAATAGTTTCAGATCTGAAATCATGGCACTCGGGCCCTAGTGACAAGCATTAAGTATAGCAAAGTCATAGCAACATCAATCTCAGAACATAGTGGATACTAGGGATCAAACCCTAACAAAACTAACTCGATTACATGATAAATCTCATCCAACCCATCACCGTCCAGCAAGCATACGATGGAATTACCCACGCACGGCGGTGAGCATCATGAAATTGGTGATGGAGGATGGTTGATGATGACGACGACGATGGATTCCCCTCTCCGGAGCCCCGAACGGACTCCAAATCAGCCCTCCCGAGTGTGTTTAGGGCTTGGCGGCGGCTCCATATCGTAAAACATGATGAATCCTTCTTCTTTATTTTTTCTCCCCGAACACGAATATATGGAGTCAAGGTTGAGGTCGGTGGAGCTCCAGGGGGGCCACGAGGCAGGGGGCACGCCTGGGGGGGGCAGGCGCGCCCCCACCCTCGTGGCTAGGGTGTGGGCCCCCTGGCCTTGATTCTTTGCCAGTATTTTTTATTATTTCCAAAAATAATCTCCATGGAGTTTCAGGTCATTTCAAGAACTTTTGTTTCATCACATAAGTAACACCATGGCAATTTTGCTGAAAACAGCGTCAGTCCGGGTTAGTTCCATTCAAATCATGCAAGTTAGAGTCCAAAACAAGGGCAAAAGTGTTTGGAAAAGTAGATACATGGAGACGTATCACACCTGTGTATAGATAGTAGCCCCTGAGATCTGATTGGCTTCCCGAGGGAGGCGGTCAGAGGATCAAAAGATATGCCCAGGAAGTAATATGATTAATTGGAACACAGGCTGTGACCTCCCCGGAAACTATCCGGACTGTAGAGATTGCGGATTTGCAACACAAGATTGATGAGGCGGATACTGATATCGCGCTTATCAATAGGCGTCTTGACGAGTCGCAAGGTACGTGTTCGGAGCAATCCTTACATATACATGTTTGTAATATAAGCGTGACGCTGAAAGTTGCATACTGGAACATACATGGTTGCAGATGGTGCTGTCGCCGTTGAGATTCTTCGGGCGGAGCTGGCCCGGGCCAAGGAGCAGGCCCGGTTTAGTAATGCGGCTGCTGAAAAGGCATCAGCCGAGTTAAAGGCCAAACAAGCTGCTCGGCACCAAGACGAGAAAATATCCTCGATGGCGCTTGAACTAAAAAATGCAACCAGCCGCTGTGAATTCCTAGAGAAGGAGAATAAAGCCAAAGCGGTTGAGCTTGACAAGCCTTGCGAGAGGCGAAAGAAGCGCGGTCGGAATCAAGAGCGGCCCGTGAGGAGATCCGACAAGCTGGGGAGATTGCGGCTGGTCAGCCATTTTTATTACAGACTAAGTTCGGCGATCCGAATTATGCTCAGTTTAACCAAGTGTGGAGTTCTCCAGACATGTTTTTGGACCTGCCGAAGAGTTCATCCGATGCGGCGCAGTTTTACTAAGCGTAAGAGGGATATGCAACAGAGAAGCTTTTCTGGTCATAGTTCGGCGCATCAAAACACCCTCTGCTACTGAATGAACAGATGTCCCAATGTGCCGAGCTTCACAGGATGTCCGGCGCTGCCATGAAGAACGTCATACTTCAGCTGTGGCCGACTGAGCCGATTCCGAATAGCTATTTCAGCTTGGTGCAGCGGCTTGCTGATGCAGTGCCACGTATCGACGCCGTGAAGCAGTCGGCGTGCATTGAAGGTGCACGGATGTTGCAGCACAGGGTCCACCCAAGGGCAAGGACCATCACGCACTAGAGAATTACTTTGAGGACGTCTTAGAGGCTGCCCGCTTGATAGAGGGTCAATGTTCGAAAGGCATAATATTCAAGTGAACTCTTTACGAGTTGTAAAAGACAATTGTTATAACCAGTCTATATTTTGATTTTGCCTAAAGGCTTTTGTTCCTACTGTGCGGCCGTTTGTATTTGAACTGAAAGTTTTCCAGTCGTCAGCTTCAGCCCCCTCGTAGGAAGTATGGGGGTGTTAGAAAAAGCATCTGATCACTCTTGACCAAACGTCTTGGTCCGTGAAGGAGGTGTCAATGCGACGAACGAGGCAACCGGACTATAGGGCGCTAACACTTTCACTTAGCCATAGGAGTTTTATGGTGGGTCCACGACATAGCCCCTGGTATGTATGCGGCTTATTCATACGCTGCGTTTACATATTTGACCGGAAAGAGGTCCTTCATGTGACCCGGAGGGAATCGCGAAAGATTGCGATAAGTCATCGAGTGGTTGATCAGCTCTCGCCGCATCATGACAGTCAGTTTTCGGCTTTCTCTACTGAGGTGCTTAACCAGGTGAACCGGAAGCACAATCGCAGTAGTTCTCCCTTTACTACCCTAGCCGATAGAGCGGAACATAGGATAGCAAGCACAGGAGCTGGGCAACCCAACTATTGACCCAAGACATGATTCGGAGCTGATGCATATAAGGCCAAACTCGCGATGCCGAAGTACGCTATAGAGTTGTTCAGACTTTGTCGGCAACTCGTTTGTTCCCATACCGAGCCCCTGGCAAGTTATGCCGAGGTGTACGTTTGAGACAACCGTAGGAGCAAAACTCGGTCCTTTTAGAAAAGAATGGATTATTTTTACTGGGATCTGAGTGATGTTCCAATCGTGTATATAGATAACAAAGCCGCAACCCCAGATATTTGATATGCCATGGGTCGAAGGCGGAGGAGAAAGGCACTTTACAGGCTCGAAATAGAGAGTGCGGTCTACAAAAAGTTATTTTGGACCTCCTGTCGCACGTCTGCGCCCCCTGTCCTCAGTGAAGGGACTCCTTGACAGAAATAGCCCTTGGTTGAGTGTACGAACCTGAACTCCGATAGAGTCCGAGGCCATCCATTTAGCCACCTGTGGAGGGAAACAAGAAAAAGGAAGAAGGAAAAAAAGTTAGAAAAAAGAGAAGGTTATGGGAGTACTTTCAGGTCCGTCTGTATTGTGCTTTCGCCGGTGCCCAGGGTATTTTAAGTGCGTAGTTATGTATGCATGGTACAGATTGTCTGGGTATATGCGGCGGATGGCGGAAGCCGAACTGCTAGTCATGTATGGGATTTGAACGGTCATGTTGAATGGAGACCGGTGGCTTAATGGCCGACGAGGTATGCGGTGTAATGCCCCCGTTGTGTAGTTCGGCTGAGATAGCCGTAGTGTGATCCTCTGCATGGAGAGAGCGCTCCATGCGTTCCCCTGTAGGGGACAGTGTCATGTGTACCATGTTCACTGTCTTTACTTCGGGGGGAAACTACTTCTGACCCCCGCTGTTTGGTTGGCGAGTTTTGTCGTCGTCCTCATCGTCAGGCTGCTTCTTCCCCTTGTATTCGGCATTTAACTTGCCGTCCTGTTTGAAGACCCAACAGCTTCTGTTGGTGTGGTTAGCTGGTTTATTGGGGTGGCCATGAATCTGACAGGGCCTATCCAATATCTTATCCAAATTGGATAGTCTGTCTCTGTTTGCCTTGAATGGCTTCTTCCGTTGACCTGGGGCCGCTGAATCCGTCGTTGACCGTTGTGTCGTGCGCTCCCCCATTACTATTGCCACGTTTGTGCTTATTGCATCGTGGTTTCCCGTTGCCGTCTCGAACTTCAGAAGTGCCCGGGTCGCTGGCACTGTTGCTTCTACGAGCGAGCCAGCTGTCTTTTCCCGCGCAAAAGCGGGTCATCAGAGTGGTAAGGGCTAACATGGATTTTGGTTTTTCCTGACCGAGGTGGCGGGCGAGCCACTCATCCCGGACACTGTGTTTAAAGGCCACTAGGGCTTCCTCGTCCAGATAGTCTATGATTTGGTTCTTTTTAAGTAAGAACCTAGTCCAGAGCTTCCTGGCTGACTCTCCGGGCTGCTGGACGATGTGACTTAAGTCATCGGCGTCTGATGGCCGGATGTATGTACCTTGGAAGTTGTCGCAGAAGGCGTCTTCCAAATCTTCCCAGCTGCCGATAGAGTTTTCAGGCAGACTGTTTAACCAGCACCTTGCTGGTCCTTTGAGTTTTAGTGGGAGGTATTTGATGGCATGAAGGTCGTCTCCTCAAGCCATATGAATATGGAGAAGAAAATCCTCGGTTCATACCGCGGGATCAATTGTTCCATCATATGATTTGATATTCACGGGTTTAAACCCTGTTGGGAATTCATGCTCCATTACTTCGTCAGTGAAGTAGAGTGGGTGTGCGGCGCCTCTGTATTGGGCCATGTCGTGACGTAGCTTAGATGGAGTCCGTCTGCGGTTTTCGTCCCGGGCATGACTAGACTTGTCCCGTTCGAATAGGTAGCCGATGTTGCGTGTCGAGGCACGTCCTCACGATCCGTAGATCGATCTGGTATGTCCTGCTCTACTGTCCAGGTCTTGCCGAGGGTCATATGTATGACCCCGAGCTATTTTATCTCTATTTTTTCTTTGGCGTGAGGCGGGCTGCTGTTCATCTTGAGCTGCTGCTTTATCCCGACTGCATGGTGGTCGGTTAGCCGCATTGTCCCGACCGCATGGTACAGGCTCCGGCGATCCCTTATCGAACTGAAGTAGAAATCTGCACTATGGGTAACCCTTGGTTGTGCGCCTGGGGCCGTATTCTTCAGCCACTAGGATATCTGTCCATCTGTTGTTGAGCAGGTCTTGGTCAGCTTGAAGTTGTTGCTGTTGCTTTTTCAGGCTCCTTGCAGTGGCTAATAGCCGGCGTTTAAAGCGCTCCTGCTCGAGAGGTTCCTCAGGCACGATGAAATCCTCGTCGCCAAGGCTCTCCTCATCCTCGAAGAGTGGAAGATAATTACTATCCTCCGAGTCTTCGTGTATGGCCTGTTCATGCGAGCTGTAATTCCCGTCTTCCAGTTCATCATGTTCGGATGTTGCCCCAACATGGGCTTCATTGTCTTCGGCATCGTCCGGGGTGTTGTTTTCTCCGGTGCCGGTATTACTGTCTTTTGCACGACATGACTGAGAGAAGCGACGCTGACGCCGGCATCTGGGCTGTGTCTCAGGAGGTTCATCCTCAACTGGATCTTCTTTGTCATCGTCGTTAGTTTCTTTAGGTGTATCCACTATGTATACGTCGTATGAAGAAGTGACCGTCCCGCGTCCGGTGAGTGGCGGGTTTTGGCCCTGCTCTTCTTCGGCATCGTTGTCTATACCGTCAAAGTCTTTGGAGAGGTAATCGAGCATGTCGGTTAAGTCCTCGATAGTGGCTATGGAGTGGGTGGCGGGTGGGAAGCAAGATTCTACATCATCAGCCCCTAGTTTGAACCGAACATAGTTCAACTATGAGTCCCCCACCAAGGGCAGGTTTTTCAATGAGTTTAGCATGTTGCCCAAAGGCGAGTGCTGGAAGATGTCTGCGGCGCTGAATTTGAAGATCGATAAACGATCAAGTTTGGCGTCCGTGGGCTCACATGGTTTGGAACTTATGGCCGGAGACGAGTCCGGAGTTCCGGTGGCACAGGTATCGTGCGAGATCAAGTCTATGTGCGGCTCCAACGCCGGGGAATCTAAGGCCTCCGTGGCGGGGTTGAGCTTCCCGTCCTTAGATGGCGCAGTCTGCTCCGGATCTAAGGCCAGAGCGGTTATGGGAGCTGTCTCCTGGATGCAGTCCGATGACAGATTTAGGTCATGTCCCTCGGGGTGGCCAGGAGTGGTAGCCGCGGTCTCGAATCCGGCGAAGATCAAGTCCCCACGGATGTCTGCAATGTAGTTCAAGATCTCAAACCTGACCTAATGGCCAGGGGCGTAGCTTTTGATCTACTCTAGATGGCCAAGCGAGTTGGCCCGCAGAGCGAAGCCGCCGAACACGAAGATCCGTCCGGGGAGGAAGTCTCCCCCTTGGGCAGCATCATTGTAGATGGTTGAAGGAGCCATCGAACCTCTTGATGACGGCACAGTGGAACTCTCAATGAAAGCACCAATGTCGGTGTCAAAACCGGCGGATCTCGGGTAGGGGGTCCCGAACTGTGCGTCTAAGGTCGATGGTAACAGGAGATAGGGGACAAAATGTTTTATCCAGGTTCGGGCCCTCTCTATGGAGGTAATACCCTACGTCCTACTTGATTGATCTTGATGAATATGAGTATTACAAGAGTTGATCTACCACGAGATCGTAATGGCTAAACCCTAGAGGCCTAGCTTGTATGGTTATGATAATGAGTGCCTCCCTCCAGACTAAGTCCTCCGGTTTATATAGACACCGGGAGGATCTAGGGTTACACAAGGTCGGTTACAAATAAAGGAATCCACATATTCAGTCGCCAAGCTTGCCTTCCACGCCAAGGAGAGTCCCATCCAGACACGGGTGCAGCCTTCGTATCTTCACAGCCCATTAGTCCGGCCCATGGCTAACAGGTCGGATGCCCGAGGACCCCTTAGTCCAGGACTCCCTCAGCCGTATCTAAGGGAGTAAAAGCCTATTCTTCACAAAAGATGGTGGTACTCGTCGATGCAGATAGAACCATGGTTGTACTGGCCCACGAACTAGCCCCACCACACATAATTGAGAATGTTCCAGATTGTACACCTACACCATTGGACAAAGAACCAGCTAAACCCCATATAACCCCAACCCCGGCAGATAGTAACCCACTTCAAGTTGACACAGCACCATGTCCCCCATAGAGTACCCCCACATGAGCAACTGCAATGCCCAAAGCACAAAGACCACCACAACAAACCCAAACTCCACGTTTAAAGCAGAAGAGCAACTGTTCCCCAGTCAGATTCCGTAGCTATGTTGCATACTCCTTTGCTCTTGCATCACTGTATTTACTCATACCAACCAATTTCGAATTTGAAGGATCCAATTGAAACTCCAATGGCGCAATAGGTATGTTTTACACTTGTTTCTTTAACTGCATTGCTGTTCTAACTTCTTGCTCTATGTTGATTTTAGTTTCAGTTGTATAAATAGTTACGTTCTCATGTCATGCACATTACAAGTGTTGTTAGTTTCATGTAGTTTCCCACACTTATATTCTATCTGTTGCTGTGTCTTAAAATGATATGATTTGAACTGTGTCTCTATCTTTATTTGGCAACATAAACTAGAATGATATAGACAATACAGTAACCATAGTACATAGATATATGTTTGTTTCATGTTGTTATCATGTCCACCTTACTACTGAACCGGTTTACCAAAATGACTTTATATACTACATGATAAACCATTGATGTGTCTTCTTGTTTCTCTTGTAGAATGCGAACAGAATATTGGAGAAGAGCACCCTACTATGCAATGGTAGAAAAAGTAATGCATATAAGGTTCAAGATAGTGAGACAACCCTGTTGATCTCCAAGAAAGGTGATAAAGCCTATCTTGTAGACAGTGAGACAACCCAAAAGTCATGTGCTGATGTAGTGTTCGAGTTACTGGCCACTACCGCTGGCACAATATCTCTTTGAACTCGCTGCCTGAATCACTTTGGCTTCTTCAGTCTCAGCTACACAAGCTGAAGGGCATCAGTCAGTTGTGCTGCGGCAAGAAGCTAAAGGGCTGAGGAAGTCCCTATAGAATTCAGATGCATACTTTCTGCTGCAATAGCAGGCCTAGAGGATTTTATCACCAAACAAGAGAAAACTAATAAGCTTGCTAAGCTTCTCGCCAACATGGTGGGTATCCAGGATATCATTTCTTGAGCTCTTCTGAAGTGGTTTCAGTACCAGACTTGTTTTGCTGCTGCGTTTATTCGCACTGGTGGCCAATTTAGACCCAGTGTATGTAATATGCTCCTTTGTTCCCTATATTTGCATTGGTGGCGAACTTTGATGCCTAGTGGATGTAATATGTCTAATAACTGTAATAGCCTAGCGTAATTTTCTTGCTTATTTATTTCCTTATTGTCTTGTTTATTTTTTTGGTTGTAGTCACTACATTTTAGCGCCAAATATTTTTTTAAACTAGGCCACAATAACCATGGGCAACATACTGACCATTGTAACCATGGTCCTGCTACGTGCCGTAGTGACCATGGGACTCCTACGGGCTGTAGGATCCATGGTCCTTCTACGGGTCGAAGAATCATTGGGCCTTCTACGGGATGTATGATCGATTGGCCTAACATGGGTCGTACTATTCATGGACTAATAACGGTACGCATTATGGGCCGTAAACGGGCTAGAGTGGATATCATCTATTTATGGCTAGACCATAACGTGCTATTAATAGGACGATATGTATAACGGGCTTAATTCTATCAATAGGCATAATGGTTTGTTAATGGGCCGTATTTGATAAAGCTTTGAAAACAGCCCAACGGGTTAACGGGCCACAAACGGGCCGACTATAACCACGGGCTGAATTTGGCCCACAAGCGAAACAGACCAGTAATGGACCGTAAGTAACTGAATGATGGAAATGAGCCCAAGAAAAAATGGGCCCTTAGAAGGCCGAAATGTAACACGGGCTGGGAATGGCCCAATAGAATAATGGGTCGTTAATGGGCATAAATAGATACACTCTTCATTATGGGCCAGTTTCACCACGGGCGTTTAATGGGCCCAGAGTTACAAAGGTCCTCATATGGGCCGAAAGACGTCATGGTCCATACATGGGCCGGAAGTTAAAACGGGATGGAATCATATTGGACGGCCCAGATGATGTTACTGGGCCTAATTCGGATAGACCATAACAGCCCGTGAGTTAGCGGGTTGTAAATGGGCTATAAGCGAACATGCCATTAACAGGTTTTCCGTGGGCCAGCCCGCTTCCTTTTGATCAAGTCAAATGGGCCGGCCTTTTGACCTGAATTGGCCGCTATTAGGTGTTGCCACGTGTCGATGTATCATAGGCGCCTCCTATCGATTGCGTGGTTGACATCTGTCTCAACACGTTGTTGACATGTGGTTGCTATGGCAATGAGAATTTTACACGTGGAAAATCCCCATTAGTCCGGGCTGTTAACGTGTATCGGATCCAAACTGGAACCCGATAGCTTAACAGTGACCCGTTATAGTGGATGCCATGTGTCGGTTACCCTTGACGAAAGCACTTCTATGACGCGTCATTTATCGTCATGGAAGTGGACACTTCCTTGATGATAATTTTGGTATTGTCATGGAACACTTCTACGATAGCACACGTATGACTATCTTGATTCTGTCATAAAATCGTCATGGATGTACATGCATGACAGAAAACACGACCTACTGTGACAAACACGTATCATCACGGAAGTGTTTTTTTTGTAGTGTATAGTTCAAACTCAGTTAGAACAAGTTTCTAAATCTCAAAGAGAATTGCTTATTGAAATGAATAATGATATGAATAATCATGTTGTTAGAGTAATGACCAGAGGAGGTAGAATGTCTCAGGAACCACTTTATCCCGAGGGATATCCTAAAAGAATTGAACAAGACTCCCAAATAATTAATACTGATGCAACTAGTCCTTCTAACAAGAAGAATAAAAAGAAAAATGATAGGACCTTGCATACCTCCGGTGAACCTAAAAAAGAAAAACCTCCTGAAGTTAATAATGATGTCTCTATCTCAGATGCTGAAACTCAATCTGGTAATGAACATTCACCTAGTGATAATGAAATAGATAATGATGATGTTCATGAAGACACCCAACTAGACAATGATAAAGAACCAGATAATGATGTTGAAATAGAACCTGTTGTTGACCTTGATAACCCACAACATAAAAATAAAAGATATGACAAAAGTGACTTTGTTGCTAGAAAACAAGGAAAACAAAATAGAACCATGGGTTCAAAAACCCATGCCCTTTCCACCTAAACCAACTAAGAAAAAAGATGATGAAGAATTTGAAAGCTTTGATGAAATGCTTAGGCCAGTCTTTTTGCATACTCGCTTGACTGATATTTTAAAGATGGCCCCTTATGAAAAATACATGGAAGACATCATCACTAATAAAATAAAAATACCTGAAGCTAAAATCTCCATCATGCTTGCTAATTATTATTTTAAGGATGGAGTACCTAAAAACTTGGAGATCCAGGAATACCAACTATACCTTGCTCCATCAAAAGAAATTATGTCAAAACTGCTTTGTGTGATTTAGGAGCTAGTGTTAGTGTTATGCCATTCTCTTTATATAAAAACTTGATTTGAATAAACTCACACCTAATGAAATATCATTGCAAATGGCTGATAAATCAACTACGATACCTATCGGTTTTTGTAAGGATGTACCCATTGTTGTTGCAAATGTTACTATCTTAACAAACTTTGTTATACTTGAGATGCCCGAGGATGACAATATGTCGATTTTCCTTGGTAGACCCTTTTTGAATACTGCAGGGGCTGTTATTGATTGCAATAAAAGCAAGATCACTTTTCATATCAATGGTAATGAGCATACGGTGTATTTTCCAAAGAAACAGTTCCAAGTCAATGGTATTAATGTTATTGAAAAGTCTCCGATGATTACTATTGGAAGTTTTCAACTCCCTCTACCTACTGCCAAAAAGAAATATGAAATACTCATTGGTGGGGATATGCATATCCCCGTTGAGGTAACTTAGTGTCTTACAAAAGTTCTTCGGTTTCATGCTAATCGGAAGTGGTTGTTAATAAGACTTGATCAACCTTATTAATGGATCATTTTTGAGAGGTATGAAGCTGATGGATTTAGTAGGAACAACCTTATGCTCCCACCTTTGTTTTCTGTTTTTCTTAGTTAAATAAAATAAAATGTCATGTTTATCCTGTTTTCTGGATTTTCTGTGCAATAAAAAAATGACCAAAAAATAAAAGTGCTCAGAATGCCCTGAAAATTTAATATGATTTTTTCTGAATATTTTTGAATTTCTGGTACAAATAACATCAGTGGGGGTGCCTCTGGTGACCGCAAGACACCAGGGCACGCCAACAACCCCTGGCGTGCCCTACTGGGTTGTGGTCCCCACGTGGGTCCCCTCACTTATACCTTTAGCCCATGTCATCTCCTACCTCCATAAAAAATCACGGTAGCTCTCTCTCTCTCTCTCGTATTCTTGCTCTCAAACCCGCGGATTTCGATCTCTTTGCTTGAAGATTCGTTGTCAAAACTGTTTTGGGGGATTGCTACTTGGTATGTGACTCCTCCATTGCTTCAATTAGTTTTTGCTTTAGTGGTTTATATTTTGAATAATTAGCTACTGTTGGTGTTGTTGTAGATGGGCTTGGATGTTGGATTCTTAGAGTTCTAATTAGTTTGAATGCTTGTTATGGCCTCTAGGCATCCATATGAGTAGTTGCTATCAATCTTGTGAAGTTTTGTTGACAAAAAATTTGTGGACTAAAAATTTCAGAATTTTATTTATAGGAATAAGATGAGTATTTTTAGAAAGTTTTCCTCCAAGAAGAATGCTAAGGGGGTCATCGGGGAATCATCAGACCATGGACTCAACACTCCAAGAATGGCGGAGGTGCGGCCGTGCAAATGGCTGTATAATGCCTTCATGGAGGAGGTTGGGTTCCATCAAGAGTTTGCCCAATTTGTGGTGAATGCTGGGATGGACGACTTCCTCGCAGATGAGTGTGACCAACACCACCTCCTCATGAACTCCTTTGTGCAAAATTTTCATTTTCTGAGCAGGAATGATCCTCTTGAGGTGCGATTTAATTTATATGATGAAACTCATCAGATACCGCTCACTGACTTTTGTGACATATGTTTGATCCCTTCTGATGGGGAATTAAGAGAGCCTAGACCTGCAGAGTTTGAGGACTTTTACCTCACTCTAATAGTGGGGGATGAGAGAAGCGTGTCGAATGCCACTGCCACTAGTTTATAGTTTCCTTCTATGCATTACTTTATTTTATTCATTGCGAAGTGTTTAACTGCTAGGCAGAAGGTCAGTGCAATCAGTGCCCCTGACCTCGCTATTTTACGTCGTGCACTACACAATGATGTGACCTTTAGCATAGGGGCTATTATTGCATGTCGTCATCACCTTAATAGAAGTAAGGGAAAAATCCATGGTGGTATTTATGCCACTTGCTTAGCGAGTCATTTTAATGTTCAGATACGCCAACAAGATTATCCTTTATCCCGAGTTTATCTAGATCACCAGGCGATGGAGGACCACCAGTTTATTGATGCGGCCGATTCTTTTCATAACATTCGCTACGACTTAGTTTTCAGTGTAGATACCCATGATATTAACCCGTTGCCTACACCTGATTTGTTTGATTCTATTTCCAGGGCGGGTACAGGGTATTTCCCGAGGACATTATTGCCTACCGGAACAACCAGGCGGCGGCGGAGGAGGAGTCCCAGGATTGGGACGCCCAGGTGCCGCCACCACAAAACTACTACATGGGACCGGATGGCTACTACGGGTCGTGAGTACCAAGCTAGGCCACAAGCCTAAGCTTGGGGGAGTACATATTTCCATCGACATTATATTCATGTTCACACATTTCATTCCAGTTGTTGGTGTTCACACTTTTCCATTTGTAATATCCATGCTAGATTTATTTTCTTGCTTTCTTCTTGTGTGTTTGAAAAACTTTGAGAAAACCCAAAAATATTTCTTGCTTCTTTTTGATTTTTCTTTCTGGTTTGATTAGTTGTGGTATTAAAAGAAAACCCAAAAAATATTTCTCGATTCTTCTTTTGCTTCTTGGGAGCTTTTTCGTGTAAATAGTTTTTCTCCTTTTTGCTTTCCTTTCTTTATTTTGCTTTCTTCAAGAAAAACTAATAACTCCAAAAATATTTCAGTGTGTTTCTCTGAAGTTCTTCTTTTTAAGTCATACCGAGCAGAAGACCGTGATGAAAATGTTGAGTGGCTCTTATATGCATTACTATTGGTTTAATAAAAAACCCATATTAACTTGTCGTCTCCTTTTGAATAAAATGTTTGCATATTCTAGCTTAGTCCACGGCACTCTTGCACTATTATTTTCAAATCATTCGGTCGTGCAAGTGAAAGGCAGTAATAACGATATTTGAGGACGTGACTGTGGCAGAGAGAAGTGGGTATGAACTCAACATGTTTTTGTTTTTGTAAATATGTTTAACCTAGTATCCATGATTTAGCCTACTATGATCAAACATGTTTGCAATGAAAATTAGATATTATAGTTGCTCATGTCGTGCTTAAGTAGCTAGGAGTGGATAATGATTTATCTTGGATGTCAACATGCATTAAAATGATTGTAATGTAGTATGATGATATGGTATCCTCCTTTGAATGTTTCAAGTGGCTTGACTTGGCACATGTTCATGCATGTAGTTGAATCAAAAGCAACATAACCTCTACGATATTTATGTTCATGGTGTTCATATACTACTCATGCTAGTATTCAATGTTGATTATGCATAGCGCATGTTCATGACCTTTTTCGATCTCTAGCTGGCCGCCTCTCAACCTATCTGCTAACCTTTACCTGTACTAAGTTGAAATACTTCTTGTGAATCAAAATCATTAAACCCAAGTTATCCCAGATGAGTCCGTTATATCTACCAATATGCGGTATTACCCCGTCGTTCCAAGTAAATTTGCATGGGCCACCTCTAAAATTTCAAATGAACATTTGTTTTGTGTGCCTGGACTGCTCATGGAGTGACAGGGGGCAGTCAGTATCTTCCATGCTAAGTGGGTTATTCTCATGATGAGTGTTTATTCACTCGTCCTTGCACAAGAGGGGCGGTAATAGGGATGCCCGGTCCCGAAATAAAAAATTACAAATAATTAAACAAAACTCCCCCTGGACTGTTGTTGGTACGGATGGTACCCGTGGATTCGACTAGCCATGGAGTGTGTTTATTGGTGGCGGGGGAGTAAACCTTTACTTTTACTGCTTGGGAACTGCCGCCAATGTGTATAGTGATACGCCTCCAACGTATCTATAATTTTTGATTGTTTCATGCTATTATATTATCTGTTGTGGATGTTTTATATGCATTAATATGCTATTTTCTATTATTTTTGGTACTAACCTATTAACCTATAGCCTAGTGCCAGTTTCTGTTTTTTCCTTGTTTTTTTAGCTTCGCGGAGAAGGAATACCAAATGGAGTCCAAACGGAATAAAACCTTCGTGATGATTTTTCTTGGACCAGAAGACACCCAGGAGACTTGGAGATCAAGTCAAAAGAGCCACGAGGCGGCCACAAGGGGTGAGGGCGCCCCCTGCCTTGTCCTTCCCCCCGGTGACTCCCCTGGCCTAATTCCTTCGCCTATATATTCACATATATTCCCAAACCACCAGAGGCATCCACGAGAACACTTTTCCACCGCCGCAACCTTCTGTACCCGTGAGATCCCATCTAGTGGTGTTTTCCGGCACCCTGCCAGAGGGGGATTCGATCACGGAGGGCTTCTACATCAACACTATTGCCCTTTCGATGAAGCGTGAGTAGTTTACCTCAGACCTACGGGTCCATAGCTAGTAGCTAGATGGATTCTTCTCTCTCTCTTTGATTCTCAATACCTTGTTCTCCTCGATGTTCTTTGAGATCTATCCGATATAATATTCTTTTGCGCTGTGTTTGTCGAGATCCGATGAATTGTGGATTTATTATCAACTTATCTATGAATATTATTTGAATCGTCTCTGAATTCTTATATGCATGATTTGATATCTTTGTACTTCTCTTCGAACTATCGGTTTAGTTTGGCCAACTAGATTGGTTTTTCTTGCAATGGGATAAGTGCTTAGCTTTGGGTTCAATCTTGCGGTGTCCTTTCCTAGTGACAGTAGGGGCAGCAAGGCACATATTGTATTATTGCCATCGAGGATAAAAAGATGGGTTTTTCATCATATTGCTTGAGTTAATTCCTCTACATCATGTCATACTTAATGTGTTACTCTGTTCTTCATGAACTTAATACTCTAGATGCAGGAAGGAGTCGGTCGATGTGTGGAGTAATAATATTATATGCAGAATTGTTTTGGTCTACTTTGAGACAGACGTGATGCCTATATTTCATAATCATTGCCTTAGATATCATCAGAACTTTGCGCTTTTCTATCAATTGCTCGATAGTAATTTGTTCACCCACTGTATTATTTGCTATCTTGAGAGAAGCCTCTACTGAAACCTATGGCCCACGGGTCTATTTTCCATCATATAAATTTCTGATCTACTATTTTCCATCATACAAGTTTTTGATCTTTTCCGATCTATAAACCAAAAATACCAAAATATTTACTTTACCGTTTATCTATCTCTATTAGATCTCACTTTTTCAAGTGACCATGAAGGGATTGACAAGCCCTTTATCGCGTTGGGTGCAAGTTGTTTGATTGTTTGAGCAGGTATTACGTGATTTGTGTGTTGTCTCCTACTGGATTGATACCTTGGTTCTCAAACTGAGGAAAATACTTATCTCTACTTTGCTGCATCACCCTTTCCTCTTCAAGGGAAAAACCAACTCAAGCTCAAGAAGCAGCAGGAAGAATTTCTGGCACCGTTGCCGGGGAGATCTACGCCAAGTCAAGACATACCAAGTACCCATCATAAACTCTCATCTCTTGCATTACATTATTCGCCATTTGCCTCTCGTTTTCCTCTCCCCCACTTCTAAAACGATTTTCGAAAAGATTTGCCTTTTCCTTCGCCCTTCTTCCGTTCGTCATTTCGTTTTCCCTTATGTCTTACTTGGTTTGCTTGCTCGTTTGCTTGGTATAATTTTGTGTTTATTTAAAATCAGAAGCAAATAGTTTATGGATCCTCATCCACTTGCTAATCTTTTAAAATATCCAACTATGAAGAACCAATTGCTAGTGAGTTGAATGCACTAGATTATTGAAATTCATGAATATGGAAATTGTGACGAAGTGTTGAAGGATGAAATTTATGAAGTGATTCACGATAGCTCCTTGAATGAAAAGCGTGATTGCAATGATATTAGTATAAATCTATTAATGACAATTGTGTTAATGATATGCAAAACCCTAAGCTTGGGGATGCTAGTTTTGCTATGTCGACTACTTGTTGCAATGATCATGATTGGGGTGATTCTTATTACAATCTTGAAAATTTATTTAAGCCCCATGATGAATATGAGATTGATAATAATGTTTGCAACAATACTGAAAGTGGGTTTGAAAGAGTGTCAACTTTGGATTCCACTACTTTTGAGATTGATAAGTCTTATGATTTTTTTTGATAAAAGTGGGTTTGGAGAGGTCATGACTTTATTTGATGATAATCCCACTATTTTGGAAGGGTGTCAACTTTGCATGCACATGGATCATGTAGAGAATATTTTATGTGATAACTATACTGTTGAATTTGAATATGATCCTACATGCAATTATTATGAAAGAGGAAAATATGGTTGTAGAATTTTTCATGTCACTAAATTACCTCTCGTTATGTTGAGATTGCTATTGTTTCTTTCTTCTTCCTTTCATATGCTAGTTTTTGCTTGTCTTGGTAATTTTTTGCTTATAAAATGCCTATGAATAGGAAGTATGTTAGACTTGAACTTGTTTTTCACATGCTACATGATGCTCGCTTTGTGTTTCAATTATTATCTTCCATGTGAGCATCATTAAAATTATCGATGCCTAGCTAAAAGGCTTTAAAGAAAAGCGCTTGTTGGGAGACAACCCAATTTTTTTCTTTTGATGTTTTCAAATAAATGATTCATCTAGCCTCTGGATGTGTTTTTGTTTTTTAATTAGTGTTTGTGCCAAGTAAGACCTTTAGGATCGCTTACGGTGATAGTTGATTTAATCTTGCTGAAAAACAGAAACTTTCGTGCTTAGGAAAAAAATTCTCATTTGCAAAAGAAGCGTGATAAAATACCGATTCTTTTTGCAGAAGATTAACAAACAAATTTCTTAGGATTTCCTAATTGTTGAAATTTTTTGGAGGTACATAAGTATTCGAGAGTTACAGATTACTACAGACTGTTCTATTTTTGACAGATTCTGTTTTCTATGTGTTGTTTGCTTATTTTGATGAATATATGGCTAGTATCGGGGGGTATCAACCATGGAAAAGTTAGAATCCAATAGATATTACACCAATATAAATAAAGAATGAGTTCACAACAGTACCAAAAGTGGTGATTTATTTTCTTATACTAACGGAGCTTATGAGATTTTCTGTTGAGTTTTGTGTTGTGAAGTTTTCAAGTTTTGGGTAAGGATTTGATGGACTATGGAATAGGGAGTGGAAAGAGCCTAAGCTTGGGGATGCCCAAAGCACCCCAAGGTAATATTCAAGGACAACCAATAACCTAAGCTTGGGTATGCCCCGGAAGGCATCTCGTCTTTCATCTTCGTCTATCGGTAACTTTACTTGAGGCTATATTTTTATTCACCACATGATATGTGTTTTCCTTGGAGCGTCTTGTATGTTTTGAGTCTTTGATTTTTAGTTTACCACAATCAATCTTGATGTACACACCTTTTGAGTGGGACACGCATGAATCATGATTTATTAGAACACTATATGTGCTTCACTTATATCTTTTGAACTAGGCAATTTTTCTCTAGTGCTTCACTTATATCTTTTTAGAGCACGACGGTGGATTTATTTTACAGAAATTATTGAACTCTCATGCTTCACTTATATTATTTTGAGAGTCTCTAAACAGCATGGTAATTTTCTTTGGTTATGAATTTAGTCCTAATATGATAGGAATCCAAGAAGGATATAATAAAAAGTTTCATATAAAATGCATTGAATACTAGGAAAAGTTTGATTCCTTGTGATTGTTTTGAGATATAGAGACGGCGATATTAGATTCATGCTAGTGAGTAATTGTGAATTTGAGAAATACTTGTGTTAAGGTTTGTGAGTCCCGTAGCATGCACGTATGGTGAACCGTTATGTAACGAAGTTGGAGCATGAGATATTTTTTGATTGTCTTCCTTATGAGTGGCGGTTGGGGACGAGCAATGGTCATTTCCTACCAATCTATCCCCCTAGGATCATGTGTGTAGTACTTTGTTTCGATGACTAATAGATTTTTTCAATAAGTATATGAGTTCTTTCTGACTAATGTTGAGTCCATGGATTATACGCGCTCTCACACTTCCACCATTGCTAGCCTCTCTAGTGCCGCGCAACTTTTGCCGGTACCATACACCCACCATATACCTTCCTCAAAACAGCCACCATACCTAACTATTATAGCATTTCCATAGCCATTCCGAGATACATTGCCATGCAACTTTCCATCGTTTCGTTTATTATGACACGCTTCATCATTGTCATATTGCTTTGCATGATCATGTAGTTGACATCGTATTCGTGGCAAAGCCACCTTTCATCATTTTTATACATGTCACTCTTGAGTCATTGCACATCCCGGTACACCGCCGGAGGCATTCATATAGAGTCATATATTGTTCTAGTATCGAGTTGTAATTTTTGAGTTGTAAGTAAATAAAAGTGTGATGATCTTCATTATTAGAGCATTTTCCCATATGAGGAAATAAAAAAGGAGAGAAGGCCCAAATAAAAAAAGAGAAGGCCCAAAAAAAGAGGAGAGGAAAAGAGAGAAGGGGCAATGTTACTATCCTTTTTCCCACACTTATGCTTCAAAGTAGCACCATGATCCTCATGATAGAGAGTCTCCTATGTTGTCACTTTCATATTCTAGTGGGAATTTTTCATTATAGAACCTGGCTTGTATATTCCAACGATGGGCTTCCTCAAATTTCCCTAGGTATTCGTGATCAAGCAAGTTGGATGCACACCCACTTAGTTTTCTTTTTGAGCTTTCATACAATTATAGCTCGAGTGCATCTGTTGCACGACAATCCCTACTCACTCACATTGATATCTATTGATGGGCATCTCCATAGCCTGTTTATACGCCTAGTTGATGTGAGAATATTCCCTCTTTTTGTCTTCTCCACAACCACCATATTCTATTCCACCTATAGTGCTATGTACATGGCTCACGCTCATGTATTGCCTGCAAGTTGAAAAAGTTTGAGAACACCAAAAGTATGAAAACAATTGCTTGGCTTCTCATCGGGGTTATGGATGATTTGAATATTTTGTGTGATGAAGATGGAGCATAGCCAGACTATATGATTTTGTAGGGATAAGCCTTCTTTGGCCATGTTATTTTGAGAAGACATAATTGCCTTGTTAGTATGCTTGAAGTATTATTGTTTTTATGTCAATATTAAACTTTTGTTTTGAATCTTATGGATCTAAACATTCATGCCACAATAAAGAAGAATAACATGGATAAATATGTTAGGTAGCATTCCACATCAAAAATTCTATTTTTATCATTTACCTACTCGAGGACGAGCAGGAATTAAGCTTGGGGATGCTTGATACGTCTCCAACGTATGTATAATTTTTGATTGTTCCATGCTATTATACTATCTGTTTTGGATGTTTTATATGCATTAATATGCTATTTCATATTATTTTTGGGACTAACCTATTAACCTAGAGCCCAGTGCCAGTTTCTGTTTTTCCTTGTTTTTTAGCTTCGCAGAGAAGGAATACCAAATGGAGTACAAATAGTATAAAACCTTTGTGATGATTTTGCTTGGACTAGAAGACACCCATGAGACTTGGAGATCAAGTCGGAAGAGCCACGAGGCGGCCACAAGGGGGAGGGCGCACCCAGGGGGTAGGGTGCGCCCCCTGCCTTGTTGGCCCCCCGTAACTCCCCTGACATAATTCCTTCACCTATACATTCACATATATTCCCAAACCACCAGAGGCATCCACGAAAACACTTTTACACCGCCATACCCTTCTGTACCCGTGAGATTCCATCTAGGGGCCCTTTCCAGCACCCTACCAGTCGTGGATTAGTCACGACAGATGTCCTAGTGTGAGGACTTAGTCATGAGGCCAACGCAAAGACATAAACCTCCTATGTTGGCCATGAAAACGCAAAGACCCGGGCTGCTCAAGGCGGGTAGTAGCGGCTTGAAACAGGACGGCCAAGGCGGCTCAACCGCGGTGAAGACCAGGCGGCGACTCGTTCGTGGAGTCGTCGGAGCACTCATCCATTTCCGCGTCGTGACTCTTTTAGACTTGACATCGTCTTCCCTGGTTTGGAGTTAAAACAGTAATAGTGAAGCACACGCTGATGGCAGCGATTAAGCGGACACATCCTTTTCTAGGAAGATCTGTTGATCTCGGCGACTCAAAAATCCACCAAATAAGTCACAAGATGGTTGCATAACCCTAATTCCTCTTGATCTCAACTTTCTCTAATCTATCGCTGAAAAACTCCTTTGATCTTTGACTGATGAATTTGTGGTTGATGTGAATCCTTCCAAACCGGTTATTTTTCATCCAAAAAATTGCAAACTTCCCGATCCCTGGAAGAGATCCTTTCAAGAACTCATCACCACCGTGCGCAAGCCCCACGGTGGGCGCCAACTGTCGTGGATTAGTCACGGCAGATGTCCTAGTGCGAGGACTTAGTCGTGAGGCCAACGGCATCTATGTGGTAGCTTGAGAGGGGTTGAGCGGAATCGAGAGACGCAACACAAGACAAGGATTTGGACAGTTTCGGGCCGTGGGAAATATCATCCGATAATAACCCTACATGCTGTTTGTGGCTAGGTTTCATTATCATCACGAGGGAGTCGCCGTAAACCGGCTCTCCCAGTTATGTCTAGCCCTAAGATTATTTTCTCCCCTCTTGGGGTGCCCTGCCCCTCCTTATATATGTTGAAGGGGCGGGTTACATGTAGAGTCCAACTCGGATTAAGACTTAAACTATTATGACTTCTCTTCATGGGCTTAACGTCTCGGGCTTCATAACATCTTGGGATTCATAACGTCTTGGGATTCATAACGTCTCGGGCTTCATAACCCCTAGGCGACTCCACATCACCGGGTTATGACTATCAACCAGTTATCACTGTTTGCCGGGTTACGACTGTCAACCAGTTATCATTGTCTGCCGGGTTATGACTGTCTGCTGGTTTATGATGGTCTGCCAGTTTATGATGGTCTGCCGGGTTATGACTGTCTTCCGGTTTATGATGGTCTGCCGGGTTATCATCTGACTTAACACCTGCCGGGTTATCATGTGACTTAACACCTGCCGGTTATCATCTGACTTAACACCTGCCGGTTTACCAGGTCCCAGCCAGGTTATAACTCCGGCCGGGTCATACCGCGGGGTATATCCCCGACATTAACCCCCAGTTTAATTTGGATGTATCCATGTTAAACTGATCCTGATCATCCTTAAGTCCTTGTCATTTCCTTCCTCTAGAAAATCCGGGTCAATAGGCCAGCTTCATAATCAATTTGCTGACATTGGTTTTGTCACAGAGAAATATTGTGAACAATAATTCATTTGACTCAGCTCCCAATGCTTAACAAAAATATTGGTCTTTGAAATACTGATCTGATCTTCAGCCGGTTTAAGAATGTAGAACTTGCCGGTTTAAGAATGTAGAACTTGCCGGTTTAAGAATGTAGAACTTTGCCGGTTTATCATTGCCGGTTTACAAATATTGATGGCACCGGGTCATAATTGTAGTTAACATCAAGCTTGAAAATATACCTCTTATATGCCTATCACTTGTAGCCCCCAAGTCTTAAGAAGGTAGCATAGCAACAGCTTAAGACTTGCTTCAATATAAATATCACAATCTTGAAGAAATCCGATTTGTTCATCCCAGTCATTAGTCATAAACTGAGTATTCCATATATGTAGCCCCCAAGTGCCGGGTTGTCATGCTTGCAGCAACCTGGGACATGTAATTACCTGATGCTCATAAAAACTTCAACCAGTGTATCCCCCAAGGGCCAGGTCATTATGCAATAATGAGCAGGGACTTTGTAAATATAATCATGTAAACTTTGAACAACAACGTGTATCCCCCAAGGACCGGCTCAGTAAGATAATATTGAGTTGGGACTTGATATATACTTCAATGAAAATAACATCATATGATGTAACCCCCATCATGGGGCTTGAACCCACGTCCACAAGGTTAAGAGCCTTGTGCTTTACCAACTGAGCAATGGACCCTTCAATATAATGGATTAAAAGCTTTGTACCTTGAATTATTGACAGGAGCAATTGGTATCCCCAAGGGCCGGCTCATTACGATGTGATGAGTCGGGTCTTCAATAAGGTGAGCAAACAATGACTTTGCATTAGCCCCCAAGTGTCATGGTGCATGCTTGCAGCGACATGAGACTTGTGTATTTAATGTAATCCCAACTTGAATAATGTAGCCCCCAAGTGCCGGGTCGTAAGCCTGCAGCGACTCGGGACTATTCCTTCCATTGTAGAAAAAATTGTATCTATTGCGCTAAAGCGACTTTGAAAACCTCAATCATAATATTGGTTATTAATAACCATAATAAAAATCCAGCCGTGTTGGCTATTGAAGATTTGAAAACCGATTCCTACCATATAAACCGGTATATCCGTGCCCATATGATACATGCTATGATGATGTAATGATGATGCAATGTATGATGCAACATATGATGATCTATGTGTATGATCAAGAGGGTTTAAGCTATGGTTCGGATATGACCAGAGCCCCCAAGTAGTCATAATTGTGGCATTGCGCCGATCAAGAGGTGTAGCTATGGTTCGAATACGACCAAGCCTCCAAGTGATTTCCCTGGTGCCCTTATGCCTATCAAGAGGTGTAACTATGGTTCGAACCCATAGCCCCCAAGTGATTTCCCTGGTGGCCTTAAGCCTATCAAGAGGTGTAGCTATGGTTCAGATACGACCAAGCCCCCAAGTGATTTCCCTGGTGGCCTTAAGCCTATCAAGAGGTGTAGCTATGGTTCAGATACGACCAAGCCCCCAAGTGATTTTCCTGGTGCCCTTATGCCTATCAGGAGGTGTGACTATGGTTCGAACATAGCCCCCAAGTGATATTGTGAGCTATGCTCAAGGGATACCCATGTTTGAGCTGTGCTGTGCTGTGCAGCAGACTCTCTTTGACCCCTTATGATAATATTGGCTTGACAGCCGGATTACCGAAGTAACCAGAGCTGTTCTTTTATGATAACATTGGTTTGATAGCCGGATCAAGAGGTGTAGCTATGGTTCGAATACGACCAAGCCCCCAAATGATACTGTGAGCTGTGCTCAAGGAGCACCTATGTTTGAGCTGTGCTTTTGCAACAGACTCTCTTTGGTCCCTTTAATTTTTCCTGAGAACTCGAACTTGCGAGAGATTATTCTTTTTGAACCAGAAATTCTTAAACCGGCTACTGAGAGCTTCAAAGTTTTGTGGGAGATAGCTTTCCCTTGAGCGGGATTTTAAACCGGAATCCTTCTTTTTAAGCCAGAAATTTTCTGACGGCCTTTAAATTTGCACCAATATGGCGGTTTAGGGTCCTGCATTAGATAACTTTGCAAGCCGGAGTAATTGCTCTTTCTAAAGAAAGCAATATATACTATAAAAATATACTTGATGGATTTCACCTGATATATTAGGCCAGAAATTATCCACCGCGGAGTTGATGATCACCATGGTGAAGCTGAAATCAATCACGGCCGAGTCGGCCGCGGGAACAGACAGACGGGCCGTCCACAGCGTTGTAAGCCTGTGCGGACGGGCGAGTCAATCATGTTGTGTTGATGTAGCGGGGGCGGCGACTTGCGCACGTATCCATCGAGTAGCACGGTCAGACAAGCGCTAATGCAAAAATAATTTGGCGCACGCCCCTTCCCCTTACGACACCTTTGTAATGAATAACGGTCCTGCGAAAAAATACCACAGAACAAGGTAATTGTTCTTTAATCAATTTTAATATATGTTGATAAAATACATAGAAAAGATATCATCTGGTATTTTCATCCGAAAGAACGTGGACAATGATACTGAGCATGGTTAGACACAAAAGATAGTCCGTACAAATGCACGTCATCTACGTGTTTTTTTCCTTTGTCTTTTTCCCCTTTCCAAAGTAATGATTGCCTGCATGTAGACTTTGATGTGTGGCGATGAGTAGCATTAGTGGTTCCTGTTGTACTTTTCCTGAACAAGTATTCATTTGCTTGCTTGTGAACCAACTGGGTGCCGCGGGAGACAGACGACGTGCAGAGCTCTCGGCCCCAGCTTGGCGACTTGGTCGGGACAGCTTGCAGCCGCGGTGGCTCGCGGCTGAGGCGGCCTGAAGGTTTGTCGCGAGGCTGCAGCGGGCAAGTCAGAGCACCGGCGGCGGCTCTCGAGCAGTTTGGAGCAGCGAGCGAGGCACAACGACGGGTCAACCTCTCAACCGGAGGAGTGAGGCGCGGCGGGTTGGATCGAAGAACCCCTGAAAGCGAGGGCGCAGTGGTAGCCGGTTTGTAGTCAGAGCGACACGCGCGTCAGACGACGGAAGGTGAGGCGCGGCGATTCGTGGTAGAGGCAAGGTGAGGCGGCCGCGGCGACTTGACGGTGCTGCGGCCACGCGGTAGAAGTGGCATTAAGGCCCGCCGGTGGAGACGGAGTAGGCGAGGAGGAGGTGATCCGGCAACATGGAGATCGAGCCGGTTTACTGAGGCGACTGTGACTTGGAGGCTTCAGTGAACCGGAGCAAGGCGTGGACGAGGCCGGCAATTTAGTACAAGAACACTAAGCGAGCGGCGGACTCGGCGGCTCGGTGATTCTGCTCGACGGCGGAAACGAGGGCGGTACGACCGCGGCAGCTTGGCGGGCGCAGGGCGACTCGAAGGCCGCAGCGAGCCGGTCCGGCGGATGGGCCGCGGGCGCAGACAGTGGAGTTCGGGTCGCAGTTGGCTTTCAGCAACACAGCAGAGGCTCGGACGGCGGTTCACGGCGGATCCATTGAGGGGAGATGGAGTGAAGCCGTAGCATCATGTAGCCGAAGCGGTTCCGGATGACCGCGGAACAGGCAGGCGCTCGAGGCCACGGCGACTTGCGGCAGAAGCTGAAGGCGGGTTGCGGTGATTTAGCGCGAGGGCGCAAGGGCGAAGGCACGTCCACGAGTGAAGTCGCGGGGGCGACGTAAAGCCAGGCGATATGGCCATGGCGACTTGTGGTAGCAAGGCCGGCTCAACCCAATGGTTGGATTCAGGGGATGCGTCGACGCAGACAGGTCAGAGGCGGAGCTGGCCTGCGGAGGCGGCCGGCGACTCACGACGGCTCACTGGTGGCTCATGGCGCAGGTGGCGAACGGCGGTTTGAAACCGGCCGGCTGCGGGCCTCGATGGTTAAGGCGGCAGATGCCCGAGCTGCGGGCCTCAGCACGGAGAAGGCCGGCCACGGCAATGGCTTAAGGAGTGGGGCTGCTCCGTCACGGCAGCTCAGGAATGCCCCCGGCAAGGCGGAGCGGCGAACCGGCAGAGGGCGGAGAAGTAATGCACGCCGGCGGTGTGGAGAGGCGGCGTGGCCAGGGCAAGACAGCCTGTGGCGCGCCGGGCGGAGCCGGCGGGGCGGCCAAGGCGAGATGCAATTTTCGCGGCCAAGGCGAGGTGCGGCGCGGTGAGCTGCAGACGGTCCCGGCGACTCGCGGTGGAGACAAGGCCGGTTCGACGGCGGGCGGGTCAAGGCGACCACAGCAGAGGCGGCCGACGAAGGTGGAGGCGACAGGCGAATCGTGGCCGGTTCAACCAATCCACGTCTGTGTTCCCCTCTGGGTCGTGCCCCCCTTTTTTGGTCAAACTTGATGCTTGACATGACGGAGAAAGGTGAGTTTAATACGTCCAGTTGACGGTCGATAATCCGTTCCCTGGTCGTGGCCGGCTTAAGGCGAATCCGTAGAAGCAACGACGGACGCTCGTGACTCGATGACGACGGTTTATCGGATTCAGCGACTCCAGGAGGTGGGCCCAGCGGGTCAGCGCGAAGCTAGACAGTTCGGAGTACTACCTCCGTTTCAGTTTACAAGTCCTACGCGTATATCTAGGTAACCAATTTTATCATCCTAATAATAAACTATATAACACAAAAATTATACCTTTTGAAAGTAGAAACTCCGAAATTTATGTTGATATATTTTTTATAATATATGACATGTATTAGGTTAGTCAAATTGACAACCTAGGGGTACGCGCACGCTCTTAAACTGAGAGAGAGGTAGTAGTAATCTAGTACAACGGGGCCTGGCGACTTTTAACCAGGGAAGGCCGGATCTTGGGCGCCAGCTCGCGCGGTGAAACCGGCGCGGTGAAAACGGCGACTTAAAGGTTGGCCATGAAAACGCAAAGACCCAGGCTGCTCAAGGCGGGTAGTAGCGGCTTGAAACAGGACGGCCAAGGCGGCTCAACCGCGGTGAAGACCAGGCGGCGACTCGTTCGTGGAGTCGTCGGAGCACTCATCCATCTCCGCGTCGTGACTCTTTTAGACTCGACATCGTCTTCCCTGGTTTGGAGTTGAAACAGTAATAGTGAAGCACACGCTGATGGCAGCGATTAAGCGGACACATCCTTTTCTAGGAAGATCTGTTGATCTCGGCGACTCAAAAATCCACCAAATAAGTCACAAGATGGTTGCATAACCCTAATTCCTCGTGATCTCAACTTTCTCTAATCTATCGCTGAAAAACTCCTTTGATCTTTGACTGATGAATTTGTGGTTGATGTGAATCCTTCCAAACCGGTTATTTTTCATCCGAAAAATTGCAAACTTCTCGATCCCTGGAAGAGATCCCTTCAAGAACTCACCACCACCGTGCGCAAGCCCCACGGTGGGCGCCAACTGTCGTGGATTAGTCACGGCAGATGTCCTAGTGCGAGGACTTAGTCGTGAGGCCAACGGCATCTATGTGGTAGCTTGAGAGGGGTTGAGCGGAATCGAGAGACGCAACACAAGACAAGGATTTAGACAGCTTCGGGCTCCGGGAAATATCATCTGGTAACAACCCTACATGCTGTTTGTGGCTAGGTTTCATTATCATCACGAGGGAATCGCCGTAAACCGGCTCTCCCAGTTATGTCTAGCCCTAAGATTATTTTCTCCCCTCTTGGGGTGCCCTGTCCCTCCTTATATATATTGAAGGGGCGGGTTACATGCAGAGTCCCACTTAGATTATGACTTAAACTATTCTGACTTCTCTTCATGGGCTTAACGTCTCGGGCTTCATAACATCTTGGGCTTCATAACGTCTCGGGCTGCATAACCCCTAGGAGACTCCACATCGCCGGGTTATGACTGTCAACCAGATATCACTGTCTGCCGGGTTACGACTGTCAACCAGTTATCATTGTCTGTCGGGTTATGACTGTCTGCCGGTTTATGATGGTCTGCCGGGTTATGATGGTCTGCCGGGTTATGACTGTCTGCCGGTTTATGATGGTCTACCGGTTTATGATGGTCTGTCGGGTTATCATCTGACTTAACACATGCCGGGTTATCATCTGACTTAACACCTGTCGGTTATCATCTGACTTAACACCTGCCGGTTTACCAGGTCCCAGCCGGGTTATAACTCCGGCCGGGTCATACCGCGGGGTATATCACCGACACTGCCGGAGGGGGATTCGATCACGGAGGGCTTCTACATAAACTCTACTACCCTTCTGATGAAGCGTGAGTAGTTTAGCTCAGACCTACGGGTCCATAGCTAGTAGCTAGATGGCTTCTTCTCTCGCTCTTTGATTCTGAATACCATGTTCTCCTCGATGTTCTTGGAGATCTATCCGATGTAATATTCTTTTGCGGTGTGTTTGTCGAGATTTGATGAATTGTGGATTTATGATCAGCTTATCTATGAATATTATTTGAATCTTCTCTGAATTCTTATATGCATGATTTGATATCTTTGTAATTCTCTTCGAACTATCAGTTTAGTTTGGCCAACTAGATTGGTTTTTCTTGCAATGGGAGAAGTGGTTAGCTTTGGGTTCCGTCTTGCAGTGTCCTTTCCCAGTGACAGTAGGGGCATCAAGGAACGTATTGTATTGTTGCCATCGAGGATAAAAAGATGGGGTTTTCATCATATTGCTTAAGTTAATTCCTCTACATCATGTCATCTTACTTAATGTGTTACTCTGTTCTTCATGAACTTAATATTCTAGATGCAGGCAGGAGTCGGTCGATGTATGGAGTAATAGTAGTAGATGCAGAATCGTTTTGGTCTACTTGACATGGACATGATGCCTATATTTCATAATCATTGCCTTAGATATCGTCATAACATTGCGCTTTTCACTGGTACGCGTCGGTCCTAAACAAACGGTTTTTAACCCCTTTCCGTGACGGCATTCGGAACCGTCGCCAAGTGAGTGTGGGCGAGAGGGGGGTCCTTCCCACACGACCCAGAAACCGTTGGGGATATGCCCTCCCGGCACACACGCTTGGCAAAATGAGGTCATGTGCGACCGGCAAGCACTGAAATACAGAAATACGTACAGTAGTGCTAAAAAAAATACAATTATACAGGCAAAATCATTTCCGGTCGTAAGTACATCCCACACAGTCAGTCACCGATAAACGTTTCCATTCGTATATACATCCCACACAGTCACTACAAGGAAAATGTTTGCGCAAGGTGGCATAACGCAAACAGTTTTGAAGAGACTGTCGTGTGTGATTGTTCATTGATCCAACACGGTTTATGCCTAGAAACTATGTGCGTTGCCTGAGGTCATCACCCACGGTGTTTTCTCATTAACAGTTTGCAATAGGAAAACCCAATTAGCAAGCTAATTGGCCAATTAGCGGGCTAATTACCCTATTATTAATAATACATTTACTAATCTAATTGACATTCATATTAAACACATAATATATTCCATTTCCATATTAAGGAAGCATGATTTCATAATTGAAATGCATCGGAGTACAACATGATATAGCTTCAGCACTCAGCTACCCCATTACACAACTGCACCAGCAGCAAGTTTCACATGCAACATCTAGAACCTTTCGAAATTAGCATCATAGACGGTACATAGAGAGATGCATCTCATCTGGAAAACAGCTGAAGCAAAAGGCGAATATTGAGCCTTCATTCATGTTGAAGGTCTTTGCAACTTTAGGCCAGTGCATGTGGATGATTGACCTTCCATCCTTTGACCTCTTCAGGAACACTTCAATATTGAACCGTGGGTGTTGTATGAAAACTTTCCTCGGCTCCTGACCACAGAGGTGGTTTGAGAGGTAATCATCAGTGAACCCTGAAAACAAGGATGTGCATAAATATCTTCTCTATATTGGAAACGGGGCAAAGGAATAAAAAAAGGCAAGGTATAATAGTTAGTACCATCTTGTAAACCTCAGTGCTTCCCATTGTTTCCCTGAAACACATAAGGTAGTTAGTCATCAGGTTAAGTAAGGGTTCGCATGCTATCAGTAAAATATGTTGATGAAAAATAAGCACATTGCAGATTCATCAGATTAATTCAAGCCACATGGAAAACCCATTTATCCAAACCAAACATGATTAAGAATTAGGATATATAGCACTTGTATATGTTTCTCATGTATTAAGTGCAGCCAAATTCGATTTCTTCCTGACATGGTATACAATTACAGAATGCAGCCACATCAATTGAACATCGCATTACAGAATTGAACCAAGCAGTTAACTAAACACCACAACAAATGAACCAAATGTTAACTGAGCACCACATTGCACAATATAACATACTCCTAATAGAAGATCAGACAGTTAACCAAACCAAGCATGCTTAACAACCTGGAAATATAGCAATTGTATTTGTTTCTCATGTATTTAGTATAGAAAAATTCGATTTATTCCTCACATGGTATACAATAACAGATGCAGCCGCATCAATTGAACATCACATTGCAGAATGGAACCAAGCAGTTAACTAAACACCACAAAAAATGAACCAAACGTTAACTGAGCACCACATTGCACAATATAACATACTCCTAATAGAAGATCAGACAGTTAACCAAACCAAGCATGCTTAACAACTTGGAAATATTGCACCCTGAAGAATTGAACATCAAATTTGCAGAATTGAACCAAGTAGTTAACTGAACACCACATTGCACGACATATAGAACATATACACTATAGCAGAAGATTGCATGGTAAAAGTAGATAGCACAATTCACTAGAATTTGTTAAGGAAAGGCAGTAGCTAGCAAACTGAACATGGGTCCTTATAGTGAGCTAATAAGACAGGCTACTCCTCATTGTCGGAGATATCAATGACGATTGCCTCCTTAGATAAGGAAGAGGGCGAGGCCCTCCGCATCGTGGGTGCCCTCGTTGTTGTGGTGAGTTGCCTGAGCCGCTCCGGGCACCAACCTGCTGGCTCTCGAGATGAGGTAAGAACGTGCACGCTGAGAAAACACCTCGTAGTCTTCATCGAAGGCACCGACGGTGGCCTCGAGAAAATGCCATGAACTGTCGTTTAAAGCAGCCAACCGCGTCGCGGCGTCGGCGCGTGAGGCGTCAACGGTGGCCTCGACGGCCAGGTGCTCCTCCAAGATCTGGGGGTCGGCATGAATGGCAGCCATCGCGACATCATCCACGCATGGGGCCGCGATTTGCTTCTCCGCTGCCAAATGCTCCGTGAGGTCCTGGCTATACTGCGTGCACCATGGCTTAGGCTGGCGCTTATTTGGTGGAGGGTTCGGTGATTTGGGTGGAAGGTGTCGCGCTTGCACCGGCGGCCGGGGCATGTGGGATGTGGAAGGAGGAGGATGGGGGTCGGGTGTGGACTACCTGCATAGATAGGCGAGGCCGAGCAACGTGAAGGAGAGTCACCGGCGAGGAGGTGGCGGCGCTGCAAGCAAGGAGTGAAGGTTTCAACTTGGAAAGGAAGGTGGAAACAGGGGAAATGTGGCTTTTGGTAAGGGGGAGGGGGCGGGGGCGGGGAGGTAGATATTTCCGCAGAAGCCAAAAATTTGGAATCGCTTCAGCCAAAAAACTAGCGCGCAAAGTGTCATCAGACATGGTCCCTTATTCAGACACGGTCCGAAGATATTTTGTGCTGCATCTCACACGGTTGGTTATAATAAACTGTCTGGGATCTACTTGATTTTTATTCTTGATTTGAATTACCTAATGGGGTCACAGCGGCCATGGACGGTGTTTGAATTGCTAGACCTTTTATCTGCAGTGATCATAAAAGAATTGGAATTATTCAGGGTTCATTTGGACATTTTTATGCATTAAGTGAGTTTTAAATGCATTTATGTGCATAATTCAAATTTGAACTACATGCACATGCTCCAGTGCATATAAATTGGTTGAAAAATCAAATATGTGTCCTTGGGTGCATGTTTAGGTCCCATGCAAGAAATGGGAATGAATTTCAAACACCAGGGCACCGTTGATTGCCGGCAAAACATTGAGATGCTTGGTTTTTAAATTCTAGTAAATCCAAAACTCGTATGAAATTCATGAAACTTGGCATGCTATCATGGAGCAGCATCAACATGCCGTGGTAAATTTTTTCCCATTTGGGGCAGGTTTGGGTATATGCTTCTCACAAACCAGAGCTTCTCACAACAAGAATGATGGTTTCGGTAGGGAATGCCCCACCTTTGGGGACGAAACGATATCCATTACCTCTTATTGCTTTCAAAAAATTTCTCGTGTCAACATAGAACAACAGGAGTGTTGTGTTATTTTTGTGATTTTTCGGGGTTCATTTGGACATTTTTATGCATTAAGTGAGCTTTCAATGCATTTACGTGCATAATTCAAATTTGAACTACATGCACATGCTCCAATGCATATAAATTGGTTGAAAAATCAAATCTGTGTCCTTAGATGCATGCTTAGGTCCCATGCAAGAAATGAAAATGAATTTCAAACACCAGGGCACCGTTCATTCCCGGCAAAACATCGAGATGCCTAGTTTTTAAATTCTAGTAAATCCAAAAGTCGTCTGAAATTCATGATACTTGGCATGCTATCATGGAAGGGCACCCAACATGCTGTGGTATTTTTCATGTCCATTTTACAAGAAGGCGCACTAGAATAATGACAACCAACAAATGCATTTTGAAAAAAATAGCTGCCACTTTAATGTCTCAAATGTTTGTATAATTCAAACCACGTGCGTTCGTTTAACCATTCACGTGACGCCACGTGTCTTGGTTTTAATGGCTATAGGAGGTGTCGTGTGGACAACTGCTTGACTGAACGGGAGGCATGCGAGTGCAGTCTGGTGCGCAGGCTCACCGGGAAGCGTACAAGCTGTTCAACGCAGGATCTGGGCATCTCTTCAATGCAAACGGTTCAGATTATGGTATGCAAATTAAAGCCACACTTCGGCACTAAGCCAGGAGACACTGCGATTTGTCAAAATATCCAGCTAAAAATCAATAGCACTATCTATTTTTTGCAACTAAAATTTAGTAATTAAGCATATATTTCATTCATACTAGAGATTAAGTAGTCGTTCTCACCGGGAAGCGAGACAACCTTGGACCGCCGCCCGCCTCGCTCCCACAGGTCTATATTAATGGTGCCGCCGAGCGGCCGCACCCCCATCCTCGCCACACACACAATTCCTCTCTCTCTCTCCGCCCGCATCCTTGACGCCGCTCTGAGTCCTCAAAGCCGTCAGTGTACGAGGATGCCGCTGAAGCGCCCCATCGGAGGGAGTGGCGACGCCGAGGCTACTGAAGCACCGGAGCACGGCGTGAATATGGAGACAGATGTTTCTATACCCGCCGACGAGGTGGGGAACGAGGCTGCCAACAAGTGGAGGCGGGTCGAGAAAGAACCGCAAGCGACTCCAGCAGGCCTAGACTTTATCAACAACCTCCCCAATGATATGTTGATAGTCATCATATCCCTCCTCCCAATCAAATATCAGGCGAGGACAGCCGCCCTTTCCCGGCGGTGGTGCACCCTATGGCTCCACACCCTGTCGACCTCCTCAACGCCCACAAGCTCTGCCATGGCTATCGCCAAAGCTTGGATGCGTTCTCCCAGATCCTCGGCAGTCACGATGGCCCAATCAAAGGCCTTATCACGGGCAAGTTCCGTGCCAATTGCAAGGACTGAGCCAAGCTTGACGAGTGGTTCCGATCCCACACTATAGATCAGCTCGAGAAGCTAAGTTATAATGATGGGCATATGCGCTTGCTCCCAACGTCCGTGCTCCACTTTGCGCCCACGCTGCGCCTCGCCAAGTTCATGAACTGCCATTCTCCCCTCCCCTTAATGACGTGCCCGCTCTTTTTCTACCACGACTGAACCACCTCGAGCTCGTCGCCGTCCACATCCCAAAGGATAACATGGAGCGCCTGCTCCGCGGCTGTACTGCACTCGAGTTCCTTCGTCTTCAGGCGATGAATTGGTCGAGTACCTTGCACATCACCTCCAGGACTCTCCGGACTATTTATGTGTGTTGCTGGTGCTGCAATGAGAGATCACAAAAGGTGGACTACAATATGGTCATCCAGGACACACCTTCACTTGAGAGATTACTTCTAGTTGATCAACAAGGTCCAACAAGAATCAATGTCATTTCTGCATCGAAATTGAAAGTGGTGGGCTACTCGTCTGTCAAATACTTCAACTTTCAGGTACAACAGTCGCCTTATATACCTCTCCTTCTTGATATCAACATTATTTCTAGTTTTGAAGATGTATGTTCCTCTGTCATCCAGCGAAGCTTCACCCAAACTCTGGGCACAATGAAGGTCTTGGCACTAGAATCTGTCAGCCCCAACCTGGACCAAGTTGTCAGTTTCCTGAGATGCTTTCCGTGCCTGAAGAAGCTGTATATCGAGGTTATGTTCCTTTCCTGTTAAATGTTAACCATAAGGGAGTTCAATTTTTTGCACCTTTTCCCAAGTTTACAATGACAATGTACTATGATTTCTGAAGGAATTTTGGAGGATTTTAGGACATACACCCCCACCTCATATTGGTTTAGGGTTTCTATGTTCGTCTGTCAAGTGTTCAAAACTGCATGTAGGCACTAACAAGTTCTCTTCTTTTGGAGTGCATATGTAGCGATCCGACCTCAAACGGTCAAATCTCCGTGCATAAGTGTCATCCCTGGATCGGTAATGCTGACACACACAGTACTTGAAGGATTTATAACAGAGTTTCAATCTCACACTTATTACATCAAATATCTCAAAAGAGAGTACTTATTACAATAATATGGCTGAAGGCCATCTAATGAACATAACAACGGAAGGCTTGGAAGATAAAGCGAGTCCATCAACTCCAACAGCATAGCTTAGTGCAAGACAACGACCCAGCGCACCTTACTCTTCGTCTTAAAAGTCTTCAACATAATACGTTGTAGGCCGAAACGGGCCAGCACATGGAATATGCTGGCAAAATAACACTATAGAGTAATGAACATGTTGCAGCTATATCTATATGCATATTTGGCTGGTGGAGGCTCTATGGTTATTTTTGTAGAAAGCTAATTTTTTCCTACAACCAAGGAATAAATTTTATTTAACTACAAAGTTTGTTGCAATTATTGAGAAGGTTCCTCCAACTCAATCCCAAATTAATAATCATCAACCCAACAAATTAATTAATAGAGTGATGAGATCAAATCAATAATTCAAGTACCTGATACTCAAGATGTCCATAACCGGGGACACGGCTAACCTTGATTAGTTTATACACTCTGCAGAGGTTTGCGCACTTTCCCCCAGAAGACTCGATCTCCTCTGTTGGATTTCTCACACTACATGGTGTTTGAGAAACGGATGACCGAGACACAGTCTTTCAGAAGCATTAACTCTTTACTCTAGGTAGACAGTACCACCTACACCCCCTACATATGCTAGCCTACCACTGAAAGTGGTCACACAACTTAGTCAACTATGATAGAGCCCACAATGGCTTGTGGCTGCACACAGAAGTTTCTAGCATGAATAATCTTATGATCCCTTTGAGCCTGGGTGGAAAACCGTAGGATAATCACACGGGTACTCCGGGATATTCCAGGACAACACTGGATTGCTCCAAGTGCCCAGACAACCACTGGGTGCTCCAGGGTGCCTCAACCAATCCACCGAGATGTGTATTAAAGTAGCTACCTTAAGTTTAACCATTGATTAAAACTCTCACATCTGTCATGGATCACTCAACCAAACCACGTCTACGGGCATAGCATAGTAGTATAAGCATAACATAGAAGTAACTCCCAGGGTTTGAAAATAAAGGCAATATGTACTACCTCATCACTACTTCCCAGTACCCACATGTTATCAAATCCTACTCATGCAATGTTTGAGGGTTGAAACTAATGCATAAAAACTGGGTAATGGGGTATGATGAAAGTGTTACTTGCCTTGCTGACGATCTGAAAACCCTAGTGACTCGTAGTAGCACGCTTCGCACTCCGGAAACTCTATCGCAAGCAAACAATAGCATACATAAGCACTCAAGCATAGATGTAAGGGTAAAACTCGAATGAAAAGATCCAAATCGAAAGTACAAGTGAAGAGCTTTGATATGCAAAAAGAATCAATTGAATCAGAGCTACGAAACTCAAACTGCGGTCACAAGAAGTTCGAATTCAAATCTTCTTGCAACCAAATTTTAAATTGTCAAAAACCATGTTCAAGTTGATTAACTAGAAAGAGGGGTTCGAGAAGAAGATTTTGGCATTGGTTTCACTGGGTTTGGACGAACGGTTAAAAAGTTGCGAACGATCAGGGTCTAATCTGCGATAAAAAAATCATGGATAGGTCCCTGGCCGAAAATAAAATAAAAAGAAAAGGCTAACGAATGAACGTTCATTAACAGAGACGAACGAACGAACGCGTTCGCTAAGAGAAGCGTTTGGGCGAACATTCGCTAATTAGCGAAACTGGAAAAAAGCTGATCTAACCGATCCAAATGAAAAACCAAAAAAAACAGGCGGCAGCGGTTTCTACCGGTTCCTCGAAAAAAGACCGGCGGCGGTGAGGTGGGATTCCTGCGGGGGGGGGGCCCGGGGGGGGGGGGGGGGGGGGGGGGGGGGGGGGCGACGGTGCGGGGGTGGCGGCAGCTGCTGCTGCGGAGGTGACGGGCGACAGTGGTGGCGAGAGAGGGGCCAGGGGGTTCGGCTTTTAAAGCCTCGAGGGGGGGGGGCGGTGGCTTCGGCATGGGGCGGCGGCGAGAGAAGTCCGGCTCGGACTCCTGTTGGAGTCCGCTGACGACACGGCGGCGCGGCGCGGGGAGGCAGTGGCGCACGCGGGCCGGCTTGCTCGGCTGCCTTCGGCCTAGTTCGGCAAGAATCTTTTTCTTAATAAATTCCGCCGAAACAAACCCGGACTGATGCTGTTTTCAGCAGAACTACCATGGTGTTGTTTTTGTGCAGAAATGAAAGTTCTTCGATTTGGATGAAACTTTTTGGAGAATTATTTCAGAATAAATAAAAATTTCTGGAACCATGAACCACCGACGGGGGGGGGGGGGGGGGGCTGGCTGAACACAAGACACCAGACGCCAGGGTGTGCCACCCCCTCCAGGCACGCCCTGGTGGGTTGTGGGCCCTCGGGGCTCTGCATACCCTAATTCCAGCACTATAAATTCCTATTTTTAGAGAAAAAATAAGGGAGGAAGTTTCATTGCGTTTCACGGTACGGAGCCGGCGCCACCTCCTGTTCTTCATCGGGAGGACAGATCTGGAGCCTATTCGGGGCTCCGGAGAGGGGATTCTTCGGTCTTCGTCATCACCAACCCTCCTTCATCACTAATTCCATGATGCTCCCCAACAGGAGTGAGTAATTCCTTCATAGGCTTGCTGGTCGATGAGGAGTTGGATGAGATTCATCATGTAATCGAATTAGTTTTGTTAGGACTTGATCCCTAGTATCCATTATGTTCTGAGATTGATGTTGCTATGACTTTGCTATGCTTAATGCTTGTCACTAGGGCCCAAGTGCCATGATTTCAGATCTGAACTGTTTATGTTTTCACCATTATACCTATGTTCTAGATCCGATCTTCCAAGTCATATTCACCTATTACATGTTATGATCCGCAAACCCCAGTGTGACAGTAATCGGGATACTTTCTGGTGATAACCATTGTTTGAGGAGTTCATGTATTCACTATGTGTTAATGCTTTGTTCCGGTTCTCTATTATAAGGAGGCCTTAATATCCCTTAGTTTCCTTCTGGACCCCGCCGCCATGGGAGGGTAGGACAAAAGATGTCATGCAAGTTCTTTTCCATAAGCACATATGACTATTTATGGAATACATGCATACATTATATTTATGAACTGAAGCTAGTTCTGTGTCACCCTAGGTTATGAATGTTATATGATGAATATCATCCAAAGAATGCATCGATCCAATGCCTACGAGTTTTCCACATATTGCTCTTGCTAAGTTATTATCACTATTGCTAGTGTTACAACTGCTACAAACTATTACTGCTGTCACCGTTACCACTGCTATTGTTAACACTGCTATCAAAATTACCATACTACTGTGCTACTGATCACTTTGCTGCAGATATTTAATCTCCAGGTGTGGTTGAATTGACAACTCAACTGCTAATACTTACAAATATTCTTTGGCTCCCCTTGTGTCAAATCTATAAATTTGGGTTGAATACTCTACCCTCAAAAACCGTAGCGATCCCTATACTTGTGGGTTATCAGATATTGAAAACTCTCGGTTGTGATGTTGGCAGGAAAGGCATGCCTCTCAAAATTACATTTATCTCCTATTTAAGCTTCGAGCTCTGGCACCTCTACAAATCCCCGCTTCCCTCTGCGAAGGGCCTATCCATTTACTCTTTTATTATTTTACTTTTATTATTGAGTCATAACCTTCTCAAACAAACACCAGTCCTGAGAGCACTATTGTCATTCTTATGCATTATGTATAGTTAATATTGTGTGCATCATGACTGGATCTCTTCTACCATGAATTACAATGTTTAGTCGCTTCTTGAACTTTGGAGGTGCTCCACATTTATGTTTTGCCATCTCAGAAAGGGCTAGCGAGATACCATGTTTTCATATTATATCATGATTGTTTTGACAAAGTGTTGGCATTTGAAATATATTATTATTCCTTGATAGTTTATTATGGCATTGATTTGAGTGAATATAAGTTCTAAGAGTTATCATTTACATGGTTAGTTATGATCTTTGCTGAAAACCTGGGTATTATTTAAGCATATATATAGATATAAGAACAAACGAGTTCATAAAAGTTTTTATTTATCATTTTCAGTTTGTCAACTGAATTGCTTGAGGACAAGCAATGAGTTAAGCTTGGGGGAGTTGATACGTCTCTGTCGTATTTACTTTTTCAAACACTTTTGCTCTTGTTTTGGACTGTGATTTGCATGATTTGAATAAAACTAACCCGGACTGACGCTGTTTTCAGCAGAACTACCATGGTCTTGTTTTTTGTGTAGAAATAAAAGTTCTAAGAATTGGACGAACTTTTTGGAGATTTTTTATGGAATATATAAAAAGTACTGGATCAAAGTCCCACTAGAGGGGGCCACCTGCTGCCCACGAGGCACTAGGGCGCGCCCACCCCCTAGGCGCACCCTGGTGGCTTGTGGGGCCCACAAGGCTCTGCTGACTCCAATCTCAAGCCAATAAATTCCTATTTCTGGAGAAAAAATAAGAGAAGAAGTTTCACCATGTTTTACGATACGAAGCCGCCACCTCATGTTCTTCATCGGGAGGCCAGATCTGGAGTCCGTTCGGGGCTCCGGAGAGGGGGATTCGTCGCCATCATCATCACGAACCCTTCTTCCTCACCAATTTCGTGATGCTCACCACCAGGAGTGAGTAATTCCTTCATATGCTTGCTGGACGGTGATGGGTTAGATAAGATTTATCGTGTAATCGAGTTAGTTTTGTTAGGGCTTGGTCCCTAGCATCCACTATGTTCTGAGATTGATGTTGCTATGAATTTGATATGCTTAAGCTTGTCACTAGGGACCGAGTGCCATGATTTCAGATCTGAACCTTTTATGTTTTCATGAATATATTTGTGTTCTTGATCCTATCTTGCAACTTATACGCACCTATTATGTGTTATGATCCGCATCCCCCAAGGTGACAATAATTGGGATTCTTTCCGGTGATTACCGTAGTTTGTGGAGTTCATGTATTCACAGTGTGTTAATGCTTTGTTCCGGTTCTCTACTAAAAGGAGGCCTTAATATCCCTTAGTTTCCTTATGGACTCTGCTGCCACGGGAGGGTAGGACAAAAGATGTCATGCAAGTTCTTATCGAAAGCACGTATGACTATATACAGAATACATGCCTGTTTGGAAACGTTGCATGCAAAACAAAAAAAATTCTACGCACACGCAATGATCTCTCCATGGAAATGCATAGCAACGAGGGGAAGAGTGTGTCTACGTACCCTCGTAGACTATAAGAGGAAGCGTTTCTCAATGTGGTTGATGTAGTTGAACTTCTTCGCGCTTCAACCGATCAAGTACCGGACGCACGACACCTCCGCGTTTTGCACACATTCAGCTCGGTGACGTCCCTAGCCTTCTTGATCCAGCAAGTTGTCGAGGTAGTAGATGAGTTCCATCAGCACGATGGCATGGTGATGGTGATGGTGAAGTGATCCTCGTAGGGCTTCGCCTAAGCACTACGAAGATATGACTGTGGGAGTAAACGGTGGAGGGGGGCGCCGCACACGGCTAACAGTTGTCAGGGGTGTGCTAGGGGGCGCCCCCCAACATATATATAGGTGGGAGGGAGAGGGGAGAGGCCAGGAGGCGCCCCGAGTAGGACCAAATCCTACTTGGGTTCCTCCTAGGCCGACGCCCCCCTTCCTTAGTTACCGGAGAGGGAAGGAAAGAGGAGGGAGGAGGGAAGGAAGGAGGAGCCGAATTCCCCCTTACCTTCTCCCTTCCCATCTTTCCTTATCCTCTGGTTCAGACCATATTGGGGGCGCACCAGCCCCTTGTAGCTGGTGCGTTCCCCTCTTGGCCCATTAGGCCCATATCTTTTGCCGGGGGTGCCCGAAACCCCTTCCGGTGACCCGATATGTACCCGGTACCCTCCGGAACACGTCCGGTGTCCGAATACTATCGTCCTATATATCAATCTTTACCTCTTGACCATTTCGAGACTCCTCGTCATGTCCGTGATCTCATCCGGGACTCCGAACAACATTCAGTCACCAAATCACATAACTCATATAATACAATATCGTCATCGAACGTTAAGCGTGCAGACCCTACGAGTTCGAGAACTATGTTGACATGACCGAGACACCTCTTCGGTCAATAACCAATAGGGGAACCTGGATGCCCATATTAGCTCCTACATATTCTACGAAGATCTTTATCGGTCGAACCGTTATGACAACATACACAATTCCCTTTGTCCATCGGTATGTTACTTGCCCGAGATTCGATCGTCGGTATCTTCATACCTAGTTCAATCTCATTATCGGCAAGTCTCTTTACTCGTTCTGTAATACATCACCCTATGACCAACTCCTTAGCCGTTTTCTTGCAAGCTTATGATGTGTATTACCGAGAGGGCCCAGAGATACCTCTCCGATACTCGGAGTGACAAATCCTAATCTCAACCTATGCCAACTCAACAAACACCTTCGGATATACCTGTAGAGCATATTTATAATCACCCAATTACGTTGTGACGTTTGATAGCACACAAGGCATTCCTCCGGTATCCGGGAGTTGCATAATCTCATAGTCGAAGGAATATGTATTTGACATCCAGAAAGCAATAGCAATAAAACTGAACAATCATTATGCTAAGCTAACGGATGGTTCTTGTCCATCACATCATTATCCTAATGATGTGATCCCATTATCAAATGACAACTCATGTCCATGGTTAGGAAACCTTAACCATCTTTGATCAACGAGCTAGTCTAGTAGAGGCTCACTAGGGACATGGTGTTTGTTTATGTATTCACACATGTAATAAGGTTTCCGATCAATACAATTCTAGCATGAATAATAAACCTATATCATGAATAAGGAAATATAGAATAACAACTGTATTATTGCCTCTAGGGCATATTTACTTCAGTCTCCCACTTGCACTAGAGTCAATAATCTAGTTCACATCACCATGTGATTTAGCACCCATAGTTCACATCGCCATGCGACCAACACCCAAAGAGTTTACTAGAGTCAATATTCTAGTTCACATTAACATGTGATTAACACCCAAACAGTACTAAGGTGTGATCATGTTTTGTTTGTGAGAGAGGTTTAGTCAACTGGTCTGTCATATTCAGATCTGTATGTATTTTGCAAATTTTTATGTCTACAATGCTCTGCATGGAGCTACTCTAGCTAATTGCTCCCACTTTCAATATGTATCTAGATCGTGACTTAGAGTCATCCAGATCAGTGTCAAAGCTTGCATCAACGTAACTCTTTACGATGAACTGTTTACCACCACCATAACCGAGAAACATTTCCTTAGTCCTCTTTAGGTACCCAGGGATAATTTTGACCGTTGTCTAGTGATCTACTCATGTATCACTATTGTACCCCCTTGCCAAACTCATGGCAAGGCACACAACAGGTCTGGTACACATCATGGCATACTTTATAGAACGTATGACTGAGGCATAGGGAATGACTTTCATTCTCTCTATATTCTGCCCTGGTCGGGTTTTGAGACATACTCAAGTTCACACCTTGTGACACACGCAAGAACCCTTTCTTTGACTAATCCATTTTGAACTTATTCAAAACTTTATCAAGGTATGTGCTTTGTGAAAGTCCTATCAAGCTTCTTGATCTATCTCTATAGATCTTGATGCCCAATATATAAGAAGCTTTACCGAGGTATTTCATTGAAAAACTATTATTCAAGTATCCTTTTATGCCATCCAGAAATTCTATATCATTTCCAATCAACAATATGTCATCCAAATATAATATCAAAAATGCTATAGAGCTCCCACCCACTTTCTTGTAAATACAGGCTTCACCGTAAGTCTGTATAAAACCACATGCTTTGATCACCTCATCAAAGCATATATTCCAACTCCGAGATGCTTGCACCAGTCCATAGATGGATCGCTGGAGCTTGCACACTTTGTTAGCACCATTAGGATCAACAAAAACTTCTGGTTGCATCATATACAACTCTTCTTTAAGAAATCCATTAAGGAATGCAGTTTTGATGTCCATTTGCCAAATTTCATAATCATAAAATGCGGCAATTGCTAACATGATTTGGACTGACTTAAGCATCACTACGGGTGAGAAGGTCTGATCATAGTCAACCCCTTGAATTTGTCGAAAACCTTTCGCGACAAGTCGAGCTTTATAGACGGTGACATTACCATCAGCGTCAGTCTTCTTCTTGAAGATCCATTTATTCTCAATGGCTTGCCGATTATCGGGAAAGTCCACCAAAGTCCACACTTTGTTCTCATACATGGATCCTATCTCGGATTTCATGGTCTCAAACCATTTATCGGAATCTGGGCTCATCATAGCTTCTTCATAGTTTGTAGGTTCGCCATGGTCTAGTAACATGACTTCCAAGATAGGATTACCGTACCACTCTGGTGCGGAACATACTCTATTCGACCTACGAGGTCCAATAGTAACTTGATCTGAAGTTTCATGATCATCATCATTAGCTTCCTCTCTAGTTGGTGTAGGCATCACGAGAACGGATTTCTTTGATGTGCTACTTTCCAAATTGAGAGAAGGTACAATTACCTCATCAAGTTCTATTTTCCTCGCACTCACTTCTTTCAAGAGAAACTCCTTCTCTAGAAAAGTTCCATTCTTGGCAACAAAGATCTTGCCTTCGGATCTATGGTAGAAGGTGTACCAAATTGTTTCCTTAGGGTATCCTATGAAGACGCACTTCTCCGATTTGGGTTCGAGCTTATCAGGCTGAAGCCTTTTGACATAAGTGTTGCAACCCCAAACTTTTAAGAAACGACAGCTTAGGTTTCTTGCCAAACCACAGTTCATACGGTGTCATCCCAACGGATTTAGACGGTGCCCTATTTAATGTGAATGCAGCTGTCTCTAATGCATAACCCCAAAATGATAGTGGTAAATCGGTAAGAGACATCATAGATCATACCATATCTAATAAAGTACAGTAACGATGTTTGGACACACCATTACGTTGTGGTGTTCCAGGTGGCGTGAGTTGTGAAACCATTCCATATTGTTTTAAATGAAGGCCAAACTCGTAACTCAAATATTCACCTCCGCCATTAGATCGTAGAAACTTTATTTTCTTGTTACGATGATTCTCCACTTCACTCTGAAATTCTTTGAACTTTTCAAATGTTTCAGACTTTTGTTTCATTAAGTAGATATACCCATATCTGCTCAAATTATCTGTGAAGGTCAGAAAATAACGATACCCACCGCATGCCTCAACACTCATCGGACCGCATACATTGGTATGCATTATTTCCAATAAGTCATTGGCTCGCTCCATTGTTCTAGAGAACGGAGTTTTAGTCATCTTGCCCATGAGGCATGGACCTCAAGTATCAAATGATTCATAATCAAGTGATTCCAAAAGTCCATCTGCATGGAGTTTCTTCATGCGCTTTACACCAATATGACCTAAACGGAAGTGCCACAAGTATGTTGCACTATCATTATCAACTTTGCATATATTGGCATCAATATTATGAATATGTGTATTACTACGATCGAGATTCAATAAACCATTCACATTGGGTGTAAGACCATAGAATGTTTTATTGATGTAAATAGAATAACAATTATTCTCTAACATAAATGAATAACCGTATTGCAATAAACATGATCTAATCATATTCATGCTCAAGGCGAACACCAAATAACATTTATTTAGGTTCAACACTAATCCCGAAGGTAGAGGGAGTGTGCGATGGTGATCATATCAACCTTGGAATCATTTCCAACACACATCGTCACCTCGCTTTTAACTGGTCTCTACAACTCCAGTTTTGAGTTACTAATCTTAGCAACTGAACCGGTATCAAATACCTAGGGGTTACTACAAAAACTAGTAAAATACACATCAATAACATGTATATCAAATATACCTTTGTTCACTTTGGCATCATTCTTATCCGCAATGTATTTGGGGTAGTTCCACTTCCAGTGACCATTTCCTTTGCAGTAGAAGCACTTAGTTTCAGGCTTGGCTCCAGCTTTGGGCTTCTTCACGGGAGTGGCAACTTGATTGCCATTCTTCTTGAAGTTCCCTTTCTTTCCCTCGCCCTTTTTCTTGAAACTAGTGGTCTTGTTAACCATCAACACTTGATGCTTTTTCTTGATTTCGACCTTCGCCGATTTCAGCATCGCGAAGAGCTTGGGAATTTTTTTTGTCATCCCTTGCATATTATAGTTCATCAAGAAGTTCGAGTAACTTGGTGATAATGACTAGAGAACTCTATAAATCACTATCTTGTTTGGAAGATTAACTCCCACTTGATTCAAGTGACTGTAGTACCCAGACATTCTGAGTACATGCTCACTGGTGGAGCTATTCTCCTCCATCTTGTAGGCAAAGTACTTGTCAGAGGTCTCATACCTCTTGACATGGGCATGAATTTGAAATACCAATATTCAGCTCTTGGAACATCTCATATGCTCTATGGCGTAAAAAACGTTTTTTAAGTCCCGGTTCTAAGCCGTAAAGCATGGCGCACTAAACTATCAAGTAGTCATCATATCGATCTTGCAAAACGTTCATAATGTCTGCATCTGCTTCGGCAACAGGTTTCTCACCTATCAGTTGATACGTCTCCAACGTATCTATAATTTTTGATTGTTCCATGCTATTATATTATCCATCTTGGCTGTTTTATATGCATTTATATGCTATTTTATTTGATTTTTTGGACTAACCTATTAACCTAGAGCCTAGTGCCAGTTTTCTGTTTTTTCCTTGTTTTTGAGTTTTACAAAAAAGGAATACCAAACGGAGTCCAATTGACGTGCCAATTTTTGATGATTTTTTATGGACCAAAAGCCCTCGGAGTAAAATGGTTGGGACAGAAGAGTCCCGAGCCATGCACGAGGGTGGAGGGCGCGCCCTACCCCCTGGGTGCGCCCCCTGCCTTGTGGATGACTCGGAGACCCCCACTGACGTGAGACGGACGCCAAAAATTCCTATAAATACATAAACCCCCGAAAAGAAACCTAGATCGGGAGTTCCGCCGCCGCGAGCCTCTGTAGCCACGAAAAACCAATCGAGACCCTCACTGGTGTGCATCGGTCCTAAACAAACGGTTTAAAACCCCTTTCCGCGACGACATTTGGAGCCGTCGCCAAGTGAGTGTGGGCGATAGGGGTCCTTCCCACATGACCCAGAAACCGTCGGGGATAGGGCCCCTATAGTACTCCTACTCGTTTCTGCTCGCATTGCCATCACAGTTGGTATTCTGTGGTGCTACGTTTATGATGCGCGGCCCATCACAAACGGTTCACCGTTAAGAAGATTAGCTAATCGTCGTACGAGTGTCGGACAAGATTACGTAACGTCGGACCGTCGTAACATCATCGTACACGACAACTATCGACACGCTATTCTGTGGTGCAATGTTTATGATGCATACTTCATCAGAAACAGTTCATGGTTGTGAATCATATACGATAAGGCAACTAACACAAACGTTTAGTTTGCCTGCACCGTTTGTGATATTGTATGACATCGCACACGCTTTGCAAACGACAACTGTGTGCATGCTTGCATACGTTTCCTCTGTGTGAACCGTCTCCGATTATGGTGCATATCACAAACGTTTGTGTTTTACCAACCGTGTGTGCCGTAACAAACTGGAGAGAGTAATTTCACCGTAATTTATTTGCTGCTTTTCCAAATTGTACCGGATTTGGATTTGAATTTGAATGTATGCTACAACTTTGTTCATATCCATCAGGTTCAAACAACCAATGCATTATTCGATTCATAGGTACATATGTTCAAGAATTACACAAGAACCAAATAAAGATGATGAACCACAGTTGTATACTTGTACTATTAAGGACGGTAAAGAAAGAGGCGAAATATATTCTGGTTGCTGAACAAGGTGAAGCGGAATGCCCATATTGTGCCCTCCTCCATGCAGAAGGCACGCACGACTCTAGTCCAACCCCTTGTGATGGCCGACCACCCATCCTTCACAGTCTTGATGAAAACATCTAGATAATCATCATGTTCTGGTAGAAACACTTTAACCTTTGCATGCCCACCAATCATGTAGTTTGAGAGGTAATCTTGAGTAAACTGCTTTGGCAACCACTGGAAAGGAAAAAGATTTATCATCTAACACAACTCATTACACTACACAAAAAAAGACACATCCGTGACATTTTGGGCCGAACGAATTTTTTTCTGTCATACATATGACACTTCTATGACGATAACTGTGACAAAACCCGGTATCATCATAGACGTGGTGGGCTCCTACTTCTACGACAAAAAATCATGACAGAAAATGGGCTTTTCGTCCTAGGCGGGCTGGAGACATAGCTGCATGACATTCTTTGGGCCGTCCATGACGGAAAAAACCGTGGTAGAAGCGAGGGCGAGGAAAATTTCGGGGAGTTCCTGGTTACAGTGGGAGGTCGGGGCCGAGCGATGCGCGCTTCTCTCGTACACGTACGCGCGTGTGTGCGAGGCGTTGGCTCTAACTGAACCCGAGCGAGGCATTGGGCTCTAACTGAACCCGAGCGATTGCACTGCAGGCTACGCCTTACTGAACCCGATCGATCGATCGATGGCTATTAACTGAACCCGATCGAGCGATTCCTTCGCTACTGCTGCTAACTGAAGCCGATCGATGCTGCCTCTGGATGAATAGTGAGTGTTGCGAGGGGGGGGGGGGGTGGGATGAATAGTTCCCGATGGGGGTGGATGAACAGGACCTCGATCGATCGAGCCGGTTGGGGCTGGATGAACAGGACCGCGTGGAGGGCTGGATGAACAGGACCACCCCGTGGAGGGCAGGATGAACAGTAGAGGGTGGAGGGCGGGATGAACAGTAGCCCGTGGAGGGTGGTTGAGCAGGAGCCTGTGGAGAGGGCTAGTTGAACAGTAGCCGGTGGAGTAGCGCGCGGTGGAGGCTGGATGAACAGGAGCCCGTGGATGAACAGTCGCAGGTAGAGGCTGGAGGAGGTCGATAGTGGATGAATAGTAGCTCATGGAGGCTGGAGGGGGTCGACGGTGGAGATGAACAGTATCCCGTGGAGTCCTGTTTTGCGGTACGCCACACCCCTCCCGATGAATAGGACCCCTGTTTCGACCGTAGCGCTCCAACACAAGTCCGTTTTGTCCATTTTGCGGTACGCCACACCCCTCCCGATCAACAGGACCCCCGTTTCGACTGTAGGAGGTCCGTTTCCTCCGTTTTGCGGTACGCCAGACCCCTCCCGATGAACAGGATCCCGTTTTGAATGTGGCCGGTCAAACACAAGGCTGTTTCCTCAGTTCTGCGGTACGCCAGGCCTCGTTTCCATCGCCTGTTCCGTCCAAGCCCTCCCGATGAACACGACGCATTCCGTTGCCTCCCCATGAACACGAAGCATTCCGTTGCCTCCCCATGAACATGACTCATTCCGTTGCCTCCCCATGAACACAACGACGACGCTGTTTCTCCGTTCCGACCCAGCCATGTACACGAGCCCTGGCCGTACGTATGCGCGAGTAGGCGTTCGAGACCCCGCCCGTATGTACACATACGTGGCTGTATTTTCTTTCTTGCACCCTGGCCGCTGTACGTACATGTAAATGCTACGTGCGCGCCTCTACTACGACACGTGCGCGCCTCTACATCGACCAGTATGTACGTACACGTTCGCGACCAGAATGACAAAGCTACGTACGCTTCGACCAGTGGGTCCCGACTGTCAGGCACTTCCTTGCGTGCGAAGATGTAGCTGGTGGGTCCCAGCAGTCAGGGGCAAATGTTTTTTTTTTGAAATACGGTGGCCCATCCGGTGGGTCCCCGCTTTCAGGTGGAGGAATAATTATTTTGCGCGTAATAAGGAGGCACTTCCTTGCTGCGGCCATGGACACAGCTGTCAGCGTCTCCACGCACAGTACTCTTCCGATGGAAGTCGGTCGTTGACCACATTGACCACGCCGCGCCAAGAGCACCACGGCGGTGGACGACGGCGAGGCCTAGGAAGGGGATGACGCAGAGCCGGGGAAGACGCGGCAGTGGAAGCCCGCGCGGAGAGGAGTATGAGGGTTCACTGGTTCAGCTGCGGTGTGAGGCTGCCGTCGCCGCAGGGCCTGGCCAGCGGTGGGAATAGTAGGGGGCGGTGAGGCCTCCGCGGTAGCACAGCCGGCCACGGGAGGCAGGAGCATGCGGCACGACCGGCGCTGCTTTGGGCAGCTGGAGCAAGAAGACCAGAGGTTGAAGAAGCACTACGGCCGTTGGATGGACATTGTACGGTCACTGGAGCTAGAATCGTTCATATTGACTAAGTTGACAAAGCCCTTCATCCCCGTCAACTTAGTAGGCCCACAAGTGAGCCTCCCACCAAGGTGGGTCCCAGCTAGCCGGGGGAGTATTCATTTTTTTGTGCGTAATAAGGAGGCACTTCCGGTGGGTCCGAGCTGACAGCGGGGGGAACGTTTTTTTCATGAAATACGGTGGCCCATCCGGTGGGTCCCAGCAGTCAGGGGGAAACGATTTTTTTCGCAAAATACTGGTGGCCCGTCCGATGGGTCCCCGTTGTCTGGTGGAGGAATAATTATTTTCCGCGTAATAAGGAGGCACTTCCTTGCGGCTGCCGTGGACCCAGCTGTCAGCCTCTCCACGTATAGTACTCTTCCGATGGAAGTCGTTCGTTGACCACACTGACCACACCGCACCGAGAGCACCACGGCGGTGGACGACGGCGAGGCATATGAAGGGGACGACGCGGAGCCGGGGAAGACGCGGCAGTGGATGCCCACGCGGAGAGGAGTACGAGCGTTCACCGGTTCGGCTGCGGTGTGAGGCTGCCGTCGCCGCAGAATAACAGGGGGTGTGGGTGAGTAGAGGGATGCCCTAGCCAGCGGTGGGAGTAGTAGGGGGCGCTGAGGCCTGCGCGGCAGCACAGCCGGCCACGGGAGGCGGGAGTAGGCGGTCCCGTCGGCGCTGCTTTGGCGGCTGGAGCAAGAAGATCAGAGATTGAAGAAACACGACGGCCGTTGGATTGACATCCAACGGTTACATCTTCTAGAATCGTTTGTTGGCGTATATAATAACTAAAAAAATCTTGCATACGCGTCAACTAAACAGGCCCACAAGTCAGACCACTCCCTCTTTTTTTTATAATTTATATATAGCTCATGGCAACTTCTTATGCAATTTATTGCAGTCGTTTTTTTTGGTTGGCCAGGGCCAATTTCGCATATTTTTGTGGGTTCCAAACTATTTTTAATACCGAAATGTCCAGCCAGATTTAAAGTACTTTGAAGATATATTTAAATTAGGTTAATGCCCCCAGTGAAATAGGAATCTGAAAATGTAATAAAATTCAGAAATTATAAAGTAATTGCCAATTTGTCATCTGTTTTTATATTTACAACCCATTTCATATTACTTTCAAGATTTGCAGGCGTCTTGAAAGAGTTGCAGCCCATCAGGGCGTAGAAAAATAAGTAGGCCTGAATTGGGTATTCTTCAGAAAAAATAAACTGGGTTCATTTTCACAAAGAAAAAATAGCTGGGCTGGTCACATGGTGAACATAAAATATAAGCCTGGGCTAGACGGGCCACAACCCAGTTCAAACCCTGCTCCGTCTCAACAATACCAAACAAAAAAAATACTGCTCGAGTAGCTACGTCCCAGGTGTCAGCCGATCTTGTGCTGTTCTCTTGTCTATTGACTATATACGCTCACAATGTCGTGGGGCCCAGATGTCTAGAAAACACTAGGAGGAAGCATTTTATTTTTCCATACGCTGACATGGTGGCCCCCTACTGTCATCCTCTCCACATACTTCTGCCGATTCATGTTGTTTGTTGACCATGTTGACAACACGAGAGGGTGGCGCCACGGCGAGCGCACCAAAGCGCGCGGAGGACGTCGGCGTTAACGATTTAGGAGACGGTGGGGCGGCGATGCGTGCGCTGAGGCGCAGCCAGCCGTGGGAGGCGGAAGTAGGCGGCCCCGCCGGTGCTGGTTTGGTTTTGGCGGCTGGAGGAAGACAGGACTGAAGAAACACGACAGACTGTAAAAGCAGCAGGGGTACTTAACAACCTTAACTAAAACCAGCAGGGGCACTTAACAACCAAAGCTAAAAGCAGTATGAGTACTTATACAAGTTCAACCATACAAAGCACACCTCGAACAGTGCTAATTTTCCTACAGTTAACCAAGGGTGAGGCCGCTAAGCCCCAGGATAAGGCCCAGGCGCCACCCCGCGCATCCACAACCTTCTGAAAGCGGCTTCATCTCGCAACGTGGTCAATAAACAGGATATTTTCTTTAGAGCCATGGAAAAGCATGAACATAATCTTCTATCCTATTCTCCAAGATGGACGGGCCTTCATTATTTGAGACCAACCATGAATAAGTATCTTTTCACCTCCAAGGGGAATTGAGTAGGTAGACATAAACATCATGTTGTGACCAAGCGCAAGTCTGACCCGACCATGGTCAGGCATCTGTATAGGAACAATAGAACTCGGCAGTTCTTGTTTCAAGAAGATCACAGCTGTAAAACTGTGTATAAGCAATAGTTTATGAACAACATATATAATAGAAAACAGCTCGTACCATAAGTTTCTCGACACAGTTGGACCTGTTCAACGAGTGCAGCAGTGGCACACATATCCCACGTGGCCTTCCACCATTGAAACGCCCCACAAGGACCTCAAGACGATCAATAAAGTGTACGAACTTGTGGATGTCGATCCAGTCAACTTCAGTGCCATTAGTAACAGCCGAGTTATTACAGAGTAACAAACGAGCAGACTGCTTAACTCTGAAAAAGCCTACATGTGCCACCAATTATAAGAAAATATTAGTTAGAAGTAGCATCTCCGTGAGAGATTCGTTGCTACTTCTAAAGTTAAATTGTGATTAGTTAGACAAAATAGGTGGATTAAGAAGTAATCGAGGCAACAAGCAAGAACCAGATACAAAACTAACATGGATGAACAATTGGAACGACGTCGGGGTGGAAGATCGCAGTGAAGATGAGACCAGGTTCTGCTATTTCCATGAACGTTCGTGCGCCAACTTTCAGTCCGTAACACTTGAGAAAGTTTATCCAAGTTCGGCCATAAAAAAATCAGCGATCTTCTTGGTTCATGAAACCAACTCGGAACTTATATCCATGGCTTGTTTTCACCGTGACCATTAAACTAGTGTATTAAATTATGGCAAGGCCGAGTATCTTGAGTACATGTGTTCTGGCAGAGCAAATAATACACTGTTGGAAAAATAATATGAGAATACAGCATGTTCAAAAAACCCCCACCATCCCGGATAGAAAAGAGGATTCTAGGAACATACTGTGCGCGTTTCAAAATGCTGTGTTAGGATGAGAAGGAACAAGTGTGGCGTCTCGCCGAGGGCGCAGAAACCTGTAGGGTACTCGCACTTTGGGCACTGCAAATGAAACACACTAGATTCAGTAGGAAGAAAAATGCATCAATGGCGGCGGCTGCCATCCTAGGATTACCTGTGACCAAGCGACTTGGGTTTATCGGGGATGGATGAAGAATTCGTACCTGGTTCTCCATGAGAAAACCCTATGCAATTGCCGAGAGAGGGTTTTCTTTGAACAAGCAGACGAGGGAGAAGGGGATTCAGGCCCAGTGAAATATTGCTGCTTCGTCCGTCCAGCTTACTGCTAAAGCTGGAAACGGGGTTGTGATTTGACGGCTCATTGGGCGTTACTGCGGCGCTACGACCGGGGTGTGTCTACCGTGAAGTTGTGCACTCTAATTTGTGCATATGGCACGTGGACCCCATTGCCGGTTGCCCCACATATCAGCGAAAGGAAGTAGAAAGACAGGAGTAACTAGTTACACATAAATATATTTTTTGACAGAGAGATACTCCCTCTATAAAGAAATATACAAATCTTTTATATCACAGGCTCGCGTTGCTGAGAAATATACTCCCTCTGCAACGCACGGGCATTATGGGGGTTTAGCTTTTTTTATGGGGGTTCAGCTGCGAATATAATACTCAGATAGGCTCACGGTTCTGGACTTTGGGCCGCAGGCCGACCCTTCATGTTTGGGGGCCCATGTGCTCTACCTCAACGCTTTTCATATTGCAAGTGATCGGTACGGTGCTGGTTTTAGATGTTGTCGCAAGGCGAATACACAAAATTGAATAAAGCAAGGCAGCTATTGGAATGAAATCGAACGACAGTTCCTAACCAGCAATCAGAGTTGCAATTCTATCAACGATATACCATGTGATAAATAATACTGTCGTACTACTTATACACACAGGACACTTGTTTCACCATGCCAGATTATTATATCAAAATCTCTCGGAGGATAGATCAGTTTGGCAGTTGCGTGCTGCTACTGAAGAATTTCAAAGTTGATTTGGACCAGCTCTCCTTGCCAAGAAAGTTCAATTTTGACATCACCCCCTACCGCAAGATATGATTTAGATTTGAACCTTGACCATCCTTTAGCATCAATCATCATGCGACCATCCTTTGTACTGACGGTATATTGAGCAGGTTCATTCACACCAAGGCTGCGCATGGTAAGAGAAACTTGGCCACGGTCGCCCGGATTGTTGAACGACTCCCTCGTTGCTCTAGAAATTCTCTGTTTGCAAACAAGAAGACATACCCAAACAGTTAGATCAACACAGTGAATCATGTGAAACAACATGGAAAGAAAAAAGAACAAAGCACTTGGGCGGCCAATGCTTACCAAGAAGGTGGACATGTCGGTTTTTGTAAGGACTTTGGTATATGAAGTGCGAACTGCAGCCCAGTCTGTTGCCGGTGCAACTGCACGGGCCGGAGCAGATGCAAGTGCAAGTGTTGGTGCAGGTGCCGAAGCCGCTGCTGCTGCCGGAGATGGTGCTCCTTGTAGAAATGGTGCCGGTGTCGGAGCAGGTGCCAGTGTCGATGCCCGATCCTCCGGTAGATCAGACTGACCCGCTGACGCGGTCGGTGCCCAATCCTCTGAGCTGCTGCCGCTGTCAGTGCTAGAGCAACTGTCGGTGCTCGATCTGTGCGAGACAGCGGCGATCATGTCTGGTCTGCTATGATCAGCTTTCTAACTTGACTAGGATCCATGACCGTGATCCAGTCTTTTTCTTCATTTCTTTTAAATGCGAGAAGGACTAATTGTGGCGTTTTTGTTAAACCAAACTGCAGTTCATCATAGGGATTCAACTTGTACCCAGACAACAGACTGATCCATTTTTTTCCAGTAATATAAGTGATGGACGGTGCCTTCGTTACTGACATGACATAAGAAGTGAAACCTGCAAAAATAGCCATCGTAGAGCAAACCAAACAGTTTATTATGTGATGAATGTCACATGGCAAAACCTGCATAGTAAAATTGCAGGAAAAGAAAGAAAACATGACATTAAATCAATAAGATTTAGACAGTAAATCAATAAGATTTACTTGATGTGACACGAGCGAATCCTTACCAGGAAATCACTATGTTGAAGAACTAAACAGAAGATTGATCGTCCAACTACGCGTGGCATGTAGGGGCCCCGCCTACTCCCACAAGCAGGACAGTCCAAAGGTCGTGACAAATCATATGGACCGAACATCCATGGGGCTGGAAATCCTGGTGGGTGCGATAAACCCTGCAATGCATACAGATATTGGAGTGTAACCATAATTAATAGACTGTCCTCAGAAAAAATATGATATGGATACTTCAAAATATACAGACTGAATTAAGTGGACAGACATTAACATGGACCGTTCTCAGGACTGACCACACACCAAAAGCGGCAGGACTAATAAACAATACAGGGTTCACAAACACAAATCAAGTACTGAACAATAGTACTTACTACAGACAAGCAAAGTTGCACTAACTAAACTCTGCAGACTATTTTTTGCCACCGACCTACGGGATGAACCCCGCATAACTGACTAGGCCATGGACTTCGTGTGAGATGTCTACATGCACCATCACCATCTTGTCAACCTTGGAGAACCTAACAGAGTGGTCTTTCCACTCATAAACATGATGATGAAGACAGGCCGCATCAGATTTGTTGGGAAGCTTTACAAGAACCACACCCTTCGTAATCGAAGGCACAACCAGGAAATTGTTGTGGTCAAGTACAGCCACGAGAACACGCCTGACAACAATGCTACAGGAAAACACTAGTTCAGGTCACGTGGCGACAAGGACACAGCAGCTGGATAGTTCAGCAGTAGAACTCATCATCAGGTCTTCCAGTTCACACGGCATGACTTTGAGAATTTCATCTCCACCGCCGACCTGGTTCTAATTCAAACAGAAACCATATTTTATTACTACCTCCGTTCAGAAATATATGATGATTTTCGATATTATACTCCATATATGACTACATATACGCACAGAAATGAGTGAACAAAGACACTAGAACATTTCTTCAAAGGCATGAGAGCAGAGGGATTACATGCAATATCCATAACACAAGTTACTGAGGCAAATATACCCTCTTAAAAGGTAGCATTGATGTTCATAAAGTACTCCCTCCGTCCCAAAATTCTTGTCTTAGATTTGTCTAGATACGGATGTATCAAGTCACATTTTAGTATTAGATACATCCATATCTAGACAAATCTAAGACAAGAAATTTGGGACAGAGGGAGTAGTTGAAAGTAATCTATAAGAAATCAGTGTCAACCTCTCGCATGTTTTGGTCAAAAGAGGAATTTAGAACCGTCATTTGGCACACAAAAATCACATGCAAGATCACCCAGAAAGTTGTACTACTAGTACTAGTACTGCGTGTTAGATGAAAAAACACGATCAAGATCGAGAAAAAGATCGTCAAGAAGAGATATTACCTGGACTTGCTTAATGAGGGATCCCGGAGAGGGGGGCTTGGACAGGGCGATGGCTTTGAGCTTGTCTGCGGTAGTCTCGGCGGGGTGCTTGCGCTTCTTCGTACCATGAGCCTCGACGGTTTTGGCCGGAGCCATAGACATCACTTTGGCCGGTGCTCCAGCATCCATCAAGAAACTGTCACATAGAAATAAAAGAAAAGAAACCATAATCACAAACCCAAAAGAAGAAAAGAGAGGGAGTTATAGGATCAGTCTCAGGGTTGCAAGACTGGGCCTTGGCTAGAATCAACACCATTGATGCGCTCACCTTTCCTTCTTTGGGAGAGAAGAACAATGGCAGAAGCAGGTCGGGGTTTTCTTGAAGAAATGAGGAACAAGATGAGGCAGAAGCGAGGGTTGGGTAGAGAGGAAGCTGGGAGAGAAGAGTGAAATGATGGTTGCTTCGTCCGTCCAACTTACTGCTGGAAAGGAGGGGGTTTTGTGATTTGACGGCTCATTGGGCATTACTGCGGCGCTTCGATCGGGGTAGTCTATGGTCACTCTACTACGGAGTAATTTAGTGCATGACTGGTGGACCCCCATGCTGGCTGTCCCACACGTCGGCGAAAGTGAGTAATTTAGTGTATGGCTGGAGGAGGATCCGCACGGTAGAGCGTGTCCATTGTTTTTCAGAAGAAAAAATGATTACAGCAAGCGTTTCCACTCCTACGACGGAGGTGTGCGAAACACGGCAACCACTTGAACACACACACAGTGCTCCTACTACTAGGCATGTGCAGTGGTTCATACGTCAATACTACACAATCTTGTTGCTAGTGTAGTAAGATATGACGATAACAAATGATGTTGTGCGCATGTCAACTACTCCTATATGTAACATAGTACCACTTTTTCGACTGTCCGGTCGAGAATGAACGGTGAGATCAATGTTAACAGAACTAGGTCCACAGCGCATGGAGAGTACGGTGCTACAGTACTCCATGAAACATGAACCATATGAAGCACGAATAGTGTTAGGCAGGGTGTATGAAGGGTGCACGGGATGGGAGCAAAAGTTCCCTTCTCGATCCACTTTTGGGTGTTTGGCAGAGTGCATGAAGGGTGCATGAGTCCACACTAGTAGGTTGACAAAAATACACGAAGAGGAAACAACTATATTGAGATGAGAATGCAACCAAACACACCCACACGCTTTGTGCTACAGTGACTGACCTACACCGTCTGAGTTTGATCCAACGGTCATGTTGCGCCGAGACATGGACATGCCCATGCAGAGGGCGCCTAAACACCACCGAAGTCCCTCTACTTCTCGAGGCACACGACGTTGGTGATGCAGGGTGCAACCGCCTGCAGAGCCCGCTCCCGGTCGATGGGAGCCCGCTCGTCAAAGACAGCGTCCAATGGCATGAATGGATTCCGGTGACGGAGCCCTGAAAGGATTCGCCCGGCAACGGCGACGGCAGCCCGCAACCCCTCCTTGTCCAGCTCAGCCCCCACCATCACGCGGAGACGGCTCAGCTCCTCGGAGATATAGGTGAAGAAGGATACCAGGTCAGGAAGCCGCAGCTCGTTGAAGTCGACCGGGTGGTCGAACGGGTTTAGCCTGACGGCCGGCATCGTTGCGCTGGCACGACGGTAGGCATCGCGCATCTGCAACACGTGCGTGGCAAATTGGTTCACCATGTGGCTGAGGCAATCCTGGACCTCGTCACGATCGGCCCGCTCGCGCTCCAGCCGGCTCCCCTGACGGCCTATCGTATCTCCCGCTTTCTGCAGCAACGCCGCCGACGCCTCGAGCATCTTTGTGGTGGATGCCTGCCGCTCTAGAAGCTCCGTGAACTCCCGCACATAACGGAGGAGCATGGCACTCCTCTCCCCCTTGAGCTCACGGAGCTCCACGTCCTTGGCCCTGAGCTCCGTATCCTTGGCATGGAGCTCCTGTGTCAGGAGCCTCAACTCGGACTCCGTGATCTGCTGCGCCGCCATGGCACCAGGTAGAAGCAATGGGGAGAGGAAGCAAAGGGGGCAAAACGGCTGAAAGGCAATGCAATCTACGGGAAGGCGGAGGGAGCGGGGAATCTTTTTGTTTTCACCACGGTAAAACACCAGTCGACGACTTCTCACATCAGGGAGCAGTGGGTACAGGCGGAGTCATCGTGACTAATTGCTGCCGCGCCTGCTCCCGTCAATCAAAAAATTAAAAATCCTGTCGTGCCTACTCCCGTCAATCAAAAAATTAAAAATCATGCCGCACCCACACACCAGAGCAACACCGCGGTGGAGATATAAATTTACTTGCTGGCAAGTAGATAAAAAAAGGGGTGAAAAAACAAATGTGGCGGCGGCCTAACTAATCGGTCGAACTAGCCCAACTAGCTAGCCACTGTGCTTCGCTGATGTACTCGGCGGGAAAGGTGGTCTTTCATGATTTGACGACTCATTTACTTGCTTGGGTGCTACGACCAAGGAGGACCCAGAAAACGTGCGGTAGGGCGTCCCATGTCAGCAAGAATATATGCGTGCACCACCCGGGAGGACCCCAAAACCGCGCGGTAGGGTGTGCCACGTCTCAGCACGGAGGAAAAATGTGCGTGTAAAAATATACTGTATCAGACGTAGTACCTATGGTTCAACCTCGGGACCCAGCCAGTCGGTTGAAAACACCCCACTAGCCACACAACTTCATCCCGCAAACGTGGCACAGAGGATAGATGTGGTTAGCTCCGTCTCGACCAGCCACAATGTCTCTTGTTCTAGGAGATTCTTCTATTTTCCAAGTTTTTTTAGTTGTAATAACACCACGGCAAGCTAGCGCCGCTCTTCGTGTGTGCGCGTGCAAAGGTTAGACGATGGACAGAAGAGAGATTGAGATCGCAGACCTGGGACCCACCAGTAAGTGAGATAACGGTCATGCATGTGTTGACGAGACACTCCCTCTACTCTACTCAACGCAAGTACTGTATAAAATCAAGTTATGGGACAAAGCCAACAACCATTCGTTTTTTCAGGCTATCGACTTACGCTTTGTAGTCCAGGTTGACAGTTCGAATCTCGTCTTTCGGATTTGTTAGTTTTAGGTCCAAATTTGATTAATGACAAGTGGGACCCCCGTGTGTTGTTCCGATATTTCAGTGTAGGATGGTTTTTTTGAACAAATACTTTGCGCGGTTAGACAAGTAACGGCACGAGTTACACGTTTTTTGCAAGTTTACGAACAAAAATGACAGCGGCATAGAATATCACATCCACCCCGCAGCTTAGATACTATGGTGGTACGAGTTTTTACACCGTTGGAAGTGAGATCCAATGGCTTGGGAGTAGTCTTTGTAATTATGCGCAATTTCCAAACTCTCCAAAGTTTTTTTACAAATAAAACATTCAGGCCTCGTGTGTGCTACTGCATCTTCGATCCAATGGCTCCCCAGTGCTCATATTAGGTGCTACTCGTAGCTTAATTACCCGCTACGGTGATTGGAGTAGTTGTGGGCCGAATGCTACGAAAATATAATCTAAACCAACCGGAATAAATGCCTACACAAATTAATCCAAGGTTGGAGTGCCCCTCGCAATGTAAATAGCTCCGGCTTTGCGAGGGATGGAGAGGTAGTAGCTTCAACGCGTGGAAGATACGGTGTGAGAAAGCGAGGTCAATCGAGAGACATATAGATGGAGAGACAAAGTGAGTGTGGTCCGACATTCATTGAACAAATATATATGCTCTAGAGAGATATTGTCCGATTGAGCTTTTTGGCAAGGGTGAGGGCTGTAAGATAGAGCTTGAGAGATGATCCAGTCACATACGTGTAGATATATTTTGTGCATGGGAGGAAGCAAGGTCAACCGATCACATAGGGTCGCCGTGCGATCGAAAGAGTGAGACGGGTTGGAGAGAGTGACCTAGATAGATGATGTGCGTGAGAGAGTATACAATGTGAATAGGTCGAATTGGGCTCAAACATGGTGATATATCGTTTTTGTCCAAGAAAGAGCGAGGTCAATCGAGACATACAGAGAGAGAGAGAGAGATTGAGTGAGCGTGGCCCACCATGAGGTCGAAAGAGTGGTGGCGGCTTGGATGGACTGGCCTAGATAGACAATCTGCATGAGAGAGTATAGAGTGTGTCGATCGAGGCCCGAACAGGGAGATATATCATTTGTGTGTGAAAGAAAACGAGGTTAAACGAGACTCAGATAAAGAGCGCGAGATTGAGCGAGTGTGGCCCGCCGTGCGGAAGAAAGAGTGAGACAGTCTCGAGGGAGTGACCTAGATATACAACGTGCGTGCGTGCGCATGCACGAGAGGTTGGGGGGCTAGATAGGCAATGCATGTATTTAGCGCGAGAGGGTGAGAGGGAGAGGGGGGGGAGAGAGCTTGGCATGGGGTGCAATGGCGGGTGTGTGAGGTAAATACATTTGGTAACATAGTGGAAAAAGGGGTTGTGTAGTTGAGAGACTTAGAGATCGAAACATGGAGAGAAAGAATGAACGTGTGTTGGAAATCGATAGCTTCCTAAGGTGGTTAGGAGAGGAAGATTGACCGATACAGTAAGTATGTAGCGTTTGTGCGGGGGGCTAAAAACAACATTTGAATGTACATAGTACGAGACTTAATATCGATGTTTCAATTCGGTGTACATTGTAAGATTTGAACCAAGGACCAGGCATACGGGTAATTATTTTGAATTCGTGCCATACTAAGTTTCGAAAAGTTGACATTGACTCAGTTTGTTGTGCTATTTTGTAGGTCATATGTTTGAATCCATCCAAAAGTTTTCTCACTACCATGGTGTTCATCATATACATATGAATTTGTATTAAAAAAGTAGCGTGGATATAGTGAAATGCGAAATCCACGTTAGAATTGGAGATCGCTACGTGACACACACTCTAATTCAAATAACTAACTACGTGACACACACTCTAATTCAAATAACTAATTATGTGACACACACTCTAATCCACGTTAGCATGGGTACCGTTTCGATTTTTTTCAAATAACTCCTCTTTAATTAATTTATAGCACTCCCTCTGTTCACTTTTATAAGACCTTGAAGACATTTCAGACAATGTGCAAAATAGTTCATTTTAAGTTGTCTGAAACGACTTACAAAAGTGAATGGATGGAGTATCTCGTTTCGAATGACTAATTATTGCAAGGAAAACACGGGCATGGTAATACATACAGATTCGTTTGCAAATGAAAGAAAATTCGTTTGCATTCTCAAATGTAGGTGCACCAGGCAAACCAGGGTCGTGTCGGGGTGGACGCTGCTTTGGTGCCTTAAAGGCAACTGCCTTTGGGTCACTAACATGTGGGCCAACCACCTGTTGGGCCCATATGTCATGGACACAAAGGCAGGTGCCTTAAGGAACCGAAGCATAGTCCTGTCGGGGTGGTCGCGTGTGTTGGACGGACGCGTAGCACCCAGCCACCCACCCCCCTCCCCCCCAAAAAAAGGATGACGGCAATATAAGTTCGCGCTTCCACGTTTCGGATTGAAATATCTGGCGGCCCCAATTCCAGCCCTGCAAAATCTCTCTTCTCGACCGTCCCCTTCCGTGCCCAGATTGCTCAAATCCCTAATTCGCCGCCAACCCTTGAATCGCCCCTCGTCTCATCTCTTTCCCCACCGTTCCCCACCTCTGTGCCGGACGACGATGATGAAGACGACGGTCGCGCTTCACCACCGCACCGGAGCTACCTCATCTATGCCCTCGTTCACCACACCGGGTGGTCCACCGACAACGTCGGCCGCCGCAACCGACATGCCTCACAGACACCGAGTTCCACCGCATCAGGTGCGCTTCACCGACGCCATCTCCCAGCTCACCGGGGCTACTTCACCGGGCACATCATCGCACCTTCGCCCCCGAGGCCGTTGGGGCTTCACCAACGGTCTCGTCCACCGCATCTTAGCGCTCCGCTGCCACTCAAGATCTGCATCCGTGTGCGGACAGCCAACGCCAGCGCATCACCCTCAATGGCACTGAAGTGACCCGCACTCTAGCTAGGCGAGCATGCCCAAACGCCGGCCCGAACTAGGTATCCACACATCACTCCCTTGTGCACTGTTCCGAGGATGTTTGGATATCCTCTCACCGCTCTCTTAGCTTACACGCCTATGCAACTCTGACGTTAACTATTATTTCTTCTGGAGATATCATCTGAAACAAGGAAATCCATATTTTAGCGACGCATGACGGCGCTACAGGATCTGGTACACATCCTGCACACCCGTATAACCTTGTAAGTATCTGTCCTCCGGTACAACATCAAGGTCGATTCCTCTTATTTGATCAACCATTCGCCGTGTCAAAAATGCAGAGGGGGATGCAAGGAGCACAAGGCCAGCACATCCAAGCAAGTGGTAACATGGACTTGTACATGGAACATCCCAAGCGCAAGCAGAGCTGCAGTGAGCCTGTACAACGAGCTAGCGTAAGTCCCTGCATTTCATTTAATTCGTACTGGCATTCGTGTATGATTTGTGTGTAGTGGTTGATCCACGAATTCAAGTTACCAGGGGCGAACATTTAACTTAAAAAATACGAAGGCACTTGCACTCCAGAAATCAACATAACTTGACAAATGTGAAGCTACATGCACTTTGAAAACCAGCTAATGATCCAAAGTAGTTCAGACTATAAACACTAAATGATGCAAGCACCAAAAAACACAAAATGCAACATGGTGTACAAGGACTACAAACATGGTCTGTACCTTCTTGAATTATTCGTTCTCTGGCTGAAAATATCGAAGTGTAATTGCATGTATAACCAGTGCGCAAAATGCATATCAATATATCTATCCTGCACGAGTATGCCAATAGTTTCAAACAACAGATTAGAAAAGTATTTATGCTATGTTGTCATGATACGGGGACTTTCTGGTAGATGGCCTCGACATTTCCTCCAGCTATGAAAAGCACTATAATTTGCTTGTCATCAATGCCTGGAAATCTCTGTCTCTCTCAACATAGTAGATCATCATTAGACACTAAATCCTTCAATGAGCTTGCAAAATGTTTGCATTAGATCCCTCATTAGACACTATATGTTCATCACCAGGAGCACGTAAAATGTTCGCATCAAATCCTTCATTAGCAGTCTGTTCATTAGACACTTCAGGCTCAAGAACAACATGAGCTTGTATGTTTGCACCAGAAACTTGATTAGATACATCAGATTCAGTCAGTTCAGTATTGATTGGGGGAGTTATAAAATAAGTAGAAATTGGTTTCATTTCCTCATAGATTCCCTACATACAAGCAGTTTTACAACACCGTCAGGTTTAACTATTGGCCAGAAATTGAAGAGTTGAATTAGATATAATCAGGGATGTGATGTACCTGCTCGTTGCGCATGCGACTCTTGCAAGCTGCGACTATCCGTTTGCGCAAGCTCGATGCCATGCCCGTGCTGCCGCCGCTGCCTCCCACGCAGGCTACACACAGGGTTGGATCTTCATCTTCTTGTCCTTCCGTTTGCTTGAAGCCCGGCGACCGCCCTCCAACGAGGGCGCGAGGAAGTGTTGTGTCGGTCTGTCCAGCGGCGGCTAGGTTAGGAGCGAACCAGACTGGAGGCTAGAGCGAATGAATTGGGATTTTTCCTGGTGTCGATCGATATGGGAGGCGCTCGTTTGGGCCACGAGCCTGCCATAGGGCCTGCCTTGCACTTATGTTATTGGCCCATCCAAATTGAAACATTTTTATTCATTTTTTACATTGCCTGCTCGTGCGTTGGGACGAACAAAACTAGCATGGGCCAACCTGGACGACTCAAACTAGGTGCACACTTTCCAGCCACCTGAGGCGGCCGCCCATACCAGCCCCTATGGTGGTGTCGCCCCTTTTTGCGTGTATGATTGGATAGTGAAAAATATTCCAGTGGCACTTTTGATTTACCCAAAGAATGGTTGAATTGCTTGTTTCTATGAACTGAGTTCGCCAATAATGTGAAGGATGCCAGTCTTTTCATCCTATTGTAGATTGCTTAGATCTCGATATGCCAAAAGTAATCGCATGAAATATATAGTAAAAGCCAGTGTGATGTGTTTGGCTACAACTAGTATGACTACACGTCCTCATATAACATATCAAGGACGCACCATCTTACCATATTAACCATTCGACTTACCCATGCAGTGTGGGAAGAAAGAAGTATTGGGACTGCGTATCCAAGCAATTAATGCCATGGACTCCTTCGTACAACCTTGTAAGCGAAAAAGAAGTTGCAGTGTGTCTGTACAAAGAACTAGAGTAAGTTCAGTTACCTGCTTCTCAGAATTTTAGTTAGCCACTTATTGCAAAAAAAATTCAATTACGTTGCTTGGCTTAATTTAGTTTGCTACTGATTACATAATGGCACAGCCTGTTAATCATATTGTAGACTGCGCCTATCTATGTGTTTGATACTTACTGTTAAGAATTACCTGTTTGCCTTAACTTAAATATCTACTTGTTTGTTTCACTGCTTTGCTACTACAACAGCGGGTTACAATGATGTTAATAACTACTTTTTAGCATCCAATTGAAACTCTTTAATTCCTTGTTTGTTTAACAGGTTTGCTGTTATAACTCCCAGTTGAGATGTTTTGCTAACTTCAACTTTTCTGAATCCAATCGGAACTTTAATGGCAAAACAGGTTAGCCCAAGATCAAAGAGCGAGGTCCCCATGGACGTTGCATCATCCCACAGAAGTGGCACCGGCCCAATCGTGCATTATGAATTGCCAACTGCTGATGCTCTAGAGGCTAAACTAGTGGTAGAAAGAGATTCTGCTTCTGCACTTAGAGATGAAGTTGACATGTTGAGGAAGCAAACAGCACAATCACAAGCAGTACTCCAGACAACCATTAAATATTTGGTGGATTTCAAAACGAAGCAAGCTGAGACTGACCAGATTGTTAAGGTCCTGAAGGAAAAAAGGAAATTAAATTCCTACTTGGTAAATCATAGGTGAAATGTTCTTTCCATAGTTGAATAACCTTTGTGTTGTCTGTTCATGTAATCAATCAAACCATTTGTTTTAGAGATCATGTAATAATTGTTTTTTTGTTTGTAATTTTATTTGAGCACAAGTCTGTATTAATTGATAAGACTCGGAGACATTTCATTTGGATTGCTATGCCAGACCTACAAATATGCCAATCGGGCTGAATGTGCATTCATCAATAGTAGTATAGATGGACCATAAGTGGCACGCATCGGAAAGGGCCAAGATGCTGGCTAAAAAAAGGATGTTGTTGTAGCCAAAAAAAAGTACAGCGGCCTGGCTTATGTATGTTAGTTGATATTATTGATCCATATACTCTATAAGTGTTTATATGTCTGTTAGTTCCGTACATTCTTGGTTGATTGACTCGGTATTTGAATCTTGATACATCGCTTGTGTACATATCTAAATGGGAGTACACATTATGCTGCGTGTGACATTTGAGTTGGACATGAAGTGTTCCAAATATTCGAATTCACCTTAAACTGGATTCTAGTTTCTGAATTTGAGTATCGGCATTTGTAAACCATATTCATATATGATAGTGGAATACATCTTTGTCGTCCTTTTGAAAATATATAAAAACACACAGAATGATTTATAAAGATTCATATAGGAATACAAAATGGATTCGAATTTAGTTGCCAGGGTAAACGTGGATGCTTATTGTCCCAAAATTCGAAAGAAACAACAAAATGTCCACTCCCACATCGGCTGCCCGAAGCCAAGTGTTTGGGAGATGGAAATTATTGTCTACCCATTACACGGACAATCCATCGGCCCGATTTCCACTGCTCTAAATAGGGGTAGGTTAGTAACTTCAATTAGACATGACACGACCGCCTCTGAGCCCATTCCGACACGGTGGGCATCAAACATGGGCGGCAAAACTCATTTGATTCAAGCTCATCCGAAAGACCTCTGTTTCTCCCTGCATTCCCCATTCATACACGGTGGGCGGCAAATCACCCTCTCCTTGTCCGAAATAGATGTAGGCTCATATTTTAAATAGGGTCAGATGTGTAACTTCCATCAGACATGACACAACCGCCCTACCTGTCAGCCCCGTTCATACACCATGGGCACCAACCGTGGGCGGCAAAACACCCTCTCCTCGCTCGAAATCGATGTAGGCTAATATTTTAAATTGGGGCAAATGTGTAACTTCCATCAGACATGACACAACCGCCCTACCTATCAGCCCCGTTCATACACCGTGGGCGCCAACCGTGGACGGCAAAACACCCTCTCCTCGCCCGAAATAGTTACAGGCAAATATTTGGGAGATGCGAGATTACCGTCCTATCCCCAACCGACGAGACATCCAAATTTGAAACGGGGGATAAGTTCGTAACTTTCCCATATTTCAGACAAGCGCGTCCCAAAAACATGGTTCCCCGTACCTCTCCCTCCATTTTCCCATTCATACACCGTCCGCGCTAGAACACCCCATTCCCATACCAGCCTCCGTCCGCCACCCCATCCATCGCCGCCGTCCTCCACCACATCCATCGCCACCGTCCTCCACCATGCTAGAACGCCTACCAAGACCGCGCCGTCCACTGCTAGAGATGGACGTTTCTCATCCACGGCGATGGACCAATAGCCTTGCATCGCGTCCTCCCGCTTCACCGGCGTCGTCGTCCTCTTTGCCGGGGCGGCTCACACGACCTTCTCTTCCACCGCAACGGGACTTATCCCCCGATGCACCCGTCTACCGTCGCAGATCTGCTTCAACGCCACCGACAGCCATCGCACCCCCGATGCCTACACGGCGCCGCAAGAGAGGTAGTACTTCATATCTCCTCAACTTTTTGATCTCAACCAGAAAATAGATCTTAACTTGGTTACTCTACTTTCTTTTCAGCTCTTAGAATTTAGTTCTTAGTTTGAAGCAAACAATGGATGCTAAATATCATTTCTCCGGTTTGCAGCTTCAAATCTGCCATGGCACAGCCATAATACGGTTTAATTGATCATGCTTAGGGTTTAATTGATCATGTTGGTTCCGTGGTGGTTTCTTTAATAGAAATCAGAGGGGAAACCCTCTTTTGCTAAAAAATATATGCTTAGAGTTTCCCCCTTTTATGATCACTATACGATCAAAATACATGCTTCGTGTCATAATAACACTGCTCCATCCATCAAGCTAAACAAGCTTAGTTGTTCAAATACGAATCTGATATTATTAAAACAGAGTTGTTTATTGGTCAGCTAAATGTTCCTAAATTAGTTTCGAAAATGCATGTTCGCCGCTCGGGTGTGTATCTCTGTGTGTGGTCTGGTCAGCACGGTTGGGGAGGTGAACTTTGCATATGCAGGGGTTTATAGGGAGACACTCTCCGAGTTGAAACCGCAATGCATTCCATAGATAATCTGACTACTTTTTATGTTTTCATGAATCTCAGATTCTGAACAGCATCATAATGATTATGAGCTTGCGCGCATGAAAAGAATAAAGCAGAACAATGCCATGGCTGTCAAACTTGGCATTAAGGGACTGAAATCAAGTCTGGATGCAATGCAATGCAAACACTCTGCACCTACAGATTCATGCTCAGAATATGATCCTAACAGTGATTCTGAGCTAGAGGGAGACCTAAGTCAATGTAGCTCCCTAGTGGAGGAGTCAGAGGAAGATGCCCTATCTTATTCACCCATCAAGGTACTTGCTCTAACTTTCCAAGGTTACATTGCTCGCACATATCTTGCAACTGATGCTTTGCATTGCTTCTACTTTGTTGAACTGCCATTAGCTTAGTTTACACATCGTGTATGTGAATACGCCCTGCCTATCCATTTTCAGTACATATTCCATCTGTCATCATACCATATTTATCCATTCAAATGTTGTTCTTGTGTATCAGACGTTCAAAAGGAAGAGGGCGATTGCTGGGGTTGCTGATCCGTGGGCACCTATGGGACCGGCGGACCAGGTCCCTTTCGGTTCGGCGGGGGGCGGAGGTCGCGCAAAGAGCAGATCGAGGCGAAGCACGCGAGCGATTTACACAGGTTCGGGCCGCACGGATGCGTAAAACCCTACTCCTGCTTTGTGGTTTGGTATTGATTCCTGGCTCGGGAGCGTGGAGTGCTACAGTACACACCGGCGGCGGGCAAGGCCGAGCGTGAGAGTTGGAACTGGTCCACCCCCCCCCCCTCGTTGCACTCGGGCCTCCTTTTATATGCTCAAGGGGTTACCGACATAGCAACGGGGGGCAAAAATGTAAAAGTGGTGGTTGGTACAGCTACCTGTACAGTGTTATCATACCTAACCCTGGCGGCAGGGGACAAGGGCATTAATTGCCCGTCTGGGTCGCCTAAACAGTACCGAAACGGACTGCTAGGGACGCCACCGTTTGCCACGATGGTTACCTTGTCAGCGCCTGCTTGCCACGATGGTTATCTTGTCAGCGCCTGCTTGCCACCGCGCACCCCTAGCTGCACGGCCTCTTTGCCACGTGTGCTTGGGAGGGTCCCAGAGCGACACGTTGGCAGGTGTGCTGGAGCGCGGGCGCGAAGTGGGGGTTTCCCGCGGCAAGCTCCTTGCCGCGGTCGTCGCCTTGTCGTATTCGGGAGCTTGTCGCTCACCGGGCCTTGCCGGAACGCGCGGCGCGCCGCGGCAAGCTTTCTTGGTATGCCTCGAGTGGCCCTCCCGGCAAGCTCCTCTTGCCGGGGTCTCGCCTCCTTCCCGGCAAGCTTCTCTCGCCGGGGCCTCGGTTGGCCTTCCCGGCAAGCTCCTCTTGCCGGGGCCTTGGTTTGAATACTTTGTTCTTGAATGGTCTTCAAAGTGGCTGCGGAGGGTCTTGGCGGCCACTGCGGCAAGCCTTGCCGCGGGAGGCTGCGACTGCCCGTGCACAAGTTCGGGATACTAGGGTACCCCTACTCTAGTACACCGACAGGAGTCCCCGGGCCTGGGCCAGACACGGTGCCGAGCGCTGTTGGGCCAGGCCCAAAACAGTGCACGAGCACGCGCGGCCTAGGTCACGCCGCATATCCCACTCCGTACCCACTGCGCCTTCCCGAACGGCACGCGTTGAATGTGGCGTCGTGGGAGAGGTCGTGGGTGGTTATTTTATTCGGAAATGCGGAACGTCCGCCCCCTCCCCCTTTATAAGCAGGGGAAGCAGGGGCAGTTGGCCCATTCGCCCGTTGCCGTTCCCAATTCTCAGAAATCTCCGCTGCTCCCTTGCTTCCCCAAAGCTGAGAGAGAGAGAGCAGCGCCCCGCCCCCCCATTGTCGCCGGCATCACCAACGCCATCGGCCGAGGCGCAGCGGCTTGCGGCGCTGCGGAAGGAGCGGGCAGTTTCCCCCCCAAAGCTCGCCGCGAAGGAGCTGAAGGAGAAGTACTACCTCTTCTGGTCGGCGGAGACGCGCGCGCATCCGCGCACAAAGGTACTCCTCGCCATCGCTTGGAAGACGGCTCCGAACGGATATCCCTTCTTCGCTCTGTTCTTCTACTGCGGGCTCTGCCCGCCCTTCTCTGATTTCTTCTGCGACATCATGAACACGTACGGATTCCATCTCCTTGACTTCACTCCCAACGCCGTCCTGACAATGGCGGTTTTCGCACACCTTTGCGAAAACTTTGTCGGAGTCCTACCCAACGTAGCCCTCTTCCGCCACTTTTTCATACCCCGAGTAGAGAGAGGAGAGCCTCTATCCGGCGGGATTGCCTGGATCTCAAGGTCCGGCAAGAAAGAGACCTATCTGGATGGGGAGTTCCGCGGCAAATGGGAGGAGTGGAGAGCGGATTGGTGCTGGATTGACGAAGAGGATCCACAGCCATTCACCGCCCAGCGCAAAACCCCAGTAGCACGCGGCAGCGATTGGAGCGACATGGCTCCGGAGGATGCCAGGCTGAAGATTGCCGTCACCAGGATCCTGCGCCTGAGGTTTGCCGGGCTTACTGTTGGCGCTGTCGGCGCCGACTTCCTTCGCCGCCGCATCGCCCCCTTGCAGGAACGGGGGAGGCCCACTTGGGAGTTCAAGAACGCGGCAGACATCATGAGGCTGCGGCCAGGCCTCAACTATAACTTCACAGTCTTGGAGCTTGACGCAATGCTGCAGGAGCTGTTCAAATATGACCCCCAGCATCCCGAGGTGTTCAGGTTGCCGGGGGGCGTCGTGCCTTTGTGCAACAATTCCGAGCTCGATCGCATCCGTGCAATGATGCCGGAGTGCGACTCGCACGGGATTGTGCCCACTTGGCAGGAGCCTGCGGACGAGGTCGCGCAGCAATTTTTCGACGACTTGGTGGAAGTGCCAATCCGCCTCGACAAGAAGGATGGCCTCACCCGCGACACCACGGATGCGGAGTTGCCGCTCATCGCCACCAGGATGGAGGAGGCAGCGGCAGCCGCAGCCGCGGGCGAGTTCGGGTTCACCGCGGAGGAGGCCGACGCAGCAGAAGCGGCAAGCCGTGCCGAGCGAGGGGAGCCTGCCGGCAAGAAGGGGCTTTCCGGGCAAGACGCCGAGCCGAGCGAGCCCGCCAGGGACACGAGCGGCTCGTTGCAAATCGACTCTTCTTCCACCTCGTCTTCAGACAGCCCACCAGAAGCAGAGCCCCCGGCCCCACCGAGAAGGCGCCTCCGCAAGGTGGGCGATGTGGCGGAGCGGCAAGCGGGCCAACAGTCGCCACGCCGCGTGACACGCTCGACCACGGCAAACACCGTTGCCGCGGGAGCACCTCATGCTCCGACGGCAGCCGGAGCGGAGTCTAGCCGGACCACCGCTTCAGCCCTTGCCGCTACTCGCGTCGCGCCAACAGCCGGAGCGGGGTTGTCTCAGACCGCCGCCGCCGCTCCCGGCAAGCGGCCAAGGGAAGCTTCTCCTACGTCTCCTCGCGCCGGGCGCGCGCCGGGCACGCGCCGGGCTTCGACTTCTCCGCGTTAAGCTCCGACGAGGAAGAAGAGGAAGAGTAAGCTTCTCTTGTTGTCCTTGCATTTCTTCAAGTCTTGCTGTTTATCTTGTATCTCATTTGCCTTTCCCTGAATCTGTCCCTTCTTAGGACTCTGGCTCAGAGAGCGGCAAAGAGAGCCAAGGCCCCGGCGATCGTTGTCGAGGATGAGCCCCCTGCGACAGCAGGTGGTGCGCCCGAGACAAGCTTGCCGGACCTGGCGACTTTCCTCCATGGCAGCCCCCAGCGTAAGTGTGTGAATTATTCTCCGCGGCGAGGCGCGCATGGGTACTCGTCTTTGCTGATATTTGCTTGTTGACTTGTGTAGGAGTCGAGCAGCCCCACCGGGAGCCAAGGGAAAATCCCCCGACTAGGGAGAAGTCTCCGGCAAGGGAGGGTTCCCCGGTAAGGGAGAAGTCTCCGGCAAGAGAGGGTTCTCCGGCAAGGGACAGCGCCAGCGGCCCCCCGACGGTGGAGACCACGACTCCAGGACCTGGTGCAGGTGCTCCTCTTGCTTCGAAACTCCCCTTGGGTTCTTCTCTTGATCTTCTTGAGTTTTTGCTGGATTCTGCTTGACTCTTCCCCCTTTTCCGGTCGTCAGATCCACTCGCTGCGGAGCAGATGGAAACCGAGGTCACCACTGACGAGGCAACCGGTGGTGGCGACGCCGCCGGCGCAGAGGCCGCCAAGGCAGACGCCGCGGCAACTGGCGAGGGGTCCGGCGATCATACTGACGGCCCTGGGGCCGCAGGAGCGCCAGGCGCTACACCGACCGCCGACCCGTCCGCCGCTGCCGCAGCGCCAGGCTCCGGAGAGCCCCAGCCAGGCGTCTACCTGAAGGCCGGCGACGACGTCTTCATCAATCTTCCCTGGGCATCAAGCTCCAGAGCGCCGGTCGAGGGGGAGATCTTTGATGGAGAAGTGCTTGCCTCCGCGGGGTTGACGCTGGTCGACGCGCCAAGCGGCAGCAGCAACGAGCCCGAAGAAGAGCGGCTGCTGCGGAGGTTGATGTCGCTCTATCATGCGCGACAGGCCAAGCTGGAGTCCCGCGAGGCAGTTGTCGCGAAGGCGGGGGCAGACATTGAAAAGCGCGCGGAAGAGCTCGGTGGTTACCACCGGGAAGCCCTCCGGTCCCTGGCGGAGGAGCGTGAGCGGCTCGTTGAAGCACAGAAGGCCTTTCTCCTCGAGAAGGCCGAAGCCGAGGAGCGCCAGCGACTTGCCGCTGTGAAGCTAGCCGCAGAGGAGGGCGAGCTGGCGCAGCGGAAGGTTAATCTCGACGCCCACGAGGAGGAGCTTGCCTCGCACGAGGAGAAGCTTGGCGGAGCCCTCAAGCAAGCGGAGGACGCTGCCGCCGCCGCCGAGACCGCCAAGGAGGAGTTGAAGACGAAGGTAGCGCGGCTGGAGGCCGATCTCTCCGAGAAGGGCAAGGAGCTCAGCGCCGCCAAGGTCTCCAACGTGGATCTTGAGTTGAAGCTAACCACTTTGACCAAGACTCTGGACAGCGCCAAGAAGCGGGAGGCGGCCTTGAAGGAGGAAATCAAGGCCGACAAGGCGCTGCTGGAGAGCGCTGCCACCGCCCAGAACGCCTTCAGGGAGACCGTGACGCACTGGACGGAGAGCCTTGTGAACGCCGCCACGGACATCGACAAGGAGCTGACGCAACTGGGGGTGGAGGATTTCGGGTATTCCACCGACGACAACCTCCAACCCAGCGCCAAGCTCGTCCTGTTCTTCAAGGGCGTGGCGACGGCCCTTCAGCGACTCCGAGAGAGGATCCCCAAGCAACTAGCTGACGAGTCGCGCGAGATCTGCGCAGGAGCCCTCGAGAAAGTGTTGATGAAGGTGGCCTTCCGCAATCCGGGCCTCCGCCTCACCAACATCCTCAGGTCCTTGCCGCCAGAAGCTGATCTGGAGGAGCTCAAGGCCCTTGTCGCACCCATTGTGGACAAGGTGAGCGGGATCAAGCGGGTCGAGGGCGATCGCGTGGATTAGGCCGCTCATTTCTTCTTTTCTTGTCGCTGTTCACCTCGTCATGAAAACAATTTATCAGAGCTGCGACAAGCTATTTTTGTAGTATAACTTGATTTTGGGCAGCCATTACAACGTTATTCCCTCTACTTGACTCTTTGCTTTGTGTGCTTTTACCCTACGCTTTCAGGGAACTTGCCGGTGCAGGCACCTGAGCCGCAAGCGCTGAGTGTGGAACGTCAGCAGCCTGCTGGCGGTGCCGCTACCGGCAAGAAACCTTGTCGCAACTAGTTGCAGCTCACTTAAGTTGCTGAGCGGACTCGAAGCAAAGTAAGGGCGCGGCTAGTTAAGCAACTAGTCGCAGCTCACTCACGTTGTTGAGCAGACTCGAAACAAGGTAAGGGCGTGGCCAGCTAAGCAACTAGTCGCAGCTCCCTTAGGTTGTTGAGCGAGCTCGAAACAATGTGAGGGCGCAGCCAGCTACGAGTTGGCTCCTCCGCGCACAGGTTTTCCATACAAAGCACGGTCGTTCAAGGGAGATAACTTTAAAATTTAAAAATCTGGTTGCTCAGACTTTGGCAACTTATCTTTTCTGTTGTCTGCTTCCTGGCAAGGCGAAATTCTTGAACGACGCCTGGTCCATATCCTTTTCTTCTCCTTTCCCCCCCGGCAAACTTGTGCGCGAGGAAGCCTTCCTTTCCTCGTGAAAAAGAAAGAAGAGAAAATACAGATATGGAGCCTTATGGCTCGTTATTGCTTACCGTGGAGCAGGCGCTGCGCAAAGTGTCAGATCATATATGCCAGAAAATAGGAAGCACAAAATTGACAAAATGCGCGGAGCACATGAGCTTTACTTATGCACGGGATCTGCGCCCGGCTTTGTACAAAGGATCACATGCAACAACGGCAAGACTTTGTACAAAAGGGGTGGTTGCCGGACGGGGTCCGACAACCGCGCCTTACGGGTAAAACTTACGAAGAGGCTCGATGTTCCAGGAGTTGCTCACCGGAATGCCATCTTCGGTCTCAAGGCGGACAGCGCCAAGCCTACTGACTCGTTTCACCCGGTAAGGGCCTTCCCACTGCGGCGTCAACTTGTTGGAATTCTTGGTGGAATGAACGCGCCGAAGAACAAGGTCACCTTCCTCACGTTACTCCCTTTACTTGATCCCTTCCTTTGTATGTTTTTGCCCTACACTTTTAGGGAACTTGCCGGTGCAGGCACCCGAGCCGCGAGCGCTGAGTGCGGAACATCAGCAGCCTACTGGCGGTGCCGCTACCGGCAAGAAACCTTGTCGCAACTGGTTGCAGCTCACTCAAGTTGCTGAGCGGACTCGAAGCAAAGTAAGGGCGCGGCTAGTTAAGCAACTAGTTGTAGCTTACTCACGTTGTTGAGAAGACTCGAAACAAGGTAAGGGCGCGGCCAGCTAAGCAACTAGCCGCAGCTCACTTAGGTTGTTGAGCGAGCTCGAAACAACGTGAGGGCGCAGCCAGCTATGAGTTGGTTCCTCCGCGCACAGGTTTTCCATACAAAGTGCGGTCGTTCAAGGGAGATAACCTAAAATTTAAAAATCTGGTTGCTCAGACTTTGGCAACTTATCTTTCTTACTCGTCGGCAAGTTGACGTGCGTGGAGTGTGCCCGGTCGTTGTGGGAGCCGGCTACGCCGCCGATGGGCGGCGCAGCCTTGTCCTGGGACCTGGCAGCACCGTGAGTTCCCTCGTCGACGCGTGCTCTTCCGCCTGCGCCTGCCCCACCTACCGTTTGCTCCGGCGGTGGCTGGCTCGGTGCGGACGGAGCGGCTGCCTCCGAAACTTTCTTCTTCGGCGGCATGTTGATGAAGATGATGAAGATCTGGCTCGCAAGAACGCCGGATCTGGTTCACACAACTTCGACGCCCCCTACCTGGCGCGCCAGAGATGCCGGGGTTGCTGATCCACGGGCACCTATGGGACCGGTGGACCGGGTCCCTTTCGGTTCGGCGGGGGGCGGAGGTCGCGCAAAGAGCAGATCGAGGCGAAGCACGCGAGCGATTTACCCAGGTTCGGGCCGCACGGATGCGTAAAACCCTACTCCTTCTTTGTGGTTTGGTATTGATTCCTGGCTCGGGAGCGTGGAGTGCTACAGTACACACCGGCGGCGGGCAAGGCCGAGCGTGAGAGTTGGAACTGGTCCACCCCCCCCCCCTCGTTGCACTCGGGCCTCCTTTTATATGCTCAAGGGGTTACCGACATAGCAACAGGGGGCAAAAATGTAAAAGTGGTGGTTGGTACAGCTACCTGTACAGTGTTATCATACCTAACCCTGGCGGCAGGGGACAAGGGCATTAATTGCCCGTCTGTGTCGCCTAAACAGTACCGAAACGGACTGCTAGGGACACCACCGTTTGCCACGATGGTTACCTTGTCAGCGCATGCTTGCCACGATGGTTATCTTGTCAGCGCCTGCTTGCCACCGCGCACCCCTAGCTGCACGGCCTCTTTGCCACGTGTGCTTGGGAGGGTCCCAGAGCGACACGTTGGCAGGTGTGCTGGAGCGCGGGCGCGAAGTGGGGGTTTCCCGCGGCAAGCTCCTTGCCGCGGTCGTCGCCTTGTCGTATTCGGGAGCTTGTCGCTCACCGGGCCTTGCCGGGACGCGCGGCGTGCCGCGGCAAGCTTTCTTGGTATGCCTCGAGTGGCCCTCCCGGCAAGCTCCTCTTGCCGGGGTCTCGCCTCCTTCCCGGCAAGCTTCTCTCGCCGGGGCCTCGGTTGGCCTTCCCGGCAAGCTCCTCTTGCCGGGGCCTTGGTTTGAATACTTTGTTCTTGAATGGTCTTCAAAGTGGCCGCGGAGGGTCTTGGCGGCCACTGCGGCAAGCCTTGCCGCGGGAGGCTGCGACTGCCCGTGCACAAGTTCGGGATACTAGGGTACCCCTACTCTAGTACACCGACAGCGATCGCTGATCATGGAGGAGCACAAGCAAAGTATTTGGAAAAGGTAGTGGCACCTGATAAATCAAATAGCCCATTAGGTGTAGTTGCAATATCACCTGACCCACAAAATACCCCAACTCTAGCAGACTCTAGCCCTGCTACACTGGTCATTTCTGATGCCCCAGCTCAGCAGACCCCAACTGCAGCAAACGGTATGATTATGCCAGTTGACATAGCACCAGCTGTACGACGCAAAACCCCCATTCCAGCAAAGAGTACACCAAATCCAGTTGCCAAATCCCTTTTCAAACCAGAGAGAGCCCCAATTGCAGCAAATAGGACCCCTGTTCCATTTCTTCCCAGTTTAGAAGATGAAGCTTATGTTGTTGTCAGGAACTTTGTGCGCATCTTTCCTTCATGGAAAGATTATACCGCAGACACAGAACAATTTCCAGTCTTCCTCCGCAACTTACGCGTAAGTAATGTACTAATGTTATTCATGGTCATTACTGCATATGTTTCTGCTGACAGAAGACACAAGATTTCATTCTTTTAAATAGGCGAGGCACAAACTGGATTGTGATGACGAGCAAGGGTTGGTTGCGCTTTTCAAGTACTCGTTGATGAAGTATCGTTCCTACGTGAGGCAAGCGCACTTTGATGGCAAGCCTCTGAACGAAATTTCTGTAAAGTCTCCGGTGCTACATTTATCCGACGGTGACTGGAATAATCTTGTTACACATTGGTCTCGGCTGCAGCGTAAGGTACTGTCTATGATATCACATCACAATTTGAACTACATTTATGCATTTGCCTTAATGTCTCACTTGTACGAAAACTGTTAGCAGAAGAACATTCGTTCTCAAGGGACCACAGAATTTTGCAACTATACTGCACACTGCATTGCTCTTGTGAGTACCTCTTGCCCTGTATGACCATACTTACTTTCATAGCTGTTTGATTATGTAGCATCACTTCACATGTTAGCCTCGTAATCGTCCATTTGGTGGACATTATAAGATCCGTATGGACTCTTACATAAATTTAGAATCAACCCAATGCTTTTGAAGAGGTTTAGCTCTGTAGTCCTCTTGTAAGGACTGAACGTGGTCTATCACTGTACTTACATTAACAGCTACTCCCTCCGTCCCATAATATAAGAACGTTTTGTACAGTACACCAGTGTTCAAAACACTCTTGTATTATGGGAAGTGGGATTGGTTCATTTTGTAGCATTCTGCATCTTATATCCCTCACCCATCATTTACTAAAAACGATCATATCTATATTTAATCTTACCAACAAGTAGAATACACAGAGAATGCCAGTGCAGAAATATAGCCCATTGCTCTTGTCAGTACATTTTGTCGTGTAACGCTTGTACTTCCAGGGATTGGTAGTTGATTATGTAGCATCAATCTGCATCTTATCTTCCTTATCCTCTATCCCTTCCAGTATTATCATATCTATAATTACTCTCTACAAAATGTAGAGTACAAGCAATGCTTATGAAGAAGATTCCATGCTGAAATTCTTGAGTTATCCTTCCCTTGCCATGGAGAAGGGCATTATAAAGCCGGTGTTAACTGTTAATGTAAGTCAGTCCTTCTAAAGCCTTTATCCTCAACTGCTATTTAATTTGGTCATACTCCCTATCGTTTACTGCTGTTTAGTTTGCTATTTCTACCAAAATGCATGTTTGTAAGAAGCGTAAGTTCTAAGTTTTACTTGTAAAACCAAATTCCTTATTCATACCATGCACATTACTTAATACTCCCTATATGGATGCTTGTTTTTGTGGATCTATAATCCAGTGTGTGGTGAAGCAGCCCATGTTTGCACCTTGTCATCTCCTGTTTTATCTTACTCATGTGGCTGATGATATGAACAACATGCCATGCACATTATCCAAAATAGATACAATGATTTTCTTTGCCCTTCATCTATGCTTGTTATGTTGACATGGTAATCCAGTAGTGTGGTGAAGCTCCCCGCATTATGAACAATGCCAAATTGTGCTATTGATATTTTGAACACACTCTTTATTTTCTAATTTGAAATTGGATAGAATTGATAGAATAGTTATCATCTTTGTTTATACACGTGCAAAACCTGTCATCTCTCTGCTTTGTTTCAGGGTGATATGCCTGATGGCATGCACAAGTCTGCTAAAGGTTGTCAGACAAACCCAACATATATTGCAGCAAAGAAGGCAAAACATCTTGAAGATAGCGAGACAACCCCAAAGTCTTGCCTTGATGCAGTGTTCAAGTTACTTGAGACTAACAGTCAGACAAGCTCACAGAATTCGTTGTCTGAATCAGTTCGACTTCTTCAGTCCCAAGTTCTAGCAGAAAGGCATTCTGCAACTCAACTTCGACTTGAAGTCCTATCTCTAAGAAAGATTGCGGAGAACACCAATGAGAACCTCATCGCTAAATAGCTACACCTGGAAGCTATGACCGACATGCTAGGCTGGTCTCACAGCCTTGCTCAGCAGCTTGCGCATCAGTTCCCCCGCAAGGCTAACCTTTCTTGAACTCTCTTGGAAGTGGTCTCGGTTTAGTATTATTTTTTTACGCTGCAATGGTGCCCCATTTTTGTAATCTGCTTCTTCGTTGCGCTTTATGATCACTGGTGGCGAACTTTGATGCCCAGTGGATGTAATATACCTTAAATCCTTTATTGTGTAGTGTAGATTTATTCTTAGTTACTATGTCGTAATTTATTTATTGTATAGAGTAGGTTTGTTCTTAATTCCTACTAGTTACGCAGCAGCCCGAAATGAACCCCGGCCCATGATTGTGCGAATCAAATTACGGGCTTTTAATAGGCCAAAATTGTCTGGGTCCTTGTTTGGCCCAATCAGATATCGGCTGCGAGCAGGCCGGATGCAAACCGGGCCGTAGTTAGGCCCAACTATATGACGGTCTTTTAACAGGCCGAAATTAATATAGGGCCGAAATGTTAAACGGGCCCTTGACAGGCCAAAACTAATATCAGGCCGAATTACTAAGTGGGCCTTTAGCAAGTGGGCCCAAAAGCATAGTGTCCAGTTGACGGGCCGAATCTGATATGGGCCATAATTGGGCCCAAAGCCTCTTAAAGGGCCGGACCTGATCTGGGCCGTAATTTGGCCCAGAATGTGGTAGGCTTTTAATAGGCCGGATCTCATATGGGCCACTATTAGGCCCGGAGCATGGCAGGCCATTAATGGACCGGATCAAATATGGGCCGGCATTTGGCCCAAAACATGACAGCCAGTTAATGGGCCGGCCTACTAGGGTCCTCAAAATCTTGTGGGCCTACAGCTGGGCCGGCCCATTAATGTCGGCGAAATCTCGCGGGCCTTTAGCTGGGCCGACCCATTATGACCCGCAAGAATCTTGTGGGCCTTTACCTAGGCCGACCCATTATGGCACACAAAAATCTTGTGGGCCTTTACTTGGGCCGGCCCATTATGGCCCACAAAATCTTGTGGGCCTTTAGCTGGGCCAGCCCATTATGGTCCGCAAAATCTCGTGGGCCTTTAGCTGGGCCGACCCATTATGGTCCGCAAAATCTTGTGGGCCTTTAGTTGGGCCGGCCCATTTAAACTTGTTGGGCCATGCCACGTGTCGACGTATCATAGGTGCCTTCTGTCCAGTGAGTGGATGACATCTGTCCCGACGATGAGCTGACACGTGTTTCCTCTAGCCAATGATGATTTTACACGTGGAAAATCCCCATTGGTCGGGGCTGTTAATGGGTTATAGGATCCAAAACCCGACCCGATAGCTTAACGGCGTTCCATTATGGTGGATGCCACGTGTCAGTCACCCTTGACGAAAGCACTTCCGTGACGCACGATTTATCGTCATGGAAGTGGACACTTCCGTGATGATAATTTTGGTAATGTCATGGAACACTTCTACGACAACACATGTATGACTATCTTGATTCTTTCATAAATTTGTCATGGATGTACATGCATGACAAAAAAGCGACCTACTGTGACAAACACGTATCATTACAGAAGTGTATTTTTTTAGTGTTATGGGCAGTAAAAAGAAGGCTGCAGAGTTCTTACTTACCATCCCGCAGTTTGTTGTTGTCTTGGATAAAGTGTAAACAAATAGTTTAATTGCCATCTTTGGACCCATTTGACTAACAATCTTTATCAGCTTCCTCACTTGATGCTGGTTCATCGATATCTCATTGCCCCATACGCAAAAAGGGTCGAAACGTGGATCTTTACCAATGACATATGTACCTAAAAGCACCAAGTTAATATTAGAAGCTAAACAACAATTGCACAATGATGTAGTACAACACTCTTTTATAATATGTCTATATACATCCGTATGTGGTAGTCCATTTGAAATCTCTAAAAAGAAAAATATTTAGGGACGGAGGGAGTATCTTATAACATCCAATATATTCACATATTAGATGAATTAACATCTTATATTATGGGCCGGAAGGAGTTTAGTTCATTCTTACAAATTATCTGTTGCTGTATCCACGGGTTACAGTTAGGTTGAGCAAGTTCGGGCTCAAATAGCCCTAAAGTATATCTAAATAAGAGGGCTAGTTTGAGCTAGTTGCATCTATAACCCACCCAAAAAAACTAGTATCCAACCCAGGAGGTGCTAATTGGAGCTAGTTCTCCTACTGCATTTATTGGCAATCTAACCCTGCCATCCAAACAACTCTTTGGATGGAGTTAGTTCAGGGTTAGTAATGAGCTAGAAACTAACTCTAACCTCTAGCTAAGTTGAGTATCCAAACAGGATTGTGTTGTTGATGTTGCTGCTGCTGCTCTTCTATGTATATCTAGACATCATTAGAACATTAATGTAACACTCTTCCTTGTTGCTATGTAGCCTAGGATTGCATATTTAGACATTAAGTACAGTGAATGTTGCTATGTAGCCTCAGATATATTACATATGGCCCTAGTTAACCTAAGGAAAAATGGGTTGCAGATATATTCAGTTAAAAGTCCGATTCACCGATTAGCCCCTTATCAGCCGCCGGCCTATATGGTACCAGCTACCGATATCCTGAACAACGAGCAGATATAAGCTATGGGATGAAACTAACCTCGATCGAAAATAGCAGTCGTTCCCAAAATTGTCCTGTGTAGGTACTTCAAGAAGCATGTTAAGCACAACAGGCTAAACATCAACCAAAATTACACATGGCAGACAAAATAATCTCCAAAAGATAGCTTCAGTGTGCAGGTTTAAGCACGCTAGTAAAGAAAAACAAGTGGAAAGGTGTGCTAACTGCAACAGGCCAAACATTTAACAACAAGCAAACATGGTCACTCAAACTGGTATTGTGCTGGTCTAAGTACACTGGTTATGGTTAAATAAAAATGGAAAGGCGTGTTAACTACAAGATGTAGCAACCAAATGTAGTCATTCATATAGTAGTATTGTTGAAACTGGTACTGATGAAATTGAACTGCACAGTTCATACTTGCACATATAGAACATCACGTTGTGAATAACTGGAATAAACAAGGCATACTACGAACAACCAAAGGTAGCATTTGAAACTAAACATATGCTAACTACAAACAACCAAACAATCAAAAAACTTTAAATGAGGCATATGCTAGCTATAACAGGCTTAACAACAAGCAAATATATGCATTCCTATTGATATGTTTAAAACTGGATTGATGAAATGTACTGCACAGTAAATAATTGCACATATAGAGCATCACATTGTGAACAACTGAAAGAAACAAGGCATACTGCAAACATCCAGATATAGCAGTTAAAACTGGACATATTCTCACTACACTACAAAAGGGACTCGACAAAAAAAATCATGGGTTCCCCTGTGAAAGAGGCACGACAAAACAAATCATGGGTTTCCTCACTTGTCACATATGGGCTCGTTCCCGTGGGAAGAGTGCGGACCCTAGATGCGCTCCATGTTGTTGCAGATGGGCTCCTTCCCCTTGGAAGAGCACGACTGTAGGGTTCCCTCCCTGATGTCGCAGACGGGCGCTTTCCCCTTGGAAGAGCATATGGGCTCTTTCCCCTTGGAAGAGCCGGAGAGGGTGCCCTCCTCGTGGTCGACGTTGATGAGGTCTGACTTGGAAGCTGTGGATCCCAAGCCAGCGTCGGAGAATGTGTCCTTCAGAAATGACAAAAGGGGCTCGATGGCGATGTAGTATGGCAAATTGTTGATAGCGAGCCAGAGGATATCAGTGGCGGGGCCATGGATGAGATCGATGACGGTTGAACCCGAGGGGTTGGGGGTGGGCCACCTAACCTGTGACACAATCCGCCTCAGGGTGTCGCTGTCGATGACCTCGATGTCATAGCTGGCGGACGAGACATGCCCACATACTCTAGCCCGCTGCTTGAGTGCCTGCCACCAGTAATGGTCATCAGCTTCCTCGGCGACGTCGGGCGAAGAGACGGCTATACACCTCTTTTGGGCCAGTCGCTCCACGAGCTCCACGGGAAGCGTATCCGGGCTTAGGCTGCGACGCTCTGGAGTGGGGTATGGGGATCTATGGGAAAGGGGGCGCTTGGCAGGCGTCATCTAAGAAACTCAGGGCGCCCTGGGTATGGAGATCGGTGGGTAAGCTGCACGGGCTAACCGGCAGATGTTGACAATGGAGGCCTTGCGGCAGCGGCAGCGGCAGCGGCAGAGGGGACTTTGCTAGGATTTCGAGTGAGGGTGTGTGTGTGTGTGTGCACGCCTGAGGGGGTTTTGGTGTGTGTGTGTGTGTGTGTGTGTGTGGAGGGGGCACGGGGTGTTTGAGGAAATGATGCGAGTACTGAAAATTTTACTACGCGGGAGTCAAAGGCGGGAGTGAAATACCAGGCTATTGAAAATTTTAAGGACAGTGCATCGCACACAGTCCGTAGATAACAACCATGTGTTATGAAACAGAAAAACCCTTGAGGTGGGCAAATATTTTCTAGGGATGCAGGAAGGATTGGGAACAAGAAACATCGCACACGGTCCGGAGATAACAACTGTGTGTTACGAAACAGAAAAACCCTCGAGGCGGGCAGATATTCTTGAGATGGGGAGCCTCGTGGAGCCCAATGTACTGTGCAGATGTGTGCGTGACAGGTGCACCGGCGTGGCACACAGTTAGTTTGAGTGAACCATGTCTGTTGCGTCATCCGACTTGTGTAATGTTCATAAATTTGGCGAAAAATAACACGGGAGAGGGTCAGAACACGAACACACTTGCATGTGGACCAAATTTATGTATCAAAAGGGTGGTTTGGTTTTCAAATACCAAATACAACTTCGATGTGGCACCTCTCTCGCAAAGCGCACAATATTGCTTGCCCCCACCCCCCTCGTGTCAGCACGAAGGGAATCCTAAGCTATGAATGCATGCCCCATCCCCTCAACCGAGGTTCACCTATCAAAGTGCGAAGTAGCTAGCAGCCCCCATCCTCCCTCGTGTCGGCACGAAGGGAATCGTAAGCTATGAATGCATGCCCCCCAACCGAGGTTCACCTAGCAAAGTGTGAAGTAGAGCTAGCAACCCCCTCCCTCGTGTCGGCACGAAGGGATTCCAAAGCTATGAATGCATGCCCCCCAACCGAGGTTCACCTAGCAAAGTGCGAAGTAGCTAGCAGCCCCTCCCTCGTGTCGGCACGAAGGGAATCCTAGCTAAGCTATGAATGCATGCATGCCCTCCCCCCCAACCGAGGTTCACCCTAGCAAAGTGCGAAGTAGCTAGCAGCCACCCCTCCCTCGTGTCAGCACGAAGGGAATCCTAAGCTATGAATGCACATGCCCCCCAACCGAGGTTCACCTAGCAAAGTGTGAAGTAGCTAGAAGACCCCCTCCCTCGTGTCGACACGAAGGGAATCCTAAGCTATGAATGCATGCCCTCCCCCCAACCGAGGTTCACCCTAGCAAAGTGCGAAGTAGCTAGTAGCCATCCCTCCCTCGTGTCGGCACGAAGGGAATCCTAAGCTATGAATGCACATCCCCCCAACTGAGGTTCACCTAGCAAAGTGAAAAGTAGCTAGCAGCCCCCCACCTCGTGTCGACACGAAGGGAATCCTAAGCTATGAGCATGCCCCCTCCCCCCAACCGAGGTTCACCTAACAAAGTGCGAAGTAGCTAGCAGCCCCCCACCCCCCTCACGTTGCCACGAAGGGAATCCTAATTAAGCTATGAATGCATGCCCCCCAACCGAGGTTGACCTAGCAAAGTGTGCACACACACACATACACACTTTCAGTCAACGGCCCAGAGAGGCATATATCTCACCAAGATGGATCGTAAAACGGGCCAAGAATAATCCACCTTGGTCGTACAACTTCTCTCTTGTTGTTGGTCAAAGTGATGGCCATCCATGCGACCCCAGAGATGGGCTAGCTCGCCAATAATCACGCAAGTAGCTAGTCCCCGAAGACAACCACTGCATGCGTGTGGCCCAAACATATGTATGGAGAGGTGTGTTTTTGAGTAACAATGGAACAACTTTGATGTGGCACCGTGATTTCGAACTAGAAATCCCCACACTGAGTGATGGTTAGGTTGATGATGCATATGTATGTTACACCACACTTCAAGCCAACGACGGGGATTCATATATGCATGCATGCGTGCATAGTATATGCGCTCAAACTTAATTAGGTATGAATCTCACCATGACCTATACTACGATAACACGAACCAAATGAAGAATCCGCCATGGTAACCTATCTTGTTGTTGGTCAAGGTGATCATGGATGTCCATGCAGGCCCACAAATATATAGGCTTGTTGCCGATAACCACACGAGGGAGTGTACCGTTCGAAGGCAACCACTGCATGCATATGTATGGAGGTGATGCGTGCATGCATGTTTGAATACACAACATTGATCTAGAGTGTGTGTCAAAAATCACACACTAGCTCCCCACACAGAGCAAGATCGGTTCATGATGGTGCCGTTGTACTAGCCACTTCGACTCGATGGGAGGGATTCATGCGTACGCATGCATGTGTGTGTGCTCAAAGTGTATCATGCATGTCATCCCAGAGAAAAAATAATAATCCCCTCCTAAGTCAAATTAACCTCTCTTGTTGTCAGGCAAAAAGAAGTGATGGACCAAGCGGGCCCACAGATGGAAAGCATCGATATCGCTGATAACCGCTTAAGTGGGTGCGAGAGGACAACCACCACCGCTTTGCATGTGGGCCAAACATATATATGTTGAATACCCAAAATGCACAACTTTGATGTGCCACATGCCTCAAAAACCATAAACCATGCACCCACATAGAGCGAGGTTCATATCAAGAGTACTACATGTGGCACCCCGGCTCAGAGCAACCGGTTTACCATGCATTGCCAGCCTAGAGATCATGTCTTCTGGCAACACACAACATCTTGGTACAGAAAACAACCGCTTTATTGATGCTAGCGGATCAAAGTTTACATTACAACAGGTAGCGAGGCCAAGCGGTACACATGGTGCGGCTGAACAATATGTACAATATTTAGTGAACATAAAGGCCTCGATCATAACAACTACACGGCAGCGGAACAACGTCATAGTGGAACTCCATAGCACAGGGACACCGATGTGGACATGATCTAGACTCGGACAGTACTCCTTTCCAACAAGGCTTTCCTGAAATCTAGCATGACACGCCAGGTCAGTACATGGAATGTACTTGCAAGCTCACAACAGACATAAACATAAAGACAAGCAATATCATGATAATTAACCAATTATTGACAATGAAACAATATAACCAACATGCTGTGATCATACTCTTGTAAGAAAAATGCCTCTTACCAACGATGGTCACTTCTTGAATCACCACCGTGCCAACCTCAAAATCTTAACCATGAACATCTTGTGATCTTTCCGGCGATCACAACCACGACCCATACTTGGTCTAAAACAATGATACTTCCGGCGATCACAACCACAACCAACATTTGGTCTTATCCAACCCGATGGCCTTCTCGCCATCATCAACAGTGCAGAGTTCATAACTTAGTGTGCAAGTTTTATTAAATGTTGACCCATGGTGTGACCTACTTTCGAGCGTGTCCATAATCGTGGACTCGGCTATCGATAGATTAATACATTCTGCAGAGGTAGCGCACTGTACCCACACCACGGAACCCATGGCCTCATACTCCCATTCGAGTGGACCAACAACATTCCGACGAAACCCCTCCATTTCCATGACACTCTCTCGGCCACTCCGACCCACTCCCAACTGGGCTAGTCCTGGGTGGCCCGTGTCTACCAAAGACACAACGACCACCGTCGTGGCCAAAACATAAACGTCCCTCACGGGGACCGGTACCAAAAATCTCAACAACGGGCCCACAAGGTTATGTCTGCTTACCGGGCCAGGGTACCGCACGCCCATAACCTTCCCTAGTTGGAGGCACCGACCAGAGGCATGACAATGGACCGAGTAAAGGCCTTCCCATACAGGCAAATGTGGTTGCACTGGGAAAAACTCGATTCAGTGGCACCATGACCCGGTCAACGATATATTCAAGTTGTATTATTTCAAGTTCAACTCAAATTGAAAATAACCGGTGTCATAGTATGCCCTGAAGTGCAACAATAACATATGCATCACATATTAATGAAAATGACTGAGTCAACTATATTCACACTAAGCATAACCATCAACAACTCTTGCCACTTCTCTGGTCAAGATTAAACCTCACATTAAGCAGAATCTTTTCTAACAAATTCTATCTTTTTTCTCATGCAAGAAAAATAACTCCAATTAGTTACTTATATCCATAACCATATTATTTCTTTTCATAACAAAATTAATTCTAGACTCTTTACCAACTTAGTTAGTTTTAAACTTTCTGTAACACAAGCATATTAACTTGGACAAGCATTTAACAGAATATAAACAACACAATAGTGATCTATATGCATGGATTAAATCATTCATTCAAGTAGAAAAATCACAAATATTGCAATGGCACCATGAAAATGTTGGTGTGGCTTGACTTAATGTAGATGATGTTCACAAGCCTCCTAGTGATCCTCAAGACAAGCTTCACTTCTCTGAAAATACTTATAAACACAAAAAGAAAACATCAAGAACCCTTCTGAAAATCACCAGAAAATCAAGACAGTAGGGAAAAATCCCATTTTTGGTGACCTGCTAGATTTCTTTACAAAGAACACAATGCAAAAATAATCAATTCATTTGGACTTATGGTTGAAAAGTTATAGTTGTTTGAAGCTCTCTGGATATAAATGAAATTTGAATTAAAACAGAAACAGACTGGGGGTGACGTCGAAGGCGTAAAGCCTCAGGGTGCCACCACTCGTACCGCTTCGCGCGCGTACTGAGTGGCTGACTAGCGGGCCCCGCTAGTCAGGTGAGGGGGAGAGGGGAAACGAGACAGGGAACGGCGTGGCTTCGCCGGAGCAAACGCCGGCGACGAGAGCTCCTTGGCCAAAACGAGAAGGAGGGATCGAGAGGGGAGACGGAGGAGCACCTGCCCGTACCCATAGAGTAGCTAGGGGTGGTCGGACGGCGTCGGATTCGTCCTCTCTAGCGGAGACAGGAAGCAAAGCTCGCCGGAGACGAAGACGACGGCGAGCAGAGGCATCTCCAGGGGCTCCAACTGGACGAAACGGCACCACCACAGAGTGGTGGAGGCCCTGGAAGGGTTGCCCAGGCCGGGGAGGGGCCGGAGCTACAGAGACGACCCGATGGGATCGCCGGCGAGCTCGAGCTCGGGGACGGCATCCCGTGGCCTGCCCAACCGGGCTACGATTCTCTACTAGGTTGTGGAGTGTGTGGGAGTGGTGGATGATGCTCGAGGAGGCTGGGGGAGGGCTCTATTTATAGCCGAGCGTCGAGGGGGGTTCGGGCTCTGCCGGTGGACACCTGGACACGGCGCCCGGTGACGAGCGGCGTCACTGAGAGAGGGAGAAGGAGATAGAGCTCACGCGGGAACTATGGGCGAATGGGGATGAGCACAGGGGCACTGGGGTGATGACGAGCACAGTGCGCACCACACTGTTTCGTTGGCCAGACCGTGCCCGTGCTTGCTGCGGTGAGCTCCGGCATCGACGAGTGCCATGGGAGAGTTAAGGGGGCTAGGACGAAGATGGTGGCGAGGTTTGGCACGCTTAGGCAGGCGGGGAAGCAAGCACGCGATCAATAAAGGCTCGGGTGCATCGCAGAACGCGTCGTCCGCATGCCAGCACGCCTGGACGAACGCGGTCACCACGTGAATTCTGACCTCAGGCCGACCTAAGCCAAAACTTCATGTCTGGCATGTTGTTCATGGTAGTTTTGAAGGTTACCACGCTTTGGTTTGGATCCAGACACAATAGAAAAGATTTCACAAGCCTAGTAAGTTTCTGATCAGTAACTTTGAGAGGTTACTGCAGTCAAACAGCTGGGAGTTGGGAGCTGAGCTTTGGAGGGTAGCAATCATCTACTAAGGTGATGATGCACAAGAAAAATCAACTGCATTCGACCTAGTAAAATGGTAGTTGTTGTAGAAACCACCATTTATGTCTAGAACAGAAAATATTTTCTGTAGAAAAATATTCCAAAAAGTTATGCAATATTTTTGGTCGGGAGGGTGCCCTAGGGTTCCAAGAATATTTGTGAATTTTCTCAGATTTTTGTGGGCAAGAAAAATTGGGGTTGCTTTGGAACACATTTATCTAGCTAGGGTTTAAGAGAGGGAAATGAATATTTTCCATTTAAGAAAAATATTCCAATAATTATTTTGAGATGAGCCAGAGTGGGAATGATGGTTGGAGAGGGAAATGGGACACTTGGGTGAAAGCCAAGGGGTACCCAAGTGTTTAAGTCCATATGAAAAGATTCAAAAACTCCAAATTCAAAATCAATTCAACTGAAAATCAGGCAAATAAAGAGGGCAAAAACTAGGCTATCACAAACCTCCCCCACTTAGAATGAATCTCGTCCTCGAGATTCGGTTGCTTGGGAAAACCATTCAGGATAATGTGTCCTTAGAAATTCTTCCCATTCCCACGTGGATTCTGACTCTGTGTGATGCTCCCACTAAACCTTGTAGAACTTTCTTACTTTGCTACGAGTGACCCTTTCCATCTGATCCAAAATTTTAACTGGTCTCTCTTCATATGTTAAGTCCTTTGCCAACTCTATCTCAGTCATAGCAGTCTTTTCTCAACTGTGAAACGTGAAACACACTGTGCACGTCCGACAATTCAGGGGGTAGTTCCAACTGATATGCAACAGTACCCACCCATGACATAACTGGAAATGGACCAATAAATCTGGGTGCCAACTTTCCACGAGTCTGAAATCTCTTGACTCCTTTCATAGGCGTGACTCGGAGGTATACCTGTTCTCTGGGTTCAAAACTGATATGTCGGTGCTTTGCATCATAGTAACTCTTCTGTCGACATTTGGTCAATTGCAATCTATGTCTGATTTCCCTAACTTGTTTCTCAGCTTCCATCATGAGATCCGTCCCGAAAATGCGGCAATCTCCAGTTTGAGACCAATTTAAAGGAGTGCGGCACTTACGGCCATACAAAGCCTCATATGGTGACATTTTTAGACTGGTCTGGAAGCTGCTGTTATAAGAGAACTCAGCATACGGCAGACAGTCTTCCCATTTAGATCCTTGGGCCAAAGCACATGCTCGCAGCATATCTTTGAGTATTTGGTTTACCCGCTCTGTCTGTCCATCGGTCTGAGGATGATAAGCGGTAGTGTATTTCAGTGCTGTCCCCAAGGCTTGATGGAGACGTGACCAAAAAGCGGAGGTAAAAAGTGAACCTCGGTCAGAAGTGATGGTTCGGGGTACTCCATGCAGACTGACTATCCTGGATAGGTACAGTTGTGCAAGTTGATCAGCTCAATATGTGGTTCTGATTGGGATAAAGTGAGAAACCTTGGTTAAGGTGTCCACTATGACCCAGATTGCATCATTGCCTCGCGGAGTCTTGGGCAGCCCTGTGATGAAATCCATGCAGACATCATCCCATTTCCATTGTGAGACTGGCAGGGGTTGGAGAAGTCCTGCTGGCTTCTGATGGTCTGCCTTCACCTTGTTTCATATGTCACAACAGGCTACAAAATAAGCGATGTCTTTCTTCATCCCATCCCACCAGAACACTTGTCGTAGATCTTCATACATTTTCGTACCTCCAGGGTGAATAGAATACGAATATCCATGTGCTTCTGACAGGATTTTCTACTTTAGATCCGCCTGATTTGGTACACAAATTCTTCCACGGAATCGGAGAGTACCAAATTGATCCCTTGAGAAATCTGAGGTCTGTCCCGCTACCTTATTCTTGGCACATTTTTGCAGAATGATGTCATCTGGCTGTGCCTTGCGGATCTCTTCCTCGAGGGTGGGGGCGACTTCCGAAATATTAGCAAGGCCAGCATCAACTATGACCAGGTTGAGCTGAGCACTCTCCTCTTGAAGTTCAGGAGGCAAGGATTCCAATATGATATTTAGGCTGACCGGCTTTCGACTGAGTGCATCAACGACCACGTTGGCCTTACCCGGGTGGTCATTTATTCCAAGATCATAATCCTTGTCTAACTCAAGCCACCTTCATTGAGGGAGATTTAAATCTATCTGAGTAAATATATACTTGAGACTTTTGTGATCGGTAAAAATTTGGCACCTCTTCCCGATGAGATAGTGTCTCCAAATTTGTAGAGCATGAACCACCGCGGCCAATTCTAGATCATGAGTGGGATAATTTCTCTCGTGGGGTCATAGCTGTCGTGATGCATAGGCTACTACCTAGCCGTCTTGCATAAGTACGCATCCAAGTCCTTGTCTGGAGGCGTCGCAGTACACATCAAAACTGCAGTAGATATCTGGAAGAGTTAACACCAGTGCAGTCGTCAACCGTACCTTTAGCTCGTTGAAACTTTTCTCACAGTCCTCAGTCCTTCAAACTTATTATCTTTTTTGAGCACCTCCTTCATGGGTTCAGCAATCTTGGAAACCCCTTCAATGAAACGACGGTAGTAATTGGCCAATCCAAGAAAACTCTAAATACGTGATATAGTTGTAGGTGGCAACTAATCGAGCACATCCTTTACTTTTCTCGGGTCCACGGCTATACCCTCGGCGGATAGCACATGTCCAAGAAATCCCACCTGCTTTAGCCAAAATTCGCATTTACTGAATTTGGCATATAGATGATGTTCGCGGAGTCATTGTAACACTGCTCGGAGGTGATCTTTGTGATCTTCTTCACTCCTTGAGTAAATAAGTATGTCATCGATGAAGACTACCACGAACTTATTGAGGAAGTCCATGAATACTTTGTTCATCATATGCATGAAGAAAGTAGGTGCGTTGGTGTGACCAAAGGACATAACTGTATATTCATAAAGACCGTAGCGAGTGGTAAAAGCGGTCTTAGGAATATCTTCCTTTTTAATCTTGAGCTGATGATATCCCGTCCGTAGATCAACCTTGGAGAATACCTTGGCCCCACTGAGCTGATCAAACAAATCATCAATCCTTGGCAGCGGATATTTGTTTTTGATGGTGACATCATTCAGCTGACGGTAATCCACACACATGCGGAGGCTGCCATCCTTTTTTTCCACGAAGATAGCAGGTGATCCCCATGGTGAAGAGCTGGGACGGATATATCCTTTCTGGAGCATTTCATCAAGCTATTTCTTTAGCTCCACTAATTCTGATGAGGGCATCCGGTAATACTTCTTCTATAACGGTGCGGTTCCAGGCACAAGATCTATTGTGAACTCAAGCTCTCGATCTGGTGGCATGCCTGGCAGCTCTTCTGGAAATACATAAGGAAACTCACTGACCACGGGAATTAATTCCAATTCAGCCGTAGCGGTGAAGGCCATTTCTTTCTTGGGTATGCTTCTGCGAGCATAGAATTTGGTAGTCTGCCCCTCTCGACTGGTCAAAGTGACTTTGCGGGTCGCGCAATTTATGCATACTTGGTATTGAGTCAGCCAATTCATACCCAAGATAACATCCAGTTTAGCAGACTCAATAATTATCAAAGAAGTTGAAAAGCAGACTCCGTTGATATTGATTTCTAGATTACGGCAGACCAGATTGCTCTTGATTAAGGATCCCGGGGTTTGTACCATCATATTCTTGCCCAAAAGCGAACAAGGAAATTTGTTTTGGACAACAAAACTCCGAGAGATAAAAGAGTGGGAAGCCCCAGAGTCAAATAAAATTATTGCAGGTATGTTGTTAGCAGGAAACATACCAATGACGACTTCGGGGTTTTCTTGGGCTTCATCTGTGGAGAGATGATGAACGTGCCCAGTGATGTGTTGCTGGTCCGGGCATGATTCCATAAAGTTGAATTGTGGCCTGAATAGAGCATTTGCCTTGCTGTTCTTGGGACACTGTCTGGCATAATGTCCGGTTTGCCCACAACTGAAGCAAGCATTGATGCGCTGCCGCTCCTCGTGCACTGGGTTGGTCATGACATTCTTGACTTGGGTGGTGGTCTTGTTATCATTCTGTTGCCAATTGGGCTTATATTCCACCTGGGTCTGCTGCCAGGTACGTGCCTTTTGCATGGGTTGCCCATCCTTCTATGGCTCAAACTTGCGCTTGTGATCATTATTGACAGGCCTGTTGTCTGATACGAGCTTGTGCTTCCTTTCCGTAATGAAAGCTTTGTTCACCAAAGTTTGAAAATCTGGGAAATCAAACATGCTGAGAGTACACCGGAGTTGCGGGTTTAATCCACCAAGAAATCTGTCAATCTTTATTTCTTCAGTGGCCACGTCATGAAGGGAGTAACGTGATAAATGATTGAATTTTTGCAAATATTCACCCACAGACTGATTTCCTTGGAGGAGCGCGAGAAATTCTTGCTGCTTAGTCTTCATAATTCTAGTAGGGATATGATATTTCCGGAACTGATCCGTGAATTTTGACCAGGTGATTTCTTCATCAGCAGGCCACATGGCCTTTATATTTTCCCACCATATGGCAGCAGCGCCTTCAATATAATGAGTTGCAAATGGAACTTTATCACCTTCTTATGTCCGAGCAATCTCAAGTTTCCTCTCAATGGTTCGCAGCCAATTGTCTGCTTCCAAGGGGTCAATAGCCTGACTGAAACTGGGAGGCTTGGTCCTTTGAAAATCTGACATCTTTGAGTGATGACCGTTCTGATTCCCATTCTGCCCCACCATAGCTTGCACACTTTTTAAAATTTCAATCAGATCATAATTCCGTCTTTCCTCAAACATACGTAGAAGTTGCTTGGTGGAGGGCGGATTTGGCGGTGGAGGCGGTGGTGGAACGTACGGCTCAGGGGAGTGTCCTGCCTGCCGTGCGGAATGACAAACAAGAGTACCCTTGCGAACGTTGCTACTGCTGCCTCCCCGCGGCATCCTATTGTGGTTTTTCCCAAGACAACACAACCGAGATGAGAAGCATTCAAAATAAATTGGAGAAAGGCCAGCAACAAAAGCCCGAGAAAAAACGAAATGACAAAGAAAGTACAGTTCCAACATAATTTTACATAGACTCATACATGAAAGATACATAACATGACAGGTCCCACTACTCTCATACATGAAACGAAGTCTCATGACTCGCATGACTACACTCGTGCATCATCCGGACGACTGCGAGTACTCAGGAGCTCTACTACTCTGCTGGTGCTGCGGGTCCTCTCCTGACTAGGATCCTGAACTGACGTGGTTAACTGAGACCTCCGGGTTAAAGGTAACACGACGACTCTGCCTCGAGGGCTCTCCCTCAGGGGCAGGTGTAGGGTGAAGCATCGGGGCTACATGAGTGGTGAGAAGTGAAACCCACTCAGCAGGAGCACTGAGAGGATTCAGAGTCGAGGCGCCCGAGCTACTCGGTGGAGTAGCCGGTGAAACAGGGGAACTAGAACTGACTGGAATATAAGGAGTAAATCCCAGAGAGGAGGGAGTAGTGGCAGATCTAGTAGAGACTAAAGCAGATGCTAAAGCAGTATGGGCACGAGTCAGCTCTCGAGCCAGCTCGTGGATCATAAGATAGCTAGCCGTGATGTAATGAGCAAGATGGCTAGCAACACTATCGGACTCCGAATCAATGATAGGGAAGCGGACACGACCATTGTCGTGCATAGATGGATAGTGGTAGAAACCTGGGTGGTTCTGCATCCGGACCTCCTTGTAACGAAGCCCAACAAGGACCTCGAATGCAGCAAACTGGACAGCCTAGGATGCGGTGGAAGCGTAACCTCTCCGAGAGGTACGAGTGTAAGTGCTGGAGACGGAACTGGTGCGTAGAGTAACCACTGCGTGATACTCATACATTGAGTCAGCTAGACGCTCCCGGTACACACGGTAGACTGGATCGTTACCGAGGGGGTACAGCCGACGCCACATGTTACGAAGGAGATGCGGCGATGTGTACGGTATCAGCTGCAACTGGCACGGATAGGGCACCGGAGCCATCTACACTCACAACCATTAGTGGGTTAGCATAAAAATAAGACAAGTATATGCAATGCAACAACAAGCTACCAATGCTACTGGCACTCAACGTAAACTCGTATCTACTGTCCAGTCAACACGTCGTAGTCTAGGGTGGCCTACAGTCAACACGGCTCTGATACCAAGCGTTGTGGCACCCTGGCTCAGAGCAACCGGTTTACCATGCATTGCCAGCCCAGAGACCATGTCTTCTGGCAACACACAAAATCTTGGCATAGAAAACAACCGGTTTATTGATGCTAGCGGATCAAAGTTTACATTACAACAGGTAGCGAGAACAAGCGGCACACACGGTGCGGCTGAACAATATGTACATTATTTAGTGAACATAAAGGCCTCGATCATAACAACTACGCGGCAGCGGAACAACGTCGTAGCAGAACTCCATAGCACCCGGACACTGATGTGGACACGATCTAGACTCAGACATCACTTCTTTCCAACAAGGCTTTCCTGAAATCTGGCATGACACGCCAGGTCAGTACATGGAATGTACTTCCAAGCTCACAACAGACATAAACATAATGCCAAGCAATATCATGATAATTAACCAATTATTGACAATGCAACAATATAACCAACATGCTGTGACCATACTCTTGTCAGAAAAATCCCTCTTACCAACGGTGATCACTTCTTGAATCACCACCATGCCAACCTCAAAATCTTAACCATGAACATCTCGTGATCTTTTCGGCGATCACAACCACGACCCATACTTGGTCTAAAACAATGATCCTTCCGGCGATCACAACCACGACCAACATTTGGTCTTATCCAACCCGATGGCCTTCTCGCCATCATCAACAGTGCAGAGTTAATAACTTAGTGTGCAAGTTTTATTAAATGTTGACCCATGGTGTGACCTACTTTCGAGCGTGTCCGTAATCGTGGACTCGGCTCTCGATAGATTAATACATTCTGCAGAGGTAGCGCATTGTACCCACACCACGGAACCCATGGCCTCATACTCCCATTCGAGTGGACCAACAGCATTCCGATGAAACCCCTCCATTTCCATGGCACTCTCTCGGCCACTCCGACCCACTCCCAACTGGGCTAGTCCTGGGTGGCCCGTGTCTACCAAAGACACAACGACCACCGTCGTGGCCAAAACATAAACGTCCCTCACGGGGACTGGTACCAAAAATCTCAACAACGGGCACACAAGGTTATGTATGCTTACTGGGCTAGGGTACCGCAGGCCCATAACCTTCCCTAGTTGGAGGCACCGACCAGAGGCATGACAATGGACCGAATAAAGGCCTTCACATACAGGAAAATGTGGTTGCACTGGGAAAAACTCGATTCAGTGGCACCATGACCCGGTCAGTGATATATTCAAGTTGTATTATTTCAGGTTCAACTTAAATTGAAAATAAACGGTGTCATAGTATGCCATGAAGTGCAACAATAACATATGCATCACATATTAACGGAAAAGACTGAGTCAACTATATTCACACTAAGCATAACCATCAATACCTCTTGCCACTTCTCTGGTCAAGATTAAACCTCACATTAAGCAGAATCTTTTCTAGTAAATTCTATCATTTTTTCATGCAAGAAAATAACTCCATTTAGTTACTTATATCCATAACCATATTATTTCTTTTCATAAAAAAATTAATTCTAGCCTCCTTACCAACTTATGTAACACAAGCATATTAACTTGGACAAGCATTTAACAGAATATAAACAACACAATAGTGATCTATATCCATGGATTAAATCATTCATTCGAGTAGAAAAAACATAAATATTGCAATGGCACCATGAAATGTTGTTGTGGCTTGCCTTCGTGCAGATGAGGTTCACAAGCCTCCTGGTGATTGTTGGTGGGAACGACACCTATGGGATCACAAGAATCCCTACTGTGGTTGGCGGAGCGCGGGGTCGTGAGAAGAGTGGATCAAACAGATAGCACACGGTTCGTTTATCCAGGTTCGGGCCGTGAGGATGCGTAAAACCGTACTCCTGCTTTGGTGGATTGTATATCTGTGTTCTTGAGCTAGCTATGGGGCATGAGGAGCTCCAAAAAGCCCTTATCCTTCTCCCGGTCGCCTCAGGCCTCCTTTTATAGAAAAAAGGGGTTGCCACAGTGGCACACAGGAGGTGGAAAGGGTACAGTGATGCGAGGTTATCCTTCGCATTACATGACAAGGCGCATTTAATGCGTCTTGCTTAGGTGTCCTTGCTTTATCGGGGACGGGGGAGAAACCTGTCTCGTCCGTCGCTGCCCCTTCTTGTGTCGACACGCGCCCTGGCCAGCGATGCCTGAGATGCCTCGTAGGTAGGCAGGCAGCTGAGGTGGCGTAGTGGTGGGTCTTCATGAAGATCTGCATGCCGCCACGCAGGTGCCTGCCCAGCTGGTTGGGTCGGCTGCTGCATGCATGCGGTGGTGGAGGTTTAGTCGGCATGGGCCTGATGGTGGCCCCGCGGGTGTCCTCAGGAAGGGCCTTGCCGGGGCCCCTGCAAGGGTCTTGCCGAGGCGCCTGCTGTCATCCCTGGCAAGGCGCTTGCCGGGGGCCTTGTGATCTTCCTCGGCCGGGATCCCGCCAAGGGTTGTCGTCTCCTTAGTGCGTATCTGATCTTGAATTTCTTCACAAAGATCTGCGTGCCGCCACGAGGATGTCTCCCAAATCCTTGCCCTTTGGGGGCAGTGGACTCAAGGGTGGTTTGCCCCGTAGGCGCAGGACGAGTCGCCGCGGCAAGGGTCTTGCCGGGGCTGCTAGAACTGTCTCCCGGCAAGGATCTTGCCGGGGGAGTCCGCTTCGTCCCCTTTGCTCTTCGTGGTCTTGGCCTTGGCGTTGTTCTAGTTCTCTTGAGCTTCGGTCTTACCCTGGTTCACCTCCCTAGCCTTGCTTGATGTGGTGGTGCCCGTGGCTCAGACTTCCCGTGCACAGTTATAGGGGTACAAAAGGTGTACCCCTCTTTTTGTACACCGACAGTGATCCTCAAGACAAGCTTCACTTCTTTGAAAACATTTATAAACACAAAAAGAAAACATCAAGAACCCTTATGAAAATCACCAGAAAATCTAGACAGTAGGGAAACATCCCATTTTTGGTGAGCTGCTAGATTTCTTTACAAAGAACACAATGCAAAAAGAATCAATTCATTTGGACTTATAGTTGAAAAGTTATAGAAGTTTGAAGCTCTCTGGATATAAATGAAATTTGAATTAAAACAATAACAGACTGGGGGTGACGTCGAAGGCGTAAAGCCTCGGGGCGCCACCACTCGTACCGCTTCACGCGCGTACTGAGTGGTTGACTAGCGGGCCCCGCTAGTCAGGTGAGGGGGAGAGAGGAAATGAGACAGGGGACGGCGCGGCTTCGCCGGAGCAAACAGCGGCGACGAGAGCTCCTTGGCCAAAATGAGAGGGAGGGATCGAGAGGGGAGACAAAGGCGCACCTGCCAGTACTCGTAGAGTAGCTAGTGGTGGTCGGACGGCGTCGGATTCGTCCTCTCTAGCGGACACAGGAAGCAGAGCTCGCTGGAGACGAAGACGGCGGCGAGCAGAGGCGTCTCCAGGGGCTCCAACTTGGCGGAATGGCACCGCCGCTGAGTGGTGGAGGCCCTGGAAGCGTTGCCCAGGCCTGGGAGGGGACGGAGCTACGAAGACGACCCGAGGGGATCGCCGGCCAGCTCGAGCTCAGGGACGGTGGCCCGCGGCCTGCCTGGCCGGGCTATGGTTCTCTACTAGGTTGTGGAGTGTGTGGGAGTGGTGGATGATGCTCGAGGAGGCTGGGGGAGGGCTCTATTTATAGCCGAGCGTCGAGGGGGGTTCGGGCTCCGCCGGTGCACACCTGGACACGGCGCCCGGCAACAAGCGGCGTCAGTGAGAGAGGGAGAAGGAGACAGAGCTCACGCAGGAACTGTGGGTGAATGGGGACGAGCACAGGGGCACTGGGGTGACGACGAGCCTAGTGCGCACCACACTATATTGTTGGCTGGACCGTGCCCATGCTCGCTGCGGCGAGCTCTGGCGTCGGCTAGTGCCAGGGGAGAGTTAAGGGGGCTAGGACGAAGATGGTGGCGAGGTTTGGCACGCTTAGGCAGGCGGGGAAGCGAGCACGCGATCAACAAAGGCTCGGGCGCATCGCAGAGCGCGTCAGCCGCATGCCAGCACGCCTGGACGAACGCGGTCACCGCGTGAACTCTGACCTCAGGCTGACCTAAGCCCAAACTTGATGTCTGGCATGTTGTTCGTGGTAGTTTTGAAGGTTACCACGCTTTGGTTTGGATCCAGACGCAGTAGAAAAGATTTCACAAGCCTGGTAAGTTTCTGATCAGTAACTTTGAGAGGTTACTGCGGTCAAAAGGCTGGGAGTTTGGAGCTGAGCTTTGGAGGGTAGCAATCATCTACTAAGGTGATGATGCACAATAAAAATCAGCAGCATTGGAGCAAGTAAAATGGTAGTTGCTGTAGAAACCACCATTTCTGTCCAGAACAGAAAATATTTTCTGTAGCAAAAATATTCCAAAAAGTTATGCAATATTTTTGCTCAGGAGGGTGCCCTAGGGTTCCAAGAATATTTGTGACTTTTCTCAGATTTTGTGGGCAAGAAAAAATGGGGTTTCTTTGGAGCACATTGATCTAGCTAGGGTTTAAGAGTGGGAAATGAATATTTTTCATTTAAGAAAAATATTCCAATAATTATTTTGAGATGAACCAGAGTGGGAATGATGGTTGGAGAGGGAAATGGGACACTTGGGTGAAAGCCAAGGGGTACCCAAGTGTTTAAGTCCATATGAAAAGATTCAGAAACTCCAAATTCAAAATCAATCCAACTGAAAATCAGGCAAATAAAGAGGGCAAAAACCAGGCCGTCACACTACATATGATGGTCCCCTTCCCCCCTCTTCACTGCATACTATATGCTCCTGCCGTAATATATGTACAACCCAAAAGAATCCTCATCGATGGTGAAATTAATTAACCTCTCCCGATGTAGGTCAAAGTGATGCATGTATGCATGCATCGACGATGGCCTCGTGGGCCCATAGATGGAAGCGTCACACGTGAGTGTCCTAGCTAGAATATATATGCTTGTGGCCCAAAAACGTGTTGTGTGATGTTTGAATAACCAATTTCACAATTTTGATGTGGCACATGCCTCGGTAACCAAAAAGTCTCGACATTGAGTGAGGTGTACTTGTTCACGGACGCATACGTATAGTATATATGCTAGTCCCCTCCCACCTCTTCGACGTGTACTATATACCACCATAACACAAACAAAAAAGATTCTACCTTGCTGGTCAAATTAACCTCACTGCCGGCTGTTTGTCAAAGTGATCGATGACGACCTCGCGGGCCCACAGAAAGCATCACACGCGAGTATCGAGTGTCATGTTGGACAACCATCGACTGCATGTGGCCAAAACATGTATGTATGAAAGGTTTGTGTAATGTTTTAAATAACAATTTCATGGCTCTGATGTGGCACCGGCCTGCCTAACAAAACGGCCAACCCACACGGTGTCTCACAACTCGTAGTGTACTGCGAGCCACCCGCCACCCCCAGATGCACACACCCACACACACACCGCGAATCCACCGCAACTACGATGCATGTTAAATTAATTATCCTGCGGTGAACATACATATTACCAAAGGAGGGACGTTTTAATTTCAAAAAAATCACAGAGATCATTAAGACGTTTTAGTACATTGATTGATTGCTTTTCTATGGGTATAATGTGCAAAAATCAAATTTGAGCTACATGCACACGTGACAGTGCACCTAAATGGATTGCAAAAACACATGTGTCTCACTGGGTGCATGTTTTACTCCCCGTGCAACAAATTTCAAACATTGAGGATCTTGATTTTTAAATTCTAGTACATCCAAAACTTATTTGAAGTTCATGAAACTTATCGTGTTGTCATATGGACACCAATACAAAGTGGCATAGTACTTTTTTGTCAAATTGGAGACCAATTTTGATGTCATATTTATCTAATTACAGACGAGAGATTATTAATAATTGGGAACCAATATCCCAAACAGATTATTTATTCGAATCATGAGTGTTAGACCAACAATGGATACGTGCCATGCTTCGGTTAAGCAATAAAGCAACAACATTAATCATCCAAATGGAAAAACAATATACGTGCTGCCGCGTGACCCGTGTGGCGTGCAAGCAGGCGTGAGTTGATGGGACATGTGAGCAGTCCGCCGCGCAGGCAGACAGGGTGGCGTGCGTGCAGGTGTGTGAATTGACGGAGGCGTGCTCGCTGCGCAGTGTCATCAGGAGGCGTGCGAGTAGCTGTGTGAAACTTTGGTAGGCATGCCAGCAGTCCGGTGCGCAGGCTCACTGGGAGGTGAGCCATCGGTTTGACCGCCGCCCGCCTCTCTCCCACAACTCCCACTACTCCATATTAATGGTGTGCCCGAGCGGCCGCACCCCCATCCTCACTACTCACACACAATCCTCTCTCTCCGCTTGCATCCTCGACGCCGCTCTCAGTCCTCAAAGCCGTCAGTGTATGAGGATGCCGCCGAAGCGCCCCATCGGAGGGAGTGGCGACGCCGGGGATGCTAAAGCACCGGAGCATGGCGTGGAGATGGAGACAGAGGTTGCCGTCATCGCCGGCGAGTTATCGCTGCACCTAGACATCGTCGACGGCGTCAAACTTCCACGGCCGGAGGCGGAGTTCCACACTGACTCCGACGACCACTCCGGCAACTACTCCGACGACCACTCCGGCGATGACTCCGACGACCACTCCGGCGACGACTCTGACGACCACTCTGGTGACGACTCCGACGACCACTCCGGCGACGACTCCGATGACAACGGACAGCTGGTTAGTCATCTATACCCATTTATGTGTCAAATAGATCATAGGGCTTCTCTGGTTACTCCTGCCTCCCCCTTTTTGGAATAGAAATCATGTGGTTATGTTCTCCCAATCAATGAAATCTGAGTAAGTTTCATTAGATCCGTGTAGTGTATTGATTGTTTGAATGGTAAAGGTGATAAGTGATTAGTTGTTTCATCCGTGCAAATGATTTCTGCTAGTAATCCGACTAGGGTCAGTGTTCGTGCTAATAATTCCTAGCCAAGACTTGACAATTGATTTTGAATGACCTACCTATGTTTGAGCCATTATTTTCTTCAAGATTGGTCTATACATAGACGACTGTGCTTAAAAATCGAAACATAATCTCTGGATATGTATAAATAAATAGCCATAAATTCCTAATCCTACTTCACGGCATTTAATCAGTGATTTGATGCCAAATTTGTTTTACTATTTGTATAGGTGTTGTCTGATGATGTGGACAATGAGCATGAAGATGCCCAAAGGAGGTACAAGAGGCGAATCCCGAGGGAGCTTTATGCAGGAATGCATAACATGTGTATTAGGACCTGGAACGACGGCTATGGATGCCCATTTTGCAACCACAAGATTATGATGCGTATCTAAGTGTTCTGGCGCATGCAAGAGGACGGGCCATTGGCTCCTTCAAGCAGAAGTATTCTTGCAGGGTGGCGCACGGCGCGTACACCGAGTACCTGGAGAAGCTTCAGGATCATGCCGGCTGCATGTGAGATGAGATGTTGGATGGATCGAACTATGTATGCTTGATTGTGCTTAATGACGGTTGAACTATGTACTTATGGTTGAACTATGCTTATGTACGTGTACGCTTATTATCTATGTCTGAGTATGTTAAATATTTCACCAAAATTTGGTAAAAATTACAACAGGGGACCAATAAACCAGGACGGAGGTAGTACGTCAATCACACACGTTTCCAAAAATTGGAACCGTGTGGAATGACTTTCATTTTGCCTACTACGTCAATCACACACGGTTCGCTCTAGCAAACCGTCGCCCCCAAAATTCTTTGTGGGACAGAAAACCCTCACCACCCAATTCAAAAAAGAAAACCCTCACCATCCCCACGTCACAAAAACCCTCACCCCCCCCCCCACCCCCTCGGCCCCTCCGGTACGTTCCCCATTCACAACTACACAAGCTCCTCCGTGTCTATGCCATGGCACCGCCTATCGCGGCGGTAAACACTTAGCTTGACGCCTGCCGCCGCCGCCAGGCTGCTGGCAAAGCCCACCACATTTTGCCACTTCCGCTTGCCGCCACCTATCGCCATCGACTTTCTCGACGCTACCCGCGGTCGACCCAGCTCCGCTCGGTTGGGGAATCTTCCGTACTGAGGGTTCTTTCTCGTGGACGACAAGGTAACTAATTTAATGAGATATTATCTCATCTCTTATCCCAGTTCATCTGCCTCCTTCAATAAACCGGCGGAAATCGCTGTGAATTCATTTTTATTCGAGCTCATTTGAGGGTTTTCTTTCATTCATAGAATTTACACTGCGCTGACACTTCAGGACTTGGCGACCGCCGCCAGAGATTCCATATCATCGTACCAGATAACTTGAGGATGCGCACGGTATGTTCAATCTCACCCTAAATCGGTTGGCATGGCCTACTTTCCTGAACATATTCTAAATATTGCTACATTTGGATAAAAGGTGCCACATGCACCATATACGTCAAAGGGGATTTTCCCCCTCTTCTCTCTATATTAGGCGAATTAATGATGTATTGTTCTTTCAATTACTCTCATATTTCCATGACATCATGTTTACCCTATCTGTTTAATTATAGACTTTTGTCCTTCGATTTCAACTGTTGTACAGTTCTTTCAATTTGGGCCCATATTTGCATGTTACCATATTTTCTTTAACAATCCTACCATTTTCTGCAGGACATACCTCGCTATTCAACAGATTATGTAGTGCACAATTTTTCCCTTTACATACATCAAGGCTCCACGAATGTCGTACTGCACACAAACCATGGATTACAAACGTCGCTACTGTACTTGATGAACGTGGTGACTCCTATTTTGGCACTGGCTTTTGGAATGAAATTGCAAAGTTTTATGTACTGAAAGCTGCCACTAAAATTGCACTGCACATAGAAGGGACTGGTCATGAGATATATGCTAACTTCCCCAACAAAATCATCCTTCCAGACTTTGTTCGAAGTAAGTTTTCTTTTCAACTATCTGCATATGTTGACTTACCCGACAATGTCAAATGAATTGTGTAGTATTTAAGCAACCAATTGTTATTCCATTTTCTTAATATATCCCTGCCTAATAACTTCTAGTTACCAATACACTTTTCTATTGCCCTATTTTAACTAAATATTCCTTGTACTCCCATTTCTATCAGAAAGCGCCGCTGATAAGGAGACTCCAGAGGTGGAGAACGGGGCTGCCAACAAGCGGAGGCGGGGCAAGCTAGAGCCGCAAGCGACTCCAGCAGGCTTAGACTTAATCAGCAACCTCCCCGATGATATGTTGAGAGTCACATCTCCCTCCTCCCAATCAAATATGGGACGCGGACAACCCTCCTTTACTGGCGGTGGCGCCCCCTATGGAACTCCTGCCCTCTCGACCTCATCGACACCCACGATCTCTGCCATGGCTATCGCAAAAGCTTGGATGCGTTCTCCAAGATCCTTGGCAGTCACCTTGGCCCAACCAAATGCCTTAGAATGGGCAAGTTCCGTTCCAACGCCAAGGACCGAGCCAAGCTTGATGACTGGTTCCGATCCCCCGCCGTAGATCAGCTCGAGGAGCTCACTTCTGATGATGGGCATATGTGGTCACTGCCAACGTCCGCACTCCGCCTCGCTCCCATGTTGCGCGTCGACAAGTTTAGAAACTGCCATTTCCTGCCCCTTAATGACGCGCCCGCTCTTATTCTACCATGACTGAAGCACCTCGAGCTCGTCGCCGTCTGCCTCTCAAAGGGTGATATGGAGCGCCTGCTCCGTGGCTGTATTGCACTCGAGTATCTTCGTCTTCAGGCGATCAATGGGTTGAGTACCTTCCACATCACCTTCATGACTCTCTGGACTATTTATGTGTGTTGCTGGTGCGGCAGGAAGACATCACAAGATGTGTACCATAGTATGGTCAGTGAGGACACACCTGCAATTGAGAGATTACTTGTTGTTTATCAAGAAGGTCCAACAAGAATAAATGTCATTTCTGCGCCGAAATTGACAGTGGTGGGCTACTCGTCTCAAAAATACTCCGAACTTGTTATTGGATCCACACCTGTTCAGGTACAATAGCCGCCTTCTACCTCTCCTTCTACAAATTAACATTATTTCTAATTTTGAAGATGTTTGTTAGTCTGTCATTCAGAAAATGATTCCGATAAGCTTGACCCCGGAACTGCGCACGGTGAAGGTCTTGGCACTAGAATCTATCGGCCCCAACCTGGAGCAAGCTGTTAGTTTCTTGAGATGCTTTCCGTGCTTGGAGAAGCTATATATCGAGGTGATGTTCCTTTCCTATTAAATGTTAACCATAAGGGAGTTCAAGTTTTCTTAGGGAACTTTTCATCCTGTAACATCCCAAATTTTCAATTTGGAATGTTATACATTAGATCATAAATGCATATCATATTTTATTTTGCATTTTTGGTTGATCCTAGAAATTCTACGCAACTCAAGGACCCACGGAGAGAGTTGGGGATTTCGTTATTTTCATATTTGAGTTTTCTCAAATTTTGAGAATAGGATCATTCAATTTTATTTATTTTATCATCAATTATTTCTATTACAAAAATATGAGAGAGGGAATAAAATGACTTTCCCAAAATAAAGAAATATTGAGGATTTAATAATAAAATCAAATAAGATTTTATTTCGGAGTTTTTCGTTATTTTATTTGAATTTAGGAAAAATGTGCATTTTTCAAAATTGCATTTAGGTCCCAAATAAATGTTCACCTTGTGCGGCTTGATTTTAGAAGCCCGTGAAAATTTATTTCGGAATTTTTGGCGTCCGTTTAGTATTTCTTTTTATTTTTCTTCTGCGCGTCATAATTAAAAAAACGAACCGACCTACGGGCCGTGTCCGGCTAGGACTCCGGCCCGAGGTGGCTTTATAAGCTAGCCCAGCCCTGGGGGAACCCTAGCCCCGAGCCGCCCCAGCCGCCCGACCCCGCCGCCGCCTGCCCCGCCGCCGCCGTCACGCCGCTCGCCGCCGCCGCCGCCGCCCGCCATCGCCGCCCACGCGCCGCCCCGCCGGACGCCGCCGCCGCCCGCACGCTCGCCGAGGTTCATCGCCGCCTCGAAATCCGTGCCCGGGTTTATTTTAGAAAACCGATCGGTTTTCTGTCGGTTTTTTGTCAGTTTTTTAGTTTCGGTTTTTTTAAATAGATCGGTTTTGCCGGTTTATTTAAATAGCGAGCGTTCGTCCGTTCGTTCGTTCTAGCGAACGTTCGTCGTTTTTTTTCTTTTTCTCGGATTAAATCCGCGATTTTTCTGATCGCGATTCCTGATCCGATTTTCGTTTTAGTTTAACTTTTCGCTCGTTTATCAGAATCAGGCGATTCAAGCGCCTAGAGTTTCGTCTTGAAACCCTCTATCCGTTTAACCAACTTAAACATGATTTTGTTACTGTAAAATTTGCCCTAGATCCAGATTAGTAGAACGAAGTTGTTTTCTTTCGCCGTTTGACTTTCGTTGCTTCGTTCGATTTGATTCTTTTTGCTAACCGGAGTTCTTAAGTTGAACCTTCTGGTTAGATCTCTTATTTGAGTTTTACCTGTGCATTAGATGAGTACTTATTGTATGCTTGTTTGTTTGTCTGCGATAGAATACCCGGAGTGCGCTGCTTGTTACTTCGAATCGCTAGGTTTCCCGGATCATCAGTAAGGCAAGTAACACTTTGATCATACCTTTTCTACTACCCAGTTTTATTGCATTTGATCAATCCTCACACATTGCATGGTTAGGATCTAACTAAATGGTGGGATGGAAAGTAGATGAGGTAGTACCTATTACCTGTTTATTATCAAACATTTGGGAGTTACTTCTACGTTTGCTTATTATGCCATGCTATGCTAGTAGACATGGATTGGGTGAGTGATATCCATGACAGATGTGAGTTTGATTAATTAATGGTTTATCTAAGGTGGCAACTTAAACACACATCTGGGTGGATTGAGGCACCTGGGTATTCCAGGACTTGCCTGTTTTCTTTTGGACCGCCACCCAGGCTCAAAGGGATCATGAGACTATTCATACTAGAAACTTCCGTGTGCAGCCACAAGCTATTATGGGCTCTAGCATAGTTGACTAAGTCATGCGAACTCTTACAGTGGTAGACTAGCAGATGTAGGGGATGTAGGTGGTACGGTCTACCTGATCGTAAGGTGCTAGCGCTTCTGAAAGACTATGTCTCGGTCATCCGTCTTCTCAAACACCATGTAGTGCGAGAAACCAAACGGAGATGATCGAGTCTTGTGGGGAAAAGTGCGCAAACCTCTGCAGAGTGTAATAAACTAATCATGATTAGCCGTGTCCCCGGTTATGGACATCTTGAGTATCTAGTACCTGGATTATCATGTGAATCTCAACATGTTACTCTAAATTAATTTTGTTGGGGTTTGTTTAATGATGATGCTTAATTGGGATTGAGAATGCTATCAACCATTCTCAATGTTTAACAACTACCATGATAGTAATTAAATTTATTCCTTTGAAGTAGGGAAAAATTGGCTTTACGCAAAACTGTAACCATAGAGCTTTCCACCAGCCAAATATGCATATAGTATAGCTGTTTCATTCCATTACCCTCTATGTGTTGCATTGCCAGCATATTCCATGTGCTGACCCATTTCGGCCTGCAACGTTAATGTTGCAGACTTTTCAGACGATGATTAAGGAGTTTTAGGTCGTGGTTCTATACTCAGTGATGCCGTTGGAGTTGATGGACTCACTTATCTTCCAAGCCTTCCGCTGTTATCGTTATTAGATGGCCTTAAGCTATATTTATTGTAATAAGTTCTCTGTGGAGACACTCGATGTAATAAGTGTGTGATTGCTACTCTGCTATAAATCCTCCGAGTACTGTGTGGTGTCAGCATTACTGATCCAGGGATGACACCGGAGCACAGAGATCAGACTGTTTGAGGTCTGGTCGCTACACATCCACTCCAACCTCTTGTGAAGAAGGCTACATTTTTCTAGAATGTAATCAAATGCCCATGTTAATCATGTCAGATCGAAGATGGCATGTTAGTGCATTTTACAAATCCTGCAAACCAAATAGCTAGGCCTGTAGTAATGTTCAAAACTGCATGTGGCACTAACACGTTTTCTTCTTTTGCAGATAAGATTAGGCCTAGTGGTGGATAATGTGATATAATATAACAATCACGTCGAATACCTAGATCTACATCTCTCATAAATTACTTTGAACTCCTACCGAGGGACCTTACGGGAGATTATATTCTCCAGGTTCTTTGTTCTCAGAGCAAGGGTGCTGAAGGAAATGAGGTTTGCCCTACATTTATTTCGCAAAAATGAATGGTCTGTTGATCAGCGTCGGCGCCTGCAGCAGAATGGAGTAGGCTCCAAAAATACTGAATTTCATTTTGGAACTTTAGAAGACAGAGTAATCGGAAGTCATCGGGTTAACCCCATACATGACTTCTCAGTGGCTGACCCCTTTGCAAAAATTGTGAGGTTTCGAAGCCAGACTTAGAAGCGGTGATATTAGTTTGAACCTCTCTGATATCCATGTTCAGCGCATCGGCGCGAGCGTTTGCAGCTGATGAGCTGAATTTCATTTCTAATACCAGTTTGAACTTTGTAATCTTCGAATTTGAGCCATATAACTATGGAATTTGAACCTTGTAACATTTCGAGCTTTCGTGGTACAATCGTTGAAATGGCATCGTATGAGACTCGTATATTGCTGGCACTATTTTGACCTTAATATGCAATGGTCTTAGATTTTATTAACCATTCTCCAATCAATTTACCTTGTCGATCTCACAGCACACGATCTGTATAGCTAACTCGACTGTGATCTTCGACAATATTGCACACAGTTGGTTTCTTCCACCGTGTGCACTGTAGAGCGCAGAATTAATTATCGCACTCGAGTGTCCATCATCACCCAAGGGTAAACTTATGACCAAAGTCATTCCACACACTTTGTTTTTACAAAGCTTTTTGCCAATAAACGCCCACGATTTGTCCCTCTTCTAGCCGACGCGTGGCCAAACTAGTCGGGCAGGAAGCTTGTGTGGTAAACAACACGGTAGCACGGGAACATGCTTGTTGGATTTCGAGTTCCGGCAGACCCTTGAGGTTCGAACATTGAGGTGCGCGCGGAGATTTTGCCTCCTACCTACCTGCACCCCTCCGCCTCGCTAAGATCTAAGCTATGGAAAGAAACAACACAAGAGACACAGGGTTTATACTGGTTCGGGCCACCGTTGTGGTGTAATACCCTACTCCAGTGTGTGGTGTGGTGGATTGCCTCTTGGGCTGATGATGAGGAACAATACAAGGAAGAACAGCCTCGCGAGGGTCTGTTCTTGGCTGGGGCGGTGAACTGCAGGGAGGAGTTCAGTCACCCTTCTCTCTCTCTCCGATTGTTGATCTCGATCCCCCTGACACTCTCTCTCTCTCTCTCTCTTTCCTCTCTCCCTTTCTTTTTTCCCCTCTCTTTCTTCCTCCCTTTGCCCTGTGGGTGGCTGGTCCTATTTATAGAGGCCCTGGTCCTCTTCCCAAATATCGAGCGGGAAGGGAGCCAACAATGGCGGGCTAATTTGAAGGGGGACAGCTAGTACTAGCTATCCTGACAAAAGTAGTCTTCGCCTGCACAAAGCTCTGGTGGTGACGCCATCTTGGGCTCCACGATGACCTCCGTCTTGCAGTCCTCCTGGTCTTGGTCTTGTTGCACCGAAATGGCAACCTTTGCCTGATGCCTCGGTTCTCCGCGGCTGCGCTTGCTCCCTTTGCACCAAAGAGGAAAGGAGGACACTGCGCGGCTGACGCCCGCCTGGCGCCCTTGGTCGTCATGGCTTGCATCACGGGCACCTCATGAGGTACCCCGCCTTGATCTCTCCGCCTCCTCACGAGCCAGCCTGATGAGGCCGTGCCTGAGGAAGCTCCGCGTCGTCCGCCCCGCGAGGCTTGGCCCCTCGCGAGGGTCTTGGGTCTGTGTTGATGAAGATGGGCCGTGCTGGGCCCCCCTTTGAGCCACGCCGCAGGCCGCAGGCAGGCAAGTCTGGGGACCCCCGTTCCCAGAACGCCGACAAGGCTCTTCGAGCCCACGACTGGGGTGCAGTGTTGTCAAGCGTGCACTGGATTCTAGAATCCTCCGCTATGAACATCGTGACAAGACGTGACGATTATAGGCCGGTTGGCCCCCATTTATTACAGCGGCCATTTAACCTACCCTTGTGTCTCTTCAACTGTAGGATCGAAAGTATGTCTAGAGGGGGTGATTAGACTACTTGACCAAATAAAAATCTAGCCTTTTCCCAATTTTAGTTCTTGGCAGATTTTAGCAACTTAGCACAAACAAGTAATCAACCTACACATGCAATTCTAAGAGTATAGCAGCGGAATGTAAAACAATTGCATATGAAGGTAAAGGGAGGAGTTTGATGGAGCAAACGCAATGTTGACACGGAGATTTTTGGCGTGGTTCCGATAGGTGGTGCTATCGTACATCCACGTTGATGGAGACTTCAACCCATGAAGGGTAACGGTTGCACGAGTCCACGGAGGGCTCCACCGACGAAGGGTCCATTAAGAAGCAACCTTGTCTATCCCACCATGGCCGTCGCCCACGAAGGACTTGCCTCACTAGGGTAGATCTTCACAAAGTAGGCGATCTCCTTGCCCTTACAAACTCCTTGGTTCAACTCCACAATCTTGTCAGAGGCTCCCAAGTGACACCTAGCCAATCTAGGAGACACCACTCTCCAAGAAGTAACAAACGGTGTGTTGATGATGAACTCCTTGCTCTTGTGCTATGAAAGTCTCCCCAACACTCAACTCTTTCTCATAGGATTGGATTTGGTGGAAAGAAGATTTGAGTGGAAAGCAACTTGGGGAAGGCTAGAGATCAAGATATATGTGGTTGGAATGGAATATCTTGACTTCAACACAAGTGTAGGTGGTTCTCTCTCAGAAAATATGTATTGGAAGTGTAGGCATGTTATGATGGCTCTCTCCACGAATGAAGAGTGGGTGGAGGGGTATTTATAGCCTCCACACAAAATCTAACCGTTACACAAAAATCACCAAACTCGGTGGGATCGAATCATGAAACTCAGTCAGACCGATTTAGTTCAAAATGTGAACGTTAGGATTCTCGGTGGGACCGACATGTCAACTTGGTGGGACCGATATCGTTAGGGTTAGGGCGTAACGTAATCTCGGTGAGACCGATTACACAAACTCGGTGAGACCGATTTTGGTAATGGACTAACAGAGAGTTGGTCAGGTGAACTCAGTGGGATCGATTCACTCATCTCAGTTGGACCAAATTATTACGAAAGGGCAACAGAGAGTTTACATTGCAATATCGGTGGGACCGATCGCTCATCTCGGTTTGACCGAAATGTTACGAAGGGAATCAGAGAGATTACAATCCCATCTCAGTGAGACCGAGATCCCTATCGGTGAGACCGAAAAGACTAGGGTTTCTGGCAGTGGCTATGTCAACTGAACTCGGTGGCGCCGGATAGAAAGAATCGGTGGGGCCGAGTTTGACTTTTTGTGTGGGACATATGTGGAAGTGAGAAAGTAGTGGAGGGTTTTGGAGCATATCACTAAGCACTTTGAGCAAGCGCCTCATTAAGCAACACCTCATCCCTTCTTAATAGTATTGGCTTTTCCTATAGACTCAATGTGATCTTGGATCACTAAAATAGAAAATGTAGAGTCTTGTGCTTTGACCTTGAGCCAATCGTTTATCCTTAGCATTTTGAAGGGTCCACTTTCTAATCCATGCCATGCCAACCATTGAGCTTTCCTGAAATATTCATCTTGGAATAGAATTAGCTCAATGAGCTATATGTTGTTAGGAATTACCAAAACCACCCAAGGATAGTTGCACTTTCAATCTCCCCCTTTTGGGTAATTGATGACAACATATAGATCAAAGCTTCGACAAATGATAAATAAGATTGAAGAACATCGTCGCTTTGAGAAGTATGTGATAAGCAAGCGCTCCCCCTAAATTTGTGCATTATTTAAAATTTGCTTTTGAATGCAAATGCACGATCGATTAGGATCATGTGTTACTCTTCCAAGTCACATACATCTTGGTGGAGCACTCAAAATGATAGAGATTAAAAGCATGAACTCATCACCATGCAAGTGAATGATTATATAAGAGATATAAAAGATAGCCTCATTCAACCAAACATTAAGGGTAGCATATGATCAAACACATGATCAACAAGTATCTCACAAGTAGCTCACACAGGCACACAATAAAGTTTGAAACAAAATAGCAAGAGCGATAAAAACCAACACTCTCTCTCGAAGCCTATGATCTATACATTTTTCTCCAACTTTGGCAACAAGTTACCAAAAAGTTCAAAAATGCATAGTGCTAAACGACTCTCAGGCTTGATCTTCGGGAGGTGGTGTAGAGAAAACTCTAAGGACGAAGGCTTCCGATGAAGTAGTTGGAGCTGATGGAGTGGGTGCTGGAGGTGGCACTGGAGTTGTGGCTGCTGGTGCTGACACTGAAGCTCGAGTATCTGTCACATGCACTGTAGTAGACCTTGGACCTCATGGCACTCGCTTGAAAGCATCAGTAGTAGACTTGCCCTTCCTCTCCTTTGCTTCCTCATGTAGCTGCTCAACTGCAGTTTGGATCTCAGTTACCTTGACATCCAGATCATAGAACTTCTGCTCAACGATAGTCTCCAAACTCTCCTGGTTCTTAGTCAGGGTGGCCAAGCCCTTCTCAATCCTCAAGGTGGATTGGATCAGATATCCAAGTTGATCTTGTTTGGATTTCAAGAACACTTGAGATGCCTCTTCAATAGTTGGCATCTTTGTAGCTTTCTCTGCCTTTGCCTTCTCTCTCTTCTCATGTGCTTGAGCTGAAGATGGTTCATTTTCATCCATCACCACAGTGTTGTCTTCAAATTCAGGATAGATGGGTAGGTGCTCCTTGTCCAAAAGATATGTGTCGGTGCCCATCTTTGAGTTAATGAGCTCCTGAATTTGTGGAGCATACCCACAACTCCTCTTCTGATCAGCAGCAGTCCTCTTCCTCTTCATCATCATCTCTCATAATTGATGATCTTCCAAGCACTCTGGCAGTGGTCTTCTTGACCATTTCCTTTCTTTTCTTGCCTTCTCCAACTGCCTCTTTAGATGGCTTGGAGGTTTCAGCAGTGGATGCTGGTGCCTTCTTACGCATCCCTGGCTTGACTATAACAGCTGAGCCATGCTCCTTTTTCAGCACCTTTTTCTTGGAGCTGACTTCTTCCTCAACAGCCACATAGTCCTCATCCTTTGAATCTGAGGTCTTCTTCTTTCTTGTTCTGGTGGTTGCCCTTGGCAAGTTACTTGGTGTGCTCCTGCTGCCATCATCAGATGAACTAGAGGGACTAGTGCCCTCACTCAGTTGAACCTGCTCCTCAGACTTGTTCTGGCTATCACTTTGGTCAGACATCGTGTAGGCAAACTGTTAGTAGACCCTGTGAATAGATTATAGATGAGGCAGAGTAGATGAGCATCACAAATTATAGGAGTTTTGCAAAAATAAGTGACTCAAAAACTTGGTTTTAGTTCTTCACAGATAGCATTTCGGATCTACCGATTTGTAAACTCGATGATACCGAAGCAGTTTTTGGAACCTAAACTAGTGAACTCGGTCAAACTGAGTCACAGTTCGATGGCACCGAGACTGCTAGGGTTTCACAGATAATTGAACTCGGTCACACCGATTTGCAATTTTCGGTCACACCGAAAACGCGTGTGCTCTGGCCTAAGCCAAAATCGGTGAGGCCGATTTCTACAACTCGATCGGTCCGAGATGAATTCGGCAGAGACCTAACCCTAAATTTTGAAATCAAAACTAATCTACGGGACGCTTTCGCTAGACAGGATGATTTCATTCATGGCAAGAATCATGGCAAAGCAATGTGCTAAGAATCGGAGTTAAGGATTAGCACAATGATCAAGTTCGTACCCTAGTTCGGCGACAAACTTGCTACGGCGGCAAAGGCGGTGAAGATTTCCTTTGACGGCGGCGGAGACCAGCGGCGGGACGTCGCTGGCGACGAGAGGACGATCTGGAGATCCGAGGAGGCAGAGTAGGTTATGCGCGGGCGAGGAGGTTCAGAAAAATTTCCAAATTTTGGCCCGTCGGTATATATAACCTGACCCTGTCGGTGTGACTGAGTGGAACGACTCGGTGGCATCGAGATGCAAAACTACAGGCAGTTACTGCAACTCGGTGTGACCGAAAGGTTCTAATTGGTTGCACCGAGATTGAAAAACCCTAGATCAACTTAGTGACTCGGTAGGACCGAAAAGGATGAATCGTTCAGACCGAGATGCACAAAGAGGTTTTGGAGGTTTAAGAACTCCGAGTGCTCCTCACACAGAGTGGTTCGAATCTGACTTGATCAAACTTTGTGATGTAGCATGAATAAGTTTGAGACAAGAAAAGCATAGATAGCTAGAGGGAGTTCTTAGGCATTCTTGTCCATCCATTTGGCAAAAGAGAAAGAGCCAAACAATCAAAACAACAAATGGATGTCCTCGAATGAGTAAAATATGCAACCAACATGCTCACACAATAAAATAAAAAATGAAATATGTGACAAAGCATGCACAAACACTCTAGCATCTATCAAGCAATTTGGCGATGACTAGGTCATCTATATATGAGTATATTGACTTAGGAGTCAAATGAAAACATTTGATCATAGGTCATAATCATCTTTTGAGCACAAGTGGGGTTACCACTTTTACATAAAGCATTGTTGTGTTCACACCATTAGAGTTGCTTTAGCTCAATTAGTTAGAGCAAAGCTCCCCCTAGATGTGATATCCCCCCTAAGAGGGATAAACTAACCTTGGGTTTTGTCGATGATGACTTCATGTAGGTGTCGAAGATGTAGATGCTCAATGTTTGATGTAGATCATTTGGAGCAATCCTTTGGAGTGAGTTGCACTTTCAATACCTACATGGGTTAGTCCCACAAGGAACAAACAAGGATATCCATAGACATAGAGTAATGCATACACAAGATGATGTCCATGGAAGCATTAGGTTACCTTGTCCCTTGTCTTACCAACAAGAGGGTTTGTGACTCCTTGAACTAGTACAACATATGGAAGTTGTTTGCGCTTGTCCTCGCCAAAATGATAGGGGTGGAGTATGTTGGCGGAGTCACCCTCAAGAACTCTCTAGTTCTTCTTCTTCTGGATCCACACCATCTTGATGGGAACCCTTGGAGTTGTAGTTGTACTTGATGTGGTCTTGGGAACCCACTTGACCAAGGCCTTGGGTGCTTCTTGAAATGCATCAATTTCCTCTTGAAGCTTATCCTTGCCTTTTTGCTTGTGGTCTTGTGGTGGAAGATCATCTTGAGCTTGTGTCCCCTTGAAAGAAGTAGGATCATACTTCTCTTGTTGAGGAACAAACTTCGTCTTGGGGTATTGATCTTATTCCCACTCAACTCCATTGGCATTGAACTTTCGTTCAAAACCAACACCTTGATTCTTCCGGTGTCTTCCTTGCTTGCGTACAATTTCCTCAAATTTCTTACTCCCGGCAAGGCTCTTGTAAACACCTTTCTCTATAATTCCCTTCAATAAGCTATTTTCTTGCTCAAGTGTAACTTGGCTAAGAGAATCATTAGTGGAATCAAGAGAACTACTAGAAGCAACAATATTGGATTTAGCATGATTGTTGTTACTACTAGATGAAGAATCTTTCTTGCTCTTGTTGCTAGATTTAACTTGTGGCATCTAAGTAGACAAGAGGAAACACTTGGCAATGTAAGAAGAACTTTTCTTGCGAAGATCATCATTGATTGCCTTTAAAAACTCATGCTCTTGCTCAAGGTTGAGCTTTTCAAAGCGGAGCTTATCATGAGTCTTTAAAAGTTCTCGATGATTTTCCTAGATAGTTTCATGAGCTAACTTAAGAGTGTTTAGTTCTTGAGTTAGACGCTCAATCTCCTTCTTATCACCATCATTCGTTTTATCTTGATTAGCATGATTAATTGATGTTTCATCATAGTATTCATCACTAGAGTTGTCAATAAGTAAATCATCATCACCTAGCAAATCATCTTCATCACTATTGAAATCAACATACTCGGGATGTGTTACCTTTCGACCTTTGGCCATGAAGCACCTTCCAATTCCTTCATTTGGTGAGTCAAATATGTCGTAGGAGTTGGTTGACACAAGTGCTAGACCGGCAACACCTTCACCTTGAGTATATTCGGAGTCGGAGTGATAACTTCTTTCGGAGTGATTGTCGGAGTCGGAGCCGGATACCCATTCACCAACATGAGCTTGATGTCTTCTTTTTGTGTAGCTCCTTGATGATTTTTCTTTCCTTTCCGAATCCTTGCTTCTCCGAGAGGGTTTTTGTTCATAACGATCATCTCTACTCCCCCTTTCTCTTGGTGGTGATTCTTCTCTTCTACTTCATCTTTTGGGATAATCTTCTCTTCTTTTGTAGGGAGCCGTACACTCATTGGAGTAGTGTCCGGGTCTTCCACAATTGTAGCAATTACGTTCACGACTAGAAGATCTTTTGTCATTGTCGGACCTTGACTTGGAACTTCTTTCTTTGCTTCCACTCTTGTAGAACTTGTTGAAGTTCTTTACCATTAGGCTCAATTCTTCATTGAAGGTTTGTTTCTCGCTTGATGATGTGGGAGCATCACATGAGGCTTTGTAAGCACCACTTGACTTGTTGTGAAGCTCTTCCTTATCCTTGAGTGACATCTCATGAGCAACAATTCTTCCAATGACTTCCGTTGGCTTGAGATCTTTGTAATTGGGCATCATTTTGATCAATGTGCACACGGTATGATATTTTCCATCCAAGGCTCTTAGGATCTTCTGGATGATGAATTTGTCAGTCATCTCTTCACTTCCTAAGCTGGCAATCTCATTTGTGATGAGAGCAAGCCTAGAATACATTTCGGCGACACCTTCACCATCCTTCATTTTGAACTTGTCAAGTTGACTTTGAAGCACATCCAATTTGGATTCCTTGACGGAGTCGGTACCTTTGTGCATATCAATCAAAGTATCCCAAATTTCCTTTGCATTCTCGAGACGGCTGATTTTGTTGAATGCTTCGGGGCACAATCCGTTGAAGAGAATATCACAAGCTTGAGCATTGTATTGTAGCATCTTCAACTCTTCCGCGGTAGCTTCACGGTTTGGTTCTCTCTCATCGAAGAATTCACCTTGCAAGACAACACACACAATAGCCCAAATGGCGGGGTTATGTCCAAGAATATGCATTTTCATCTTATGCTTCCAACTAGTAAAATTTGTACCATCAAAGTAAGGACCTCTACGGTGGTAATTTCCCTCGCTAGACGCCATACTCTCCTAGGTTGTGAAACCAAGGCTATGACCACCAAAAGCTATGAAAATCAAAGAAAATGGAGACCAAAGCTCTGATACCACTTGTTGGATCGAAAGTATGTCTAGAGGGGGTGATTAGACTACTTGACCAAATAAAAATCTAGCCTTTTCCCAATTTTAGTTCTTGGCAGATTTTAGAAACTTAGCACAAACAAGTAATCAACCTACACATGCAATTCTAAGAGTATAGCAGTGGAATGTAAAACAATTGCACATGAAGGTAAAGAGAGGAGTTTGATGGAGCAAACGCAATGTTGACACGGAGATTTTTGGCGTGATTCCGATAGGTGGTGCTATCGTACATCCACGTTGATGGAGACTTCAACCCACGAAGGGTAACGGTTGCGCGAGTCCACGGAGGGCTCCACCCACGAAGGGTCCACGAAGAAGCAACCTTGTCTATCCCACCATGGCCGTCGCCCACGAAGGACTTACCTCACTAGGGTAGATCTTCAGGAAGTACGCGATCTCCTTGCCCTTACAAACTACTTGGTTCAACTCCACAATCTTGTCGGAGGCTCCCAAGTGACACCTAGCCAATCTATGAGACACCACTCTCCAAGAATTAACAAACGGCGTGTTGATGATGAACTTATTGCTCTTGTGCTTCAAATGATAGTCTCCCCAACACTCAACTCTCACTCATAGGATTGGATTTGGTGGAAAGAATATTTGAGTGGAAAACAACTTGGGGAAGGCTAGAGATCAAGATTTATGTGGTTAGAATGGAATATCTTGACCTCAACACAAGTGTAGGTGGTTCTCTCTCAGAAAATATGTATTGGAAGTGTAGGCATGTTCTGATGGCTCTCTCCACGAATGAAGAGTGGGTGGAGGGGTATTTATAGCCTCCACACAAAATCTAACCGTCACACACAAATCACCAAACTCGGTGGAACCGAATCATAAAACTCGGTCAGACCAATTTAGTTCAAAATGTGAATGTTAGGATTCTTGTGGGACCGACATGTCAACTCGGTGGGACCGATACCGTTAGGGTTAGGGCATAACGTAATCTCGGTGAGACCGATTACACAAACTAGGTGAGACCGATTTTGGTAATGGACTAACAGAGAGTTGGTCAGACAAACTCGGTGGGACCGATTCGCTCATCTCGGTTGGACCAAAGTGTTACGAAAGGGAAACAGAGAGTTTACATTGCAATCTCAGTGGGACTGATCGCTCATCTCGGTTTGACCGAAACGTTATGAAGGGAAACAAAGGGATTACAATCCCATCTCGGTGAGACCGAGATCCCTATCGGTGAGACCGAAAAGACTAGGGTTTCTGGCAGTGGCTATGTCAACTGAACTCGGTGGCGCCGGATAGAAAGAATCGGTGGGGCCGAGTTTGACTTTTGGTATGGGACATATGTGGAAGTGAGAAAGTAGTGGTGGGTCTTGGAGCATATCACTAAGCACTTTGAGCAAGCACCTCATTAAGCAACACCTCATCCCTTCTTAATCGTATTGGCTTTTCCTATAGACTCAATGTGATCTTGGATCACTAAAATAGAAAATGTAGAGTCTTGTGCTTTGAGCTTGAGCCAATCGTTTATCCTTAGCATTTTGAAGGGTCCACTTTCTAATCCATGCCATGCCAACCATTGAGCTTTCTTGAAATATTCATCTTGGAATGGCATTAGCTCAATGAGCTATATGTTGTTAGGAATTACCAAAACCACCCAGGGATAGTTGCACTTTCATCAACCTTTCGATCGCTCCCCACCATTGCAAGAAGCACACCCACCATGAGAAATTCTTAGAGGGTATCCTGCGCAGCTCCAATGGCGCTCCAAGCGGCTGCTGACAACGAGCAGCAGTTCACCATGTGTGCCATGGTGGACACCCACAGAAGGTTCATGGACCTCTCGGTGGTGTACACCAATGACCCGGTCTGGGCGGAGCACTCCATCCACATCATGGAGCTGTTCTTGCCGAGGGGAAGTAAAAGGTGGTCGGGTTCGACCTCGAGTACACCCACGCTCATGCTGGGTCTCGTCCCGAGGTCGCCGTCACCCAGATGTCCGCGCGCCACCACGTCCTCGTCTACCACTACTGCCTAGCCACAACGCCTTGCGAGCGTTTCGCAAGGTTTTTCAACAGCCCCCACTACATGTTTGCTATGATGGACATCACCAACGATGTAAAGGCGCTCGAGAATACAGGCATCTCCTGCCAGAATCTTGTTGGCATCCAGGGCCAATACAAGATCAGGGGCAGCAAGGAGCATGAGAAGGACTCACTAGTTCACCTCGCTGAGGCCATCATTGACCCCTACTACAGAGACATTAAGGATTCGTGCAACAAGGATAAGCATGCCTGGCACTCGGCCTAGATGGAGAAACTCGACAACGCTCACGTCGTGTACGCGGCCAAGGAGGCGTGCACGAGCTACGACATGTATAGGCGGATCGTTGACATGAGGAAGTCCCTCCTTCCCCAAAACGGCCAGGGTTCCAGCCGGAAGCATAGCAATGGCAAGCGTCGTTGCAACAATAAGTAGATGATTAGATCCTCGTTTCTCCTACTTTAGTATGCATGTAATTGCTTTCTTTGGTGTGTGGAAATGTTATGTGTGTAGTCACTTGTGTAATTGTATGCTTAATTTGGTTATGCAATGTTGTCTTTTTAAGTATATACGTTGATGTTGTAGACAGAGCGTAGATGTTTTGCGGACAAAGAAAATCACATCGCACACGGACTAAACAATGGAACCCGTCGGTGATGTTTTCATCAATCACTCACAATTATATACCAGCAATCGTTTTCTCACAACACACACGGCTTGTTAGCAGTAATCGTCTGTGTTGTTATCGGTCTTCGCACATGTCTCCGATTACAGACCTGTTTGCCTCGTATCACACACATCTTGTTCATTTGAACCATTTCTGTTCTCATGTCTCAACGCAAAATAGTTCATCTGAGTGAACCGCATGCCGTATATCGTGCACACCTTTGATCTGGCTGACCGTTTCTTTTGTGTTGCCTAATCACAAACAGTTCATCCGAGTGAACCGTATGCTGTGTATCGCACACGCCTTCATCTGGCTTCCCGTTTCTTTTGTTTCCTCCTCATCGCAAACAGTTCAGTGAACTGAACCATATGCCCTTCATCGCACATGCAAATAAAACCTGAACTATGTTTGATGCATCCGTCATCGCAAATGTTTTAAACATTTCTGACGGTTTTCATACAACACCATTTGTGATTATTGCATCGCACATAGTTTCTCGAAGGGTCTCTAATCGTAGTGTCGCGTTAGCACCATCCTGCAGTAGTGCCTATTCCAGCACCCTGCCGGAGGGGGGAGGCATCACCGGTGGCCATCTTCATCATCCCGGCGCTCTCCATGACGAGGAGGGAGTAGTTCACCCTCGGGGCTGAGGGTATGTACCAGTAGTTATGTGTTTGATCTCTCTCTCTCTCTCTCTCTCTCTCTCTCGTGTTCTTGATTTGGCACAATCTTGATGTACCGTGAGCTTTGCTACTATAGTTGGATCTTATGATGTTTCTCCCCCTCTACCTTCTTGTAATGGATTGAGTTTTCCCTTTGAAGTTATCTAATCGGATTCATACTTTAAGGATTTGAGAACACTTGATGTATTTCTTGCGTGGGATACCCATGGTGACAATGGGGTATTCTATTGATTCACTTGATGTATGTTTTGGTGATCAACTTGCGGGTTCCGTGACCTTGGGAATCTACGCATATGGATTGGCACACGTTTTCGTCTTGACTCTCCGGTAGAAACTTTGGGGCACTCTTTGAAGTTCTTTGTGTTGGTTGAATAGATGAATCTGAGATTGTGTGATGCATATCATATAATCATACCCGCGGATACTTGAGGTGACATTGGAGTATCTAGGTGACATTAGGGTTTTGGTTGATTTGTGTCTTAAGGTGCTATTTTATTATGAACCCTAGGGCTGTTTGTGACACTTGTAGGAATACCCCAATGGATTGATCGTAAAGAATAACTTTGAGGTGGTTTCGTACTCTACAATAATCTCTTCGTTTGTTCTCCGCTATTAGTGACTTTGGAGTGACTCTTTGTTGCATGTTGAGGGATAGTTATATGATCAAATTATGTTATCCTTGTTGAGAGAACTTGCACTAGTGAAAGTACGAACCCTAGGCCTTGTTTCAACGCATTGCAATACCGTTTTCACTCACTTTTATCATTAGTTACCTTGCTGTTATTATTATTTCTGATTATAAAAACCTATATCTACCATCCTTATTGCACTTGTATCATCATCTCTTTGCTGAACTAGTGCACCTATACAATTTACCATTGTATTGGGTGTGTTGGGTGTTGGGGAACGTAGTAATTTCAAACAAATTCCTACGCACATGCAAGATCATGGTGATGCATAGCAATGAGAGGGGAGAGTATTGTCCACGTACCCTCGTAGACCGAAAGCGGAAGCGTTAGCACAACGCGGTTGATGTAGTCGTACATCTTCATGATCCGACCGATCAAGTACTGAACATACGACACCTCCGAGTTCACCACACGTTCAGCCCGATGACATCTCTCGGACTCCGATCCAGCCGAGTGTTGAGGGAGAGTTTCGTCGGCACGACGGCGTGGTGACGATGATGATGTTCTACCGACGCAGGGCTTTGCCTAAGCACCGCTACAGTATTATCGAGGTGGACTATGGTGGAGAGGGTACTGCACATGGCTAAAAAGATTAAACGATCAATTTTTGTGTCTCTAGGGTGCCCCCTGCCCCCATATATAAAGGAGCAAGGGGGAGGTGCGGCCGGCCAGGAGGGGCGTGCCAGGAAGAGTCCTGCTCCTACCGGGAGTAGGACTTCCTCCCTTTTCCTTGTTGGATTAGGAGAAGAGGGGAAAGAGGTGGAGGAGAAGAAGGAAAGGGGAGGCGCCACCCCCCTCTCCTTGTCCTATTCGGACTAGGGTGAGGGGCGTGCGGCCCTTGCCTTGGCCGCCTCTCCTCTTCTCCACTAACGCCCACTATGGCCCAGTAACCCCGGGGGGTTCCAGTTACCCCTCTGGTACTCTGGTAAAATCCTGATTTCACCCGAAACACTTTCGATATCCAAATATAGGCTTCCAATATATCAATCTTCATGTCTCGACCATTTCAAGACTCCTCGTCATGTCCGTGATCATATCTGGGACTCCTAACAACCTTCGGTACATCAAAACATATAAACTCATAATATAACTGTCATCGAAACGTTAAGCGTGCGGACCCTACGGGTTCGAGAACTATGTAGACATGACCGAGACACGTCTCCGGTCAATAACCAATAGCGGAACCTGGATGCTCATATTGGCTCCCACATATTCTACGAAGATCCTTATCGGTCAGACCGCGTAACAACATACGTTGTTCCCTTTGTCATCGGTATGTTACTTGCCCGAGATTCGATCATCGGTATCTCAATACCTAGTTCAATCTCGTTACCGGCAAGTCTCTTTACTCGTTTTGTAATACATTATCCCACAACTAACTCATTAGTTGCAATGCTTCCAAGGCTTAAGTGATGTGTATTACCGAGAGGGCCCAGAGATACCTCTCCGACAATCGGAGTGACAAATCCTAATCTCGAAATACGCCAACCCAACAAGTACCTTCGGAGACACCTGTAGAGCACCTTTATAATCACCCAGTTACATTGTGACGTTTGGTAGCACACAAAGTGTTCCTCCGGTAAACGGGAGTTGCATAATCTCATAGTCATAGGAACATGTATAAGTCATGAAGAAAGCAATAGCAACATACTAAACGGTCGAGTGCTAAGCTAACGGAATGGGTCAAGTCAATCACATCATTATCCTAATGATGTGATCCCGTTAATCAAATGACAACTCATGTCAATGGCTAGGAAACATAACCATCTTTGATTAACGAGCTAGTCAAGTAGAGGCATACTGGTGACACTCTATTTGTCTATGTATTCACACATGTATTACGTTTCCGATTAATACAATTCTAGCATGAATAATAAACATTTATCATGAGAATAAGGAAATAAATAACAACTTTATTATTGCCTCTAGGGCATATTTCCTTCAATCTCCCACTTGCACTAGAGTCAATAATCTAGACTACACAGTAATGATTCTAACACCCATGGAGCCTTGGTGCTGATCATGTTTTTTCTCGTGGAAGAGGCTTAGTCAATGGGTCTGCAACATTCAGATCCATATGTATCTTGCAAATTTCTATGTCTCCCACCTGGACTAGATCCCAGATGGAATTGAAGCGTCTCTTGATGTGTTTGGTTCCCTTGTGAAATCTGGATTCCTTCGCCAAGGCAATTGCACCAGTATTATCACAAAAGATTTTCATTGGACCCGATGCACTAGGTATGACACCTAGATCGGATATGAACTCCTTCATCCAGAATCCTTCATTTGCTGCTTCCAAAGCAGTTATGTACTCCACTTCACATGTAGACCCCACCACGACACTTTGTTTAGAACTGTACCAACTGACAGCTCCACTGCTCAATGTAAACACGTATCCAGTTTGCGATTTAGAATCGTCCGGATCAGTGTCAAAGCTTGCATCGACGTAACCATTTACGACTAGCTCTTTGTCACCTCCATAAACGAGAAACATATCCTTAGTCCTTTTCAGGTATTTCAGGATGTTCTTGACCGCTGTCCAGTGATCCACTCCTGGATTACTTTGGTACCTCCCTGCTAGACTTATAGCAAGGCACACATCAGGTCTGGTACACAACATTGCATACATGATAGAGCCTATGGCTAAAGCATAGGGACATCTTTCATTTTCTCTCTATCTTCTGAAGTGGTCGGGCATTGAGTCTTACTCAACTTCACACCTTGTAACACAGGCAAGAACCCTTTCTTTGCTTGATCCATTTTGAACTTCTTCAAAACTTTGTCAAGGTATGTGCTTTGTGAAAGTCCAATTAAGCGTCTTGATCTATCTCTATAGATCTTGATGCCCAATATATAAGCAGCTTCAGCGAGGTCTTTCATTGAAAAACTTTTATTCAAGTATCCATTTATGCTATCCAGAAATTCTATATCATTTCCAATCAACAATATGTCATCCACATATAATATCAGAAATGCTACAGAGCTCCCACTCACTTTCTTGTAAATACAGGCTTCTCCAAAAATCTGTACAAAACCAAATGCTTTGATCACACTATCAAAGCGTTTATTCCAACTCCGAGAGGCTTGCACCAGTCCATAAATGGATTGCTGGAGCTTGCACACTTTGTTAGCTTCCTTTGGATCGACAAAACCTTCCGGTTGCATCATATACAACTCTTCTTCCAGAAATCCATTCAGGAATGCATTTTTGACATCCATTTGCCAAATTTCATAATCATAAAATGCGGCAATTGCTAATATGATTCGGACAGACTTAAGCATCGCTACGGGTGAGAAAGTCTCATCGTAGTCAATCCCTTGAACTTGTTGGAAACCTTTTGCACAAGCCAAGCTTTATAGGTAGTAACATTACCGTCAGCGTCAGTCTTCTTCTTAAAGATCCATTTATTCTCAATGGCTTGCCGATCATCGGGCAAGTCAACCAAAGTCCACACTTTGTTCTCATACATGGATCCCATCTCAGATTTCATGGCCTCAGGCCATTTTGCGGAATCTGGGCTCACCATCGCTTCTTCATAGTTCGTAGGTTCGTCTTGGTCTAGTAACATAACCTCCAGAACAGGATCACCGTACCACTCTGGTGCGGATCTTACTCTGGTTGACCTACGAGGTTCAGTAACAACTTGATCTGAAGTTTCATGATCATCATCATTAACTTCCTCACTAATTGGTGCAGGCGTCACAGGAACCGGTTTCTGTGATGAACTACTTTCCAATAAGGGAGCAGGTACAGTTACCTCATCAAGTTCTACTTTCCTCCCACTCACTTCTTTCGAGAGAAACTCCTTCTCTAGAAAGGATCCATTCTTAGCAACGAATGTCTTGCCTTCGGATCTATGATAGAAGGTGTACCCAACAGTCTCCTTTGGGTATCCTATGAAGACACATTTCTCCTATTTGGGTTCGAGCTTATCAGGTTGAAGCTTTTTCACATAAGCATCGCAGCACCAAACTTTAAGAAACGACAACTTTGGTTTCTTGCCAAACCACAGTTCATAAGGCGTTGTCTCAACGGATTTCGATGGTGCCCTATTTAACATGAATGCAGCCGTCTCTAAAGCATAACCCCAAAACGATAGCGGTAAATCAGTAAGAGACATCATAGATCGCACCATATCTAGTAAAGCACGATTACGACGTTCGGACACACCATTACGCTGTGGTGTTTCGGGTGGCATGAGTTGCGAAACTATTCCGCATTGTTTCAAATGTAGACCAAACTCGTAACTCAAATATTCTCCTCCACGATCAGATCATAGAAACTTTATTTTTCTTGTTACGATGATTTTCAACTTCACTCTGAAATTCTTTGAACTTTTCAAATGTTTCAGACTTATGTTTCATTAAGTAGATATACCCATATCTGCTCAAATCATCTGTGAAGGTGAGAAAATAACGATATCCGCCACGAGCCTCAACATTCATCGAACCACATACATCTGTATGTATGATTTCTAACAAATCTGTTGCTCTCTCCATAGTACCGGAGAACGGCGTTTTAGTCATCTTGCCCATGAGGCATGGTTCGGAAGTACCAAGTGATTCATAATCAAGTGGTTCCAAAAGTCCATCAGTATGGAGTTTCTTCATGCGCTTTACACCGATATGACCTAAACGACAGTGCCACAAATAAGTTGCACTATCATTATCAACTCTGCATCTTTTGGCTTCAACATTATGAATATGTGTATCACTACTATCGAGATTCATCAAAAATAGACCACTCTTCAAGGGTGCATGACCATAAAAGATATTACTCATATAAATAGAACAACCATTATTCTCTGATTTAAATGAATAACCGTCTCACATCAAACAAGATCCAGATATAATGTTCACGCTCAACGCTGGCACCAAATAACAATTATTTAGGTCTCACTAATCACGAAGGTAGATGTAGAGGTAGTGTGCCGATGGCGATCACATCGACTTTGGAACCGTTTCCCACGCGCATCGTCACCTTGTCCTTGGCCAGTGTTCGCTTAATCAGTAGTCCCTGTTTCGAGTTGCAAATATTAGCAACAGAACCAGTATCAAATACCCAGGTACTACTGCGAGCTCTGGTAAGGTACACATCAATAACATGTATATCACATATACCTTTGTTCACCTTGCCATCCTTCTTACCCGCCAAATACTTGGTGCAGTTCCGCTTCCAGTGACCAGTCTACTTGCAGTAGAAGCACTCAGTCTCAGGCTTAGGTCCAGACTTGGGTTTCTTCTCTTGAGCAGCAACTTGCTTGTTGTTCTTCTTGAAGTTCCCCTTCTTCTTCCCTTTGCCATTTTTCTTGAAACTGGTGGTCTTATTGACCATCAACACTTGATGGTCTTTCTTGATTTCTACCTCCGCGGCCTTTAGCATTGCGAAGAGCTCGGGAATCGTCTTATCCATCCCTTGCATGTTATAGTTCATCACGAAGCTCTTGTAGCTTGGTGGTAGTGATTGAAGAATTCTGTCAATGACGCTATCATCCGGAAGATTAACTCCCAGTTGAATCAAGTGATTGCAGTACCCAGACATCTTGAGTATATGCTCACTGATAGAACTATTCTCCTCCATCTTGCAGCTGTAGAACTTATTGGAGACTTCATATCTCTCAATCCGGGCATTCTTTTGAAATATTAACTTTAATTCCTGGAACATCTCATATGCTCCATGACATTCAAAACGTCGTTGAAGTCCCGGTTCTAAGCCGTAAAGCATGGCACACTGAACTATCGAGTAGTCATCAACACGTGACTGCCAGGCATTCACAATGTCTGCAGTTGCTGGCGCAGGTGGTACACCTAGCGGTGCTTCCAGGACGTAACTTTTCTGTGCAGCAATGAGGATAATCCTCAAGTTACGGACCCAGTCCGTGTAATTGCTACCATCTTCTTTCAACTTTGCTTTCTCAAGGAACGCATTAAAATTCAACGGAACAATAGCACGGGCCATCTATCTACAATCAACATAGACAAGCAAGATACTATCAGGTACTAAGTTCATGATAAATTTAAGTTCAATTAATCATATTACTTAAGAACTCCCACTTAGATAGACATCCCTCTAATCCTCTAAGTGATCACGTGATCCAAATCAACTAAACCATAATGGATCATCACGTGAAATGGAGTAGTTTTCAATGGTGAACATCACTATGTTGATCATATCTACTATATGATTCACGCTCGACCTTTCAGTCTCAGTGTTCCGAGGCCATATCTGCATATGCTAGGCTTGTCAAGTTTAACCTGAGTATTCTGCGTGTGCAAAACTGGCTTGCACCCGTGGTAGATGGACGTAGAGCTTATCACACCCGATCATCACGTGGTGTCTGGGCACGACGAACTTTGGCAATGGTTCATACTCAGAGAGAACACTTTCATCTTGAAATTTAGTGAGAGATCATCTTATAATGCTACCGTCAATCAAAGCAAGATAAGATGCATAAAAGATAAACATCACATGCAATCAATATAAGTGATAAGATATGGCCATCATCATCTTGTGCGTGTGATCTCCATCTCCATAGCACCGTCATGATCACCATCGTCACCGGTGCGACACCTTGATCTCCATCGTAGCATCGTTGTCGTCTCGCCAATCTTATGCTTCTACGACTATGGCCACCGCTTAGTGATAAAGTAAAGCATTACAGGGCGATTGCATTGCATACAATAAAGCGACAACCATATGGCTCCTGCCAGTTGTCGATAACTTGGTTACAAAACATGATCATCTCATACAATAAAATTTAGCATCATGTCTTGACCATATCACATCACAACATGCCCTGCAAAAACAAGTTAGATGTCCTCTACTTTGTTGTTGCAAGTTTTACGTGGCTGCTACTGGGCTTAGCAAGAACCATTCTTACCTACGCATCAAAACCACAACGATAGTTTGTCAAGTTGGTGCTATTTTAACCTTCGCAAGGACCGGCCGTAGCCACACATGGTTCAACTAAAGTTGGAGAAACTGACACCCGCCAGCCACCTGTGTGCAAAGCACATCGATAGAACCAGTCTCGCGTAAGCGTACGCGTAATGTCGGTCCGGGCCGCTTCATCCAACAATACCGCCGAACCAAAGTATGACATGCTGGTAAGAAGTATGACTTATATCGCCCACAACTCACTTGTGTTCTACTCGTGCATATGACATCTACGCATAAAACCTGGCTCGGATGCCACTGTTGGGGAATGTAGTAATTTCAAAAAAAATCCTACGCACACGCAAGATCATGGTGATACATAGCAACAAGAGGGTAGAGTATTGCCCACGTACCCTCGTAGACCGAAAGCAGAAGCGTTAGCACAATGCGGTTGATGTAGTCATACGTCTTCACGATCCGACCGATCAAGTACCGAACGTACGACACCTCCGAGTTCAGCACACGTTCAGCCCGATGACGTCCCTCAAACTCTGATCCAGCCGAGTGTTGAGGGAGAGTTTCGTCAGCACAATGGCGTGGTGACGATGATGATGTTTTACCGACACAGGGCTTCGCCTAAGCACCGCTCCAGTATTATCGAGGTGGACTATGGTGGAGGGGGCACCACACACGGCTAAAAGATCAAACAATCAATTGTTGTGTCTCTACGGTGCCCCCCTGCCCCCTTATATAAAGGAGCAAGGGGGAGGTGCGGCCGGCCAGGAGGGGCGCGCCAGGAGGAGTCCTACTCCTACCGGGAGTAGGACTCCCTCCCTTTTCCTTGTTGGATTAGGAGAAGAGGGGAGAGAGGTGGAGGAGAAGAAGGAAAGAGGGGGCTGAAAGTGCAACTATCCCTAGGTGGTTTTGGTAATTCATAACAACATATAGCTCATTGAGCTAATGCTATTCCAAGATGACTATTTCAGGAAAGCTCAATGATTGGCATGGCATGGATGTGAAAGTGGAACCCTCAAAATGCTAAGGACAAAGGATTGGCTCAAGCTCAAAAGCTCAAGACTCTTCATTTTATATTTTAGTGATCCAGGATCACATGGAGTCTTTAGGAAAAGCCAATACTATCAAGGAGGGATGAGGTGTTGCTTAATGAGCCTCTTGCTTCATGTGCTTAGTGATATGCTCCAAAATCCTCAACCACTTTCCCATATCCACAAATGACCTAAACCCTAGGCCAAACTCGGTCATACCGATTCTTTCTATCCGGCGCCACCGAGTTTCACTTGTCATAAGCCACTGCCAAACCCTAGCAATTCGGTTCTATCGATAGGGATCTCGGTCTCACCGAGATGGGATTGCAAACTCTCTGTTTCCCTTTCGTAACTTTTCGGTCTCACCGAAAGAGCGAATCGGTCCCACCGAGATTGCAATGTAAATTCAGTGTTTCCTTTTTGTAACTTTTCAGTCTCACCGAAAGAGCAAATCGGTCCCACCGAGTTTGCCTGACCAACTCTCTGGTTAGCTAATTACCAAAATCGATCTCACCGAGTTTGTGTAATCGGTCTCACCGAGATTACGTTATGCCCAAACCCTAACCATATCGGTCCTACCGAGTTGCATGTCAGTCCCACCGAAAATCTCTAACGGTCACTAGGTTTACCTTTTCGGTCCGACCGAGTTTGTTGATTCGGTCCCACCGAGATTGGAAAATTGTGTGTAACGGTTGGATTTTGTGTGGAGGCTATATATACCCCTCCACCTCCTCTTCATTCGTGGAGAGAGCCATCAGAACACATACACAATTCCAACTCATATGTTCTGAGAGAGAACCACCTACTCATGTGTTGAGACCAAGATATTCCATTCCTACCATATGAATCTTGATCTCTAGCCTTCCCAAGTTGCTTTCCACTCAAATCTTCTTTCCACCAAATGCAAATCCTATGAGAGAGAGTTGAGTGTTGGGGAGACTATCATTTGAAGCACAAGAGCAAGGAGTTCATTACCTACACACCATTTGTTACTTCTTGGAGAGTGGTGTCTCCTATATTGTCTAGGTGTCACTTGGGAGCCTCCGACAAGATTGTGGAGTTGAACCAAGGAGTTTGTAAGGGCAAGGAGATCGCCTACTTCGTGAAGACCTACCGCTAGTGAGGCAAGTCCTTCGTGGGCGATGGCCATGGTGGGATAGACAAGGTTGCTTCTTCGTGGACCCTTTGTGGGTGGTTGCTTCTTCATGGACCCTTCGTGGGTGGAGCCCTCCGTGGACTCGCGCAACCGTTACCCTTCGTGGGTTGAAGTCTCCATCAACGTGGATGTAGGATAGCACCACCTATCCGAACCATGGAAAAACATCCGTGTCTCCAATTGCGTTTGAATTCTCCAAACCTTCCCTTTACATTCTTGCAAGTTGCATGCTTTACTTTCCGCTGCCAATATACTCTTTGCATGCTTGCTTGAATTGTGTGATGATTGCTTGACTTGTCCTACAATAGCTAAAATCTGCCAAGAACTAAAATTGGGAAAAGGTTAAGTTTTTATTTGGTCAAGTAGTCTAATCACCCCCCTCTAGACATACTTTCGATCCTACAAGTGGTATCAGAGCTTTGGTCTCCATTTTCTTTGATCTCCATAGCTTTTGGTGGTCATAGCCTTGGTTTCACAACCTAGGAGAGTATGGCGTCTAGCGAGGGAAATTATCACCGTAGAGGTCCTTACTTTGATGGTACTAATTTTGCTAGTTGGAAGCATAAAATGAAAATGCATATTCTTGGACATAACCCCGCCATTTGGGCTATTGTGTGTGTTGGTTTGCAAGGTGACTTCTTTGATGGGAAAGAACCAAACCGTGAAGCTACCGCAGATGAGTTGAAGATGTTGCAATACAATGCTCAAGCTTGTGATATTCTCTTCAACGGATTGTGCCCCGAAGAATTCAACAAAATCAGCCGTCTTGAGAATGCAAAGGAAATTTGGGACACTTTGATTGATATGCACGAAGGTACCGACTCCGTCAAGGAATCCAAGTTGGATGTGCTTCAAAGTCAACTTGACAAGTTCAAAATGAAGGATGGTGAAGGTGTCGCTGAAATGTACTCTAGGCTTGCTCTCATCACAAATGAGATTGCCGGCTTAGGAAGTGAAGAGATGACCGATAGATTCATCATCAAGAAGATTCTAAGAGCCTTGGATGGAAAATATGATACCGTGTGCACATTGATCCAAATGATGCCCGATTACAAAGATCTCAAGCCAACGGAGGTGATTGGAAGAATTGTTGCTCATGAGATGTCACTTAAGGATAAAGAGGAACTTCACAACAAATCAAGTGGTGCCTACAAAGCCTCGTGTGAAGCCCCTACATCATCAAGTGAGAAACAAAACTTCAATGAAGAATTGAGCTTAATGGTGAAAAACTTCAACAAGTTCTACAAGAGTAGAAGCAAAGATAGAAGCTTCAAGTCAAGGTCCTACAATGACAGAAGATCTTCTAGTCGAGAGCGAAACTGCTACAGTTGTGGAAGACCCGGACACTATTCCAATGAGTGTACGGCTCCCTACAAGAGAAGAGAAGATTCTCCAAAAAGAAGAAGCAAAGAATCACGACCAAGAGAATGAAGGAGTAGAGATGATCGTTATGAACGAAGGTACTCACGGAGAAGCAAGGATTCGGAAAGGAAGGAAAAATCATCAAGGAGCTACACAAAACGAAGACATCAAGCTCATGTTGGTGAATGGGTATCCGGCTCCGACTCCGACAGCCACTCCGAGAGAAGTTATTACTCTGAGTCCGAACATACTCAAGATGAAGGTGTTGCCGGTCTAGCACTTGTGTCAACCAACTCCTACGACATATTTGACTCACCAAATGAAGGAATTGGAAGATGCGTCATGGCCAAAGGTCCTAAGGTAACACACCCCGAGTATGTTGATTTCAATAGTGATGAAGATGACTTGTTAGGTGATGATTTTCTTGTTGACAACTCTAGTGATGAATACTATGATGAAACGTCAATTAATCATGCTAATCAAGATAAAACGAATGACAATGATAAGGAGAAGATTGAGGCTCTAACTAAAGAACTAAACACTCTTAAGTTAGCTCATGAAACTATCTTCGAAGATCATCGAGAACTTTTAAGAGCTCATGAGAAATTACGCTTTGAAAAGCTCAATCTTGAGCAAGAGCATGAGTTCTTAAAAGCAATCAATGATGATCTCCGCAAGAAAAGTTCTTCTTACATTGCCAAGTGTTTACTCTTATCCACTTACATGCCTCAAGTCAAGTCTAGTAACAAGAACAAGAAAGATTCTTCCTCTAGCAGTAACAATGATCATGCTAAATCCAATATTGTTGCTTCTAGTAGTTCTCTTGATTCCACTAATGATTCTCTTAGCCAAGTTACACTTGAGCAAGAAAATAGCTTATTGAAGGGAATTATAGAGAAAGGAGTGTACAAAAGCCTTGCCGGGAGTAAGCAATTCGAGGAAATTGTGCGCAAGCAAGGAATGCACCGGAAGAATCAAGGTGTTGGTTTTGAACGAAAGTTCAATGCCAATGGAGTTGAGTGGGAAGAAGATCAATACCCCAAGACAAAGTTTGTTCCTCAACAAGAGAAGTATGATACTTCTTTTAAGGGGACACAAGCTCAAGATGATCTTCCACCACAAGACTACAAGCAAAAAGGCAAGGACAAGCTTCAAGAGGAAATTGATGCATTTGAAGAAGCTCCTAAGATCTTAGTCAAGTGGATTCCCAAGACTACTTCAAGTTCCACTTCATCAAGTACGACTACAACTCCAAGGATTCCCATCAAGATGGTGTGGATCCAAAAGAAGAAGAACTAGAGAGTTCTTGAGGGTGACTCCGCCAACATACTTCACTCTTATCATTTTGGCAAGAACAAGTGCAATCAACTTCCACATCTTGCACTAGTTCAAGGAGTCACAAACCCTCTTGTTGGTAAGACAAGGGACAAGGTAACCTAAAAATTTTCATGGACATCATCTTGTGTGTGCATCACTCTATGTCTATGGATATCCTTGTTTGTTCCTTATGGGACTAACCCATGTAGGTATTGAAAGTGCAATTCACTCAAATGGATAGCTCCAAGTGATCTACATCAACATTGAGCATCCACATCTTCAACATCTACATGAAGTCATCATCGACAAAACCCGAGGTTAGTTCATCCCTCTAAGGGGGGATATCACATCTAGGGGGAGCTTTACTCTAAGACTTGAGCAAAAGCAACTCTAAAGATGTGAACACAACAATGCTTTATGTAAAAGTGGTAACCCCACTTGAGCTTAAACGATGAGTATGACCTATGATCAAGTATTCTCACTTGAATCCTAAGTCAATATACTCATATATAGATGACCTTGTCATCGCAAATTGCTTGATAGATGCTAGAATTGGTTGTGCATGCCTTGTCACATATTTCATTTGTCATCTTATTGTGTGAGCATGCTGGTTGCATATTTTACTCATTCGAGGACATCCACTTGTTGTTTTGATTGTTTGGTTTTATTTCCTTTTGCCAAGTGGATGGACAAGAATGCCTAAGAACCTCCTCTAGCTATCTATGCTTTTCTCGTCTCAAACTCTATTCATGCTACATCACAAAATTTGATCAAGTCAGATTCGAACCACTCTGTGTGAGGAGCGCTCGGAGTCCCCGATTCGTCATAGACTTAAACTTCCAAAACCTCTTTATGATTCTCGGTCTGACCGATACCCTACTTTCGGTCCTACCGAGATCATTAAGTTGATCTAGGTTTTCGATCTCGGTGCAACCGATTTGAACCATTCGGTCACACCGAGTTGCAACAACTGTATACAGTTTTGCATCTCGGTGCCACCGAGTTGTTCCACTCGGTCACACCGACAGGGTCGGGCTATATATAGTCACGGGAAATTTTTTGGAAATTTCTCCAAACCCCTTCGCCCGCGCGATAGCCTGCTCTGCCATCATGGTCTCCGGATCGTCTCCTCGCCGCCAGCCGCCTCCAGTCGCTGGTCTCCATCGCCGTCAATGGAATTCAACCCCGCCGTTGCCGCCGTAGCGAGTCTCCGCCGAACTAGGGTATGGACTCGATCTTTGTGCTATTCCCCAATCCGATTCTTAGCACATTGTGATCATCATGATTCTTGCCACGTTTGATAAACTTCTATCCAGTCAATGAACTCGTAGATTAGGTTTGATTCGAAAATTCTAGGTTTAGGTTTCCGCCGAAACCATCTCGGACCCACCGAGTTGAAAAACTCGGTCCCACCGATTTGGCTTATGCCATTGCACAAGTGAGACTCGGTCTGACCGAGAATTACTTATCGGTGTGACCGATTTTGGAACTCTGTGAAACCCTAGCAGTCTCGGTGCCACCGAACTGTGACTCGGTCTGACCGAGTTCACTAGTTTAGGTTCCAAAAACTGCTTCGATATCACCGAGTTTGAAAATCGGTAGATCCGAGATGATTTCAGTGGGAAACTAAAACTAAGATTTTGAGTCATTCTTTTACAAAAATCTCTGCATTTTGTGATGCTCATCTATTCTACCTCATCTATAAACTGTTCATAGGGTCAGCAGTCAGCTTGTTCATCATGTCAGACCAGAGTGATAGCCAGAACATGTCAGAAGAGCAAGTGCAGATGAGTGAGGGCACTAGTCCCTCAAGTTCTTCAGATGATGGCAGCAGAAGTACTCCTAGCAATCTGCCAAAAGCTGCCACCAGACAGAGGAAGAAGAGAACCTCAGAATCAGAGGATGAGGATTATGTGGCAGAAGAAGAAGCAACTTCAAAGAGAGTAGTGCTTGAGAAGGAACATGGCTCAGCACAAGGCACAAAGCCAGGGATGAAAATCAAAAGGCCAGCAGGTAGGCAGCCTATGGCAAAGGCCAGAGCCTCAACTCAGATTCCTGAAAAGCCTGCAACCACAGAGCCAGTTGCTGCTGAAGGAAAGAAAAGGAAGGAAAGGGTCAAGAAGACCGTAGCCAGAGTGCTTGGAAAGGCTTCCATCATGGAAGAAGAGGAAGAAGAAGAGGTTGCTGCACCAGCACCTAAGGCACCCAAGCTAATGGGTGATGCTATCAAATCAGGGGCTGCTGCATCCAAGCCCAAAGAAGCACCCAAAGCTGCCTCCAAGCCCAAGACAGCACCAAAGAGAAATATGAGGAGCATACCTGCAACTGAAAAGAACAAGGTCCCAGTGCCTGACATTGCTGAAGAAGAAGAAGGTCAAGTGCTCAGAAAGCTCAATCCCAAGATCCCAGACCATAGTGATGCTCATCCTGTGGCTGAGGATATGAAGCTCAGGAGAGACTCAGAGCTCAAGAAGTGGAGAGAAGCAGATCCATATGCTTCAAGGAGAAGGACTGCTGTTGACTACAGGTTCCACACTAAGGAACAGCAGGACTTTTATGAGACAGTGCTGCTTGATAAGAAGCCCATTGTTTGTGACATGAGATGGGTCGACTGGACCTACATGAAGGAAAATGAGGAACACTATCCTGGTGTGATTGACAACTTTAGTGCTTGTGGAGTTGCAGACTTTGTTGGGCAGAAGCTCACAAAGTGGAACGAGGAGCTCATTATGCAATTCTACTCCACAACACACTTCTACCTAGATGGAAGGATAACATGGATGTCTGAAGGTACAAGGTACCAATCTACAGTTGCTGAGTGGGCACAGCTCATTAATGCCCCAGAGGAGCATGATGATGACTTGGACATATATGCCAAGAAGAAGATGGACCATAACTCAATGTCAAACATGTACAAGGAGATCCCAAATGAAGCACTTGATACTTTCAAGTTTGGCTCAGTGCATTATCTTCTGTCAGGTCTGCCTACAATCAATTGGATTTTGAGGCACACCTTGTTGCCCAAGTCAGGTGATCACAAGATGATCAGAGGCCATGCAATCAATTTGCTTCATGTATTTGATGTGCCTCAGAAATTCAAGGTCATGAGGCTCATAGTAGAGACTATCAAGAGGACTGCAGCAGATCAGAAGAGGAGCTGTGGTTATGCCCCTCAGATTCAGGAGTTAATCAACTCGAAGATGGGCACAGGCATATACTTGTTGGACAAGGAACATCTGCCCATTCATCCAGATTTTGAAGATAATCAGGTTGTCATGCATGAGAATGAACCATCGTCCGTTCAAGCACAAGCCAAGAAGGAGAAGCCAAGGAAGGAGAAAGCTGCCAAGATGCCAACTCAAGAGGAGGCATCTGAGTATTTCTTGAAAACCAAACAAGAGCAGCTTGGTTACTTGATTGCATCCACACTGAGGATTGAGCAAGGACTGGCCACCCTCACTCAGAATCAGCAGAGCTTAGAGAGAATCATGGAACAAAAGTTCTATGACTTGGATGTCAAAGTAACAGAGATTCAGTCTGCAGTGGAACAACTTCAGGATGACATGCAGGAGAGGAGAGGCAAGACTACAACTGACGCATTTGCCAGAGTGCCAAGAGCTCAGAGATCACATGCAGTGCCAGTTGCTGACACCCGAGTCACCACTTCTGCACCAGCTACAGCCTCAGTTCCACCAGCTCCAGCGCCCACTTCAGCCTCGACTCCGACCACGTCTACAGAAGGCTTCGTCCTTGGAGTGCTTCGGACTCCACCACCACCTGAAGATCAAGCCTGAGCGTCGATCTAGCACTATGCATTTTCTAGGAACTTTTTGGTAACTTGTTGCCAAAGGGGGAGAAAAATGTATAGATCATAGGCTTTGAGAGAGAGAGTGTTGCTTTTTTCTCTCTTGCTTTATTTGGTGGTTTTTCGAACTTTGTTTGCTTTTGAGTGCTTGAGATACTACGTCATTATCTGTGAGACATTGATGATCATGTGTTTGATCATAAGCTACACTTCATGTTTGCTTAATGCTATTATCTTATCTATCTTATGTGATCATTCACTATTCTTGGTGATGAGTGCATGTATTTCATTCTTATCATTTTAAGCGCTCCACCAAGATGTATGTGACATGGAAGAGTCACCCATGACTCTAACTCTTTGTGCATTTGCAGTCCAAAGCAAATTTTAAATATGCACAAATTTAGGGGGAGCTCTTACTTATCACATACTTCTCAAAGCGACGATATATTTCATGCTTATTACCATTTGTCGAAGCTTTGATCTATATGTTGTCATCAATTACCAAAAAGGGGGATATTGAAAGTGCAACTATCCCTAGGTGGTTTTGGTAATTCATAACAACATATAGCTCATTGAGCTAATGCTATTCCAAGATGACTATTTCAGGAAAGCTCAATGATTGGCATGGCATGGATGTGAAAGTGGAACCCTCAAAATGCTAAGGACAAAGGATTGGCTCAAGCTCAAAAGCTCAAGACTCTTCATTTTATATTTTAGTGATCCAAGATCACATTGAGTCTTTAGGAAAAGCCAATACTATAAAGGAGGGATGAGGTGTTGCTTAATGAGCCTCTTGCTTCATGTGCTTAGTGATATGCTCCAAAATCCTCAACCACTTTCCCATATCCACAAATGACCTAAACCCTAAGCCAAACTCAGTCATACCGATTCTTTCTATCCGGCGCCACCGAGTTTCACTTGTCATAAGCCACTGCCAAACCCTAGCAATTCAGTTCTACCGATAGGGATCTCGGTCTCATCGAGATGGGATTGCAAACTCTCTGTTTCCCTTTCGTAACTTTTTGGTCTCACCGAAAGAGCGAATCGGTCCCACCGAGATTGCAATGTAAATTCAGTGTTTCCTTTTTGTAACTTATCGGTCTCACCGAAAGATCAAATCAGTCCCACCGAGTTTGCCTGACCAACTCTCTGGTTAACTAATTATCAAAATCGGTCTCACCGAGTTTGTGTAATAGGTCTCACCGAGATTACATTATGCCCAAACCCTAACCATATCGGTCCTACCGAGTTGCATGTCACTCCCACCGAAAATCTCTAACGGTCACTAGGTTTACCTTTTCGGTTCGACCGAGTTTGTTGATTCGGTCCCACCGAGATTGGAAAACTGTGTGTAACGGTTGGATTTTGTGTGGAGGCTATATATACCCCTCCACCTCCTCTTCATTCATGGAGAGAGCCATCAGAACACATACACAATTCCAACTCATATGTTCTGAGAGAGAACCACCTACTCATGTGTTGAGACCAAGATATTCCATTCCTACCATATGAATCTTGATCTCTAGCCTTCCCAAGTTGCTTTCCACTCAAATCTTCTTTCCCCCAAATCCAAATCCTATGAGAGAGAGTTGAGTGTTGGGGAGACTATCATTTGAAGCACAGGAGCAAGGAGTTCATTACCTACACACCATTTGTTACTTCTTGGAGAGTGGTGTCTCCTAGATTGGCTAGGTGTCACTTGGGAGCCTCCGACAAGATTGTGGAGTTGAACCAAGGAGTTTGTAAGGGTAAGGAGATCGCCTACTTCGTGAAGATCTACCGCTAGTGAGGTAAGTCCTTCGTGGGCGATGGCCATGGTGGGATAGACAAGGTTGCTTCTTCGTGGACCCTTTGTGGGTGGTTGCTTCTTCATGGACCCTTCGTGGGTGGAGCCCTCCGTGGACTCACGCAACCGTTACCCTTCATGGGTGGAGCCCTCCGTGGACTCGCGCAACCGTTACCCTTCGTGGGTTGAAGTCTCCATCAACGTGGATGTAGGATAGCACCACCTATCCGAACCACGGAAAAACATCCGTGTCTCCAATTGCGTTTGAATTCTCCAAACCCTTCCCTTTACATTCTTGCAAGTTGCATGCTTTACTTTCCGCTGCCAATATACTCTTTGCATGCTTGCTTGAATTGTGTGATGATTGCTTGACTTGTCCTACAATAGCTAAAATCTGCCAAGAACTAAAATTGGGAAAAGGTTAAGTTTTTATTTGGTCAAGTAGTCTAATCACCCCCCTCTAGACATACTTTCGATCCTACAGGGGCGCCGCCCCCCTCTCCTTGTCCTATTCGGACTAGGGGGGAGGGGCACGCGGCCCTTGCCCTGGCCGCCTCTCCTCTTCTCCACTAAGGCCCACTATGGCCCATTAACCCCGGGGGGTTCCGGTAACCCCTCCGGTACTCCCATAAAATCCCGATTTCACCCGGAACACTTCCGATATCCAAATATAGGCTTCCAATATATCAATCTTCATGTATCGACCATTTCGAGACTCCTCGTCATGTCCGTGATCATATCCGGGACTCCGAACAACCTTCGTTACATCAAAACATATAAACTCATAATATAACTCTCATCGAAATGTTAAGCGTGCGGACCCTACGAGTTCGAGAACTATGTAGACATGACTGAGACACGTCTCCGGTCAATAACCAATAGCGGAACCTGGATGCTCATATTGGCTCCCACATATTCTACGAAGATCTTTATCAGTCAGACCACATAATAACATATGTTGTTCCCTTTGTCATCGGTATGTTACTTGCCCGAGATTCGATCGTCGGTATCTCAATACCTAGTTCAATCTCGTTACCGGCAAGTCTCTTTACTCGCTCTGTAATACATTATCCCGCAACTAACTCATTAGTTGCAATGCTTGCAAGGCTTAAGTGATGTGTATTACCGAGAGGGCCCAGAGATACCTCTCCGACAATCGGAGTGACAAATCCTAATCTCAAAATACGCCAACCTAACAAGTACCTTCAGAGACACCTGTAGAGCACCTTTATAATCACCCAGTTACGTTGTGATGTTTGGTAGCACACGAAGTGTTCCTCCGGTAAACGGGACTTGGATAATCTCATAGTCATAGGAACATGTATAAGTCATGAAGAAAGCAATAGCAACATACTAAATGATCGAGTGCTAAGCTAAAGGAATGGGTCAAGTTAATCACACCATTATCCTAATGATGTGATCCCGTTAATCAAATGACAACTGATGTCAATGGCTAGGAAACATGACCATCTTTGTTTAACGAGGTAGTCAAGTAGAGGCATACTAGTGACCCTCTATTTGTCTATGTATTCACACATGTATTACGTTTCCGGTGAATACAATTCTAGCATGAATAATAAACATTTATCACGAGAATAAGGAAATGAATAATAACTTTGTTATTGCCTCTAGGGCATATTTCCTTCATTGGGGACACAAGAGACTCTTTGTTATTTGGTTGCAGGGTTGTTTGAGAGAGACAATCTTCATCCTACGCCCCCCACAGATTTATATATTGGGCATCAAGATATATAGGAGCTATATCGCGAGCTATAGATCTACAACATAGATATGCAAAACTATCAAGACTAAGTTCATGATAAATTAAGTTAAGTTAATCAAATTACTTAAGAACTCCCACTTAAATAGACATCCATCAGTCATCTTAAGTGATACATGATCCTAAACAACTAACCCATGTTCGATCATCACGTGAGATGGGGTAGTAATCAATGGTGAGCAACTCTATGTTGATCATATCTACTATATGATTCACATTTGACCTTTCGTTCTCCAGTGTTCCGTGGCCATGTCTGTACATCCTAGGCTCGTCAAGTTTAACCCAAGTATTCCGCATGTGCAAGACTGTCTTGTAGCCATTGTCTGTGAATGTAGAGTCTATCACACCCGATAATCACGTGGTGTCTCAACACGATGAGCTGTAGCAATGGTGCATCCTCAGGGAGAACACTTTTACCTTGAAATTTAGTGAAGGGATCATCTTATAATGCTACCGCCGTTCTAAGCAAAATAAGATGTAAATAAGATAACCATCTCATGCAATCAAAATATGTGACATGATATGGCCATCATCATCTTGTGCTTTTGATCTCCATATCCAAAGCATCATTATGATCTCCATCATCACTGGCTCGACACCTTGATCTGCATCATAGCATCGTGGTCGTCTCGCCAACTATTGCTTCTACAACTGTCACTAACGCATAGTGATAAAGTAAAGCAATTACATGGCGTTTGCATTTCATAAAATAAAGAGACAACCATAAGGCTCCTGCCGGTTGTCAGATATCTTACAAAACATGATCATCTCATACAATAACGTTCATCACATCATGTCTTGACCACATCACATCACACCATGCCCTGCAAAAACAAGTTACACATCCCCTACTTTGTTGTTGCAAGTTTTACGTGGCTGCTACGGGCTACTAGCAAGAGCCGTTCTTACCTACACATAAAACCACAATGGTGTTTCGTCAAGTTTTTTGTTTTAACCTTCTTCAAGGACCAGCCGCAGTCAAATACGATTCAACTAAAGTAGGAGAAACAGACACCCGCCAGCCACCTTTATGCAAAACTAGTTGCATTTCAGTCGGTGGAACCTGTCCCATGTGCGTGGACATATATGGTTGGTCCGGGCCGCTTCATCCCACAATATCGCCGAATCAAAATAGGACATTGGTGGTAAGCAGTATGACTATCACTGCCCACAACTCTTTGTGTTCTACTCATGCATATCATCTATGCATAGACATGGCTTTGATACCACTGTTGGGAAATGTTGCATGGAAACAAAAAATTCTATGCACACGTAATGATCTATCCATGGAGATTCGTAGCAACGAGGGGAAGAGTGTGTCTATGTATCCTCGTAGACTGTAAGCGGAAGCGTTTCTCAATGTGGTCGATGTAGTCGAACTTCTTCGTGCTTCAACCGATCAAGTACCAAACGCACAACACCTCCGCGTTCTGCACACGCTCAGCTCAGTGATGTCCCTCGCCTTCTTGATCCAGCAAGTTGTCAAGGTAGTAGACGAGTTCCGTAAGCACGACGGCGTGGTGACGGTGATGGCGAAGTGTTCCTCGCAGGGCTTCGCCTAAGCACTACGAAGATATGACCGTGGGAGTAAACGGTGGAGGGGGGCGCCGCACACGGCTAACAATTGTCTAGGGTGTGCTAGGGGGCACCACCCCCCACATATATAAAGGTAGGAGGGAGAGGGGAGAGTCCAGGAGGTGCCCCAAGTAGGACCGAATCCTACTTGGGTTCCTCCTAGGCCGCCCCCTTTCTTATTTACCGGAGGGGGAAAGAAAGAGGAGGGGGGAGGGAAGGAAGGGGGAGGCCGAATCCCCCCTTTCCTTCTCCCTTCCCCTCTTTCCTTCTCCTTTGGTTCGGACCATGTGGGGCGCGCACCAGCCCCTTATGGCTGGTGCGTTTCCCCTCTTGGCCCATTAGGCCCATATCTTTTGTCGGGGGTGCCTGGAACCCCTTCCGGTGACCCGATATGTACCCGGTACCCTCCGGAACACTTTCAGTGTCCGAATACTATCGTCCTATATATCAATCTTTACCTCTCGACCATTTCGAGACTCCTCGTCATGTCCGTGATCTCATCCGGGACTCCAAACAACATTCGGTCACCAAATCACATAACTCATATAATACAATATCGTCATCAAACATTAAGCGTGCGGACCCTACAGGTTCGAGAACTATGTAGACATGACCGAGACACCTCTCCGGTCAATAACCAATAGCGGAACCAGGAAGCCGATATTGGCTCCTACATATTCTACGAAGATCTTTATCGGTCGAACCATTATGACAACATACGTAATACCCTTTGTCCATCGGTATGTTACTTGCCCGAGATTCGATCGTCGGTATCTTCATATCTAGTTCAATCTCGTTATCTGCAAGTCTCTTTACTCATTCCGTAATACATCACCTTGTGACCAAATCCTTAGTTGTTTGCTTGCAAGCTTATGATGTGTATTACCGAGAGGGCCGAGAGATATCTCTCCGATACTTGGAGTGACAAATCCTAATCTTGATCTATGCCAACTCAACAAACACCTTCGGAGATACCTGTAGAGCATCTTTATAATCACCCAGTTACGTTGTGATGTTTGATATCACACAATGCATTCCTCCGGTATCCGGGAGTTGCATAATTTCATAGTCAAAGGAATATGTATTTGACATGAAGAAAGCAATTGCAATAAAACTGAACAATCATTATGCTAAGATAACGGATGGATCTTGTCCATCACATCATTATCCTAATGATGTGATCCCATTATCAAATGACAACTCATGTCCATGGTTAGGAAACCTTAATAATCTTCGATCAACGAGCTAGTCTAGTAGAGGCTCACTAGGGACATGGTGTTTGTTTATGTATTCACAAATGTATTAAGGTTTTCGATCAATACAATTCTAGCATGAATAATAAACCTTTACCATGAATAAGGAAATATAAAATAACAAATTTATAAAAGCCTCTAGGGCATATTTCCTTCAGTCTCCCACTTGCACTAGAGTTAATAATCTAGTTCACATCACCATGTGATTTAACACCCATACTTCACATAACCATGTGACCAACACCCAAAGAGTTTACTAGAGTCAACAATCTAGTTCACATCGACATGTGATTAACACCCAAAGAGTACTAAAGTGTGATCATGTTTTGCTTGTGAGAGAGGTTTAGTCAACGGGTCTGTCATATTCATATCTGTATGTATTTTGCAAATTTATATGTCTACAATGCTCTCCATGGAGCTACTCTAGCTAATCGCTCCCACTTTCAATATGTATCCAGATCGAGACTCAGACTCATCTACATTGGTGTCAAAGCTTGCATCGACGTAACTCTTTACGACAAACTCTTTACCACCTCCATAACCGAGAAACATTTCCTTAGTCCTCTTTAGGTACCAAAGGATATTTTGACCGTTTTCCAGTGATCTACTCCTGGATCACTATTGTACCCCTTTGCCAAACTCATGGCAAGGCACACAACAGGTCTAGTACACAACATGACATACTTTATAGAATGTATGACTGAGGCATAGGGAATGAGTTTCATTCTCTCTATATATTCTGCTGTTGGCGGGTTTTCAGTCATACTCAACTTCAAACCTTGTGACACAGGCAAGAACCCTTTCTTTGACTGGTCCATTTTGAACTTCTTCAAAACTTTATTAAGGTATGTGTTTTGTGAAAGTCCTATCAAGCGTCTTGATCTATATCTATAGATCTTGATGCCCAATATATAAACAACTTTACCGAGGTCTTTCATTGAAAAACTATTATTCAAGTATCCTTTTATGCTATCCAGAAATTCTATATCATTTCCAATCAGCAATATGTCATCCACATATAATATTAGAAATGATATACATCTCCCACTCACTTTCTTATAAATACAGGCTTCACTGTAAGTCTGTATAAACCCATATGCTTTGATCACCTCATCAAAGCGTATATTCCAACTCCGAGATGCTTGCACCAGTCCATAGATGGATCGCTGGAGCTTGGACACTTTGTTAGCACCTTTAGGATCGACAAAAACTTCTGGTTACATCATATACAATTCTTCTTTAAGAAATCCATTAAGGAATGCCGTTTTGACATCCATTTGCCAAATTTCATAATCATAAAGTGCGGCAATTGCTAACATGATTCTGACTGACTTAAGCATCGCCAGGTGAGTAGGTCTCATCATAGTCAACCCCTTGAACTTGTCAAAAACCTTTCGCGACAAGTCAAGCTTTGTGGACGGTAACATTACCATGAGCGTCAATCTTTTTCTTGAAGATATATTTATTCTCAATGGCTTGCCGATCATCGTGCAAGTCCTCCAAAGTCCAAACTTCGTTCTCATACATGGATCCTATCTTAGATTTCATGGCTTCAAGCCATTTATAGAAATTTGGGCTCATCGTAGCTTCTTCATAGTTCGTAGGTTTGCCCTGGTCTAGTAACATGACTTCCAAGATGGGATTACCATACCACTTTGGTCTGGAACGTGCTCTATTCGACCTACGAGGTCCAGTAGTAACTTGATTTGAAGTTTCACGATATCATCATCATTAGCTTCCTCTCTAGTTGGTGTAGGCATCACGGGAACGAATTTCTCTGATGTGCTACATTCCAAATTGAGAGAAGGTACAATTAATTGATCAAGTTCTTTTTTCCTCCCACTCACTTCTTTTAAGAGAAACTCCTTCTCTAGAAATGTTCCATTCTTGGCAACAAAGATCTTGCCTTCGGATCTGTGGTAGAAGGTGTACCCAATTGTTTCCTTAGGGTATCCTATGAAGACACACTTATCCGATTTGGGTTCGAGCTTATCAGGCTAAAGCCTTTTGACATAAGTGTCGCAACCCCAAACTTTTAAGAAACGACAGCTTAGGTTTCTTGCCAAACCATAGTTCATACAGTGTCGTCTCAACAGATCTAGACGATGCCCTATTTAACGTGAATGCAGCTGTCTCCAGTACATAACCCCAAAATGATAGTGGTAAATTGGTAAGAGACATCATAGATCACACCATATCTAATAAAGTATGGTTACAATGTTCGGACACATCATAACGTTGTGGTGTTCCAGGTGGTGTGAGTTGTGAAACTATTCCACAATGTTATAAATGAAGAACAAACTCATAACTCAAATATTCGCCTCCGCGATCAGATCATAGAAACTTTATTTTCTTGTTACGATGACTCTCCACTTCACTCTGAAATTCTTTGAACTTTTGAAATGTTTCAGACTTATGTTTCATTAAGTAGATATACCCATATCTACTCAAATCATCTGTGAAGGTCAGAAAATAACGGTACCCGTCGCATGCCTCAACACTCATCGGACCACATACATCGGTATGTATTATTTCCAATAAGTCATTGGCTCGCTCCATTGTTTCGGAGAACGGAGTTTTAGTCATCTTTCCCATTAGGCATGGTTCGCAAGTATCAAATGATTTATAATCAAGTGATTCCAAAAGTCCATCTGCATGGAGTTTCTTTATGCACTTTACACCAATATGACCTAAACGGCAGTGCCACAAGTATGTTGCACTATCATTATCTACTTTTCTTATTTTGGCATCAATATTATGAATATGTGTACCACTACGATCGAGATTCAATAAACCATTCACATTGGGTGTAAGACCATAGAAGGTTTTATTCATGTAAACAGAAAACAATTATTCTCTAACTTAAATGAATAACCATATTGCAATAAAGATGATCTAATCATATTCATGCTCAATGCGAACACCAAATAACATTTATTTAGGTTCAACACTAATCCCGAAGGTAGAGGGGGTGTGCGATGGTGATCATATCAACCTTGGAATCATTTCCAACACACATCATCACCTTGCTTTTAACTGGTCTCTGCAACTCCTGTTTCGAGTTACTAATCTTAGCGACTGAACCTGTCGAGGATATACCCCGCGGTATGACCCGGCCAGATGTATGACCTGGTCGGAGCTTGGCGACTCACTGGTGACCCACCAGAGCTTGGCAACTCACGGGTAACCAGCCCGAGCTTTGTGACTCATTGGTAACCCCGCGGGTGGGTCAGACGGACAACAAGAACCAATGGCCCATAAGGCGGCTCGTGGGAAGGCCGGCTCATATTATGGTGGGCTGGCTTAAGAGGAAAGGCATGAGCAATATTTCCCTTACAAGGAAGCAAGACACAAACTTGTATCCATCTTGTAGTAGAAGATAGACTAGTCCTAATCCTACTAGGACTCCACATGTATCCCGCCCCTCCAACTTATATAAGGAGGGACAGGGCACCCGAAGAGGGAGAAGATTCACGAGTTTGACAAGTTAGGGTTAGACAGACAAGTTTATAGCTCTCAAGATAGAGCACCCTTGTAATCGTGATCATCATCATCAATACCAATGAAGCAGGATGTAGGCTTTTACCTCCACCATGAGGGGTCGAACCTGGGGAAAAAACCTCGCATCTCTCGTCCCACTCAACCCCTCTCAAGCTACCACATAGATGCGTTGGCCTCACGACTAAGTCCTCACACTAAGACATCTGCCGTGACAAATCCACGACAGATGGCGCCCACCGTGGGGCTGCGCACGATGGTGTTGAGTTCTTGGAGGGATCTCTCCCATGATTGAGAAGTTCGTGATTTTCTGGATGAAGAAGAGCCGGTTTTGAAAGATCTGCATCAACTTCAAGTTCATCAGTCCAAATTTTTGATTGATGGTATTTTCTTCTATGAATCCGCCAAGGTCCAATTATTATTAGATCAGCGGTTGTTCACAATGGATCAAATCCCGTAATGGTTCATCGGAAATATTAAAAGGAGTTTTTTGATATACGATGCTCGAGAAGGGCCAAGAGCAGGAATGGAGACAGTTATGATTGGAAAGTCAATGACCACGATACAGATTCATCGACGTCGAGCCATAGCTTATCGGTCCGAGTTCATAGTATGCAAGATTTAAAGATCAAGAAAAGTAAGGTTGTGCCGACTGCACTGTCGCTGCTGTAAGTTGAGGACGTGTCCGCGATCCATCAATGCAAGGATCAAGTTGACGAAACCATGGTTTCCTGTTGCAGCAAGTTGATATGTCTCCAACATATCTATAAGTTTTGATTGTTCCATGCTGTTATATTATCTGTTTTGGATGTTTAATGGGCTTTAATATGCACTTTTATATTATTTTTGGCACTAACCTATTAACCGGAGGCCTAGTGCCAGTTGCTGTTTTTTGCCTATTTCAGTGTTTCGCAGAAAAGGAGTATCAAACGGAATCCAAACGGAATGAAACCGTCGCGAGGATATTTTTTGGAACAAACGCAGTCGAGGAGACTTAGAGTGGACATCAAGGAAGCAACGAGGCAGCCACGAGGTAGGGCGGTGCGCCCAGGGGGGCCAGGCGCGCCCCCACCCTCGTAGGCCCCTCATAGCTCCACCGACCTACTTCCTTCGCCTATATATACTCTTATACCCTGAAAACATCCAGGGGAGCCACGAAACCACTTTTCCACCACCGCAACCTTCTGTACCCATGAGATCCCATCTGGGGAGCTTTTCCGGTGATCTGCCGGAGGGGGATTCGATCACGGAGGGCTTCTACATCAACACCATAGCCTCTCCGATGATGTGTGAGTAGTTTACCACAGACCTTCGGGTCCATAGTTATTAGCTAGATGGCTTCTTCTCTCTCTTTGGTTCTCAATACAAAGTTCTCGTCGATGTTCTTGGAGATCTATTCGATGTAATTCTTTTTGTGGTGTGTTTGCCGAGATCCGATGAATTGTGGGTTTATGATTAAGATTATCTATGAACAATATTGGATTCTTCTCTGAATTCTTATATGCATGATTTGATATCTTTGCAAGTCTCTTTGAATTATCAGTTTGGTTTGGCCTACTAGATTGATCTTTCTTGCAATGGGAGAAGTGCTTAGCTTTGGGTTCAATCTTGCGGTGTCCTTTCCCAGTGACAGCAGGGGCGGCAAGGCACATATTGTATTGTTGCCATCAAGGATAAAAAGATGGGGTTTATATCATATTGCTTGAGTTTATCCCTCTACATCATGTCATCTTGCCTAATGCGTTACTCTGTTCTTATGAACTTAATACTCTAGATGCATGCTGGATAGCGGTCGATGTGTGGAGTAATAGTAGTAGATGCAGAATCGTTTCGGTCTACTTGCCACGGACGTGATTCCTATGTTCATGATCATGCCTACATATCATCATAACTATGCGCTTTTCTATCAATTGCTCGGCAGTAATTTGTTCACCACCGTAATATATGCTATCTTGAGAGAAGACACTAGTGAAACCTATGGCCCCCGTGTCTACTTTACATCATATTAGTTTCCCGTCAACTAGCCATTTCTGTTACTGTTTATTTTGTAATCTTTACTTTCCAATATATACAAAATACCAAAAATATTTATCTTATTATATTTATCAGATCTCACTTTCGTAAGTGACCGTGAAGGGATTGACAACCCCTTTATCGTGTTGGTTGCGAGGTTCTTGTTTGTCTGTGCAGGTACTAGGCGACTTGCGTGTAGTCTCCTACTGGATTGATACCTTGGTTCTCAAAAACTAAGGGAAATACTTACGCTACTTTGCTGCATCACCCTTTCATGTTCAAGGGAAAACCAACACTGCTCAAGAGGTAGCAAGAAGGATTTCTCGCGCCGTTGCCGGGGAGATCTACACTCAAGCCAAGACATACCAAGTACCCATCACAAACTCTTATCCCTTGCATTACATTATTTGCTATTTGCATCTCATTTTCCTCTCCCCCACTTCACCCTTGCCATTTTATTCGCCTCTTTTCCGTTCGCCCTTTTTCCGTTCACCTTATTTCGCTTACCTCTTGTGTGATTGTGTGTTGGATTGATTGTTTGTCACGATGGCTCAAGATAATGCTAAATTATGTGACTTCTCCAATACCAACAACAATGATTTTATTAGCACTCCGATTGCTCCTCTTACCGATGCTGAATCTTGTGAAATTAATACTGCTTTGCTGAATCTTGTCATGAAAGATCAATTTGCTGGCCTTCCTAGTGAAGATGGCGCTACCCATCTAAACAGCTTGGTTGATTTATGTGATATGCAAAAGAAGAAAGATGTGGATAATGGTATTGTTAAATTGAAGCTATTTCTGTTTTCGCTTAGAGATCGTGCTAAAACTTGGTTCTCTTCTTTGCCTAAAAATAGTATTGATTCATGGAATAAGTGCAAAGATGCTATTATCTATAAGTATTTTCCTCCTACTAAGATCATCTCTCTTAGAAACGATATTATGAAATTTGCTTCTAGAAATCTTTTAGATTCGGTCGCGGGAGGCACTTTTATGAAAATCGCTTTAGGAGAAGCTACTAAACTCCTAGATAATATTATGGTTAATTATTCTCAATGGCACACCGAAAGATCTACTAGTAAAAAAAGTTCATGCGATAGAAGCGATTAATGTTTTGAGTGAAAAGATGGATGAACTTATGAAATTGTTTGCTAATAAGAGTGTTTCTTATGATCCTAATGATATGCCTTTGTCCACTTTGATTGAGAATAATAATGAATCTTTGGATGTGAATTTTGTTGGTAGGAACAATTTTGGTAACAACGCGTATAGAGGAAATTTTAATACTAGGCCGTACCCTAGTAATTCCTCTAATAATTATGGTAATTCCTAAAACAACTCTTATGGAAATTTTAACAAGATGCCCTCTGATATTGAGACTAGTGTTAAAGAATTTATTAATTTGCAAAATAATTTCAATGCTTTGATTGAAGAAAAATTGCTTAAGATTGATGAGTTGGCTAGAAACATGGATAGAATTTCTCTTGATGTTGATTCTTTGAAACTTATATCTATTCCACCTAAGCATGATATCAATGAGTCTCTCAAAGCCATGAGAATTTCCATTGATGAGTGCAAAGAAAGAACCGCTAGGATGCGTGCTAAGAAAGATTGCTTTGTGAAAGCATGTTCTTCTAGTTTTCATGATAATAATGATGGAGATCTAAAAGTGATTGATGTATCTCCTATTAATTCTTTGTTTGCCAATATGAATCTTTATAAAGAAGGGACTGGAGATGAGGCAACTTTAGTTAGAAGGCGTCCCAATGATTCGGAGTTTTTAGATCTTGATGCAAAAATTAATAAAAGTGGGATTGAAGAGGTCAAAACTTTACATAGCAATGAACCCACTATTTTGGATTTCAAGAAATTTAATTATGATAATTGCTCTTTGATAGATTGTATTTCCTTGTTGCAATCCGTGCTAAATTATCCTCATGCTTATGATCAAAACAAAGCTTTTACTAAACATATCTTTGATGCTTTAATGCAATCCCATAAAGAAAAGCTTAAACTAGAAGTTTCTATCCCTAGAAAACTTTATGATGAGTGGGACCCTACTATTAAAATTAAGATTAAAGATCATGAATGCTATTCTTTATGTGATTTGGGTGCTAGTGTTTCCACAATTACAAAAACTTTGTGTGATGTGTTAGGTTTCCGTGAATTTGATGATTGTTCTTTAAATTTGCACCTCGCGGATTCCACCATTAAGAAACCTATGGGAAGGATTAATGATGTTCTTATTGTTGCAAATAGGAATTATGTGCCCATAGATTTCATTGTTCTTGATATAGATTGCAATCCTACATGTCCTGTTATTCTTGGTAGACCTTTCCTTAGAACAATTAGTGCAATTATTGACATGAAAGAAGGAAATATTGGATTCCAATTTCCGTGAAGGAAAGGCATGGAACACTTACCTAGAAATAAAATTAAATTACCTTATGAATCTATTATGAGAGCCACATATGGATTGCCTACCAAAGATGACAATACCTAGATCTATCCTTGTTTTTATGCCTAGCTAGGGGCGTTAAACGATAGCGCTTGTTGGGAGGCAACCCAATTTTATTTTTGTTCCTTGCTTTTTGATCATGTTTAGTAATAAATAAATCATCTATCCTCTGTTATGATTGTGCTTTTATGTTTTAATTAGTGTTTGTGCCAAGTAAAGCCTTTAGGATCTTCTTGGGTGATTGTTATTTGATCTTGCTGTAAAAAACAGAAAGTATGCACTCACGAGAATAATTTAATTTTTTACCAGAGAGCTATAAAATACCAATTACAACTTAAGTAGATTAATATACAAATTATTTAGGATGTCCTAATTTCTCAGGATTTTTGGAGTTACAGAAGTATTCAAAACCTACAGATTTCTATAGACTGTTCTGTTTTTGACAGATTCTGTTTTTCATGTGTTGTTTGCTTATTTTGATGAATCTATGGCTAGTATTGGGGGGTATGAACCATAGATAAGTTGGAATACAGTAGGTTTAACACCAATATAAATAAATAATGAGTTAATTACAGTACCTTAAAGTGGTGTTTTGTTTTCTTATACTAACGGAGCTCATGAGATTTTCTCTTGAGTTTTGTGTTGTGAAGTTTTCAAGTTTTTGGGTAAAGATTTGATGGATTTTGGAATAAAGAGTGGCAAGATCCTAAGCTTGGGGATGTCCAAGGCACCTCAAGGTAAAATTCAAGGACAACCAAAAGCCTAAGCTTGGGGATGCCCCGGAAGGCATCCCCTCTTTCGTCTTCGTCTATCGGTAACTTTAGTTGAGGCTATATTTTTATTCACCACATGATATGTGTTTTGCTTGGAGCGTCTTGTATGATTTGAATCTTTGCTTTTTAGTTTACCACAATCATCCTTGCTGTACACACCTTTTGGGGGAGACACACATGAATTGGAATTTATTAGAATACTCTATGTGCTTCACTTATATCTTTTGAGCTAGATAATTTTTGCTCTAGTGCTTCATTTATATCTTTTTAGAGCACGGTGGTGGTTTTATTTTATAGAAATTATTGACCTCTCATGATTCAATTATATTATTTTGAGAGTCTTTTAGAACAGCATGGTAATTTCCTTTCGTTATGAAATTAGTCCTAATATGATAGGCATCCAAGATGGGTATAATAAAAACTTTCATATAAGGTGCATTGAATACTATGAGAAGTTTGATACTTGATGATTGTTTTGAGATATGAAGATGGTAATATTAGAGTAATGCTAGTAGAGCAGTTGTGAAATTGAGAGATACTTGTGCGAAAGTTTGTGATTCCCGTCGCATGCACATATGGTGAACCGTTATGTGATGAAGTTGGAGCATGATTTATTTATTGATTGTCTTCCTTATGAGTGGCGGTCGGGAACGAGCGATGGTCTTTTCCTACCAATCTATCCCCCTAGGAGCATGCGTGTAGTACTTTGTTTTGATAACTAATAGATTTTTGCAATAAGTATGTGAGTTCTTTATGACTAATGTTGAGTCCATGGATTATACGCAGTCTCACCCTTCCACCATTGCTAGCCTCTCTAGTACCGCACAACTTTTGCTGGTACCATAAACCCACCATATACCTTCCTCAAAACATCCTCCATACCTACCCATTAGGGCATTTCCATAGCTATTCTGAGATATATTTCCATGCAACTTCCCACTGTTCCGTTTATTATGACACGCTTCATCATTGTCATATTGCTTTGCATGATCATGTAGTTGACATTGTATTTGTGGCAAAGCCGCCGTTCATAATTCTTTCATACATATGTCACTCTTGATTCATTGCATATCCCGGTACACCGCCGGAGGCATTCACATAGAGTCATATTTTGTTCTAAGTATCGAGTTGTAATTATTGAGTTGTAAGTAAATAAAAGTATGATGATCTTCATTATTAGAGCATTGTCCCATGTGAGGAAAGGATGATGGAGACTATGATTCCCCCACAAGTCGGGATGAGATTCCGGACGAAAAAAAGGGCCCATAGAAAAAGAGAAAAAGCCAAAATAAAAAAATGAGAGAAAAAGAGAGAAGGGGCAATGCTACTATCCTTTTACCACACTTGTGCTTCAAAGTAGCACCATGATGTTCATGATAGAGAGTCTCCTATTTTGTCACTTTCATATACTAGTGGGAATTTTTCATTATAGAACTTGGCTTGTATATTCCAATGATGGGCTTCCTCAAAATGCCCTTGTCTTCTTGAGCAAGCGAGTTGGATGCACACCCACTAAGTTTCCTTTGTTGAGCTTTCATACAGTTATAGCTCTAGTGCATTCATTGCATGGCAATCCCTACTCACTCACATTGATATCTATTGATGGGCATCTCCATAGCCCGTTGATACGCCTAGTTGATGTGAGACTATCTTCTCCTTTTTGTCTTCTCCACAACCACCATTCTATTCCACCTATAGTGCTATATCCATGGCTCATGCTCATGTATTGCGTCAAGATTGAAAAAGTTTGAGAACATCAAAAGTATGAAACAATTGCTTGGCTTGTCATCGGGGTTGTGCATGATTTAAATATTTTGTGTGATGAAGACAGAGCATAGCCAGACTATATGATTATGTAGGGATAACTTTCTTTGGCCATGTTATTTTGAGAAGACATGATTGCTTTGTTAGTATGCTTGATGTATTATTGTTTTTATGTCAATATTAAACTTTTGTATTGAATCTTTAGGACCTTAATATTCATGCCACAATAAAGAAAATTACATTGAAAATTATGTTAGGTAGCATTCCACATCAAAAATTCTATTTGTGTCATTTACCTGCTCGAGGACGAGCAGGAATTAAGCTTGGAGATACTGATACGTCTCCAACGTATCTATAATTTTTGATTGTTCCATGCTATTATATTATCTGTTTTGTATGTTTAATGGGTTTTAATATCCAATTTTATATTGTTTTTGGGACTAACCTATTAATCGAAGGCCCAGTGCCAGTTGCTGTTTTTTTTGCCTATTTCAGTGTTTCGCAGAAAAGGAATATCAAACGAAATCCAAACGGAATGAAACCTTCGCGAGGATCTTTTTTGGAACAAACGCAATCCCAGAGACTTGGAGTGGACATCAAGGAAGCAATTAGGTGGCCACGAGGTAGGGCGGCGTGCCTTGGGGGCCAGGTGGGCCCCCACCCTCGTTGGCCCCTCGTAGCTCCACCGACCTACTTCCTTCACCTATATATACTCTTATACCCTGAAAGCATCCAGGTGGGCCCCCACCCTCGTTGGCCCCTCGTAGCTCCATTATGCGCTTTTCTATCAATTACTCGGCAGTAATTTGTTCACCCACCGTAATATATGCTATCTTGAGAGAAGCCACTAGTGAAACCTATGGCCCCCGGGTCTACTTTACATCATATTAGTTTCCCGTCAACTAGCCATTTCTGTTGTCGTTTATTTTGCAATCTTTACTTTCCAATCTATACAAAAATACCAAAAAGAGCAATCTAAACAGTGTATTTTTATATTATATATTGCTTTCTTTAAAAAGAGCAATTACTCTGGCTTGCAAGTTCTCCAATGCAGGACAAGTTGTCTACTACAAAAGGGATTATTATCACTGAGTTGTTGAATGACTCATACCAGTTTATATTACGGCCAAGTATGAAGAATCTCAAGCCAGCTCTTCGAGCCATCTTGAGACTCAGGGGCTACAATGACATGACTCGGCAGAATTGGCTGGTTTCAGTAAATTCAAGAACTCCAGGTCATTGAAGGGAAGATAACCCGATTCTGGAGGCTATTGACATATTGATAAAAAATTAAAGGACGTCAAAAAAATTTTTGGCTTAAAATGAAGGATTCCGGTTTAAAATCCGACTCAAGGGAAATTTGTCTCTCAAAGCTTTGAAGCTCTCAATAACCGGTTTAGAATTCTGGTTCAAAAAGAGTCCATCTCTCGCAAGTTCGAGTTCTCAGGAAAAATTAAAGGTTACCAAAGAGAACTTGCTGCTATGATGCGTGGTTCAAACATGGGTATCCTGCCTTATTGGCTTATCACATTATTGGTCACTCGGGGGCTTCCTGCTCATTGAGCATAGTTGTGATTACCCTCTTGATCCGGCTTACTTGCCTTGTTAAAAATTACTTGGGGGCTTCCTGCTCATTGAGCATAGCTATGACTACCCTACTGATCCAGCTTGTACGCCTTGATTGCAAATAGCTTGGGGGTTTTCTGCCCAAGTTGAATTGTTACCAAAGAGAACTTGCTATAATGTGAAGTTCAAACATAGGTAACCTGCCTTGATGGTTTGTTAAAAATTACTTGGGGGCTTCCTGCTCATTAAGCATAGTTATGACTACCCTATTGGTCCGGCTTATATGCCTGGATTGAAAAATTACTTGGGGGCTTCTTGTTAATTGAAACAGAGCTTTGTTTGTCCCTTGTAATAGGCTTGGACGCCGGGTGTATTCACCAAAAATCCGGGTTATCGTGCCTGTGCATGCTTGCCACTCCGACCAGGTAATCCTGGAATGACTCGCCGTACTCTTGACAGTCAATCTTATAAAGACCCTGAACTTGTCAAAGTTAAATCGGTGATTGGTCATGTGAGGCCCGACATACAGGTTTGAATTAAGGATTAACTTACTGGTTGTGCGGCCTGTTGAATAGCACTTGATATGGAGACTTGGCAGCCTGTGAAGGCCTTGATTTTTCTGATTTGTTATTGTTTTGAACACTTTTTGAGGTTCATTGTTTGTACCATATGGATATATGGTTTGAAATTGATTCAGGCCACGTCACCTTGATCCTTATTATTCACATTTGAATCTATCTGGAGTTTTGATAACCCGGACTGGCTTTGGACGATAATCGCCAGTGTGATTTGATTATACGCATGGAGCTCTGTACTCTAAGTCTTTGGGATGTTACCCTTGCTGCGTATGGCGTTGTAAGCTGACAGTATGAATAAATTGAACAGGGCACTGTGCTCTAAGTGTTTGGGCTATTACCCTTGCTGCATATGGCGTTGTAAGCCGGCTGTACAAACCAATTTCACATGACATGTAGCCTTGATATATGACTCATCATTGAGCATATTTAGGTTTGATAACCCGCCCGGATAGCAGACTTTAAGTTGCCATGATATTTTGCCTTGAGCAATCAAACTGATGATAATTCATGACTCTGGTTTGATACTGGCCCCGGATTATAATTATCAAGGCATCACCATGGTATTAATCTACAGGTATGTCTTTCAATAATGGTATGAATATTTTGGGTTTGGTAAACCGCCCTGGCTATGGACTTTAAGTCGGTAGTACACTTTGGATTGCACAATTGGGATTATGCACTTATGAATACTTGGGTTGTCACCCTCACGGGATGTGGCAATGTAAGCCGGCAATTTGAGCCAATTTTCCATGTATATTTTTAAATTGCTGGATGAATATGCGAGGTTTGATAACCCGCCCTGGCTTTGGACGTTAAATCGCCACTATATTTTGGATTGCGCCATTGGAATCATGCGCTTATAAATCATTGGATTGTTACCTTCACTAGGTATGGAAATGTAAGCCAACCATATAAATCAATCCTACAGGTATGTTTTCCTGGTTATATGAATATGCGAGGTTTGATAACCCGCCCTGGCTTTTAAGTTTAAGTTGCCAGTATGTTTAGGCTTGACTGGCCTTAATTCTAGTCTTTTCAATAATTGCATAAGACTATATTATGTTTGGGTTGTTACCCGCCCTGGCTTTTGACGTTAAGTCGCTAGGGCATATGTTGTTTAAACTCTGTGCAGGATTTGTAGAGTTATGACTTACATAAATAATTAAGTTCAAGCCCATCATCAAATATTGAAACTGGTGTTTCAAAAGGGTTATCAATTATTGATTTTCATAAAGGCTATGAGCACCAGGTTACAAAAATCCCGGATTACAATGGATGCGTATTAAGTCGCCATCGGCCAAGAGCCTCCGGGTATTTAACTCTGGATTTACTTGTCAACTGATAAGTATTATGATTGAGGTTTTCAAAATCCACTTCAGAGCAATGGCTATTATGTCTTCATCCAAGAGTATCGGTTCACAACAGAGAGCATGGTTTAAATCTGATATGCAAAGGCTTTCTGCAACATCATTCGAACAATGGATATGGTTTTATTGAGTTCCGTGTCGCTGCAGGCATACGACCCGGGGCTTGGGGGCTACATTATTCAAATCATGATTATATCAAATATGGAATTCCCATGTCGCTGCAAGCATGCACCATGACACTTGGGGGCTAATGCAAAGTCATTTTTTGCTCGCCTTATTGAAGACCCGACTCGTCACATCATAATGAGCCGACCCTTGGGGGCTACTAATTGCTCCTATCAAAACTTCAAAGTACACAAGCTTTAATCCATTATACTAAAGGGTCCATTGCTTAGTTGGTAGAGCACAAGGCTCTTAACCTTGTGGTCGTGGGTTCAAGCCCTATGGTGGAGGCTACATCATACGATGTTATTTTCAATGAAGTATATATAAGGTCCAAGCTTAGTATTGTCTTGCTGAGCCGGCCCTTGGGGGCTACACTGGTTGAAGTTTTTATGAGCATAAGGAAATTACAAGTCCCAGGTTGCTGCAAGCATGACAACCCGACACTTGGGGGTTACATATGTGGAATATTCAGTTTTGACTAGTGATTGAGATGAACAATGATACGTCTCCAACGTATCTATAATTTGTGATTGTTCCATGCTATTATATTATCTGTTTTTGATGTTTAATGGGCTTTAATATGCTCTTTTATATTATTTTTGGGACTAACCTATTAACCAGAGGCCCAGTGCCAGTTTCTATTTTTTTGCATATTTTAGTGTTTCACAGAAAAGGAATATCAAAAGGAATCCAAACGGAATGAAACCTTCGCGATGATCTTTATTGGACCGAATGCAAACCAGGAGACTTGGAGTGGATGTCTGGAACCTCGCGAGGCGGCCACGAGGCAGGAGGGCGCGCCCCCACCCTCGTGGGCCCCACGAAGCTCCACCGACGTACTTCTTTCGCCTATATATACTCTTATACCTTAGAAACATCAGGGGGAGCCACGAAACCACTTTTCCACCGCCGCAACCTTCTGTACCCGTGAGATCCCATCTTGGGGCCTTTTTCGGCGATCTGCCGGAAGGGGAATCGATCACGGAGGGCTTCTACATCAACACCATAGCCTCTCCGATGAAGCGTGAGTACTTTGCCACAGACCTTTGGATCCATAGTTATTAGCTAGATGGCTTCTTCTCTCTCTTTGATCTTCAATACAAAGTTCTCCTTGATTTTCTAGAGATCTATTTGATGTAATACTCTTTTGCGGTGTGTTTGCCGAGATTCGATGAATTGTGGATTTATGAACTTGATTATCTATGAATATTATTTGGTTCTTCTCTGAATTCTTATATGCATGATTTGATATCTTTATAAGTCTCTTTGAATTATCGGTTTAGTTGGGCCTACTAGATTGATCTTTCTTTCAATGCGAGAAGTGCTTAGCTTTGGGTTCAATCTTTCGGTGTCCTTTCCAAGCGACAGTAGGGGCAGCAAGGCACGTATTGTATTGTTGCCATCGAGGATAAAAAGATGGAGTTTATATCATATTGCTTGAGTTTATCCCTCTACATCATGTCATCTTGCTTCATGCATTATTCTGCTCTTATGAACTTAATACTCTAGATGCATGCTGGATAGCGGTCGATGTGTGGAGTAATAGTTGTAGATGTAGAATCGTTTTGATCTACTTGACACGGACGTGATGCCTATATTCATGGTCATTTCCTTAGATATCTTCATAACTATGCGCTTTTCTATCAATTGCTCGGCAGTAATTTGTTCACCCGCCATAATACATGCTATCTTGAGAGAAGCCACTAGTGAAACCTTTGGCCCCCGGGTCTCTTTCTTATTATATTGCATCTCTTTTATTTACATCACATCTTGTTTACTATTTTGCAATCTTTACTTTCCAACCTATACAACCAAAATACCAAAAATTATCTTACTATCTTTATCAGATCTCAATTTTGCAAGTGACCGTGAAGGGATTGACAACCCCTTTATCGCGTTAGATGCAAGGTTCTTGATTCTTTGTGCAGGTACTATGTGACTTGTGTGTTGTCTCCTACTGGATTCATACCTTGGTTCTCAAAAACTGAGGGAAATACTTACGCTACTTTGCTGCATCACCCTTTCCTCTTCAAGGGAAAACCAACGCATGCTCAAGAGGTAGCAAACAACCAGGATTTTTCCAAGGTTGCAACATTTATATTGAAGCAAGTCTTAAGTTGTTACTACGCTCCCTTCTTAAGACTTGGGGGCTACAAGTGATATGCATATAAGGGAGGTACACTTTCAAGCTTGATGTTAGCAACAATTATGACCCGGTGCCATGAATATTGACAAACCAGCAATTTTGGCAATGATAAATCGGCAAGTTCTACATCTTCAAGCCGGCTGAAAATCAGATGAGTATTTCAAGACCAATATTTTTTAAGCATTGGGAGATGAATCAAATGAATTATTCTTCACAATATTTTCTATGAGAAACCAAGGTCAGCAAATTGATTATGAAGCTCGTCTATTGACCCAGACTTTCCAGAAGAAGGAAATGACAAGGACTTAAGGATGACCAGGTGCCGGTTCAGAAAAACTTTTAACCCGGAGCACAACCTGTCAAATTTGTTCTTGTGTTTATTTTGCAGGATCAGTTTAACATGGATAAATCCAAATTAAACTGGGGGCTAATGTCAGGGATATACCCCATGGTTTGACCCGGCCGGATGTATGACCCAGCCAGAACTTGGCGACTCACTGGTGACCCGCCGAAGCTTGGTGACTCATGGGTAACCCGCCTAAGCTTTGTGACTCATTGTAACCCCGCGGGTGGGTCAGACAGACGACAAGACCCAATGGCCCATAAGGCGGCTTGTGGCAAGGCCGGCTCATATTATGGTGGGACGGCTTAAGAGGAAAGGCATGATGAATATTTCCCTTACAAGGAAGCAAGACACGGACTTGTATCCGGCTTGTAGTAGAAGATAGACTAGTCCTAATCCTACTAGGACTCCACATGTATCCCGCCCCTCCAACTTATATAAGGAGGGACAGGGCACCCGAAGAGGGAGAAGATTCACGAGTTTGACAAGTTAGGGTTAGACCGACAGGTCTATAGCTCTCAAGATAGAGCACCCTAGTAATCGTGATCATCATCATCAATATCAATGAAGCGGGATGTAGGCTTTTACCTCCACCGTGAGGGGCCGAACCTGGGTAAAAAATCTCGCGTCTCTTGTCCCACTCAACCCCTCTCAAGCTACTACATAGATGCGTTGGCCTCACGACTAAGTCCTCACACTAGGACATCTGCCGTGACAATTCCATGACAGAACCGGTATCAAATACTTAGGGGTTACTATGAACACTAGTAAAATACACATCAATAATATGTATATCAAATATACATTGTTCGCTTTGCCATCATTCTTATCGGCCAAGTATTTGGGGGCAATTCCACTTCCTGTGACCATTTCCTTTGCATTAGAAGCACTTAGTTTCAGACTTGGGTCCAGCTTTGGGCTTCTTCACGGGAGTGGCAACTTGCTTGCCATTCTTCTTGAAGTTCCCTTTCTTTCCCTCGCCCTTTTTCTTGAAACTAGTGGTTTTGTTAACCATCAACACTTGATGCTTTTTCTTTATTTCTACTTTCTCCGATTTCAGCATCGCGAAGAGCTTGGGAATTGTTTTTGTCATCCCTTGCATATTATAGTTCATCACGAAGTTCTAGTAACTTGGTGATAGTGACTAGAGAACTCTGTCAATCACTATCTTATCTGGAAGATTAACTCCCACTTGATTCAAGTGATTGTAGTACCCAGACATTCTAAGTACATGCTCACTGGTTGAGCTATTCTCCTCCATCTTGTAGGCAAAGTACTTGTCAGAGGTCTCATACCTCTTGATTCGGGCATGAATCTGAAATACCAATTTTCAGCTCTTGGAACATCTCATATGCTCCGTGGCGTTCCAAACGTTTTTGAAGTCCCGGTTCTAATCCTTAAAGCATGGCGCACTAAACTATCAAGTAGTCATCATATCGAGCTTGCAAAACGTTCATAACGTCTGCATCTGCTTCTGCAACAAGTTTGTCACCTAGCGGTGCATCAAGGACATAATTCTTCTGTGCAGCAATGAGGATAATCCTCAGATCACGGACCCAGTCCGCATCATTGCTACTATCATCTTTCCAACTTAGTTTTCTCTAGGAACATATTGAAATATATATATATATAGAACAACACTATTCTAATCCCGGGATTAGAATAGTTACTCTGATCATGATACTCCCGAACTTGCCGAACCAGCAGCTAAAAAAAGCAAAAAGCCAACCCCGACCCTGACCCCAACGACCCCCCTCCACAGGCGGCGCGACCTCCTAGATCCTCGCCGCCGCGCCCTAGCTTTGGCGCCGACCTAGTAGCCCTGTGGGCCGCCCAGCCACTTCCCTGCGCCACCGCCTGCGCACAACAGCCGCCGCAACCCACCTCCCCGCACCTCCACCTTCCCACCACCGCCGCCACCGGGATCCACGCACCTCCATGCATCACCGGTACCTGTGCTCATCAGCGTGCCTATGTTCTTCCCCGTTGACGAGATCGAGCGAGTGCCTCCGGTTCTGCCGCCAAGTCTCCTCCCTCGCGCGATGCGGGCCTCCCCGAGGCGTCGCGCGCCAGCAACCCACGGCTATGTCTCCCACCCTCCGGCTCTTCCTGACTTCCCCCGGCGAGGCTCCACAGCCACCGCACCGCCTCATCCCGGTGGGGCTCTTCCACCGCGGTGCCAGGCTGTTCAATCACAAAGCCCAGGTATGTTCATAGGCGCAATGTCCGTATGATCCCACTGCAACCATGCTATTCTCGTTAGTGCACCATCCATGATGGGTGCCATTTTTTGTTTCTTCACTACATATGTGAATCCTCTCCTCCAAATGGCCACTTGATGTAGACTGCGTCATCTTAGAGGAAAGCCAGTGACGATCTGTCGAGTGAAAACCGTGCACTGTCAAGCGAACATACATGTGGAGCTGACAATTTGGTCAGCGGCAGCAACATTTCTTGGCATGTGGGTGTTGGTTTTGGCGGGCAAAAGCTACTAGCAGGTGAAAATATATTTCTGGATCAACAATGTTTTACATCGCGACATCACTTGTTTATAATTTGATGGTAGGATGTTAGACTTAGTTGACAGTTGATGGTGTCATGTCGTTCCTACTATTGAATGCACTCTGAATTTGTATGGTCAATTCTATGAATTATTGAAGTTGATGGACAAGTTTGTAGAATACTCAATCAGATGTGTTAGTCTTCAAACAGCAGCAAAGTTTGTTTTCAAATAGTAGTACCAATGTACATCTTGCTACAAACAAAAAAGGGAAAATATGCTAGTCTTGCTGCTTATCTACTCTTAATTTTGAACTGAAAAAAAATTATTGATATGAACTAGCAGGTGTTTTGATTGGCTCCTCTGACTCCCTTCTCCATGCCACTCACCTCGCGTAGCTGGACCACCGCGGTCGCAGGCAGAATCCTTTCGTTCAGTATCCAGCGCAAGCAATCTAAAGCGCAAGCCTTCCGTTGCCGAGTCAGCCCTCCTTCTGCTGACTTCTTCTGCAGTAGCAAGTCACGCCACCTGCACCTGTTATCACCACAAGACATTCTACTACACCCATGTTTTCTACTATGACTAAACGCCAATGGTGGTGAAGTTCTACTACGGCTATACGCTAAGTTCTACTACAGTTGTATGTCAGCGACCATGAAAATTCTACTACAGATGTACGCCAAGTTGTACTACTGTTATACACCGGCCGTCACAGCGGTTCGCATAACTCCTGTGTGGTTACAGGACAAGTGTGTGTGTGTGTGTGCTTGTGGGATTGCTGGACGTGTGTTGGTCTAAGCGATAGGCTTGCTCTCAACACCATATCCTTATATTTTTTCTCTCTTGCTATTTACTTCACAAAAATGTATGCATACATTTTTCTCTGTAAAAAATGTGTGCACACGAGTGAAAAAACCTAGAATTTTGAATGAAAAATAACCATTTCAAATATTATAAGAGAAAGATTTCCTTGTTTCAAGAAAAAACCTTGAGGCTCAAATTTAAAAGACAAAGAAGTTAAAAGTTTATTAGAAACCCAACAAGCTAGAATTAAAAAAAAGCATCTCAAACAATTTTACTAAAAAACATGATATTCTCCGTTAAAAAAACCTAGAAGTTTGATTAAAAATGGAGCAGTACGATGTTTATACAAAATTCAGAATTCTTCTTATTAAAGAATGAAAAAAAGAAGTTCAAAATAAAATAACACGGTACTTCAAAATCTTAAAACAGAACAGTTCAAAATTCACAATAAAGGATTTTCACCATTTCTAAATAAAATACTCTCGGAGTTCAAATTTAAATAACAAACCGTTTCAATATTATTACAAAACTAGGATTTTTTTCGTTACTCAAATAAATAAACCAAGAAGTCCAATTTACAAAAATAGAGTAGTTCGTTATTTATAAAAAATATATTTTCCTTGTTACTAAAGAAATAAAATCAAGAAGTTAAACTAAAATCAAGAAATAAAAAATCAATGTATACAGAAAATCCAAAATTCTTTCTGTTTCTATGAAAAATAAAACTATGAAGTTCAAAATTTTTTAAAATGCTTGATGCTTATTTAAAAACATTTTTTTCTAAGAATCCAACTAAGAAGTTCAAATTGAAATAACAGAGAAGTTCAAAGTTTATTAAAAAACTCGGATTTTTTTCTCGTTAGTAAAGAAAAAAAAATGAAGAAGTTCAAATTTAAGTAAATGGAACAACTAAAAAAAGTTAAATGAATTTCCCCGCTTATAAATGGACTTGTCTTAACTCTGAAAGTTTAAAGTTAATAAAATGGAGAGGTCAAAGAAAATGACAGAACAAAAAGGATCAAATTATTCCCATGGATTTCGATGAATTTTTATAATTTATAAAAAACAGAATTTCAAATTGAAATAGATGAGCAGTTTGATGTTTATTACAAATCTAGAATCTTTTTCCGTCAATAAAAGAAATAAAACCAATATAGAAGTTCGAATTAATAATCCTTTATAACAGTGTTACAAACGAAAACTCAGATATCATCTATTATTAAAGAATCAACCATGAAGATCAGAAATAAAAAAAGTAGTCTAATTTATGTTTAGTTAAAAATGAAAAATGAAAACTTTACTCAAAAAAATATGAAGTTCAAAGTAAAAATAACACAGAAGTTCAAAGTATATCAAAACATGGGATTTAGAAGCTCAAAATACAAAATAATAATAATGCCATTTTGGGCATTTTCCCCCAATACTAAAGATTAAAACCAAAAAGGTCAATTTTAAAAAATTGAGTACTTCAATGTATGTAAGAAAACTCAGGTTTTCACGTTATTAGAGAATAAAACCTAAAAGTTCAATTGGAAAAAGTGGAGCAGTTCGATATCTACTTGAAAAAAAATCGGATTTTTCTAGTTACTAAAGAATAAACCAAGAAGTTCAATTTGAAATAACGAAGAAGTTCGAATTTTCTAAAAAACCTCCAATTTTCACATTTCTAAAAAGACACAATGAAGTTCAAATAAAAAGGTCAATGTCTATAAAAACTCAGGTATTTTCGCGTAACCGAGAGAAGTTCAGATTGATAACCACCAGAAGTTCACGTACTACACGGTGTGCATTTGTATTAAAAAGGAATAAAAAAGCAAAGTCTAAAAGTTTTGTTGTTGTAAGTTCAAGTCCTCCATCAAAGAAAGTTTAAAAAATTATTGTGAGAGAGGTTTGTACAAAAGGAATATCATTTGTGTAACACGGACGAATGAATGAGAAAATTACAAACGAAAGTAAGTCACAGAAGTTCAACATGAAAACAGCAGGAAGTTCGACTACTATAGTGAATGAATTTCAGATGACAAACTTTTAAAATCGCCGTGAGTATGAAAAAATGATCAACACGTCAAAGTTGTGTGTTTACATCAGCTTTCCACCGGTATATTACTTGCTCAATTTCGGTGAGTGTTCCGGTGAGTGGATGGAGAGCTACGGGCAAAAAAGCACATGAAAAACAGAGTGAAGTTCAAGTAGACATGCCGAGAAGTTCAGGTTCTTCACGCAGTGCATTTTTGAAAAATCTATTTCGCGATAAAGGCAGAACGAATGGTCTCACCTTTTTTGAAATTACTTGAAAACAGATAAGAATCGGAGGAAACCATCAACATGAAAAAGTTTCACATTTTCCTTAGCTTTTCAACGCTATATTATTTGCCCCATTCTGATAAAGTTGGTAGAAATTACAACGAAAATACATTTTTAGCCATTTTCAAAATTGACTTAAAACAGTAAGGAATTTGGAGAAACAATATATACCAAAAAGTTTCGCATTTCCTCAAGCTTTCCAACACCATATCATTTGCTACATTCGGACGTACGGTTAAAAAGTTAGCTCAAAAGTACAAACTTGGTGCAACTTGGACCGTTTTCTAAATTACTTTTAAACCGTTCAAAATTAGAAAAAACTTTAAACATGAAAAAGTAGCGCATTTTCATAAGTTTTCCAACACCATATCATTTGCCTCAATTGGATTAGCCATTTAGAAATGACATAGAAAATACGAACTCGGTTGTTTGGTTTGCGAAATTTTACGATTTTCCAAATTATCCTTTTACCGTAGGAAATTAGAGAAAACTTTCAGCATGTGGAAGGAGCGGTTTTGCAGCAGCTTTCCAACAACATATTATTTGCCTCATTCTGATGAACAATTTTGAAATGCGATCAAAAATATGATTCACGTTTTTTGTATGAAGAAAAAACAGTTTGCAAAACTGCTCTTAAATTGCTTACATTTTGCCAAAAAGTTAACTTGGTTAATGATACTCATGTCCGTAGCTTTCGAACGGTATATCGCATGCCCCATTTGGGCAATGTTTGCAGAATTTCAACCTAGCACTAGGGGAAGTTCAGGTCGAACAACTCAGGCAGTAAAATTGCAACAGAGACATGTTTCATCACGACCCGAGAGCAAATCCGCCAATGAGCGAGATTCCTATTTAAAACGGGCATTTAGTTGCTAAAAACCGTTTGTAGATTACACTTACATCACATAGAACATGACTGACCAAAAAAATTTGCACGAGGAGACATGGTTGAGAAGATAGCCCGAAGGTCGGGTTCCTATAGAGTGAAGTTCAGGCGTGTAACTCAGGAAGTTCATGTTGTGATCAGAATAATATTCTGATCCCGTGATTAGAATAGTGTTTATATATATATATATATCGCGCTATTCGTCACCCTGGGTGAGGAATATTTATTCTTCACCCCCTCTATTTTACCATCAACGCACCGTAATTTTACGTTCCGTAAGTTTTTTCTTATTTCCGACGCAAAAAAAGACCGTAAGAAAATATATAATGGCGGTAAAAATATTTTATTTTATTTAAAATTACAAACGTAAAAACATAGTCTAAAATACACATAAACTGTAAATTTTCTTGTCTCATGACCTATATTTTTATTTTCTTAAATCAAATTTTACGTAGTGAATCAATAGGAATGTAACTATTTGAATTCCAAATCTAATTTAATTATGAAGTGATCGTTGATGACCCACAAGTATAGGGGATCTATCGTAGTCCTTTCGATAAATAAGAGTGTCGAACCCAACGAGGAGCAGAAGGAAATGATAAGCGGTTTTCAGCAAGGTATTCTCTGCAAGTACTGAAATAAGTAGTAACAGATAGTTTTGTGATAAGATCATTTGTAACGAGCAACAAGTAACAAAAGTAAATAAAGTGCAGCAAGGTGGCCCAATCCTTTTTGTAGAAAAGGACAAGCCTGGACAAACTCTTATATAAGGAAAAGCGCTCCCGAGGACACATGGAAATATCGTCAAGCTAGTTTTCATCACGTTCATATGATTCGCGTTTGGTACTTTGATAATTTGACATGTGGGTGGACCGGTGCTTGGGTGCTGTTCTTACTTGAACAAGCATCCCACTTATGATTAACCTCTATTGCAAGCATCCGCAAGTACAACAAAAGTATTAAGGTAAACCTAACCATAGCATGAAACATATGGATCCAAATCATCCCCTTACGAAGCAACGCATAAACTAGGGTTTAAGCTTCTGTCACTGTAGCAACCCATCATCTACTTATTACTTCCCAATGCCTTCCTCTAGGCCCAAATAATGGTGAAGTGTTATGTAGTCGACGTTCACATAACACCACTAGAGGCTAGACAACATACATCTCATCAAAATATCGAACGAATACCAAATTCACATGACTACTAATAGCATGAATTCTCCCTTGTCCTCAGGAACAAACGTAACTACTCACAAAGCATATTCATATTCATAATCAGAGGGGTAATACTATGCATAAAGGATCTGAACATATGGTCTTCCACCAATTAAACCAACTAGCATCAACTACAAGGAGTAATTAACACTACTAGCAACCTACTAGCACCAATCCCGGACATGGAGACAAGAATTGGATACAAGAGATGAACTAGGGTTTTGAGATGAGATGGCGCTGATGAAGATGTTGATGGAGATTGCCCTCTCCCGATGAGAGGAGCGTTGGTGATGACGATGGCGATGATTTGCCCCTCCGGGAGGGAAGTTTCCCCGGCAGAACAGCTCTATCGGAGCTCTAGATTGGATCCGCCAAGGTTCCGCCTCGTGGCGGCGGAGTTTCATCTCGAAAGGTTGCTTCTTATTTTTTTTCTCGACGAAAGACTTCATATAGGAGAAGATGGTCATCAGAGAGCCACCATGGGGCCCACGAGGTAGGGGGCGCGCCCTAGGGGGGGCGCCCCCCACCCTTGTGGCAAGGGTGTGGGCCCCCTGGTCTTCATCTTTGGCGAGGATTTTTCATTATTTATTATAAGGTATTCTGTGGAGTTTCAGGACTTTTGGAGTTGTGCAGAATAGGTCTCTAATATTTGCTCCTTTTCTAGCCCAGAATTCCAGCTGCCGGCATTCTCCCTCCTTATGTAAACCTTGTAAAATAAGAGAGAATAGCCATAAGTATTGTGACATAATGTGAAATAACAGCCCATAATACAATAAATATCGATATAAAAGCATGATGCAAATGGACATATCAACTCCCCCAAGCTTAGACCTTGCTTGTCCTCAAGCGAAAGCCGATAACAATAAATATGTCCCCATGTTTAGAGGTAGAGGCATCGATAAAAATAAAATACGTACATGAGGGCATCATGATTATTCTCATAACAACAACATATATAGATATTGTCATATGATTACTTATGTTCAAGTGATGATCTATTCACAATGCAAAAGTATGAATCAGAAACCTTATTGAGAACCAACAAACTATAACCTCAGTCATTGAAGCAATTGCAATTTATCATAACATCAAAAAGAGTCTATGTCAGAGCTGAAAAGCAAGTCCACATACTCAACTATCATCTAGTCCTTCATAATTGCTAACACTTGCGCAATACTTGTGGTTACGGAGTTTTAATCGGACACAAAGAAAGATAGGGGCTTATAGTTTCGCCCCACAACCTTTTACCTCAAGGGTAATGTCAACAATAATAACTCATGCCCCCTACATCCAATTAGATATATCTATCAGGATCTTTCCAACACACTGTGCTTGCCAAAGGATAAAATGTAAAAAGGAAAGGTGAAGATCACCATGACTCTTGCATCAGGTAGAAGATAATAATAAAAGATAGGCCCTTCACAGAGGGAAGCAGAGGTTGCCATGCGCCTTTATGGTTGGATGCACAAAATCTTAATGTGAAAGAACGTCACTTTATATTGCCCCTTGTGATATGAACCTTTATTATGCAGTCCGTCGCTTTTATTACTTCCACATCACAAGATCATATAAAGCTTATTTCTCCCACACTAATCATACATATTTAGAGTAATTTTTATTGCTTGCACCGATGACAACTTACTTGAAGGATCTTACTCAATCCATAGGTAGATATGGTGGACTCTCATGGCAAAACTGGTTTAATGGTATTTGGAAGCGCAAGTGGTATCTCTACTTGGTGCTGAGAATTTGGCTAGCATGAGGGGGAAAGGCAAGCTCAACATGTTGGATGACCCATGACAACATACTTTATCTCAGATATAAGAAAACATAACCCATTACGTTGTCTTCCTTGTCCAACATCAACTCTTTAGCATGTCATATTTTGATGAGTGTTCCCAATCATAAAAGATGTCAATAATAGTATATTTATATGTGAAACCTCTCTTTCCTTATTACTTCCTATTAATTGCAACGATGACCAAAGCTATGTCTGCCAACTCCCAACAACTTTTAATCATCACACTCTTTCTATGTGAAGTCATTACTATCAATAAGATCAATATGAACTTTTGTTTCTTCTTATTCTTTTTCTCTTTTCTTTTATTCACCCAAGATCATAGCAAGAAAATCAAGCCCTTGACTCAACACTAATCTTTATTATATAGCTCACGGACTCGATTACATAGAGAGATCATAAAGCAAAAATTAAAACTAGATCATGCCAAAAACTTTATTCTACTAGATCAAAATACTACTAATAGGATTGAACTAAGGAAAACGGTAAAGATAGGAGTTGTGATTGTGATACGATACTGGGGCACCTCCCCCAAGCTTGGAGGTTGCCAAGGGGAGTGCCCATACCCATGTTATTATATCTTCTTCTTTGTTGTTGGTGAAATATTATTGGCGATGATTCCGCTCAGGATACGATTCTCCTCCTCGAGCTTGTTGACTTGCTGCTTGAGGTCCATTGTTTCCTTACGAAGATTTCTTGTGACGGCTAAAGCTCCTTGCACCCAAGGGTGTTTCATAGCTGCGGGAGAACAAGTGACACTCCTCTTCATATTTTCATAAGAAAGAAATCTAACATTGGAAGGGATAACCGAGTTTGGAATAGCTAAGCTCTGTAGTTCCCCCATCGTGAACCCATCTCGGAAACGAGAGGTGACTTCTTGATCCTCCATGGAATCTACCCTCATTAAGTCCGCCTCCATCTCTTCCTCCGTTGCTGGCCCAAAGTGGTCAGGGTCGCTGTCTGCCCTTGGTTCCGGTGCCGGATCAGATACCCGGCTCTCCCCGACTGACTCTTGAGAAGACATCTTGCTCTAATCTGCAGCAGCAACAGCTCAAAACAAAAACAGAGGATATTTGCGTGATACGGGAGTCAAAACCTTCGGGAGAATATATAGTGAATTTTTACCGACCGAAATACGTATCGTGCAAGAAAACGGAGTCCGGAAGGCACACGAGGTGCTCACGAGGTAGGGGGCGCGCCCTCCACCCTCATGGGGCCCTCGTGTCCTTCCCAGACTGCTACTTAATTTTCTATTTTTCTAAATATTCCAAAACAGAGAAATATTGCCTTAAAAATTGTTTTGGAGTCGGTTTACTTACTGTACCACATACCTATTCCTTTTCAGAATCTGAAACGTTCTGGAAAGTGTCCCTTATGTATTCCTCCGGGGTTACAATTTCAATAATATTGGTTTCAACATTTATGAGATTACCTGAGATATAATGTTTAATTCTTTGACCGTTTACCACCTTTGGATTTGTGCCTTCGAAGTTGTTGATTTTTATTGCACTGGAACGATAGACTTCCTCGATAACATAGGGGCCTTCCCATTTAGAGAGAAGTTTTCCTGCAAAAAATCTTAAACAAGAGTTGTATAGCAATACATAATCACCTACATTAAACTCACGCTTTTGTATCCTTTTGTCATGCCATCTTTTAACCTTTTCTTTAAACAACTTGGCATTTTCATAAGCTTGGGTTCTCCATTCATCAAGAGAGCTAATATCAAATAGCGTCTTTTCACCGGCAAGTTTGAAATCATAGTTGAGCTCTTTAATAGCCCAATATGCCTTATGTTCTAGTTCGAGAGGTAAGTGACATGCTTTTCCATATACCATTTTATACGGAGACATACCCATAGGATTTTTATATGCAGTTCTATAGGCCCATAATGCATCATCAAGTTTCTTGGACCAATTCTTTCTAGACCTATTGACAGTCTTTTGCAAAATTAATTTAAGTTCTCTATTACTCAATTCTACTTGACCACTAGACTGTGGGTGATATGGAGATGCAATTCTATGATTGACGTCATATTTAGCAAGCATTTTACGGAAAGCACCATGAATAAAATGTGAACCACCATCAGTCATTAAATATCTAGGGACTCCAAACCTCAGAAAAATAACTTCTTTAAGCATTTTAATAGAAGTGTTATGATCAGCACTACTAATTGGAATAGCTTCTACCCACTTAGTAACGTAATCAACGGCAACTAAAATATGTGTATATCCATTAGAGGCAGGAAAGGATCCCATATAATCAAGGACCCAAACATCAAACGGTTCAATAACAAGTGAATAGTTTATAGGCATTTCTTGACGTCTACAATATTACCAATTCTTTGACATTCATCACAAGATAGGACAAACTTACGGGCATCCTTAAAGAGAGTAGGCCAATAAAAACCGGATTGCAATACCTTATGTGCAGTTCTATCTCCCGCGTGGTGTCCTCCATAAGTTTCGGAGTGGCACTTGCGTAGGGTCTGTTCCTGTTCATGCTCAGGTACACAACGTCTAATAACACCGTCTACTCCTTCTTTATAAAGACGTGGGTCATCCCAAAAGTAATGTCTCAAATCATAGAAGAACTTTTTCTTTTGTTGGTATGTGAAGCAAGGTGGTATAAATTTAGCAACTATGTAATTAGCATAATCAACATACCAAGGGGTATTACGAGAAGTACTTATGACATTTAATTGTTCATCAGGAAAGCTATCATCAATAGGTAGTGGGTCATCAAGAACATTCTCTAACCTAGATAAGTTGTCTGCAACGGGGTTCTCAGCTCTTTTCTATCAACAATATGCAAATCAAATTCTTGTAGCAAGAGAACCCATCTAATAAGTCTAGGTTTAGCATCTTTCTTCTCCATAAGATATTTAATAGCATCATGATTAGTGTGGATAGTTACTTTAGAATCAACAATATAAGGTCTGAACTTATCACAAGCAAATACAAATGCTAAAAGTTCTTTTTCAGTAGTAGCATAATTTCTTTGAGCATTGTCTAGAGTCTTACTAGCATAATGGATAACAGTTAATTTCTTATCAACTCTTTGCCCTAGAACAGCACCTACAGCATAATCACTAGCATCACACATAATTTCAAAGGGTAAATTCCAATCAGGTGGCTGAACAATAGGTGCAGAGACTAATGCTTTCTTAAGTATTTCAAATGCTTCTACACAATCATCATCAAAGACAAATGATATATCTTTTTGTAATAAATTAGTCAGAGGCTGAGAATTTTTTGAGAAGTCCTTAATGAATCTCCTATAAAATCCGGCGTGACCAAGGAAACTTCTTATACCTTTGATGTCCTTGGGACATGGCATCTTTTCAATAGCATCAACCTTGGCTTTATCAACTTCAATACCTCTTTCAAAAACTTTATGCCCCAAGACAATACCTTCATTAACCATAAAATGGCACTTTTCCCAATTCAAGACAAGATTAGTTTCTTCACATCTCTGCAAAACTCGATCAAGATTGCTCAAGAAATCATCAAAAGAAGATCCATAGACGGAAAAGTCGTCCATGAAAACCTCACAAATCTTTTCACAAAAGTCAGAGAATATAGCCATCATGCATCTTTGAAAGGTAGCAGGTGCATTACATAAACCAAAAGGCATACGTCTATAAGCAAAAGTACCAAAAGGGCATGTAAAAGTAGTCTTTGATTGATCTTTAGACGACACAGGTATTTGAGAGAAACCAGAATAACCATCTAGAAGGCAGTAATGTGTATGTTTGCATAATCTTTCTAGCATTTGATCAATAAAAGGTAAGGGGTAATGATCTTTCTTAGTAGCCTTATTTAATTTGCGGAAATCAATTACCATCCTATAACCTGTAATAATTCTTTGTGGAATCAATTCATCTTTATCATTAGGAACAATAGTAATACCTCCCTTCTTAGGGACACAATGAACAGGGCTTACCCACTCACTATCAGCAACAGGATAAATTATACCTGCCTCTAGAAGCTTTAGTATTTCTTTTCTTACCACTTCTTTCATTTTATGATTACGACGTCGTTGAGGATCACGAACTGGTTTGGAATCTACTTCCAAATTTATTTTATGTTGACATAGAGTGGGACTAATGCCCTTAAGATCATCAAGAGTATATCCAATAGCAGCACGGTGCTTCTTCAGAGTTTTCAATAATCTTTATTCTTCATGCTCTGAAAGGTTAGCACTAATAATAACAGGATATATCTTCTTTTCATCAAGATAAGCATATTTAAGATTATCAGGCAACGGTTTAAGCTCAAACACGGGATCACCCTTAGGTGGAGGAGGATTCCCTAGGATTTCAACAGGCAAATTGTGTTTCAGCATAGGTTCCTGTTTAAAGAATACTTCATCTATTTCCCTTCTTTCATTCATAAACATATCATTCTCATGGTCTAGCAAATATTGTTCTAAAGGATCACTAGGAGGTACGGCAATAGAAGCAAGACCGATAATTTCATCCTTACTAGGCAGTTCTTCTTCACGGTGTTGTTTACTAAATTTAAAGAAATTAAATTCATGAGTCATATCATCTAAGCCGACGGTAACAACATCCCTTGTGCAATCTATGGTAGCATTAACAGTATTTAAGAAGGGTCTACCAAATATAATGGGACAAAAGCTATCTTGTGGGGAACCAAGAATAGGAAAATCAGCAGGATATTTAGTTTTCCCACACAAGACTTCAACATCTCTAACAATTCCCATTGGTGAAATAGTATCTCTATTAGCAAGTTTAATAGTAACATCAATATCTTCTAACTCAATAGGTGCAATGTCATGCATAATTTCTTTGTATAAATCAATAGGTATTGCACTAGCACTAGCACCCATATCACATAAGCCATGATAACAATGATGTCCTATTTTAACAGAGATAACAGGCATGCCTACCACAGGTCTAGGTTTATCTGTATCACGGGGTTTAGCAATTCTAGCAGTTTCATTACAGAAGTAAATAACATGCCCATCTATATTATCAGACAAGAGATCTTTAACAATAGCAATATTAGGTTCTACTTTAACTTTCTCAGGAGGTGTATATGTTTTAATATTGCTTTTACGAACCACAGTTGAAGCTTTAGCATGATCCTTTATCCTAACAGGGAAAGGTGGTTTCTCAACATAACAAGTAGGAACAATAGGATCATTCTAAGTGACAGTCTTTTCTTCAACTTTAATGGGTGCAGCTACTTTTACTTCTATGGGAGGATGATATTTAAACCACTTCTCCTTAGGGAGATTAACGTAAGTAGCAAAAGATTCACAGAAAGAAGCTACTATCTCAGAATCAAGTCCATATTTAGTGCTAAACTTACGGAAAATATCGGTATCCATAAAAGATTTAACATAATCAAACTTAGGTGTCATACCTGACTCCTTACCTTTGTCGAGATCCCAATCTTCAGAGTTGCGTTGAATTCTATCCAATAAATCCCATCTAAATCCAATAGTCTTCATCATAAAAGAGCCAACACAAGAAGTATCGAGCATGGTGCCATTATTTTCAGAAAGCCGAGCATAAAAATTTTGAATAATCATTTCTCTTGAGAGCTCATGATTGGGGCATGAATATAACATTGATTTAAGCCTCCCCCAAGCTTGAGCGATGCGTTCTCCTTCGCGAGGCCAAAAATTATATATATAATTGCGATCACGATGAACAAGATGCATAGGGTAATACTTTTGATGAAATTCCAATTTCAATCTTCTATAGTTCCATGGTCTCGTATCATCACATAGCCTATACCATTTCAATGCGTCTCCCTTCAAAGATAAAGGGAAGACCTTCTTCTTAGCAACATCATCGGGTATACCTACAAGCTTAAATAATCCACAAACTTCATCCACATATATTAGGTGTTCATCAGGATGCTTTGTTCCATCTCCTGTAAAAGGATTAGCTAGCAGTTTTTCTATCATACCCGAAGAATACTCATAAGGAATTTCATCTTCAATAGGTTCAGTAGGTTGGGGAGAAACTCTTTGCTCTACTAGTCGGGGTGAAGATACCCCGAACAAGCCCCTCAAAGGATTACTTTCCATAGTAACAAGTGACAGTAAATTTCAGCACACTATATAAATTTTTCCTTACCAAATTCCACCTACCAAAGGCGCTTCACTCCCCGGCCACGGCGCCAGAAAAGAGTCTTGATGACCCACAAGTATAGGGGATCTATCGTAGTCCTTTCGATAAGTAAGATTGTCGAACCCAACGAGGAGCAGAAGGAAATGATAAGCGGTTTTCAACAAGGTATTCTTTGCAAGTACTGAAATAAGTAGTAACAGATAGTTTTGTGATAAGATCATTTGTAACGAGCAACAAGTAACAAAAGTAAATAAAGTGTAGCAAGGTGGCCCAATCCTTTTTTTAGCAAAGGACAAGCCTGGACAAACTCTTATATAAGGAAAAGCGCTCCCGAGGACACATGGGGATATCGTCAAGCTAGTTTTCATCACGTTCATATGATTCGCATTCGGTACTTTGATAATTTGACATGTGGGTGGACCGGTGCTTGGGTGATGTTCTTACTTGAACAAGCATCCCACTTATGATTAACCTCTATTGCAAGCATCTGCAACTACTACAAAAGTATTAAGGTAAACCTAACCATAGCATGAAACATATGGATCCAAATCAGCCCCTTAGAAAGCAACGCATAAACTAGGGTTTAAGCTTCCGTCACTCTAGCAACCCATCATCTACTTATTACTTCCCAATGCCTTCCTCTAGGCCCAAATAATGGTGAAGTGTTATGTAGTTGACATTCACATAACACCACTAGAGGCTAGACAACATACATCTCATCAAAATATCGAACGAATACCAAATTCACATGACTACTAATAGCAAGACTTCTCCCTTGTCCTCAGGAACAAATTTAACTACTCACGAAGCATATTCATATTCATAATCAGAGGGGTAATACTATGCATAAAGGATCTGAACATATGATCTTCCACCAATTAAACCAACTAGCATCAACTACAGGGAGTAATTAACACTACTAGCAACCTACTAGCACCAATCCCGGAGTTGGAGTCAATAATTGGATACAAGAGATGAACTAGGGTTTTGAGATGAGATGGTGCTGATGAAGATGTTGATGGAGATTGCCCTCTCCCGATGAGAGGAGCGTTGGTGATGACGATGGCGATGATTTTCACCTCCGGGAGGGAAGTTTCCCTGGCAGAACAGCTCTGCCGGAGCTCTAGATTGGATCCACCAAGGTTCCGCCTCATGGCGGCGGAGTTTCATCCCGAAAGGTTGCTTCTTATTTATTTTTCTCGACGAAAGACTTCATATAGGCGAAGATGGTCATCGGAGATCCACCAGGGGGCCCACGAGGTAGGGGGCGTGCCCTAGGGGGGCGCCCCCACCCTCGTGGCAAGGGTGTGGGCCCCCTGGTCTTCATCTTTGGCGAGGATTTTTCATTATTTATTATAATGCATTCCGTGGAGTTTCAGGACTTTTGGAGTTGTGCAGAATAGGTCTCTAATATTTGCTTCTTTTCCAGCCCAGAATTCCAATTGCCGGCATTCTCCCTCCTTATGTAAACCTTGTAAAATAAGAGAGAATAGCCATAAGTATTGTGACATAATGTGAAATAACAGCCCATAATGCAATAAATATCGATATAAAAGCATGATGCAAAATGGACGTATCAATCATAAGATTACCTCGGATGAAAAATAACTTATTGTACACCCTATATATAGGAGCTATATTGCGAGCAATTGATCTACAACATAGATATGCAAAACTATCAAGACTAAGTTCATGATAAATTAAGTTAAATTAATCAAATTACTTAAGAACTCCCACTTAAATAGACATCCCTCAAGTCATCTTAAGTGATACGTGATCCAAATCAACTAACCCATGTTCGATCATCACGTGAGATGCGATAGTCATCAATGGTGAACATCTCTATGTTGATCATATCTACTATATATGATTCACATTCGACCTTTCGGTCTCCAGTGTTCCGAGGCCATGTATGTACATCCTAGGCTCGTCAAGTTTAATCCAAGTATTCTGCATGTGCAAAACTGTCTTCCACCCATTGTCTGTGAACGTAAAGTATATCACACCCGATCGTCACGTGGTGTCTCAACACAACGAACTGTAGAAACGGCGCATACTCAGGGAGAACACTTTTACCTTGAAATTTAGTGAAGGGATCATCTTATAATGCTACCATCGTTCTAAGCAAAATAAGATGTAAATAAGATAACCATCTCATGCAATCAAAATATGTGACATGATATGGCCATCATCATCTTGTGCTTTTGATCTCCATATCTAAAGCATCATCATGGTCTCCATTGTCACCGGCTCGACACCTTGATCTGCATCATAGCGCCATGGTCATCTCGCCAACTATTGCTTCTACAACTATCGCTAACGCATAGTGATAAAGTAAAGCAATTACATGGCGTTTGCATTTCATAAAATAAAGAGACAGCCATAAGGCTCCTGCCGGTTGTCAGATATCTTACAAAACATGATCATCTCATACAATAACGTTTATCACATCATGTATTGACCATATCACATCACAACATGCCCTGCAAAAACAAGTTACACATCTCCTACTTTGTTGTTGCAAGTTTTATGTGGCTGCTACGGGCTACTAGCAAGAGCCTTTCTTACCTATGCATAAAACCACAATGGTGTTTCAACAAGTTTGATGTTTTAATGTTCTTCAAGGACCAGCCGCGGTCAATTTCGATTCGACTAAAATAGGAGAAATAGACACCCGCCAGCCACCTTTATGCCAAACTAGTTGCATGTCAGTCGGTGGAACCGGTCTCATGTGCGTGGACATGTAAGGTTGGTCCAGGCCGCTTCATCCCACAATACCGCCGAATCAAAATAGGACGTTGGTGGTAAGCAGTATGACTATCACCGCCCATAATTCTTTGTGTTCTACTCAGGCATATCATCTACGCATAGACCTGGCTCTGATACCACTGTTGGGAAACGTTGCATGGAAAACAAAAAAAATTCTATGCACACGCAATGATCTATCCATGGTCATGCATAGCAACGAGGGGAAGAGTGTTTCTATGTACCGTCGTAGATCGTAAGCGGAAGCGTTTCTCAATGCGGTTGATGTAGTCGAACTTATTCACACTTCAACCGATCAAGTACCGAACGCATGGCACCTCCATGTTCTGCACATGTTCAGCTCGATGACGTCCCACGCCTTCTTGATTCAGCAAGTTGTCGAGGTAGTAGATGAGTTCCGTCAGCACGACAGCGTGGTGACGGTGATGGTGAAGTGATCCTCGTAGGGCTTCGCCTAAGCACTACGAAGATATGACCGTGGGAGTAAATGGTGGAGGGGGGCTCCGCACACTGCTAAAAATTGTCTGGGGTGTGCTAGGGGCGCTGATAACCCAGAAGTATAGGGGATCGCAACAGTTTTCGAGGGTAGAGTATTCAACCCAAATTTATTGATTCGACACAAGGGGAGCCAAAGAATATTCTCAAGTATTAGCAGCTGAGTTTTCAATTCAACCATGCCAAGAAAGTTAATATCTACAGCAAAGTATTTAGTAGCAAATTAATATGATAGTAGTGGTAGCGGTAGCAAAAGTAATATTTTTGGTTTTATAGTGATTGTAACAATAGCAACGGAAAAATAAATAAGCGAAGAACAATATATGAAAAGCTCGTAGGCAATGGATCAGTGATGGATAATTATGTCAGATATGACCAATCATGCAACAGTTATAACATAGGGTGACACAGAACTAGCTCCAGTTCATCAATGTAATGTAGGCATGTATTCCAAATATAGTCATACGTGCTTACGGAAAAGAACTTGCATGACATCTTTTGTCCTACCTCCCGTGGCAGCGGGGTCCTATTGGAAACTAAGGGATATTAAGGCCTCCTTTTAATAGAGTACCGGACCAAAGCATTAACACATAGTGAATAAATGAACTCCTCAAACTACGCTCATCACCGGTAAGTATCCAGACTATTGTCACTTCGGGGTTAACGGATCATAACACATAATAGGTGACTATAGACTTGCAAGATAGGATCAATAACTCACATATATTCATGAAAACAAAATAGGTTCAGATCTAAAATCAGGGCACTCGGGCCCTAGTGACAATCATTAAGCATAGCAAAGTCATAGCAACATCAATCTCAGAACATAGTGGATACTAGGGATCAAACCCTAACAAAACTAACTCGATTACATGATAAATCGCATCCAACCCATCACCGTCCAGCAAGCCTACGATGGAATTACTCACGCACGGCGGTGATCATCATGAAATTGGTGATGGGGGAAGGTTAATGATGACGATGGCGATGGCGATGGATTCCCCTCTCTGGAGCCCCGAACGGACTCCAGATCAGCCCTCCCGAGTGAGTTTTAGGGCTTGGCAGCGGCTCCATATCATAGAACGCGATGAATCCTTCTCTCTTATTTCATTCTCCCCGAACACGAATATATGGAGTTGGAGTTGGAGTTGAGGTCGGTGGAGCATCAGGGGGCCCACGAGGCAGGGGGCGCGCCCCCACCCTCGTGCACAGGGTGTGGGCCCCCTAACGTGGATTCTTTCGCCAGTATTTTTTATATATTCCAAAAATAATCTCTGTTGATTTTCAGGTCATTTAGAGAAATTTTATTTCTGCAAAAAATAACACCATGGCAATTCTGCTAAAGACAACGTCAGTCCGGGTTAGTTTCATTAAAATCATGCAAGTTAGAGTCCAAAACAAGGGCAAAAGTGTTTGGAAAAGTAGATACGACGGAGATGTATCAACTCCCCCAAGCTTAAACCTTTGCTTGTCCTCAAGCAATTCAATTGATAAACTAAAAGAGATAAATAAAAACTTCTACAAACTCTGTTTGCTCTTGTTGTTGTAAATATGTAAAGCCGGCATTCAAGTTTTCAGCAAAGATTATGAACTAACCATATTCACAATAACATTTAGGTCGCATGTTTACTCATATCAATGGCATAATTAACTAGCGAGCAATAATAATAAATCTCGGATGACAACACTTTCTCAAAACAATCATAATATGATATAACAAGATGGTATCTCGCTAGCCCTTTCTGAGACTGCAAAACATAAATGCAGAGCACCTTTAAAGATCAAGGACTGACTAGACATTGTAATTCATGGTAAAGGAGATCCAGTCAAGTCATACTCAATGTAAACTAACGATAATACATGCAAATGACAGGGGTGCTCTCCAACTGGTGCTTTTTAATAAGAGGATGATGACTCAACATAAAAGTAAATAGATAGGCCCTTCACAGAGGGAAGAAGAAATCTGTAGAGGTGCCACAGCTCGATTTTGAAATAGATATGAATAATATTTTGAGTGGTATACTTTCATTGTCAACGTAAAAACCGAGAGATCTCGATATCTTCCATGCTACACACATTATAGGCGGTTCCCAAACAGAATGGTAAAGTTTATACTCCCCCTTCCACCAACAAGCATCAATCCATGGCTTGCTCGAAACAACGAGTGCCTCCAACTAACAAGAGTCCCAAGGGGAGTTTTGTTTGCAATTATTTTGATTTAGTTTGCATAAAGCATGGGACTGGGCATACCGGTGACCAGCCATTTATCTCGTGAGTGAGGACCGGAGTCCACTCCTTTTGAGAATAACCCACCTAACATGGAAGATACAGACAACCCTAGTTGATGCATGAGCTATTCGAGCATACAAAACATGATATTTATTTGAAAGTTTAGAGTTTGGCACATACAAATTTACTTGGAACGACAGGTTCATACCGTATATAGGAAGGTATGGTGGACTCATATGGAATAAACTTGGGGTTTATGGAGTTGGATGCACAAGCAGTATTCTCGCTTAGTAAAAGTGAAGGCTAGAAAGAGACTGGGAAGCGACCAGCTAGAGAGTGAAAACAGTCATGAACATGCATTAAAATTAATCAACACTAAATGCAAGCATGAGTAGGATATAATTCACCATGAACATAAATATCGTAGAGGCTATGTTGATTTTGTTTCAACTACATGCGTGAACATGTGCCAAGTCAAGCCACTCGAATCGTTCAAAGGAAGATACCACCCTATCATACCACATCACAACCATTTTAATAGCAAGGTAAACCATTATAAACTCCTAGCAAATTAAGCATGGCATAAGCAACTATAATCTCTAATTGTCATTGCACACATGTTTCATTCATAATAGGCTGAATCAGGAACGATGGACTAATCATATTTACAAAAACAAGAGAGGTCGAGTTCATACCAGCTTTTCTCATCTCAATCAGTTCATCATATATCGTCATTATTGCCTTTCACTTGCACGACCGAATAGTGTGGATTACAATTAATAATAGTGCACGTGCATTGAACTAAGCTGGAATCTGCAAGCATTCAATTCAAGGGAGAAGACAAGGTAATATGGGCTCTTTGTTAGATCAACAATAATGCATATGAGAGCCACTCAACATTTTCATTAAGGTCTTCTCCTCAAGACCCCCAAAGAAAAAGAAAAGAAACAAAACTATTTACACGGGAAAGCTCCCAACAAGCAAAAGAAGAACGAGAAATCTTTTTGGGTTTTATTTTTAGTTACTACTACTACAGGCATGGAAAGTAAACTAGCTAAAAGCTACAACTAATTTTTTGGTTTTTCTTAAGGTTTTTCAAACACATAAGAAGAAAGCTTAAAAAGAAAATAAACTAGCATGGATGATACAATGAAAAAGTATGAGCACCGACAACTGGCATGGGTGTGTGAACATGGATGTAATGTCGGTGAGGAATACGTACTCCCCCAAGCTTAGGCTTTTGGCCTAAGTTGGTCTATGCCCATGGATCAAAGTTGTAGCTGGGGTCGTACTGAGAAGGGTCCTCAGGTTGCCACTGGTTGGTGATGTCCTCTGGATTCCACTGATAAACAGACTGATAGTGAGGATCAGATGGTGGCTCCGGCTCTGCAGCTGACATCTGGCCCCGGTACGCATGAATGGCCTCGGGCAAAATGAGGTGCGTGCCTGAAAATATGTTAAACAAAGAGGGCGCAGGCAAGGTAATAATCTCACAATAATTTTTACCAAATATTAATTTGTACTTAAGTATCTTATTCTTATCATTAACAATAAACTCATGTGCTACCATACTCTTATAACCTAGAACAATAGGAGGCAGCAACATTTCCTCTTTCTCAAAATGCCTGATAGGTATGTTAAAGTGTGCAGCAAGGCGCGAGGCAAAGATACCTCCGAGGACGGGGCCCTTTGTATGGTTTAGATTTAACCGTTTAGCAACAATAGCGCCTAAACTGAAAGTAGTATCACGAAACATGGCATGGCACAAAATAACAATATCAGGGGCACTAAGGTTTCCGCAGTTCCCACGACCAATTAAACATCTACTAGCAAATATTGCGAAGTAACACAGAACAGGAAAATGTATGCTAGTGATTCTTGCATCGGAAACCTTTCTAGTTTCCCCTACAGCAATCGTATCAATAAACCCTTCCACATCGTTATGATGCAGTTCCTCTATGCTGCCCACAAATGGTATCAAATAGACCCGACAAAAATCATAAAGTGACATCTCCTTATGCTCATCATATAAATAAAATTCCACTGAAGGTGGTGATCTCCTAGCATGGAAATGAAAATTTTGCACAAAAATATTGGTGAGTAAGAGATACTGTTCGCACTGGTCATGGAGGAACTCGGTGAGGCCTGCATTCTCAACCAAACGATAAAAATCATCATAAATCCCGGCTTCTCTCAAGAACTCATCACAAGGCCATTCACATGGCCGAACCTCCGCAGTACGAGGGAGATTATGCTTGGGCTTATTATTCTCTTCACTTTGCTTATCCTTAGAGCTTTGGCTCGATGAGCCCCTCAAGAATCTCTTCATCTTTTTCTGAAATTTTTAGTAACTCAAAAATAAAAGTGAACCAAACTCAACAAGATTGATAGCAACTACTCCTACAAGTGCCTAGAGGCCATATCATGCATTAGAACTACTTTTGACCTCATAAATTTGACATCAAGCTCAAGAACAGGGTCACCTAAGCAGCAAAAATTTGCAATAAATAAAGCACTACAACAAAAACTAATTGGACCATTGGAGGAGTCACATACCGAAGAACAATCCCCCAAAGCAGTTTTGTGAATGGAGCTTTGAGCAAGGAGATCGAAAATGGCAGCAAGATGAGCTAGAACTCGGGTTTGATCTGGTGGGTGGTTTTTTCTAGAGCAAGGCGAAGTGTGTGGGTGCAAGGATAAGTGGAGGGGACCCACGTGGGGTCCATGAGGCAGGGGGCGTGCCCAGGGGGTAGGGCGTGTCCTCCACCCTCGTGGGCATGTGGATGCTCCCCCAGTTGTGTTCTCAGTGCCTAAAATCCTTAAATATTCTGGAAAAATCATATTTCATTTTCAGGGCATTTGAAGAACTTTTATTTTCGAGATATTTTTTATTGCAAGGATAATTCAGAAAACAGACAGAAAATACTATTTTTGCTTTATTTAAGATAAATAACAGAAAGTAACAGGAGGGTACAAAAGGTTGTGCTTTCTAACTTCATCCATCTCATGCTCATCAAAAGGAATCCACTAACAAGGTTGATCAAGTCTTGTTAACAAACTCCTTCCGAATCGCATGAAACCGGAGAAATTTAGAATAACACTAGGTTACCTCAACGGGAATATGCATGTCCCCAACAATTAGAATATCATATTTCTTCTTGGCAGTAGGAAGAGGAAATTCAAAACCTCCAATAATAATCGTTGAAATTTTTCCAATAGAATTGATACTATGGACTTGAGGTTGTTTCCTCGGGAAGTGTACCGTATGATCATTACCATTAACATGAAAAGTGACATTGCCTTTGTTGCAATCAATAACAGCCCCTGCAGTATTCAAAAAGGGTCTACCAAGGATAATCGACATACTATCGTCCTCGGGAATATGAAGAATAACAAAGTTCGTTAAAATAGTAACGTCTGCAACCACAACAGGCACATCCTCACAAATACCGACATGTATAGCAGTTGATTTATCAGCCATTTGCAAAGACATCTCAGTAGGCGTCAACTTATTCAAATCAAGTCTATGATATAAAGAGAGAGGCATAACACTAACACCAGCTCCAAGATCACATAAAGCAGTTTTAACATAGTTTCTTTTAATGCAGCATGGTATTGTTGGTACTCCTAGATCTCCAAGTTTCTTTGGTATTCCACCCTTAAAAGTGTAATTAGCAAGCATGGTGGAAATTTCAGCCTCCAGTATCTTTCTTTTATTTGTAACCATATCTTTCATGTATTTAGCATAAGGGTTCATTTTAAGCATATTAGGCAAACACATACACAAAAAGATAGGTCTAATCATTTCAGCAAAGCGCTCAAAATCCTCATCATCCTTTTTCTTGGATGGTTTAGGAGGAAAAGGCATGGGTTTCTGAACCCATGGTTCTCTTTCTTTACCGTGTTTCCTAGCAACGAAGACTCTCTTATCATAACATTGATTCTTTGATTGTGGGTTATCAAGATCAACAGCAGGTTCAATCTCTACATCATTGTTATTGCTAGGTTGAGCATCAACATGAACATCATCATTAACATTATCACTAGGTTCATGTTCATTACCAGATTGTGTTTCAACATCAGAAATAGAAATATCATTGGAATTCTTAGGTGTGTCAACAACAGGTTCACTAGAAGCATGCAAAGTCCTATCATTTATCTTTTTGTTCTTCTTAGAAGAACTAGGTGCATCAGTATTAGTTCTCTGAGAATCTTACTCAATTCTCTTAGGGTGGCCCTCGGGATACAAAGGTTCCTGAGTCATTTTACCCCCTCTAGTCATAACTCTAACAACATTATCATTTTTCTTATTATTTAATTCATTGAGAAAACCATTATGAGCCTTAAGTACTTGTTATACTTGAGTGGTAACCATATAAGCATGTTTACTAATAAGTTTAAGTTCACCTTTAACTCTAGACATATAATCACTCAAGTGTTCAAGCATATGAGCATTATGTTTCAATTGTCTACCAACATAGGCATTGAAGTTTTCTTGTTTAACAATAAAATTATCAAACTCATCTAAGCATTGTCTAGCAGACTTATAACGAGGAATATCACCTTCATCAAATCTATAGAGAGAATTTACCTTTACTACCTGTGTCGAGTTATCAAGGCCATGTATTTCTTCAATAGGTGGTAAATTCTTAACATCTTCAGCTTTAATACCTTTTTCTTTCATAAATTTCTTCGCCTCTTGCATATCTTCAGGACTTAGAAATAGAATACCCTTTTTCTTCAGAGTTGGCTTAGGAGTTGGTTCAGGAAGTCTCCAATTATTTTCATTAGTCAACATATTATTCAATAGCAATTCAGCTTGATCAACAGTTCTTTCCCTGAAAACACAACCAGCACAACTATCCAGGTAGTCTCTGGAAGCATCAGTTAGTCCATTATAGAAGATATCAAGTATTTCATTTTTCTTGAGAGGATGATCAGGCAAAGCATTAAGTAATCGGAGAAGCCTCCACCAAGCTTGTGGGAGACTCTCTTCTTCAATTTGCACAAGATTATATATTTACCTTAAGGTAGCTTGTTTCTTATGAGCGGGGAAATATTTAGCAGAGAAGTAATAAATCATATCCTGGGGACTACGCACACAACCAGGATCAAGAGAATTAGACCATGTTTTAGCATCACCCTTTAATAAGAACGGAAACAACTTAAGGATAAAGTCATAGCGAGTTTTCTCATCATTAGTGAACAGGGTGGCTATATCATTTAATTTAGTAAGATGTGCCACAACAGTTTTAGATTCATAGCCATAAAAAGGATCAGATTCAACCAAAGTAATTAACTCAGGATCGACAGAGAAATCATAATCCTTATCAGTAATAAAGATGGGTGAAGTAGCAAAAGCAGGGTCATATTTCATTCTAGCATTCAAAGACTTTTCTTTAAGCTTAGCTAATAATATCTTAAGATAAGATCTATCATTGCAAGCTAAGAAGTCTCTAGCCGTTTCTTCATCCATAAGATAACCCTCAGGGACAACAGGCAATTCATATCTAGGAGGAGAATCTTCATCATCACTTTCATCAATATTATTAGTTTCAATAATTTCATTCTCTCTAACCCTAGCAAGTTGTTCATCAAGAACTTCACCTAGTGGCACAATATTACCAAGCATAGGGGTAGTTTCATCATAAGTATCATGCAAAGAAGAAGTGGCATCATCAATAACATGCGACATATCAGAATGAATAGCAGGTGTAGGTGTCGCAAGTTTACTCAAAATAGAAGGTGAATCAAGTGCAGAGCTAGATGGCAGTTCCTTACCTCCCCTCGTAGTTGAGGGAAAAATATTGGTTCTTTGATCTTTCAAGTTCTTCATAGTGATCAGTAGATATAAATCCCAAGTGACTCAAACAATAGAGCTATGCTCCCCGGCGACGGCGCCAGAAAATAGTCTTGACAACACACAAGTATAGGGGATCGCAACAGTTTTCGAGGGTAGAGTATTCAACCCAAATTTATTGATTCGACACAAGGGGAGCCAAAGAATATTCTCAAGTATTAGCAGCTGAGTTGTCAATTCAACCACACCTAGAAACTTAATATCTGCAGCAAAGTATTTAGTAGCAAAGTAATATGATAGTAGTGGTAGCGGTAGCAAAAGTAATATTTTTGGTTTTATAGTGATTGTAACAGTAGCAACGGAAAAGTAAATAAGCGAAGAATAATATATGAAAAGCTCGTAGGCAATGGATCAGTGATGTATAATTATGTCAGATGCGATCAATCATGCAATAGTTATAACATAGGGTGACACAGAACTAGCTCCAGTTCATCAATGTAATGTAGGCACGTATTCCGAATATAGTCATACGTGCTTATGGAAAAGAACTTGCATGACATATTTTGTCCTACCCTCCTGTGGCAGCGGGGTCCTATTGGAAACTAAGGGATATTAAGGCCTCCTTTTAATAGAGTACCGGACCAAAGCATTAACACATAGTGAATACATGAACTCCTCAAACTACGGTCATCACCGGTAAGTATCCAGATTATTGTCACTTCGGGGTTAACGGATCATAACACATAATAGGTGACTATAGACTTGCAAGATAGGATCAATAACTCACATATATTCATGAAAACATAATAGGTTCAGATCTAAAATCATGGCACTCGGGCCCTAGTGACAATCATTAAGCATAGCAAAGTCATAGCAACATCAATCTCAGAACATAGTGGATACTACGGATCAAACCCTAACAAAACTAACTCGATTACATGATAAATCGCATCCAACCCATCACCGTCCAGCAAGCCTACGATGGAATTACTCACACACGGCGGTGAGAATCATGAAATTGGTGATGGGGGAAGGTTAATGATGACGATGGCGATGGATTCCCCTCTCCGGAGCCCCGAACGGACTCCAGATCAGCCCTCCCAAGAGAGTTTTAGGGCTTGGCGGCGACTCTGTATCGTAAAACGCGATGAATCCTTCTCTCTTAATTTTTTCTCCCCGAACACGAATACATGGAGTTGGAGTTGAGGTCGGTGGAGCATCAGGGGGCCCATGAGGCAGGGGGCGCACCCAAGGCAGTAGGTGCGCCCCCACCCTCGTGGATAGGGTGTGGGCCCCCTGACGTGGATTATTTCGCCAATATTTTTATATATTCCAAAACTAATATCCGTTGATTTTCAGGTCATTCCGAGAACTTTTATTTCTGCACAAAAATAACACCATGGCAATTCTGCTGAAAACAGCGCCAGTCCGGGTTAGTTCCATTCAAATCATGCAAGTTAGAGTCCAAAACAAGGGCAAAAGTGTTTGGAAAAGTAGATACGACGGAGACGTATCAGGAGCCCCCACATATATATAAATGGGAGGGAGAGGGGAGAGGCCAGGAGGTGCCCCAAGTAGGACCGAATCCTACTTGGGTTCCTCCTAGGTTGACGCCCCCCTTCCTTATTTACGAGAGGGGGAAGGAAAGAGGAGGGAGGAGGGAAGGAAGGGGGAGGCCGAATCCCCCCCTTTCCTTCTCCCTTCCCCTCTTTCCTACTCCTCTAGTTCAGCCCATATGGGGGCGCACCAGACCCTTGTGTCTGGTGCATTTCCCCTCTTGGCCCATTAGGCCCATATCTTTTGCCGGGGGTGCCCGGAACCCCTTCCCGTGACCCGATATGTACCCAGTACCCTCCGGAACACTTCTGTTGTCTGAATACTATCGTGCTATATATCAATCTTTACCACTCTACCATTTCGATACTCGTCATCATGTTCGTGAGCTCATCCGGGACTCCGGACAACATTCGGTCACCAAATCACATAACTCATATAAAACAATATTGTCATAGAACGTTAAGCGCGCGGACCCTATCTTGATAACCCAAAAGTATAGGGGATCAATTGTAGACTCTTTCGATAAGTAAGAGTGTCTAATCCAACGAGGAGATAAAGGTATAACAAATATTCCCTCAAGTTCTATCGACCACCGATACAACTCTACGCACGCTTAACGTTTGCTTTACCTAGAACAAGTATGAAACTAGAAGTACTTTGTAGGTGTAACGGGGTAGGTTTGCAAGATTATAAAGAGCACATAAATAAAAACTAGGGGCTGTTTTAGGTAAAGAAGCAATAAAGTTAGTATAGCGAGTGTGGAAAACTGGTGGTAGGAGTTGCGAAATTGTCCCTAAGCAATTGACTACTTTACTAGACTGATATCAAGTTTTATGTGGGAGAGGCCACTGCTAGCATGCCATCCCTGACTTGGAATTATATGCACTTATGATTGGAACTATTAGCAAGCATCCGCAACTACTAACATTCATTAAGGTAAAACCCAACCATAGCATTAAGATATATTGGCCCCCCTTCAATCCCGTATGCATCAATTTCTATGCTAGGTTGAAGCTTCTGTCACTCTTGCCCTCCAATACATAGTCCTATCAACATACAACTAACCCTATGGTATGATCCACGTGCGCGCTCATATGATGGGAACCAAAGGATAAAAACATAACCACAAGCAAATTAAACCAATCATAGCAATTCACCAATTACCGATAGGACAACGGAAATCTACTCAGACATCATAGGATGGCAACACATCAGTGGATAATAATATGAAGCATAAAGCACCATGTTCAAGTAGAGGGTACAACTGGTTGCGGGAGAGTGGACCGCTGTAGATAGATGGGGGAAGGTGATGAAGACATTGGTGAAGATGACGGAGGTGTTGGTGTAGATTGTTGTCGCCATGATGGCCCCGGCGGCGTTCCAGCGCCATCGGGAGAGAGGGGGAGAGAGCCCCCTTCTTCTTCTTCTTCGTTGATGAGAGGATCGAGAAGTGGAGTCTAGAGGGGGGTGAATAGACTTTAATCAAGAAAAGTTACAGCTTTTTAATCTCTTTAGATTTAAGTAGAGTTTTGGCACAAGTTTAAACATTCACAATACATATCAAGCAAGCATGACAAGAGTATATGAGCAGTGGAAAGTAAAGCATGCAAGTTGCAAGCATGTAAGGTGATGGGAATGGAGTGTGCAAACGCAATTGGAGACACGGAGATTTTTGGCGTGGTTCCGATAGGTGGTGCTATCATACATCCACGTTGATGGAGACTTCAACCCATGAAGGGTAACGGTTGCGCGAGTCCACGGAGGGCTCCACCCATGAAGGGTCCACGAAGAAGCAACCTTGTCTATCCCACCATGGTCGTTGCCCACGAAGGACTTGCCTCACTCGGGTAGATCCTCACGAAGTAGGCGATCTCCTTGCCCTTACAAACTCCTTGGTTCAACTCCACAATCTTGACGGAGGCTCCCAAGTGACATCTAACCAATCTAGGAGACACCACTCTCCAAGAGGTAATAGATGGTGTGTTGATGATGAACTCATTGCTCTTGTGCTTCAAGTGATAGTCTCCCTAACACTCAACTCTCTCTCACAGGATTTGGATTTGGTGGAAAGATGATATGAGTGGAAAGCAACTTGGGGAAGGCTAGAGATCAAGATTTAGGTGGTTGGAATGGAATATCTTGACCTCAACACAAGTGTAGGTGGTTCTCTCTCAGAAAATGTATGTTGGAACTGTAGGCATGTTCTGATGGCTCTCTCCGCGAATGAAGAGTGGGTGGAGGGGTATAAATAGCCTCCACACAAAATCTAACCGTTACACACAAATCACCAAACTCGGTGGACCGAATCATGAAACTCGGTCGGACTGATTTAGTTCAAAATGTGACCGTTAGGCATTTCAGTGGGACCGATATAATTGACTCGGTGGGACCGATGTGCTAGGGTTAGGGTAAATCCCAATCTCGGTTTGACCGATTACACAAACTCGGTGGGACCGATTTGGGTAATAAGCAAAACAGAGAGTTAGCCAAGCAAACTCAGTGGGACCGATTGCATACCTCATTGGGATCAAAATTATTGCAATAGGCAACAGAGAGTTTGTAAGCCCATCTCGGTGAGACCGAGATCCCATCGGTGAGACCGAATTGATTAGGGTTTCTAGCAGTGGCTACGTCAAGAGAACTCGGTGGCGCCGGATAGAAAGTTTTGGTGGGGCCGAGTTTGACTTTTGGTTTGGGACATATGTGGATATGAGAAAGTAGTTGAGGGCTTTTGGAGCATATCACTAAGCACTTTGAGCAAGCAAGCCATTGAGCAACACCTCATCTCCTCTTAATAGTATTGGCTTTCCTATGGACTCAATGTGATCTTGGATCACTAAAATAAAATGTAGAGTCCTGAGCTTTAAGATTGAGCCAATCATTTGTTCTCAGCATCTTGAAGGGGTTCCACATCCTCTAGTCCATGCCACTCCATTGTTGAACTTATCTGAAACATACTAGGTAGAAGCATTAGTCCAACGAGAGATATGTTGACATTAGTTACCAAAATCACCCAGGGAGCACTTGTGCTTTCAATCTCCCCCTTTTTGGTAATTGATGACAACATACATCAAAGCTTTAGATAAAGATATAGAAAATAACAAGTAAAGCTTTGGAAAGACATGTAACATGCATAGGCTCCCCCTATATGTATGCAATCGTGTAAATATGGAATATAGGAGCACGTGAATGCATAAGCATGACAGAGTAAGTAATGTGTTACATGTATCTTGGCTATATGCATCAGAGCAAATGATGTGAATATAGGAGATGTACCTTCATGCTCATGGGTCCTTCTTACAAACAATATGTACAACAGCAAGAAATCCTCATACACATGACTGTGATGCATATACTTACCTTGTGGTCTTGAGTTGGCTTAGGAAGGAATGAACCTGAGTAAACAAGGTTAGATAACATAGATACACCTACTAGCCAGAGCGAACAAAAGAAACCACAAGAGTACCAAGACTGGGATGACATATAGAGAGTGAGTACTTAGTACCCTATTGGATATAGACATGTCCCCAAAGGTAAAGATGTGCAATGAATTCAAGGATTTCCTTCCCTTGGATGTCTTGCTCCCCCCTGAATCTTGCATGGGATATTGGGAGAAGATAGGGAAAAGAAAACCAGAGCAACGAAAAGAAACAAAGCTAATGCAAATAATCGAATATGAACATGTCTTTCCCCTCTTAAAGACATGTGACTTCTCTCCTTTGGAATACCAAGCATCTGGGGTTTCTTACACTCTCCCCCTGAGTATGCTCTCCCCTTATAAAAATGATTAAGCTTTGATGTGATCTCTCTCCCCCTTTGACATCAATTTCCAAGAAGGGCTCTTCTGGATTGTTATTACAAATGGGTTTGGTCCTTGAGTCACAATGCAAAGTAGCAAGTCGATGTGATGCTGGTAGAGGACAAGAAACATTGAGTGGAGCTGGAGCAAAAAGAATGCAGGAATCAAGTGGCAAGCTGTCTTTCCTTTAGTGAAATCGGTGGCACCGAGTTGTGTACTTTGGTGGCGCCGAAAGAATTCGGTTGGACCGAAGGAAACAAACCGGTGTGACTGAGTCCATCACAGAGAAAACACTTGTCACCTCAGCTCACTAGGCAATTTAGATCACACAAGGATTTGCAAGGAATTAGCTGAAAGATTTGCAATGAATTGGATGGAGGGAATGCAGAACACAAATAATCAGAAAGGAAATCTAGATGAAGTTTTTTTTGAAAGGGGAAATAAATATGCATGAGACAAATGCAAGAGCACAGAGAAACACAAGAGAACCTCATCTAGAATTGGTCGGCGACAAAGTCACCTATGTTAGAGTATATTGACTTAGGAGTCAAGTGAGGACACTTGGTCATAGGTCATACTCATAATTTAAGCTCAAAATGGGGTTACCATTTTTCATTTAAGCATCTTGATGTATTCACATCTTGTTGAGTTGCTTTGATCCATGTCTTGGGGTAAAGTTTCTCTAAGATGGAATAACATACCTTGGGTGGTGGTGTTGATCTTGATCATGTAGTTTAACTTGTGTGGGTTGCTCAAGGTCGATGTAGCTCATCAAGAGTTGGGAGCACCACTTGGAATTTGAGTTCATCTTCCTATATGGGTTAGCTTTGCAAGGAAGAGCACTTGTATATCCAAGATGACAATCATAAAACTTAATGTAGAATTTGTCGAAGGATATGTTTGAAGGGTTTCATGCTTCCTTGACTTCAACCACCATTGTGTAGAGACTTGCTGATGTAGAGATTTCTCAAGATATGAGTGAGTTACAATCTCATGGATTTAGATTCATCCAAGTACCTACAAGGGTTAGGTAGCATTCAAGGATGCAAGTATATCCAAGACATATAAATAGCATCATGACAGAAATATCAAGGATTAGTCATAGCCTCATGCCTTGCATGTATCCAAATGGAATTTCTAATCCAAGTTTGAAGCATCAACGATGTTCAATTCTCCTCTCAAATGGCAAAAGACTTTCTCATCAAGCGGTTTGGTGAATATATCTGCCAATTTCTTATCGGTACGAACATGCTTAAGATCAATGTCCCATTTGGCAACGTGATCTCGAATGAAATGATGACGAACTTCAATATGCTTGATAACCCACAAGTATAGGGGATCGCAATAGTTTTTGAGGGTAGAGTATTCAACCCAAATTTATTGATTCGACACAAGGGGAGCCAAAGAATACTCTCAAGTATTAGCAGCTGAGTTGTCAATTCAACCACACCTGGAAACTTAATATCTGCAGCAAAGTGTTTAGTAGCAAAGTAATATGATAGTGGTGATAACGGTAGCAAAAGGTACCAATAGTAAAAGTAATGTTTTTGGTATTTTGTAGTGATGATAGCAACAGCAACGGGAAAGTAAATAAGCGAAGAACAATATATGGAAAGCTCGTAGGCAATGGATCAGTGATGGAGAATTATGCCGGATGCGGTTCATCATGTAACAGTCATAACCTAGGGTGACATAGAACTACCTCCGGTTCATTGATATAATGTAGGCATGTATTCTGAATATAGTCATACGTGCTTATGGAAAAGAACTTGCATGACATCTTTTGTCCTACCCTCCAGTGTCAGCGGGGTCCTTACGGAAACTAAGGGATATTAAGGCCTCCTTTTAATAGAGAACCGGAACAAAGCATTAACACATAGTGAATACATGAACTCCTCAAACTACGGTCATCACCGGTAAGTATCCCGATTATTGTCACTTCGGGGTTAACGGATCATAACACATAATAGATGACTATAGACTTGCAAGATAGGATCAAGAACACTCATATATTGATGAAAACATAATAGGTTCAGATCTGAAATCATGGCACTCGGGACCTAGTGACAAGCATTAAGCATAGCAAAGTCATAGCAACATCAATCTCAGAACATAGTGGACACTAGGGATCAAACCCTAACAAAACTAACTCGATTACATGATAGATCCCATCCAACCCATCACCGTCCAGCAAGCCTACGATGGAATTACGCACGCACGGCGGTGAGCATCATGAAATTGGTGATGGAGGATGGTTGATGATGACGATGGCGACGGATTCCCCTCTCCGGAGCCCCGAACGGACTCCAGATCAGCCCTCCTAAGAGGTTTTAGGGCTTGGCGGCGGCTCCGTATCGTAAAACGCGATGATTTCTTCTCTCTGATTTTTCTCTCATCGAAACTCAATGTATGGAGGTGGAGTTGGAGCCGGAGATGCAATAGGGGGTCCACGAGGTAGGGGGGCGCGCCCTAGGGGGGCAGGCGCGCCCCCCACCCTCGTGGCAAGGTGGTGGGCCCCCTGGCCTTCATCTTTGGCAGGTATTTTTCTTATTTTCTGAAAAGTGGCTCCGTGAAGTTTCAGGTCATTCCGAGAATGTTTGCTCCTGCACATAAATAACACCATGGTAATTCTGCTGAAAACAGCGTCAGTCCGGGTTAGTTCCATTCAAATCATGCAAGTTAGAGTCTAAAACAAGGGCAAAACTGTTTGTAAAAGTAGATACGTTGGAGATGTATCAACTCCCCCAAGCTTAAACCTTTGCTTGTCCTCAAGCAATTCAGTTGACAAACTGAAAGTGATAAAGAAAAACTTTTACAAACTCTGTTTGCTCTTGTTGTTGTAAATATGTAAAGCCAGCATTCAAGTTTTCAGCAAAGATTATAACTAACCACATTCACAATAACGCATAGGTCTCAAGTTTACTCATATCAATAGCATAATCAACTAGCGAGCCAAAATAATAAATCTCGGATGACAACACTTTCTCAAAACAATCATAATATGATATAACAAGATGGTATCTCGCTAGCCCTTTCTGAGACCGCAAAACATAAATGCAGAGCACCTTTAAAGACCAAGGACTGACTAGACATTGTAATTCATGGTAAAAGAGATCCAGTCAAGTCATACTCAATGTAAACTAACAGTAATGAATGCAAATGATAGCGCTGCTCTCCAACTGGTGCTTTTTAATAAGGGGATGATGACGCAGCATGAAAGTAAATAGATAGGCCCTTCGCAGAGGGAAGCAGGGATTTGTAGAGGTGCCAGAGCTCCGTTTTGAAACAGAGGTGAACAATATTTTGAGCGGTATACTTTCATTGTCAACATAAAAACCAAGAGATGGCGATATCTTCCATGCTACACACATTATAGGCGGTTCCCAAACAGAATGGTAAAGTTTATACTCCCCCTTCCACCAACAAGCATCAATCCATGGCTTGCTCGAAACAACGAGTGCCCCAACTAACAAGAGTCCTAGGGGGAGTTTTGTTTGCAATTATTTTGATTTAGTTTGCATAAAGCATGGGACTGGGCATCCCGGTGACCAGCCATTTTATCTTGTGAGTGAGGAGCGGAGTCCACTCCTTTTGAGAATAACCCGCCTAACATGGAAGATACAGACAGCCCTAGTTGATACATGAGCTATTCGAGCATACAAAACAAGATATTTATTTGAAGGTTTAGAGTTTGTCACATACAAATTTACTTGGAACGGCAGGTAGATACCGTATATAGGTAGGTATAGTGGACTCATGTGGAATAACTTTGGGGTTTTAAGGGATTGGATGCACAAGCAGTATTCCCGCTTAGTACAGGTGAAGGCTAGCAAAAGACTGGGAAGCGACCAGCTAGAGAGCGACAACAGTCATGAACATGCATTAAAATTAATCAACACCGAATGCAAGCATATGTAGGATATAATCCACCATGAACATAAATATCGTGAAGGCTATGTTGATTTTGTTTCAACTACATGCGTGAACATGTGCCAAGTCAAGTCACTTAAATCATTCAGAGGAGGATACCACCCTATCATACCACATCATAACCATTTTAATAGCATGTTGGCATGCTAGGTAAACCATTATAACTCACAGCTAATCAAGCATGGCACAAGAAACTATGATCTCTAGTTGTCATTGCAAACATGTTTATTCATAATAGGCTGAATCAGGAAAGATGAACTAATCATATTTACAAAAACAAAAGAGGTCGAGTTCATACCAGCCTTTCTTATCTCAGCCAATTCATCATATAACATCATAATTGCCTTTCACTTGCACGACCGAACGGTGTGAATAATAATAATAGTTTACGTGCATTGGACTAAGCTAGAATCTGCAAGCATTCAACAAACAGGAGAAGACAAGGCAATATGGGCTCCTTTGTCAGATCAACAATAATACATACAAGAGCCACTTCAACAATTTAATTATGGTCTTCTCCTATCGACCCCCAAAGAAAAGAAAAGAAATAAAACCATTTACATGGGAAAGCTCCCAACAAGCAAAAGAAGAAGAGGAAATGTATTTGGGTTTTCTTTTTAATTACTACTACAAGCATGGAAAGTAAATTAATTAAAAGCTACAACTAATATTTTTTGGTTTTTCTTAGGGTTTATTAAACACACAAGAAGAAAGCATAAAAAGGAAAATAAACTAGCATGGATGATACAAAGAAAAAGTATGAGCACCGACATCTAGTAATGAGTGTGTGAACATAAATGTAATGTCGGTGGGAAATACGTACTCCCCCAAGCTTAGGCTTTTGGCCTAAGTTGGTCTATGGCCACGGCTGGCCTGGCGGATATCCATAATAGTAGCTGGGGTCGTACTGCGATGCAGCAGCTATCGCCTGCTGAGCTGCAGCATGGCGACGAGCGGCCTCCTCTCTCCTCTCGTACTCATCTGCCTCCTCTCTGGTAATAGTATATCCTCCTCTTTCCTGATAATCAAAGAAGGCAGGAGCAGGGAGAGTAATATGGACAGCACGGTGTCTGTCAAAGATTAGTCGATACTGGAGAGGTGATTCGTTCCTCTCGACAAACTGGTGGTGAACCATAGCATTAAAATCTAGATAAGCAAGAGGTAATTCGATATCAGCTTCGCGTATGGCTATACCAAGAAAATTAGCTATGCGGGTTGCATAAATTCCACCAAAGAAATCTCCATTAAGTCTATTAAGATGCAACCTACGTGCAACAATGGCTCCCAAATTATATGATTTGTCTCCTAACATAGCACTCCTAAGAATACTAAGATCAGGGACACACATGTGACATGCCTCATCTTTACCATTAATGCATCTACCTATGAAGAGAGCAAAATAATGTATAGTAGGAAAGTGAATGCTCCCTATGGTAGCTTGTGTAATATCTCTAGATTCTCCCACATTTATTCTAGCAAGAAAATCTCTAAATTCATATTTGCAAGGATCCCTTATACTACCCCATTGTGGAAGTTTGCGAGAAGTGGTAAAATCCTCTAAGTCCATAGTGTACGATTTATCATAAAGATCGAACAGGACAGTTGGAAAATTACGTGAAGTTGAAAATTCAAACCTCCTCACAAAGGTACTGGTGAGATAGTGATACTGGCTGCACTTCTCTTCCTCGAAGCTCACAAGATCAGCGTTACGCAAATATGCGTTAAATTCTTCCTTAATTCCCGCTCGATCCATAAAGTTCTCAGAAGGCCATTCACAAGGACGCACTGGAGCGTCTCTTGGTGGCTCTTCATCAGCATCACGCATTGCAAGCCTGGGTCCTTGCTTCCTTGAAGAACCACCTTGGAACATTTTCCTAAGCATATTTCTTCCTCTGAAAAATTCTGAAATTTTTTAGTAACTTGAAAATAAAAGTAAACCAAACTCAATAATATTGATAGCAACTACTCCTACAAGTGCCTAGGGCCTATATCATGCATCAAAACTACTTTTGACCATATAAATTTGACATGCAAGCTCAAGAACAGGGTCACCTAAGCAACACAAATTTTCAATGAATAAAGCACTAGAACAAAAACTAATTGGACCAATGGAGGAGTCACATACCAAGGAACAATCTCCCCAAGCAGTTTTGTGAGAGGTGCTTTGAGCAAGGAGATCGAAAATGGCAGCAAGATGAGCTAGAACTCGTGCTTGAGCTGGTTATTCGTGTTTGTGGGAGGAAGATGAAGTGTGTGGGTGCAGGAATAAGTGGAGGAGGGCCACCGTGGGCCCATGAGGCAGGGGGCGCGCCCTAGAGGGGTGGGCGCGCCCTCCACCCTCGTGGGCAAGTGGTTGACCCCCCTGGTGTGTTCTCAGTTCCATAAATCCTCAAATATTCTAGAAAAAATCATATTTAAATTTTAGGGCATTTGGAGAACTTTTATTTTCGAGGTATTTTTATATTGCACGGATAATCAGATAACAGACAGAAAAATATTTATTTTATTTTATTTAATATAAATAACAGAAAGTAAAAGGAGGGTACAGAAGGTTGTGCCTTCTAGTTTCATCCATCTCATGATCATCAAAAGGAATCCACTAACAAGGTTGATCAAGTCTTGTTAACGAACTCATTCCGAATAACATGGAACCGGAGAAATTTCGAATAACACTATGTTACCTCAACAGGAATGTGCACATCCCCAATAATAAGAATATCATATTTCTTCTTGACAGCAGGAAGAGGAAATTCAAAACCTCCAAATATAATCGATGGAATTTTTCCAGTAGAGTTGATACTATGAACTTGAGGTTGTTTCCTCGGAAAGTGTACCGTATGCTAATTACCATTAACATGAAAAGTGACATTGCCTTTAGTGCAATCAATAACAGCCCCTGCAGTATTCAAAAAGGGTCTTCCAAGAATGATAGACATACTATCATCCTCGGGAATATCAAGAATAACAAAGTCCGTTAAAATAGTAACGTCTGCAACTACAATAGGCACATCCTCACAAATACCGACAGGTATAGCAGTTGATTTATCAGCCATTTGCAAAGATATTTCAGTAGGTGTCAACTTATTCAAATCAAGTCTATGATATAAAGAGAGAGGCATAACACTAACACCGGCTCCAAGATCACATAAAGCAGTTTTAACATAATTTCTTTTAATGGAGCATGGTATAGTTGGTACACTGGGATCTCCAAGTTTCTTTAGTATTCCGCCCTTAAAAGTGTAATTAGCAAGCATGGTGGAAATTTCAGCTTCCAGTATCTTTCTTTTATTTGTAATAATATCTTTCATGTACTTAGCATAAGGATTGGTTTTAAGCGTATCAGTTAATCGCATACGCAAAAATATAGGTCTAATCATTTCAGCAAAGCGCTCAAAATCCTCATCATCCTTTTTCTTGGATGGTTTGGGAGGAAAAGGCATGGGTTTCTGAACCCAAGGCTCTCTTTCTTTACCATGTTTCCTAGCAACAAAATCTTTCTTATCATAACATTGATTCTTTGATTGTGGGTTATCAAGATCAACAGCAGGTTCAATTTCTATGTCATTATCATTACTAGGTTGAGCATCATTATGAACATTATCATTAACATTATCACTAGTTTCAGGTTCGTTACCAGATTGAGTTTCAGCATCGGAAATAGAAATACCATTTGGATTCTCAGGTGTTTCAACAATAGGATCACTAGAAGCATGCAAAGTCTTATCATTTTTCTTTTCCTTCTTTTTAGAAGAACTAGGTGCATCTATATTATTTCTCTGAGAATCTTGCTCAGTTCTCTTAGGGTGGCCTTCAGGATATAAAGGTTCCTGAGTCATTCTACCAGTTCTAGTAGCCACTCTAACAGCATAATCATTATCTTTACTATTCAATTCATTGAGCAAATCATTTTGAGCTTTAAGTACTTGTTCTACTTGAGTGGTAACCATAGAAGCATGTTTACTAATAAGTTTAAGTTCACCTTTGACATTAGCCATATAATCACCCAAGTGTTCGAGCATATTTGAATTGTTTTTCAATTTTCTACCAAAATAAGCATTAAAGTCTTCTTGCTTAGCCATAAATTTATCAAACTCATCTAAGCATGGGCTAGCAAATTTAGTAAATGGGATTTCAGCTTTATCATATCTATAGAGAGAATTCACCTTTACTACATGTGTCGGGTTATCAAGACCATGAGTTTCTTCAATAGGTAAAGAATTAAGATTATATGTTTCTTCAACAGGCGGTAAATTAAGACCATGTATTTCTTCAATAGGAGGTAAATTCTTAACATCTTCAGCTTTAATACCTTTTTATTTCATAGATTTCTTTGCCTCTTGCATATCTTTAGGACTAAGAAATAGAATACCCCTCTTCTTCGGAGTTGGTTTAGGGATAGGCTCAGGAACTGGCTCAGGAGGTGTCCAATTATTTTCATTTGTCAACATATTATTCAAAAGAATTTCAGCTTCATCCGGTGTTCTTTCCCTGAAAACAGAACCAGCACAACTATCCAGGTAACTCTGGAGGCATCGGTTAGTCCATTATAAAAGATATCAAGTATTTCATTTTTCTTAAGAGGATGATCAGGCAAAGCATTAAGTAGTTGGAGGAGCCTCCCCCAAGCTTGTGGGAGACTCTCTTCTTTAATTTGCACAAAATTATATATACATCCCCTAAAGCAGCTTGTTTCTTATGAGCAGGGAATTATTTAGCAGAGAAGTAATAAATCATATCCTGGGGACTACGCACACAACCAGGATCAAGAGAATTAAACCATATCTTAGCATCACCCTTTAATGAGAACGGAAATATTTTAAGGATGTAAAAGTAACGAGTTCTCTCATCTTTAGTAAACAGGGTAGCTATATCATTCAATTTAGTAAGATGTGCCACAACAGTTTCAGATTCATAACCATGAAAAGGATCAGATTCAACCAAAGTAATTATATCAGGATCAACAGAGAATTCATAATCCTTATCAGTAACAAAGATAGGTGAAGTAGCAAAAGCAGGGTCAGGTTTCATTCTAGCATTTAAAGATTGCTTACTCCATTTAGCCAATAACCTTTTGAGTTCAGTTCTATTTTGGCACGCTAAAATAGCTAAGGAAGCTTCTTGATCAAAGACATAACCCTTAGGAATAACAAGTGATTCTTCATCATCACTTTCATCAGTATCATCAGATTCAATATTTTCAATCTCTCTAGCCCTAGCAAGTTGTTTATCGAGAAAATCACTAAGTGGCATAGTAGTATCAGGCATAGAGGTAGTTTCATCATAAGTATCATGCATAGCAGAAGTGGCATCATCAATAACATGCGACATATCAGAACGAATAGCAGAAGCAGGTGTAGGTGTCGCAAACTTACTCATAACAGAAGGTGAATCAAGTGCAGAGCTAGATGGCAGTTCCTTACCTCCCCTCGTAGTTGAGGGATAGATCTTGGTTTTTGGATCTCTCAAGTTCTTCATAATGATAAGCAGATATATATCCCAAGTGACTCAAAGAATAGAGTTATGCTCCCCGGCAAAGGCGCCAGAAAATAGTCTTGATAACCCACAAGTATAGGGGGTCGCAATAGTTTTCGAGGGTAGAGTATTCAACCCAAATTTATTGATTCGACACAAGGGGAGCCAAAGAATACTCTCAAGTATTAGCAGCTGAGTTGTCAATTCAACCACACCTGGAAACTTAATATCTGCAGCAAAGTGTTTAGTAGCAAAGTAATATGATAGTGGTGATAATGGTAGCAAAAGGTAACAATAGTAAAAGCAATGTTTTTGGTATTTTGTAGTGATGATAGAAATAGCAACGGGAAAGTAAATAAGCGAAGAACAATATATGGAAAGCTCGTAGGCAATGGATCGGTGATGGAGAATTATGCCGGATGCGGTTCATCATGTAACAGTCATAACCTAGGGTGACACAGAACTAGCTCCAGTTCATTGATATAATGTAGGCATGTATTCCGAATATAGTCATACGTGCTTATGGAAAAGAACTTGCATGACATCTTTTGTCCTACCCTCCCGTGTCAGCGGGGTCCTTACAGAAACTAAGGGATATTAAGGCCTCCTTTTAATAGAGAACCGGAACAAAGCATTAACACATAGTGAATACATGAACTCCTCAAACTACGGTCATCACCGGTAAGTATCCCGATTATTGTCACTTCGGGGTTAACGGATCATAACACATAATAGGTGACTATAGACTTGCAAGATAGGATCAAGAACACTCATATATTGATGAAAACATAATAGGTTCAGATCTGAAATCATGGCACTCGGGACCTAGTGACAAGCATTAAGCATAGCAAAGTCATAGCAACATCAATCTCAGAACATAGTGGACACTAGGGATCAAACCCTAACAAAACTAACTCGATTACATGATAGATCCCATCCAACCCATCACCGTCCAGCAAGCCTATGATGGAATTACTCACGCACGGCGGTGAGCATCATGAAATTGGTGATGGAGGATGGTTGATGATGACGATGGCGACGGATTCCCCTCTCCGGAGCCCCGAACGGACTCCAGATCAGCCCTCCCGAGAGGTTTTAGGGCTTGGCGGCGGCTCCGTATCGTAAAACGCGATGATTTCTTATCTTTGATTTTTTTCTCATCGAAACTCAATATATGGAGGTGGAGTTGGAGTCAGAGACGCAACAGGGGGCCCATGAGGTAGGGGGCGCGCCCTAGGGGGGCAGGTACGCCCCCACCCTTGTGGCAAGGTGGTGGTCCCCCTGGCCTTCATCTTTGGCAGGTATTTTTCTTATTTTCTAAAAAATGGCTCCCTGAAGTTTTAGGTCATTCCGAGAACGCTTGCTGCTGCACATAAATAACACCATGGTAATTCTGCTGAAAACAGCGTCATTCCGGGTTAGTTCCATTCAAATCATGAAAGTTAGAGTCCAAAACAAGGGCAAAAGTGTTTGGAAAAGTAGATACGTTGGAGACGTATCAATGCTTAGTTCGAGAATGTTGCACGGGATTGTGAGCAATCTTGATAGCACTTTCATTGTCACAAAGCAATGGAACATGTTTCACATATATCCCATAATCTTTAAGAGATTGGGTCATCCAAAGTAATTGAGCACAACATGAACCAGCGGCAATGTATTCCGCTTCAGCGGTGGATAAGGATACCGAGTTTTATTTCTTGGAAGACCAAGACACAAGAGATCTACCAAGAAATTGACAACTACCCGAAGTGGACTTTCTATCAACCTTGTCTCTGGCATATTCTGGATCGGAGTAACCAACAAGATTGAAAGAAGACCTCTTAGTATACCAAATGCCAAAATTTGGTGTGTGTATTAAGTATCTCACTATCCTTTTCACAGCCTTAAAATGACATTCTTTAGGAGCCACTTGATATCGTGCACACATGCACACACTTAGCATAATATCGGGACGAGAGGCACATAGATATAACAATGAGCCAATCATGGAGCGGTAAACCTTTTGATCAACCGGTTCACCATCTTTGGTCAAATCAAGATGTCCACTAGTAGGCATGGGTGTAGTCATACCTTTGCATTCTTGCATGTTGAACTTCTTGAATAAGTCCTTGGTGTACTTTGTTTGAGAGACAAAGGTACCTTCCTTAGTTTGTTTGATTTGCAAACCAAGAAAGAATTTGAGTTCACTCATCATAGACATCTCAAACTTCTCCGACATTAGCTTTCCAAACTTCTCACTAAATCAGGGTTAGTCGAACCAAATATTATATCATCAACATAAATTTGGCACACAAATAGTTCTCCATTAAGCCTTTTAGTAAAAAAGAGTAGAATCTATTTTTTCCAATTTCAAAGCCTTTTCCAATAAGGAACTTGGTCAAGCATTTATACCACGCTCTAGGAGCTTGTTTAAGACCATAAAGAGCCTTGTGAAGTTTGTAAACATGATTAGGTTTCCTAGGATTGACAAAGCCGGGAGGTTGCTTAACATAAGCTTCCTCCTCAATTTCACCATTTAAAAAAACACTTTTAATGTCCATTTGGTACAAGGTGATATCATGGTGATTAGCATAAGCAAGTAAGATGTGAATGGACTCAAGTCTAGCAACGGGCATATGTCTCACCATAGTCCATACCTTCGACTTGAGTGTAGCCTTGGGCGACTAGACGTGCTTTGTTGCGAACAACTTGTCCATCTTCATCTTGCTTGTTGTGAAACACCCATTTGGTACCAATGATGTTGTGGTTGTTGTCGGGCTTCTCAACAAATGTCCACACTTTATTTCTCTCAAAGTTGTGTAGCTCTTCATGCATGGCGTTTATCCAATCTGGATCTTCTAATGCTTCTTCAACCTTCATAGGTTCAATGCTAGAGATGAATGAATAATATTCACAAAAATTAGCCAAACGAGTTTTAGAGTGAGTGATTCTCCCGGTTTGGATATCATTGTAGATTTGCTCGACGGGATGGTCTTTGGCGACTCTTGCTCGAACTCGTGGGAGCTTTTTCTTGGCTCGGGTGGAACATCCTCTTCATCTGTTCTTCTTCTTGGCCTTCTTCATTGTTGACGTTGTCATTCTCTTGTCGTGGTGGAGAAGGAGGTTGTTGATGTTCATCTTGGCGTACTTCCTCGTTTTCTTCATCTTGGTGTGTCCCACTTGTGGATGCTTCCATATCAACTCTTGGTTCACCTTGTCGTGGGGTGGAAGGTTCCACTTGGACGGATGAGGTACTCTCCTTCACCTCCGTTGGACGGATCTTGCCAATAGACAAGTCTTGGATTGCTTCCGAAGGGTCTTTGTCTTCTACATCAATTGGCAATTGCTCTACTTGTGATCCATTAGATTCATCAAACTTCACATCTACCGTCTCTTCAACCTTTTGGGTGAAATTGTTGTAGAAACGGTAAGTGTGAGAGTTTGAGGCATAACCAAGTAGGAAACCTTCATGAGATTTAGGAGCAAATTTAGAACGACGATGCTTATCAAGAATGTAGCACTTTGAGCCGAATACTCAAAAGTATCCAACTTGGGGTTTGTTACTGGTGAGGAGCTCGTATGCCATCTTGCCTAGTAGCTTTTGAAGATACAAGCGATTTGTTGCATGACAAGCTGTCTCAATCGCTTCCGCCCAAAAGTGTTTTGGAGTCTTGTACTCATCAAGCATCGTTCTTGCCATCTCAATAAGAGTCTGGTTCTTCTGTTGGGGAACGTAGCATAAATTCAAAATTTTCCTACGTGTCACCAAGATCAATCTATGGAGTCATCTAGCAACGAGGGAGGATTTGATCTACATACCCTTGTAGATCGCGCGCGGAAGCGTTCAAGAGAACGGGGTTGATGGAGTCGTACTCATCGTGATTCAAATCACCGATGATCCTAGCGCCGAACGGACGGCACCTCCGCGTTCAACACACGTACGGAACGGAGACGTCTCCCACGCCTTGATCCAGCAAGGAGGAGGGAGAGGTTGATGGAGATCCAGCAGCACGACGGCATGGTGGAAGTAGCGGGATTCCAACAGGGCTTCGCTAAGCGCTGCGGGAGGAGGTAGATGTGTCACGGGAGGGAGAGGGAGGCGCCAGGCCTTAGATTGGTTTGCTCCTCCTTTTCCCCACTATATATAGGGCCAAGGGAGAGGGGGAGGCGCATCCCTTGCCCCTTCCTCCAAGGAAGGGTGCGGCCAAGGGTGGGGAGGAGTCCATCCTCCCCAAGGCACCTCGGAGGTGCCTTCCCCTTTTAGGACTCTCCTCTTTTTCCCATCTCTTGGCGCATGGGCCTCTTGGGGCTGGTGCCCTTGGCCCATATAGGCCAAGGCACACCCCCTACAGCCCATGTGGCCCCCCGGGGCAGGTGGCCCCACCCGGTGGGCCCCCGGGACCCTTCCGATGACCCTGAAACTTGTCCCGATGGCCGAAATAGCACTTCCTATATATAATTCTTTACCTCCGGACCATTCCGGAACTCCTAGAGACGTCCGGGATCTCATCCGGGACTCCGAACAACATTCGGGTTACCGCATACTAATATCTTCATAACCCTAGCGTCACCGAACCTTAGGTGTGTAGACCCTACGGGTTCGGGAGACATGCAGACATGACCGAGACGTTCTCCGGTCAATAACCAACAGTGGGATCTGGATACCCATGATGGCTCCCACATGTTCCATGATGATCTCATCAGATGAACCACGATGTCAAGGACTTAATCAATCCCGTATACAATTCCCTTTGTCTATCGGTATGTTACTTGCCCGAGATTCGATCGTCGGTATCCAATACCTTGTTCAATCTCGTTACCGGCAAGTCTCTTTACTCGTTCCGTAACACATCATCCCGTGATCAACTCCTTGGTCACATTGCGCATATGATGATGTCCTACCGAGTGGGCCCAGAGATACCTCTCCGTTTACACGGAGTGACAAATCCCAGTCTCGATTCGTGCCAACCCAACAGACACTTTCAGAGATACCTGTAATGCACCTTTATAGTCACCCAGTTACGTTGTGACGTTTGATACACCCAAAGCATTCCTACGGTATCCGGGAGTTGCACAATCTCATGGTCTAAGGAAATGATACTTGACATTAGAAAAGCTATAGCATATGAACTACACGATCTAGTGCTATGCTTAGGATTAGGTCTTGTCCATCACATCATTCTCCTAATGATGTGATCCCGTTATCAACGACATCCAATGTCCATGGTCAGGAAACCGTAACCATCTATTGATCAACGAGCTAGTCAACTAGAGGCTTACTAGGGACATGGTGTTGTCTATGTATCCACACATGTATCTGAGTTTCCTATCAATACAATTATAGCATGGATAATAAACGATTATCATGAACAAGGAAATATAATAATAACCAATTTATTATTGCCTCTAGGACATATTTCCAACAGTCTCCCACTTGCACTAGAGTCAATAATCTAGTTCACATCGCCATGTGATTAACACTCACAGGTCACATTGCCATGTTACTAACACCCAAGAGTTTACTAGAGTCAGTAGTCTAGTTCACATCACTATGTGATTAACACTCAATGAGTTTTAGGTTTGATCATGTTGCTTGTGAGAGAGGTTTTAGTCAACGGGTCTGAACCTTTCAGATCCGTGTGTGCTTTACAAATCTCTATGTCATCTCCTAGATGCAGCTATCACGCTCTATTTGGAGCTAATCCAAATAACTGTTCTACTTGGAGCTATTCTAAATTGTTGCTCCATTATACGTATCCGGTATCTCTACTCAAAGCTATCCGGATAGGTGTTAAGCTTGCATCGACGTAACTCTTTACGACGAACTCTTTTACCACCTCCATAATCGAGAAAATTCCTTAGTCCACTAGTTACTAAGGATAATTTGACCGCTGTCCTGTGATCCATTCATGGATCACTCTTGTACCCCTTGACTGACTCATGGCAAGGCACACTTCAGGTGCGGTACACAACATAGCATACTGTAGAGCCTACGTCTTAAGCATAGGGGACAACCTTCGTCCTTTCTCTCTATTCTGCCGCGGTCGAGCTTTAAGTCTTAACTTCATACCTTACAACTCAGGTAAGAACTCCTTCTTTGACTGATCCATCTTGAACACCTTCAAGATCACGTCAAGGCATGTGCTCATTTGAAAGTACTATTAAGCATTTTGATCTATCCTTATAGATCTTGATGCTCAATGCTCAAGTAGCTTAATCCAGGCTTTCCATTGAAAAACACTTTCCAAATAACCCTATATGCTTCCCAGAAATTCTACGTCATTTCCGATCAACAACATATATTCATCAGAAATTCTATAGTGCTCCCACTCACTTCTTTGGAAATACCAGTTTCTCATAAACTTTGTATACACCCAAAATCTTTGATCATCTCATCAAAGCATACATTCCAACTCCGAGATGCTTACTCCAGTCCTCAGAAGGATTGCTGGAGCTTTGCATACTTATTAGCATCTTTCAGGATTGACAAAACCTTCCGATTGTATCACATACAACCTTTCCTCAAGAAAATCGTCGAGGAAACAATGTTTTGACATCCTATCTGCAAGATTTCATAAATAATGCAGTAATCGCTAATATAATTCCAACAGACTCTTAGCATCGCTACGAGCGAGAAAGTCTCACCGTAGTCAACTCCTTGAACTTGTCGGAAAACATCTTAACGACAAGTCGAGCTTTCTTAATGGTGACATTTACCATCATTGTCCGTCTTCCTTTTAAAATCCATCTACACTCAACAGCCTTACGACCATCAATTAGTTCTTCCAAAGTCTACACTTTGTTTTCATACATGGATCCTCTCTCGGATTATATGGCCTCAAGCCATTTATCGGAATCCGGGCCCACCATCGCTTCTCCATAGCTCGTAGGTTCGTTTTTGTCTAGCAACATGACTTCCAAGACAGGATTACGTACCACTCCGAAGTAGTACGCATCCTTGTCATCCTACGAGGTTTGGGAGTGACTTGATCCTAAGTCTCATGATCAATATCATAAGCTTCCACTTCAATTGGTGTAGGTGCCACAGGAACAACTCTTTGTGCCCTGCTATACACTAGTTGAAGTAACGGTTTAATAACCTCATCAAGTCTCCACCATCCTCCCACTCAATTCTTTCGAGAGAAACTTTTCCTCGAGAAAGGACACGATTCAAGAAACAATCCCTTATTGCTTTCGGATCTGAGACAGGAGGTATACCCAACTGTTTTGGGTTGTCCTATGAAGATGCATTTATCCGCTTTGGGTTCGAGCTTATCAGCCTGAAACTTTTCACATAAGCGTCGCAGCCCCAAACTTTTAAGAAATGACAGCTTAAGTTTCTCTAAACCATAGTTCATACGGTGTCATCTCATCGGAATTATGTGGTGCCCTATTTAAAGTGAATGTGGTTGTCTCTAATGCCTAACCCATAAACTATTGTGGTAATTTGATAAGAGACATCATGGTATGCATCATATCCAATAGGGTGCAGTTATGATGTTCGGACACACCATCACACTATGGTGTTCCAGGCTGTATCAGTTGTGAAACAATTTCCACAATGTCTTAATTCTGTGCCAAACTCGTAATTCAGATATTCATCTCTATGATCATATCATAGATATTTTATCCTCTTGTCACGACGATCTTTCAACTTCACCCTGAAATTACTTGAACCTTTCAATAATTCAGACTCGTGATTCATCAAGTAAATATACTCAACATCTACTCAAATCATCTGTGAAGTAAGAACATAACGATATCCACTACATGCCTCAGCACTCATTGGACTGCACACATCAAAATGTATTACTTCCAACAGGTTGCTTTCTAGTTCCATTTTACCGAAAACGAGGCTTTCAGTCATCTTGCCCATGTGGTATGATTTGCATGTCTCAAGTGATTCAAAATCAAGTGAGTCCAAACGGTCCATTTGCATGGAGTTTCTTCATGCATATACACCAATAGACATGGTTCGCATGTCTCAAACCTTTCAAAAACGAGTGAGTCCAAAGATCCATCAACATGGAGCTTCTTCATGCGTTTTATACCGATATGACTTAAGTGGCAGTGCCACAAGTAGGTGGTACTATCTTATATCTTTTGGCATGAACATGTGTGTCACTACGATCGAGATTCAATAAACCATTCATCATAGGTGCAAGACCATTGAAGGTATTACTCAAATAAACAGAGTAACCATTATTCTCCTTAAATGAATAACCGTATTGCAGTAGACATAATCCAATCATGTCTATGCTCAACGCAAACACCAAATAACAATTATTTAGGTTTAACACCAATCTCGATGGTAGAGGGAGCGTGCGATGCTTTATCATATCAACATTGGAAATACTTCCAACACATATCGTCAGCTCACCTTTAGCTAGTCTCCGTTTATTCCGTAGCTTTTATTTCGAGTTACTAACACTTAGCAACCGAACCGGTATCTAATACCCTGGTGCTACTAGGAGTACTACTAAAGTACACATCAACACAATGTATATCCAATATACTTCTATCGACCTTGCCAGCCTTCTTATCTACCAAGTATCTAGGGTAATTATGCTCCAGTGGCTGTTCCCCTTATTACAGAAGCACTTAGTCTCGGTTTGGGTTCAACCTTGGGTTTCTCCACTAGAGCAGCAGCTGAATTGTCGTTTCATGAAGTATCCCTTCTTGCCCTTGCCCTTCTTGAAACTAGTGGTTTCACCAACCATCAACAATTGATGCTCCTTCTTGATTCCTACTTTTATGGTGTCAAACATCGCGAATATCTCAAGGATCATCATATATGTCCCTGATACATTATAGTTCATCACGAAGCTCTAGCAGCTTGGTGGTAATGACTTCGGAGAACCATCACTATCTCATCTAGAAGATCAACTCCCACTTGATTCAAATGATTGTTGTACTCAGACAATCTGAGCACAAGCTCAACAATTGAGCTTTTCTCCCTTAGTTTGCAGGCTAAGAAAATCGTCGGAGGTCTTATACCTTTTGACGTGGGCACGAGCTTGAAATCCTAATTTCAGCCCTCGAAACATCTCACATGTTTCGCGACGTTTCAAAAAACGTCTTTGGTGCCTCCACTCTAAACCGTTTAACTGAACTATCACGTAGTTATCAAAATGTGTATGTCAGATGTTCGCAACATCCACAGACAACGTTCGAGGTTCAACACACCAAGCGGTGCATTAAGGACATAAGCCTTCTAAGAAGCAATGAGGACAATCCTCAGTTTACGGACCTAGTCCGCATAATTGCTACTATCAACTTTCAACTAATTTTTCTCTAGGAACATATCCAAACAGTAGAACTATAGCGTGAGCTACGACATAATTTGCAAAAATCCTTTTGACTATGTTCAGAATAATTAAGTTCATCTTATGAACTCCCACTCAGATAGACATCCCTCTAGTCATCTAAGTGATTACATGATCCGAGTGAACTAGGCCGTGTCCGATCAACACGTGAGACGGACTAGTCAACGTCGGTGAACATCTTCATGTTGATCGTATCTTCTATACGACTCATGCTCGACCTTTCGGTCTCTGTGTTCCGAGGCCATGTCTTCACATGCTAGGCTCGTCAAGTTAACCCTAAGTGTTTTTGCATGTGTAAAACTTCTTACACCCATTGTATGTGAACGAAAGAATCTATCACACCCGATTAACACGTGATGCTTCGAAGCGACGAACTGTAGCAACGGTGCACAGTTAGGGGAGAACACTTCTTGAAATTTTAATGAGGGATCATCTTATTTACTACCGTCGTACTAAGTAAACAAGATGCATAACATGATAAACATCATATGCAATCAAATAGTGACATGATATGGCCAATATCATGTAGCTCCTTTGATCTCCATCTTGGGGCTCCATGATCATCTATTACAAGAACATGATCAATCTCATACATTACATATATCATTCATCACATCCTTTTGGCCATATCACATCACATAGCATACCCTGCAAAAACAAGTTAGACGTCCTCTAATTGTTGTTTGCATGTTTTACGTGGCTGCTATGGGTTTCTAGCAAGAACGTTTCTTACCTACGCAAAACCACAACGTGATATGCCAATTGCTATTTACCCTTCATAAGGACCCTTTTCATCGAATCCGATCCGACTAAAGTAGGAGAGACAGACACCCGCTAGCCACCTTATGCAACTAGTGCATGTTTGTCGGTGGAACCGGTCTCACGTAAGAGTACGTGTAAGGTTGGTCCGGGCCGCTTCATCCCACGATGCCGCCGAAGCGTTCAAGAGAACGGGGTTGATGGAGTCGTACTCGTCGTGATTCAAATCACCGATGATCCTAGCGCCGAACGGACGGCACCTCCGCGTTCAACACACATACGGAACGGAGACGTCTCCCACGCCTTGACCCAGCAAGGAGGAGGGAGAGGTTGATGGAGATCCAGCAGCACGACGGCATGGTGGAAGTAGCGGGATTCCAACAGGGCTTCGCTAAGCGCTGCGGGAGGAGGTAGATGTGTCACGGGAGGGAGAGGGAGGCGCCAGACCTTAGATTGGTTTGCTCCTCCTTTTCCCCACTATATATAGGGCCAAGGGAGAGGGGGAGGCGCATCCCTTGCCCCTTCCTCCAAGGAAGGGTGCGGCCAAGGGTGGGGAGGAGTCCATCCTCCCCAAGGCACCTCGGAGGTGCCTTCCCCTTTTAGGACTCTCCTCTTTTTCCCATCTCTTGGCGCATGGGCCTCTTGGGGCTGGTGCCCTTGGCCCATATAGGCCAAGGCACACCCCCTACAGCACATGTGGCCCCCCGGGGCAGGTGGCCCCACCCGGTGGGCCCCCGGGACCCTTCCGGTGGTCCCGGTACAATACCGATGACCCCGAAACTTGTCCCGATGGCCGAAATAGCTCTTCCTATATATAATTCTTTACCTCCAGACCATTCCGGAACTCCTCGTGACGTCCGGGATCTCATCCGGGACTCCGAACAACATTCGGGTTACCGCATACTAATATCTTCATAACCCTAGCGTCACCGAACCTTAAGTGTGTAGACCCTACGGGTTCGGGAGACATGCAGACATGACCGAGACGTTCTCCGGTCAATAACCAACAGCGGGATCTGGATACCCATGATGGCTCCCACATGTTCCACGATGATCTCATCGGATGAACCACGATGTCAAGGACTTAATCAATCCCGTATACAATTCCCTTTGTCCGGTATGTTACTTGCCCGAGATTCGATCGTCGGTATCCTTATACCTTGTTCAATCTCGTTACCGGCAAGTCTCTTTACTCGTTCCGTAACACATCATCCCTGTGATCAACTCCTTGGTCACATTGCGCATATGATGATGTCCTACCGAGTGGGCCCAGAGATACCTCTCCGTTTACACGGAGTGACAAATCCCAGTCTCGATTCGTGCCAACCCAACAGACACTTTCGGAGATACCTGTAATGCACCTTTATAGCCACCCAGTTACGTTGTGACGTTTGATACACCCAAAGCATTCCTACGGTATCCGGGAGTTGCACAATCTCATGGTCTAAGGAAATGATACTTGACATTAGAAAAGCTTTAGCATATGAACTACACGATCTTTGTGCTAGGCTTAGGATTGGGTCTTGTCCATCACATTATTGTCCTAATGATGTGATCCCGTTATCAACGACATCAATGTCCATGGTCAGGAAACCGTAACCATCTATTGATCAACGAGCTAGTCAACTAGAGGCTTACTAGGGACATGGTGTTGTCTATGTATCCACACATGTATCTGAGTTTCCTATCAATACAATTCTAGCATGGATAATAAACGATTATCACGAACAAGGAAATATAATAATAATATTTATTATTGCCTCTAGGGCATATTTCCAACATCTTCCTCTCAACAACTCCATTTTGTTGAGGTGTGTACGTAGCCGAGAACTCGTGTGAAATCCCCTCTTCGTCAAGAAAGGTATCCACATTTGCGTTCTTGAACTCTGTTCCATTGTCGCTTCGATCCTTCTTGATCTTCATGTCAAATTGATTTTCGGCCTTCCTAGCGAAGTTTTTGAAGATCTTTTGGACCTGCGATTTATCATCAAGAAAGAACACCACGTAAATCTTGAAAAATCATCGACTATGACCAGACCAAATGAGTTACCACCGAGACTCTTGTAGGCATTGGGACCAAAGAGATCCATGTGAAGTAGCTCGAGCGGTCTTCTCGTGGTCATGATGTTCTTCATGGGGTGACTCCCTCCAACTTGTTTTCCTGCCTGACAAGCACTACAAAGTCTATCCTTGTCAAATATGGCATCTTTTACTCCAAGGATATGATCACCTTTAATAAGCTTATCAAGATTTCGCGTGCCCACATGACCTAGCCTTCTATGCCACAACCAGCCTTTAGAAGATTTAGCAATTAAGAAAGTTCTAGGTTGAGCCTTTTTAGTGAAATCAACAATGTAAAGATCACCTCTACGTATACCGGTAAAGACCATTTTATGATTGTCTCTTCGAAACACTTGGCAGTCTACTTCAGTAAATAGGACATTTAAACCGAAATCAGCAAGTCTAGATACTGAAAGTAAATTGTACCCAAGAGATTCAACGAGCATGACATTTTGTATGGAGCTATCATGTGAGATGGCCACCTTACCGAGGCCAACCACCTTACCCTTTGAGTTATCACCAAAAGTGATATACTTTCGAGGGTCGTCGTTTTCAGCAAGCTCACGAAACATATCTTTGTCTCCGGTCATATGATCAGTACATCCACTATCAAGAACCCATTCCTTTCCTCCAGCCATGTAGCTGTGAAGATTAGCCATAAGACCAAAGTGTCTCATCGCATCGTCAAGATCACTGTCACTATCATCATCCTCATCATAGTATCCATGTTCAACATCGTCTTGTATTTGATCAATTCCTAGAGAGGGTAATTCATTAGATAAATGATCATCACAATAGTCACTGTCGGTGTCAAAACCGGCGGATCTCGGGTACGGGGTCCCGAACTGTGCGTCTAGGCCAGATGATAACATGAGGCACGGGACACAATGTTTTACCCAGGTTCGGGCCCTCTTAATGGAGGTAAAACCCTACATCCTGCTTGGTTAATATTGATGATATGGGTAGTATAAGAGTAGATCTACCACGAGATCGGAGAGGCTAAACCCTAGAAGCTAGCCCATGGTACGATTGTATGTTGTGGTTGTTGTCCTACGGACTAAAACCCTTCGGTTTATGTAGACACCGGAGAGGGTTAGGGTTACACAAGGTCGGTTACAAAGGAGGAGATATCCATATCCGTATTGCCTAGCTTGCCTTCCACGCCAAGTAGAGTCCCATCCGGACACGAGACGAAGTCTTCAATCTTGTATCTTCATAGTCTAACAGTCCGGCCAATAGAGATAGTCCGGCTGTCCGGAGACCCCCTAATCCAAGACTCCCTCAGTAGCCCCTGAACCAGGCTTCAATGACGATGAGTCCGGCGCAGTATTGTCTTCAGCATTGCAAGGCGGGTTCCTTCTCCGAATACATCACAGAAGAATTTGAATACGAGGATAGTGTCCGACCCTACAAAATAAGTTCCACATTCCACCGTAGAGAGAATAATATTTTAGCAGATCTAATTTGCTGGCTTGTTTTGGCAGCATGACGTTATATCATGGCCCGGTGATTATTCGAACCGTTTCCTTTAACCAGCCCCGCACATAACGCGAGGCAGTTTTTTGACATGTCTCGTCAAAGCAGAGATTGTGTCCCCTTATTACGGGATTCTCATCAATACGGGCGTGGGTAACCCAACTATGCCATCAATTACGGCTCTTGGTGGATAAGCGAGTTTTACCAGGCAAGTGGGAACGCTTAGTTCCGTCCGCCCATATAAAGGATAAGGATTCACCTTCCTATCCACGCCTTCTTCCTCCTTTGCTCATCCGTTTTCGCACACTCGAGCTCTAGCGCCCAAGTCCACACTTCCTACCTCAGCCTTCTCCAACCATGTCTGGAGCGGGAGGCAGGTGGATGGTCTCCTCCGTCACGGAGGGAGACATCAAGAAACTGATGAGAGCCGGATACCTGCCCGACGACATCGCGCACCGGCTCCCAGATGAGGGGCAGCTCGTCCCCACCCCCAAGCCCCATGAGAGGGTAGTATTCCTCACCCATTTCCTCCGCGGACTGGGATTCCCTCTCCATCCATTCGTCCGGGGGCTCATGTTCTATAATTCTATTACGGCCTGGATTTCCATGATCTGGCCCCGAACTTCATCCTCAACATCTCGGCGTTTATCATCGTGTGCGAGGCCTTCCTCCGCATCAAGCCCCACTTCGGCTTATGGTTGAAGACCTTCTATGTCAAGCCGAAGGTGGTGGGCGGCCGCCAGGCGGAGTGTGGAGGCGCCATGGTGGGCAAGATGCCTAATGTAACATGGCTCGAGGGCTCCTTTGTGGAAACCATAAAGGGGTGGAAATCGGGGTGGTTCTACATCACTGAGCCGCGCGACCCTGTATGGGCAGCGGCCCCCGAGTTCCGATCTGGCATCCCCACATGGCTCACCTCTTGGAAAGAGAAGGGCATGTCCTGGGGTAGTTCGGAAGAGCTGACCGGACTCCAAACATGTATTCAAAACATGGTGAACTAGAAGCTCAAACTTGTCAACGTGGTCCAGGTCATGCTCCACCGCCGGATTCTCCCGTGCCAACAACGGGAGTTCAACTTGTGGGAGTTCGACCCGGCACGGCACCGAACTCTGAACAGGCTTTTCGACACAACTCACGAAGATGCCTGGAGGGTGCTGTTCAAAAGCGCCGAGGTCCCCCCTCCCATTACTGAGGATCGTGGATTCAGTGCGAAGCACCAAGCCAAAGCGGTAAGCTGCTTTACCTCTCGCAGGATACTTATTTTTTATAGGTTGACTCCATGCGGGATCTAAACTCCCGTACCTTTGACAGGACTGGCAGGAGACGGACGGATAGATCGATTGTCCGGCTCCTTTGTCCGAAGGCCCAGCAGATGCTCTTCTGGCGAAGATGCTGACTCCGGCTCCTTATACGGTGCCAGAGAAGACCAAGAAGTCCAAGGGAACCCGAAAGAGTTCCCGACGCCAGGCGTCGTCGGACTCACCGTCCGATGACTCTGCGGCGCATTCCTCCCTCGAAGACGAGGAAGAAGAAGAAGAAGATGCTCCCCCTCCTGCAGGGGGAGATAAGAAAAGGAAGATTGCCCTAACTGGGGGGGGGCGAAGGGTCCAAGAAGGGAAGGACTCTCCTTCCGGACAGCTCCACCGCCGCCGACGAGGACGAAGACGAGTGGTTGCCCAGGGCCAAGCCCCTGGGGAGATCGTAAGTATTCGGATACCAGAGTAACTCGTAGCATTCCTTTGTCGCACTGCTTTCCCTAACGCCGAACATGATTATGCAGGCCACCGCGAACCAGCATCGATGTATCATCAGACGGCTCCCTGGGCTCGTCGGACAAGGATAGCGATCCAGTCCCGACCGCCACCTCCCCTCATCTTGCTGACGACGCCGAGGTGCTATCTCAAGAGGCACCGGGTCGAGGGGAGACAGTCCTGGAGGCGCCTCAAGGCGACCTTCCGGACTCCGGGAGCCGAGGGGACGGGGCCCCTGAGAGCTCCGAGTTCGGCCCTCAGCCGAACACCGCGCCGGACCCTCCAGCGGTTCCGGGCTCGGGCAGGCAGCCTCCTTCTAAGAGGGGCAAGACGCCTGTGCCGGTGACCTCTGTCCATCCAGGGGCACCGGACAATTTGCTGGAAGCGCTTCGCAGCACTTCCATCGATGAGGAGCACCGCACTATCATGAGTGCGGTGATCCAGAAGGTTCAGTCCTCCAAGAGCGGATTGACTGAAGCCTATGCCAGCCTTCTAACAGGCTTTGAGGTAAGTGTTTTAAAATGTAGTAGAAATATTACTGCATAGATAGTAGCCCCTGATGCTTTGTTCGGTGTTCACAAAGAAAAGACGAACAGAGGATCAAATAATATCGCAGGAGTCTAATATAAGTATGTCAATATGCATATGCAGGCTTCGCTGTTGGCGTCCGCCGCACTGACTGCGGAGGTCGCCGTACTGAAGCAGGACCTCGAGAGGTCCAGGAAAGAGCTCGGCCTTGCCAAGAGGCAGCTCAAGGAGAACAAGGGTAAGTAATACCCAGTCTATAGATATGTATATATAAAAGAAGACGCGATTGCAAAATGACAGGATCAACGTATATTTGCCAGGGGCCACGACCGAGGTGGCGACCCTGAAGCAAGCGCTAACCAAGGCCGAGGATATAGCCGCCAAGGAGCGCACCGAGCGAGAGAAGCACGAGGCTCGGGTGGGCGAGGTGCAGGAAGAGCTCCAGGCTCTCGTGGCGAAGCACGAGGCGTTGGAGCTTGACTCAAACACGCGGGAGTCTGAGCTTGCCGCGGCCCTCGAGAGCGCAAGAAGTGCCAAGGCCGAAGCCCAAAAGGCCCTCTAGGAGATCGACGCAATGAAGAAGATAGCGGCGGGTAAGGCTTTCTATATGCAAAGCAAGCATGTAAAAGTAAATTACCGATTACTTACCCGAATCCGGAGCTCTCTAGGAGCATTCGCAGATTTGCCCCGCAGTGTGTCCGATGCCGCACAATTTTTCCAGGCCAAGGATGGAAGCTCAATGGAGAAGGTGTTCTGGTCTCACTATGCTGAGGCCGAACACCCGGTGCCAATGAGCGACCAGCTGAAGCAGATGGTCGAGCTACATAAGGCGGCCGATTGGGCCATGAAGAGCTTTATAGTCCGGCTGTGGCCTGGCGACGCCCTTCCGAATAGCTTCTTTGGCCTGGTGAGGCGGCTTGTGGATGCCTGCCCGTGGCTGGAGGTCGTCAAGCGATCTGTCTGCATTGAAGGTGCACACCAGGCTTTCGCCCGTGTGAAATTGCAGTGGGTCAAGCTAGACGCCGTGAAGCTGATCAAGGAGGGGCCGCCGGAGGGCAAGGAGCACCGTCACCCCAAGATGTACTACGAGGGTGTTCTGTCGGGTGCCCGTCTTATAGCGGACGAGTGTTCCAAAGATGTAATATTTGAGTGAGACTTGCTCGTTTTATCCTGTATTTATGAAAACTTGTTTCATATGCTCTTTGCAACGCTTGTTTGAATTTAAAATATTACCTTCTGTTTGGTTGTTTATCCAATCTGAGATATGGCTAGTCCTCGGGTTCTGCCCCCATGCCACGAGTGCTGGGGTGTTCGGGATAAACCTGAGCACTCTTGTTCCCATGTTTGGGTCCTTCGAGGGAGGTGCTCAGCACAGCGAACAAGGCAACCAGACTAATAATGCTTTATCACTCTCACTTAGCCATAGAATTCTATAATTTTAAATTTCAGCGAAGCCCCTGGTATTCGGAAGGCCGAATTTGGGGCGCGATACACGCCTTTAAGCCGGACAGAGCCGACCCCTCGCTCTAAGCGGCATAAGTCTTTAGGGACTCGAAAACCTCGCCGAACAGCGACCAGTCTCTCGCCTTATCATAACAGTCAGTTTTAGCTTTCTCTACTGAGGTGCTGAACCCAGCAAAACCGGGGCACAATCGTAGTAGTTCTCCTAGCACTACCTTAGCCAATAGAGCGGAACGTAAGGTACCAAAACATAGGAGCCGGGCAAACACAACATTTGACCAAAGACATGATTCGGAGCTGATGCATATAATGCTATAAGTTCGGGGTGCCGCACTTGTGGAAGTGTTCGGACTTTTCACACCGTATTGTGAGGTACGTAAGCCCCTGGTGTATTAGCCGTACCAAGGTGTACAGTTGCAAGGCGTCATTAATGAACACATAGATATATATATAACAAGAATGCAATAATAGTCGTAATGTCATGCATTGTTTATTAAAAAATTGTGTTAAAGCAGAGTGATACAGATAGTGCGATAAGAAAAGAATAGGACTATGTCCCTTCCAAGGGCAAGCTGAGGAATGATATGAAATCAAATATTTCGCTCGTTACTGTAATCAACCTGGGAATTCCATGGTATGACGTAGCTATCTGCCTCCTTGGTTGCTGCATCATGTGTTCGGCAATAGTGCTGCCGGACAGTTTTTCCAGAGATTAAGGTCCTGAAAAAAAGGAAAAATAACCAGACGGGAAGCCCCTAGTGCGGTTTAAGCCGCGTCTTGGGGCGTGCTGCAGTTGTGCCCCCCTCCCCACCTGTGCCCATGGTATTTTTAATGCGTAATTATGTACGCGTGGCATGAGTTTCGCCGTTGGGCTTGGATTGGGGTGGCCACCGTATTGCTACGCGAGCTCAGATCGCGCCAGGTGGTCTATTTGCCGATTGCTGCGAGCGCGCTTGAAGGTGTCCGGGCTTTGAAGCGTCGAACTGGTTGATTGCCTTGAGAGGCTGCTTTGTGCTTCTGCTGCGAGGGCCATGGTGTGCTCCTCTGTTCGGAGGGAGCGCTCTATGTTTCCATTTACTGTAATAACTCCACGAGGTCCTAGCATCTTGAGCTTGAGGTATGTATAATGCGGTACCGCATTGAATCTAGCAAATGCGGTTCGCCCGAGAAGCGCGTGATAACCACTGCGGAACGGGACTATATCAAAGATTAACTCTTTGCTTCGGAAGTTATCCGGGGATCCGAAGACCACTTCCAGTGTAATTGAGCCTTTGCAATGGGCCTCCAAACCTGGAATGACGCCTTTAAAGGTCGTTTTTTTGGGTTTGATCCTTGAGGGGTCTATACCCATTTTGCGCACTGTGTCCTGATAGAGCAGGTTCAGGCTGCTGCCGCCATCCATAAGGACTCGAGTGAGGTGGAATCCGTCAATGATTGGGTCTAGGACCAGTGCGGCAAATCCGCCATGACGGATACTAGTGGGGTGGTCCCTGCGATCGAAGATGATCGGACAGGAGGACCAAGGGTTGAACTTTGGGGCGACTGGCTCCAACACATATACGTCCCTGAGCGCACGCTTCCGCTCCCTCTTGGGGATGTGGGTCACGTATATCATGTTCACCGTCCGCACTTGCGGGGGAAACCTCTTCTGCCCTCCGGTGTGCGGCTGCCGGGGCTCCTCCTCGTCATCGCTATGCGGCCCCTTGTCCTTGTTTTCGGCAATTAACTTGCCGGCCTGCTTGAACACCCAACAATCCCTGTTGGTGTGATTGGCTGGCTTGTCTGGGGTGCCATGTATTTGACATGAGCGATCGAGTATACGGTCCAAGCTGGACGGACCCGACGTACTTTGTTTGAACGGCTTTTTCCGCTGACCGGGTTTAGAGCCTTTGAATCCGGCATTGACTGTCGTATCCTCAGTATTTTCGCTATTAATGCATCGCTTATGTTTGTTGCGACGTGACCTGCTATTGCCGTCCTTGGTATCTGAGGTACCATGGTTCTTTGATATGTTATTACTGCGAGCCAGCCAGCTGTCTTCTCCCGCACAACAGCGGGTCATGAGCGTCGTGAGAGCTGCCATAGATTTCGGCTTTTCCTGACCAAGGTGCCGGGCTAGCCACTCATCTCGGATGTTGTGTTTGAAAGCCGCTAAGGCCTCCGCATTCAGACAGTCGACGATTTGATTTTTGTTTGTAAGAAACCGAGTCCAAAATTGCCTGGCCGACTCTTCTGGCTGCTGAATTATGTGGCTCAAGTCGTCGGCGTCTGGTGGTCGCACATAAGTGCCCTGAAAGTTGTTGAGGAATGCGACTTCCAGATCTTCCCAACAGCTAATGGAGTCCACTGGCAAGCTGTTAAGCCAATGCCGCGCTGGTCCTTTGAGCTTTAGTGGAAGGTATTTGATGGCGTGTAAGTCATCACCGCGGGCCATGTGGATGTGGAGGAGGAAATCCTCAATCCATACTACGGGATCTGTTGTGCCATCGTATGATTCAATATTTACAGGTTTGAAACCTTCTGGGAATTGATGTTCCATTACTTCGTCTGTGAAGCATAAGGGGTGTGCGGCGCATCTGTATTGGGCTATATCGCGACGCAGCTCGAATGGGTCTTGCCCGCTGTGTTCGGCCTGGCCGGATTTGCTTTTACTGTATCCGGCGTGACGTTTATCGTCTCGCAGAGTGGTGCGCCGTCGTGATCCGTAGATCGATCTTGCATGCTTTGCTTTGTCCTCCAATATGTCTTGCAGGTCTAGCGTATCTCCCCATGCCTTTTTATTTGAATGGCGTCGGGGTGGAGGCTGAGCTTTTGGTTGGAATGCCTCTCTATCGCGGCCACGAGGTGGCCAATCAGCCGTATCATACGCTTCTTCCTCCAGACGGGGCAGTAACCTGCACTTTGGGTAATTCTTGGAGGGGCGCTCGAGTTTATATTCCTCGGCCACGAGGACTTTAGTCCATCTGTCAGCTAGCAGATCTTGATTAGCTTGAAGCTGCTGCTGCTTTTTCTTCAGGCTATTTGAAGTGGCCATAAGCCGGCGCTTGAAGCGCTCTTGTTCGATGGGATCCTCTGGTACGGCGAATTCACTGTCGCCGAGGCTTGCCTCGTCTTCGGAGGGGGCATGTAATTGTCATCCTCCTCCTCTCCGTCTGCCGCTCTCTCAGGAGACCTGGCTCCTTCATCCTCCTGCTCTAAATCTTGCTGGAGGGGATTGTTGTTGTCTTCGGCACTATCCGGAGTGTTATTATCTCCTGTGTCGGTATCACCACTTTTGCTTTGGCGGGACTTAGAGCGGCGCCGCTGACGTCGGCGCTTGGGTTGCTTCTTGGAGGGGTCATCCTCCGCTATCTCGTCGCCATGGCCTTCGTTGGGTGTATCCACCATGTATATGTCATAAGACGAGGTGGCTTTCCAGTGCCCTATAGGCGCTGGTTCATGTTCGTCTCCTACATCGTCGTCCATACCGTCGATGTCTTCGGAATCGAAGTCGAGCATGTCGGTTAAATCATCGATAGTGGCTACAAAGTGGGTGGTGGGTGGGCGTCGAATTTCTTCGTCGTCTGCATCCCAATCCTGTTGGCCATAATCCGGCCAGGGCTCTCCTGACAAAGAGAGAGACCTTAGTGAATTCAGAATGTCGCCGAAGGGCAAGTGCTGAAAGATATCTGCGGCGGTGAATTCCATGATCGGTGCCCAATCGGATTCGATTGGCAGGGGCGTAGGCGGTTCGGAGTCCGAAAAAGAGTCCGGCACCTTGGAGTCACGGGCTGCGCAGAGGATTAGGCTGGTGTTCGGCTCGATCGCCGTTGAGAGTGCAGCCCCTGAGGCGGTGTCTAACCACCCGTTCTCGATTGGCGCAGTTGGCTCCGAGCTAAGGGTGGGAGTCGATGCGGACGCGGCCTCTGGGGTACTGTTTGGCGGTAGAGCTAGGTCATACCCATCGTGACAGTGCGGCGCGCCTGGCTGTGGCTCGGATCCGTCGAAGATCAAGTCTCCGCGGATGTCGGCCGTGTAGTTCAAACTTCCAAATCTGACCTGATGGCCAGGGGCGTAGCTTTCAATCTGCTCTAGATGGCCAAGCGAATTAGCCCGCAGTGCAAAGCCGCCGAATACGAAGATCTGTCCAGGGAGAAAAGTCTCACCCTGGACCGCATCGCTATCGATGATAGTAGGAGCCATCAAGCCTAACGGCGACGGCACAGAGGAACTCTCAATGAAAGCACCAATGTCGGTGTCAAAACCGGCGGATCTCGGGTACGGGGTCCCGAACTGTGCGTCTAGGCCGGATGGTAACAGGAGGCAGGGGACACAATGTTTTACCCAGGTTCAGACCCTCTTGATGGAGGCAAAACCCTACGTCCTGGTTGATTAATATTGATGATATGGCTAGTACAAGAGTAGATCTACCACGAGATCGGAGAGGCTAAACCCTAGAAGCTAGCCTATGGTACGATTGTATGTTGTGATTGTTGTCCTACGGACTAAAACCCTTCGGTTTATATAGACACCGGAGAGGGTTAGGGTTACACAAGGTCGGTTACAAAGGAGGAGATATCCATATCCGTATTGCCTAGCTTGCCTTCCACGCCAAGTAGAGTCCCATCCAGACACGAGACGAAGTCTTCAATCTTGTATCTTCATAGTCTAACAGTCCGGCCAATATAGATAGTTCGGCTGTCCGGAGACCCCCTAATCCAAGACTCCCTCAGTCACCTTTATGAATTCTAATAGCTTCGGATATGATATTGCTAATGATTCCAACATCTCCTTTGGCATGCATGAGATTGGTAAGCTCAAATAGACAATCACCAAACATAGGATCACTAGAATTCATCTTACCCAAGGCAATAGACTTATGAAGAATTTCATCTAAGTTTTGCAAGGAATAGTTTGGAAATATTTCCTCAAGAAATCTCCATATAGTATAGGCACAATCAAGAGTAGGCAAACATCCAATCAAGTTTCTAGGCAATCCTCTAGTGATAAGATTAACAGTTCTAAGCTTGTGGATCATGTCAATAGACTCATCAAGGGTAGGATGCAAAGGATCAACATGAGGTGCACAAGGACTAGTAATGTACTTGTTCAAATGATATTCATTGGAAATCTCAAGCATCTCATTTTTCCACTCATGAAAGAACTCTCCATCAAGAATAGGCACTCTACGTCTAAGACTCCCCAACGTAGACTCATCCATCTTCCTCCAATGGTGATTAAACCAAAGCAATGGAGACCAAAGCTCTAATACCAATTGAGAGGATCGAGAAGTGGAGTCTAGAGGGGGGTGAATAGACTTTAATCAAGAAAAGTTGCAGATTTTAATCTCTTAGATTTAAGTAGAGTTTTGGCACAAGTTTAAACATTCACAATACATATCAAGCAAGCATGACAAGAGGATATGAGCAGCGGAAAGTAAAGCATGCAAGTTGCAAGTATGTAAGGGGATGGGATTGGAGTGTGCAAACGCAATTGGAGACATGGAGATTTGTGGCGTGGTTCCGATAGGTGGTGCTATCGTACATCCACGTTGATGGAGACTTCAACCCATGAAGGGTAACAGTTGCGCGAGTCCACGGAGGGCTCCACCCACGAAGGGTCCACGAAGAAGCAATCTTGTCTATCCCACCATGGCCGTCGCCCATGAAGGAATTGCCTCACTCAGGTAGATCTTCACGAAGTAGGTGATCTCCTTACCCTTACAAACTCCTTGGTTCAACTCCACAATCTTGACGAAGGCTCCCAAGTGAAACCTAACCAATCTAGGAGACACCAATCTCCAAGAGGTAATAGATGGTGTGTTGATGATGAACTCCTTGCTCTTGTGCTTCAAGTGATAGTCTCCCCAACACTCAACTCTCTCTCACAGGATTTGGATTTGGTGGAAAGATGATTTGAGTGGAAAGCAACCTGGGGAAGGCTAGAGATCAAGATTTATGTGGTTGGAATGGAATCTTGACCTCAACACAAGTATAGGTGGTTCTCTCTCAGAAAATGTATGTTGGAAGTGTAGGCATGTTCTGATGGCTCTCTCCACGAATGAAGAGTGGGTGGAGGGGTATATATAGCCTCCACACAAAATCTAACCGTTACACACAAATCACAAAACCCGGTGGGACCGAATCATGAAACTCGGTCAGACCGATTTAGTTCAAAATGTGACCGTTAGGCATTTCGGTGGGACCGATGTGCTAGGGTTAGGGTAAAGCCTTATCTTGGTTTGACCGATTACACAAACTCGGCGGGACCGATTTGGGTAATAAGCAAAACAGAGAGTTAGCCAAGCAAACTCAGTGGGACCGATTGCATACCTCGGTGGGACCAAAATTATTGCAATAGGCAACAGAGAGTTTGCAAGCCCATCTTGGTGAGACTGAGATCCCATCGGTGAGACTGAATTGATTAGGGTTTCTGGCAGTGGCTATGTCAAGAGAACTTTGTGGCGCTGGATAGAAAGTTTTGATGGGGCCGAGTTTGACTTTTGGTTTGGGACATATGTGGATATGAGAAAGTAGTTGAGGGCTTTTGGAGCATATCACTAAGCACTTTCAGCAAGCAAGCCATTGAGCAACACCTCAACCCCTCTTAATAGTATTGGCTTTCCTATGGACTCAATGTGATCTTGGATCACTAAAATAAAATGTAGAGTCCTGAGCTTTGAGCTTGAGCCAATCCTTTGTCCTCAGCATCTTGAAGTGGTTCCACATCCTCTAGTCCGTGCCACTCCATTGTTGAACTTATCTGAAACATACTAGGTAGAAGCATTAGTCCAACAAGAGATATGTTGACATTAATTACCAAAATCACCCAGGGAGCACTTGTGCTTTCACTTGACCTTCTCCCTAGATGGGAGGAGGATTTCCCCTCCGGTCATTGGCTTCCATGGAATGGGAGGGGCGACAGCCCCTCCGAGATTGGATCTGTCTCTCTTTCTCTCTCTGTTTCTGCGTTCTAGATTTTGGCCTTTCACCGTTTCTTATATTCCCGGAGATCCGTAACTCCGATTGGGTTGAAATTTTAACACGGTTTTTATCCGGATATTGCCTTTCTCGAGGCGAAAGAAGGGCACCAATGACCTTACAGGGTGCCCACAAGGGTCAGGGGCGCGCCCACCCCCCTAGGGCACGCCCCCCTTCCTTGTGGCCCCCTCAGGCATCGTCTTGCATTGATTATTCTTCCCAAAAATAACATATATTCCAAAAAAACTCTCCGTAAGTTTTTATCCCGTTTGGACTCTGTTTGATATGGATTTTCTGCGAAACAAAAAACATGCGACAAACAGGAACTGGCACTAGGCACTGGATCAATATGTTAGTCCCAAAAATAGTATAAAAAGTTGCCAAAATTATATGAAATTTGTATAATATTGGCATGGAACAATCAAAAATTATAGATATGACGGAGTAGGTAAATGATAAAAAAGATAATTTTTTATGTGGAATGCTACCTAGAATAATCTTGATCATGTAATCTAATCATGGCATGAATATTAAGACACGAGTGATGCAAAGAAATAGTCTATCATTTGACATTAAGACAATAGTACTTCAAGCATACTAATAAAGTAATCATGTCTTCTCAAAATAACATGGCCAAAGAAAATTCATCCCTACAAAATCATATAGTTTGGCTATGCTACATCTTCGTCACACAAAATGTTCAAATCATGCACAACCCCGATGACAAGCCAAGCAATTGTCTCATACTTTAGTATTCTCAAACTTTTTCAACATTCACACAATACATGAGCGTGAGCCATGGATATAGCACTATAGGTGGAATAGAATATGATGATGGAGGTTATGTGGAGAAGACAAAAAGGAGAAAGTCTCACATCGACGTGGCTAAACAACGGGCTATGGAGATGCCCATCAATTGATGTCAATGTGAGGAGTAGGGATTTCCATGCAACAGATGCACTAGAGCTATAAGTGTATGAAAGCTCAAACTGAAACTAAGTGGGTGTGCATCCAACTTGCTTGCTCATGAAGACCTAGGTCATTTGAGGAAGCCCATCATTGGAATATACAAGCCAAGTTCTATAATGAAATCCCACTAGTATATGAAAGTGATAACTCAAGAGACTCTCTATATGAAGAACATGGTGCTACTCTGAAGCACAAGTGTGGTAAAAGGATGGTAACATTTCCCCTTCTCTCTTTTTCTCTCATTTTTTTTGTGTTTTTATGTTTTTTTAGTCTGAAGTTTCATCCTGACTTGTGGGGGAATCATAGTCTCCATCATCCTTTCCTCACTGGGGCAATGCTCTAATAATGATGATCATCACACTTTTATTTAGTTACAACTCAATATTACAACTCGATGTCTAGAACAAAGATATGACTCTATATGAATGCCTCCGGCGGTGTACCGGGATGTGCAGTGATCTAGCGTAGCAATGACATCAAAAAACGGACAAGCCATGAAAACATCATGCTAGCTATCTTACGATCATGCAAAGCAATATGACAATAAATGCTCAAGTCATGTATATGATGATGATGGAAGTTGCATGGCAATATATCTCGGAATGGCTATGGAAATGCCATGATAGGTAGGTATGGTGGCTGTTTTGAGGAAGATATAAGGAGGCTTATGTGTGATAGAGCATATCGTATCACGGGGTTTGGATGCACCGGCGAAGTTTGCACCAACTCTCGAGGTGAGAAAGGGCAATGCACGGTACCGAAGAGGCTAGCAATGATGGAAGGGTGAGAGTGCGTATAATCCATGGACTCAACATTAGTCATAAAGAACTCACATACTTATTGCAAAAATCTACAAGTCATCAAAACCAAACACTATGCGCATGCTCCTAGGGGGATAGATTGGTAGGAAAAGGCCATCGCTCGTCCCCGACCTCCACACATAAGGAAGACAATCAAAGAAACACCTCATGCTTCAGATTTGTTACACAACGGTTACCATACGTGCATGCTACGGGACTTGCAAACCTCAACACAAGTATTTCTCAAATTCACAATTACCCACTAGCATGACTCTAATATCACCATCCTTATATCGCAAAACTATTGCAAGGGATCAAACATATCATATTCAGTGATCTACAAGTTTTATGTAGGATTTTATGACTAACCATGTGAATGACCAATTCCTGTCATCTCTCTAAATAGATATAAGTGAAGCAAGAGAGTTTAATTATTTCTACAAAAGATATGCCCACGCTCTAACAAATATAAGTGAAGCAAAAGAGCATTCTACAAATGGCGGTTTTCTATGTGAAGAGAAACAGGCAATCCAAACTTCAAATGATATAAGTGAAGCACATGAAGCATTCTATAAAGCCATACTCAAAAGATATAAGTGAAGTGCAAATAGCATTCTCTAAATCAACTATGGACTATCTCATACCATCATGGTGCATCAAAGAAAAGTGAAAACTAAATGCAAAAGACGCTCCAAGATTTGCACATATCACATGAATGAAACGAAACCGAAAACATACCGATACTTATTGAAGAAAGATGGGATGCCTTCCGGGGCATCCCCAAGCTTAGATGCTTGAGTATCCTTGAATATTTAATTGGGGTGCCTTGGGAATCCCCAAGCTTGAGCTCTTTCCTCTCCTCCTTCTCCTCATATCGAGGCCTCCTCGATCTTTGATCACTTCATCCACACAAAACTCAACAGAAAGTTCGATAATATCTGTTAGTATAATAAAGCAAATCACTACTCTAAGTACTGTTGCAAACCAATTCATATTTTGTTTTTTCATTGTATCTACTGTAATATAACTTTTCCCTGGCTTGATCCACTGATAGAAATCGATAGTTTCATCAAAACAAGCAAACAATGCATCAAAAACAGAATATGTCTTAAACAGGACAGTCTGTAGTAATCTGAACATTCACCATACTTCTGGTACTCCAGCAATTCTGAAAAAATTAGGAAAAATAAACAATTTGTATAGAAAGACAGTGCAAACAGTTTCAGAATCGTTTTACGTTCCAGTAAAAAATGTAAAATCGTGCACTACAGCCAAAATTTCTGTTTTCAACCGCACAAACCAACAAGCAATGTAAACATCCTAAAGACAAATCTTGGCACATTATTTTTATGATAGAATGGATTTGTAAAAGGGGGTAATTATTTTTGTTGAAAAGTTTCTGTAATCAAGGGTCACAAAGTTTCCATGGGCATGAACAAAGTTCAAGGCTAGCTCCCACTTTAACAATGCTCGTCTTTCTCACTTTCGCTTTTCTTTTTGAAAAAGTTTTAGGTTCCCCTCTTTTTTATTTTATTTTTGTTTTTTAAATTTGTAAAAGCACACAACAGAAATAAATGACTCTCTAAAACTTCCGGGTTGTCTCCCTGGCAGCGCTTTCTTTAAAGCCATTAAGCTAGGCTTATAGTGCTCAAGTAATGGATCCACCCAGATCCCAAGGTATATCAAAGCCAATTTTAATTAACAATGATTTGTGATTTAGTAGTCAGAACAAAGTAACATATATCATGCAACAACGAAGTCTAACTCTCTTCCTATGCATCGGCATGTCATAAAAGAACAATTCATGCATGCATAGTAAAGGCCAATGCATAGTATAAACAGTTTCTTGCAATTTTATCATATAGGAAACATGGAGAGGCAGAGATGTAGTTCCTCTCTCATAATAATTGCAAGTAGGATCATCAAGCACATGCATATTATATCTATCGAAATCATCATGTGTACTAGTAAAACGCAACCCATCAATATAATCCTTAATAAGGGCAAACTTCTCCGATATAGTGTAGTCGGAAGAATTCAAAAAGATAATAGGACTATCATGCGTGGGTGCAATAGCAACAATTTCATGTTTAACATAAGGAACTATAGCAAGTTCATCTCCATAAGCATAATTCATATTGGCATCTTGGCCACAAGCATAGCCAGCATCATCAAAAAGGGATATTTCAAAAGAATCAATGGGATCATAACAATACTCATAGCATTCATCCTTAGGTAAACTCGAAGGGAAATTAAACAATGTATGGGATAAAGAGTTACTCTCATTCGATGGTGGGAACGGGTGTTCAATCTCTCATCCTCCTTTTGTTCTTCGCTCTCCTCCTCATCTTTTTCATCCAATCAGCTCATAATGTCATTAATTTCTTCTTCCATAGACTCCTGCAAAATATTAGTCTCTTCTTGGACAGCAGAGGAGTCCTCAATATATGGTTTAGTATAAGGATTAGAAGCATAATTATCACAATAGTATTTAAATATGGCCAAATTTTCAGATTTGTAGAGAGTAGTATCACATTCTTCAATAAAAGAAGCAATTTCACAAGTACCCCTAAAAGCAACAAATTCTTCAATTTGTTGAACATCATAGTAATTATAAACACCCTTAGTATACGAAGATACGATTCCATTATCACTAAACTCACATTGGTAAGGAAGGTGTTTCTTAGGGTCTTTAGAACAACAAGTACAATCATATATTTCACATAAATTCCAAGCATAGCACTACAAAGATGAATTTGATCTAGTAAAAGTTTCCCTTTTTTAGATATGCGGTGTCGCACATAACAAGCATGATCATCTAAAGATTTTCCCTCAACTAAGCTAGTTGGGGTTTTAGCCCGAGTACATAGGAATCGAAGATGATCCAAGTAAAAAGCTTCAGTAGTGAGATAGATTTTGAGTGGTTCTTCAACCAATGGTTCAGTAGGTACCACTAATTTTTTTAGTATTTTGCGTTTCCTACCCATAACTAAAGATAGAAAAAAAGAGCACAAAATAAAAACTACTTAGTGATAAAGCAAACAAGCACACATGAGAATATTCACCCCACGCTATAACTCCCCGGCAACGGCGCCAGAAAAAGATCTTGGTAACCCACAAGTATAGGAGATCAATTGTAGCCTCTTTCGATAAGTAAGAGTGTCAAACCCAACGAGGAGCTAAAGGTAGAACAAATATTCCCTCAAGTTCTATCGACCACCGATACAACTCTAGGCACGCTTAACGTTCGCTTTACCTAGAACAAGTATGAAACTATAAGTACTTTGTAGGTGTAACGGGGTAGGTTTGCAAGAATATAAAGAGCACGTAAATAAAAACTAGGGGATGTTTTAGGTAAAGAAGCAATAAAGTTAGTATAGTGAGTGTGGAAAACTGGTGGTAGGAGTTGCGAAATTGTCCCTAAGGAATTGACTACTTTACTAGACCGATAGCAAGTTCTATGTGGGAGAGGCCACTGCTAGCATGTCATCCCTGACTTGGAATTCTATGCACTCATGATTGGAACTATTAGCAACCATCTGCAACTACTAACGTTCATTAAGGTAAAACGCAACCATAGCATTAAGATATATTGGTCCCCCTTCAATCTCGTATGCATCAATTTCTATGCTAGGTTGAAGCTTCTGTCACTCTTGCCCTCCAATACATAGTCCTATCAACATACAACTAACCCTATGGTGTTTGTTGGGGAACGTAGTAATTTCAAAAACATTCCTACGCACACGCAAGATCATGGTGATGCATAGCAACGAGAGGGGAGAGTGTGTCCACGTACCCTCGTAGACCGAAAGCGGAAGCGTTAGCACAACGCGGTTGATGTAGTCGTACGTCTTCACGATCCGACCGATCAAGTACCAAACGCACGGCACCTCCGAGTTCTGCACACGTTCAACTCGATGACGTCCCTCGAACTCCGATCCAGCCAAGTGTTGAGGGAGAGTTTTGTTAGCACAACGGCGTGGTGACGATGATGATGTTCTACCGATGCAGGGCTTCGCCTAAGCACCGTTGCGATATGATCAAGGTGGATTATGGTGGAGGGGGGCACCGCACACGGCTAAGAGATCAAGAGATCAATTGTTGTCTCTATGGGGTGCCCCCTGGCCATGTATATAAAGGAGTGGAGGAGGGGGAGAGGGCCGGCCCGTATGGCGCGCCCTGGAGGAGTCCTACTCCCACCGGGAGTAGGATTCCTCCCCTGCCAAGTAGTAGGAGTAGGAGTCAAGGAAAGGGAAGAGGGAAGAGAAGGAAGGAGGGGGCGCAGCCCCTCCCCCTAGTCCAATTCTGACTAGGCATTGGGGGGGGCGCAGCCTCTCCTCTCTCTTTCCTCTAAAGCCCAATAAGGCCCATATACTCCCCGGCGAATTCCCGTAACTCTCCGATACTCCGAAAAATACCCGAATCACTTGGAACCTTTCCGATGTCTGAATATAGTCATCCAATATATCAATCTTTACGTCTCGACCATTTAGAGACTCCTCGTCATGTCCCCGATCTCATCCGGGACTCCGAACTACCTTCGGTACATCAAAACACATAAACTCATAATATAACTGTCATCGAACTTTAAGCGTGCGGACCCTATGGGTTCGAGAACAATGTAGACATGACCGAGACACGTCTCTGGTCAATAACCAATAGCGGAACCTGGATGCTCATATTGGCTCCTACATATTCTACGAAGATCTTTATCGGTCAGACCGCATAACAACATACGTTGTTCCCTTTGTCATCGGTATGTTACTTGCCCGAGATTCGATCGTTGGTATCTCAATACCTAGTTCAATCTCGTTACCGGCAAGTCTCTTTACTCGTTCCTAATACATCATCCCAACTAACTCATTAGTTGCAATGCTTGCAAGGCTTATAGTGATGTGCATTACCGAGTGGCCCAGAGATACCTCTCCGACAATCGGAGTGACAAATCCTAATCTCGAAATACGCCAACCCAACAAGTACCTTCGGGAGACACCTGTAGAGCACCTTTATAATCACCCTAGTTACGTTGTGACGTTGGTAGCACACAAAGTGTTCCTCCGGTAAATGGGAGTTGCGTAATCTCATAGCCATAGGAACATGTATAAGTCATGAAGAAAGAAATAGAAACAAACTAAACGATCAAGTGCTAAGCTAATGGAATAGGTCAAGTCAATCACATCATTCTCCTAATTACGTGATCCCGTTAATCAAATGACAACTCATGTCTATGGTTAGGAAACATAACCATCTTTGATCAACGAGCTAGTCAAGTAGAGGCATACTAGTGACACTGTGTTTGTCTATGTATTCACACATGTATTATGTTTCCGGTTAATACAATTCTAGCATGAATAATAAACATTTATCATGATATAAGGAAATAAATAATAACTTTATTATTGCCTCTAGGGCATATTTCCTTCAGTCTCCCACTTGCACTAGAGTCAATAATCTAGTTCACATCGCCATGTGATTTAATACCAATAGTTCACATCACCATGTGATTAACACCCATAGTTCACATCGACATGTGACCAACACCCAAAGGGTTTACTAGAGTCAATAATCTAGTTCACATCGCTATGTGATTAACACCCAAAGAGTACTAAGGTGTGATCATGTTTTGCTTGTGAGAGAAGTTTAGTCAACGGGTCTGCCACATTCAGATCCGTATGTATTTTGCAAATTTCTATGTCAACAATGCTCTGCATGGAGCTACTCTAGCTAATTGCTCCCACTTTCAATATGTATCCAGATTGAGACTTTGAGTCATCTGGATCAGTGTCAAAACTTGCATCGACGTAACCCTTTACGACGAACCTTTTGTCACCTCCATAATCGAGAAACATATCCTTATTCCACTAAGGATAATTTTGACCAATGTCCAGTGATCTACTCCTAGATCACTATTGTACTCCCTTGCCAAACTCAGGGCAGGGTCAGGTACACATCATGGCATACTTTATAGAACCTATGGCTGAGGCATAGGGAATGACTTTCATTCTCTCTCTATCTTCTGTCTGGTCGGGTTTTGAGTCTTACTCAACTTCACACCTTGTAACACAGGCAAGAACTCCTTTCTTTGACTGTTCCATTTTGAACTACTTCAAAATCTTGTCAAGGTATGTACTCATTGAAAAAACTTATCAAGCGTCTTGATCTATCTCTATAGATCTTGATGCTCAATATGTAAGCAGCTTCACCGAGGTCTTTCATTGAAAATTTTTATTCAAGTATCCTTTTATGCTATCAGAAATTCTATATCATTTCCAATCAGCAATATGTCATCCACATATAATATCAGAAATGCTACAGAGCTCCCACTCACTTTCTTGTAAATACAGGCTTCACCGCAAGTCTGTATAAAACTATATGCTTTGATCAACTCATCAAAGCGTATATTCCAACTCCGAGATGCTTGCACCAGTCCATAGATGGATCGCTGGAGCTTGCACATTTTGTTAGCACCCTTTGGATCGTTAAAACCTTCTGGTTGCATCATATACAACTCTTCTTCCAGAAATCCATTCAGGAATACAGTTTTGATATCCATTTGCCAGATTTCATCAAATGTGGCAATTGCTAACATGATTCGGACAGACTTAAGCATCTCTACGAGTGAGAAAATCTCATCGTAGTCAACACTTTGAACTTGTCGAAAACATTTTTGTGACAATTTGAGCTTTGTAGATAGTAATACTACTATCAGTGTCCGTCTTCCTCTTGAAGATCCTTTTATTCTTAATGGCTTGCTGATCATTGGGCAAGTCAACCAAAGTCCACACTTTGTTCTCATACATGGATCCTATCTCAGATTTCATGGCCTCAAACCATTTCGCGGAATCTGGGCTCATCATTGCTTCCTTCATAGTTCGTAGGTTCGTCATGGTCAAGTAACATGACCTCCAAAACAGGATTACCGTACCACTCTGGTGCGGAACGTGCTCTGGTTGACCTACGAGGTTCGGTAGTAACTTGATCTGAAGTTACATGATCATCATCATTAGCTTCCTCACTAATTGGTGTAGTAGTCACAGGAACAGATTTCTGTGATGAACTACTTTCCAATAAGGGAGCAGGTACAGTTACCTCATCAAGTTCTACTTTCCTCCCACTCACTTCTTTCGAGAGAAACTCCTTCTCTAGAAAGGATCCATTCTCAGCAATGAATATCTTGCCTTCGGATCTGTGATAGAAGGTGTACCCAACATTTTCTTTTGGGTATCCTATGAAGACGCACATCTCTGATTTGGGTTTGAGCTTATCAGGTTGAAACTTTTTCACATAAGCATTGCAACCTCAAACTTTAAGAAACGACAGCTTAGGTTTCTTGCCAAACCATAGTTCATACGGTATCGTCTCAACGGATTTAGATGGTGCCCTATTTAACGTGAATGTAGTTGTCTCTAATGCATAACCCCAAAACGATAGTGGTAAATTGGTAAGAGACATCATAGATCGCACCATATCTAATAAAGTACGATTACGAGGTTCGGACACACCATTACACTGTGGTGTTCCAGGTGGCGTGAGTAGTGAAACTATTTCACATTGTTTTAACTGAAGGCCAAACTCGTAACTCAAATATTTTATTTCTGCGATCATATTGTAGAAACTTTTATTTTTGCTACGATGATTCTCCACTTCACTCTGAAATTCTTTGAACTTTTCAAATGTTTCAGACTTGTGTTCCATCAAGTAGATATACTCATATCTGCTCAAATCATCTGTGAAGATCAGAAAATAATGATACCTGCCACGAGCCTCAATATTCATCGACCACATACATCAGTATGTATGATTTCTAACAAGTCTGTTGCTCGCTCCATTGTTCCGGAGAACGGAGTCTTAGTCATCTTGCCCATGAGGCATGGTTCGCAAGCATCAGCTGATTCATAATCAAGTGATTCCAAAAGCCCGTCAGCATGAATTTTCTTCATGCGCTTTACACCAATATGACCTAAATGGCAGTGCCACAAATAACTTGCACTATCATTATTAACTTTGCATCTTTTGGCTTCAATATTATGAAAATGTGTATTACCATGATCGAGATCCAACAAACCATTTTCATTGGGTGTATGACCATAGAAGGTTTTATTCATGTAAACAGAACAACAATTATTCTCTAACTTACATGAATAACCGTATTGCAATAAACATGATCCAATCATATTCATGCTCAACGCAAACACTAAATAACATTTATTTTAGGTTTAACACTAATCCCGAAAGTATAGGGAGTGTGCGATGATGATCATATCAATCTTGGAACCATTTCCAATACACATCGTCACTTCACCCTTAACTAGTCTCTGTTCATTCTGCAACTCCTGTTTCGAGTTACTATCTTAGCAACTGAACTAGTATCAAATACGAGGGGTTGCTATAAACACTAGTAAAGTACACATCAATAACATGTATATCCAAATATACCTTTGTTCACCTCGCCATCCTTCTTATCCGCCAAATACTTGGGGCAGTTCCGCTTCTAGTGACCAGTCCCTTTGCAGTAGAAGCACTCAGTTCTCAGGCTTAGGTCCAGACTTGGGCTTCTTCACTTGAGCAGCAACTTGCTTGCCGTTCTTCTTGAAGTTCCCTTCTTTCCCTTTGCCCTTTTTGAAACTAGTGGTCTTTGTCAACCATCAACACTTGATGCTTTTCTTGATTTCTACCTTCGTCGATTTCAGCATCACGAAGAGCTTGGGAATTACTTTTGTCATCCCTTGCATATTATAGTTCATCACTAAGTTCTAGTAACTCGGTGATAGTGACTAGAGAACTTTGTCAATTACTCTCTTATCTGGAAGATTAACTCCCACTTGATTCAAGCAATTGTAGTACTCAGACAATCTGAGCACATGCTCACTGGTTGAGCTATTCTCCTCCATCTTGTAGGCAAAGTACTGTCAGAGGTCTCATACCTCTCGACACGGGCATGAGTATGAAATACCAATTTCAACTCTTGGAACATCTTATATGCTCCATGGCGTTCAAAACGTCTTTGAAGCCCGATTCTAAGCCGTTAAGCATGGTGCACTAAACTATCAAGTAGTCATCATATTGAGCTAGCCAAACGTTCATAACGTCTGCATCTGCTCCTGCAATAGGTCTTGTCACCTAGCGGTGCATCAAGGACATAATTCTTCTGTGCAGCAATGAGGATAAACCTCAGATCACGGATCCAATCCGCATCATTGCTACTAACATCTTTCAACTTAGTTTTCTCTAGGAACATATCAAAAATAGTAATTGCTACCATCATCTTTCAACTTTGCTTTCTCAAGGAATGCATTAAAATTCAACGAAACAACAGCACGGCCATCTATCTACAATCAAACATAGACAAGCAAGATACTATCAGGTACTAACTTCATGATAAATTTAAGTTCAATTAATCATATTACTTAAGAACGCCCACTTAGAAAGACATCCCTCTAATCTTCTAAGTGATCACGTGATCCAAATCAACTAAACCATAACCGATCATCACGTGAAATGGAGTAGCTTCCAATGGTGAACATCAATATGTTGATCATATCTACTATATGATTCACGCTCGACCTTTCGGTCTCAGTGTTCCGAGGCCATATCTGCATATGCTAGGCTCGTCAAGTTTAACCTGAGTATTCTGCGTGTGCAAAACTGGCTTGCACCCGTTGTAGATGGACGTAGAGCTTATCACACCCGATCATCACGTGGTGTCTGGGCACGACGAACTTTGGCAACGGTGCATACTCAGGGAGAACACTTTTATCTTGAAATTTAGTGAGAGATCATCTTATAATGCTACCGTCAATCAAAGCAAGATAAGATGCATAAAAGATAAACATCACATGCAATCAATATAAGTGATATGATATGGCCATCATCATCTTGTGCTTGTGATCTCCATCTCCGAAGCACCGTCATGATCACCATCGTCACCGGCGCGACACCTTGATCACCATCGTACCATCGTTGTCGTTTCGCCAATCTTATGCTTCCACGACTATCGCTACCGCTTAGTGATAAAGTAAAGCATTACAGCGCAATTGCATTGCATACAATAAAGTGACAACCAGATGGCTCCTGCCAGTTGCCGATAACTCGGTTACAAAACATGATCATCTCATACAATAAAATTTAGCATCATGTCTTGACCATATCACATCACAACATGCCCTGCAAAAACAAGTTAGACGTCCTCTACTTTGTTGTTGCAAGTTTTACGTGGCTGCTACGGGCTTAGCAAGAACCGTTCTTACCTACGCATCAAAACCACAATGATAGTTTGTCAAGTTGGTGTTGTTTTAACCTTCGCAAGGACCGGGCGTAGCCACACTTGGTTCAACTAAAGTTGGAGAAACTGACACCCGCCAGCCACCTGTGTGCAAAGCACGTCGGTAGAACCAGTCCCGCGTAAGCGTACGCGTAATGTCGGTCCGGGCCGCTTCATCCAACAATACCGCCGAACCAAAGTATGACATGCTGGTAAGCAGTATGACTTATATCGCCCACAACTCATTTGAGTTCTACTCATGCACAACATCAACGCATAAAACCTAGGCTCGGATGCCACTATTGGGGAACGTAGTAATTTCAAAAATTTCCCTACGCACACGCAAGATCATGGTGATGCATAGCAACGAGAGGGGAGAGTGTTGTCCACGTACCCTCGTAGACCGAAAGAGGAAGCGTTAGCACAACGCGGTTGATGTAGTCGTACGTCTTCATGATCCGACCGATCAAGTACCGAACGCACGGCACCTCCGAGTTCTGCACACGTTCAACTCGATACGTCCCTCAAACTCCGATCCAGCCGAATGTTGAGGGAGAGTTTCGTCAGCACGACGGCGTGGTGACGATGATGATGTTCTACTGACGCAGGGCTTCGCCTAAGCACCGCTATGATATGATCGAGGTGGATTATGGTGGAGAGGAGCACCGCACATGGCTAAGAGATCAAGAGATCAATTGTTGTGTCTTTGGGGTGCCCCCTGCCCCCGTATATAAAGGAGTGGAGGAGGGGGAGGGCCGGCCCTCTCTATGGCGCGCCCTAGGGGAGTCCTACTCCCACCGGGAGTAGGATTTCCCCTTTCCTAGTAGAACTAGGAGCCCTTCCAAGTAGTAGGAGTAGGAGGGAAGGAAAGGGAAGGGAAAAGGAGAAGGAAGGAAGGGGGCTCCCCCCCTCCCTAGTCCAATTCAGACCAGCCCATGGGGAGGGGTGCGGCCACCCTTTCAGGCCTTTCTCTCATTTCCCGTATGGCCCATTAAGGCCCAATACGAATTCCCGTAACTCTCCGGTACTCCCGAAAATACCCGAATCACTCGGAACCTTTCTGATGTCCGAATATAGTCGTCCAATATATCGATCTTTACATCTCGACCATTTCGAGACTCCTCGTCATGTCCCCGATCTCATCCGGGACTCTGAACTCCTTCGGTATGTAAAAACACATAAACTCATAATATAACCGTCATCGAACTTTAAGCATGCGGACCCTACGGGTTCGAGAACTATGTAGACATGACCGAGACACGTCTCCGGTCAATAACCAATAGCGGAACCTGGATGCTCATATTGGCTCCTACATATTCTATGAAGATCTTTATCGGTCAAACCGCATAACAACATACGTTGTTCCCTTTGTCATCGGTATGTTACTTGTCCGAGATTCGATCGTCGGTATCTCAATACCTAGTACAATCTCGTTACTGGCAAGTCTCTTTACTCGTTCTGTAATACATCATCCCGCAACTAACTCATTAGTTGCAATGCTTGCAAGGTTTATAGTGATGTGCATTACTGAGTGGGCCCAGAGATACCTCTCCGACAATCGGAGTGACAAATCCTAATCTCGAAATACGCCAACCCAACAAGTACCTTTGGAGACACCTGTAGAGCACCTTTATAATCACCCAGTTACGTTGTGACATTTGGTAGCACACAAAGTGTTCCTCCGGTAAACGGGAGTTGCATAATCGCATAGTCATAGGAACATGTATAAGTCATGAAGAAAGCAATAGCAACAAACTAAATGATCAAGTGCTAAGCTAACGAAATGGGTCAAGTCAATCACATCATTCTTCTAATGATGTGATCCCGTTAATCAAATGACAACTCTTTGTCTATGGCTAGGAAACATAACCATCTTTGATCAACGAGCTAGTCAAGTAGAGGCATACTAGTGACACTTTGTTTGTCTATTTATTCACACATGTATCATGTTTCTGGTTAATACAATTCTAGCATGAATAATAAACATTTATCGTGATATAAGGAAATAAATAATAACTTTATTATTGCCTCTAGGGCATATTTCCTTCACGATCATCACGTGAGATGGGGTAGTCGTCAATGGTGAACATCTCTATGTTGAGCATATCTACTATATGATTCACGTTCGACCTTTCGGTCTCAAGTGTTCCCAGGCCATGTCTGTACATCCTAGGCTCGTCAAGTTTAACCCAAGTATTCCGCATGTGCAAAACTGTCTTGCACCCGTTGTCTATGAACGTAGAGTCTATCACACCCGATCATCACGTGGTGTCTCAACAGGACGAACTGTAGCAGCGGTGCATACTCAGGGAGAACACTTTTACCTTGAAATTTAGTGAAGGGATAATCTTATAATGCTACCGCCGTTCTAATCAAAATAAGATGTAAATAAGATAACCATCTCATGCAATCAAAATATGTGACATGGTATGGCCATCATCATCTTGTGCTTTTGATCTCCATCTCCAAAGCATCATCATGATCTCCGTCGTCACTGGCACGACACCTTGATCTGCATCATAGCGTCGTGGTCATCTCGCCAACTATTGCTTCTACAACTATCGCTAACGCATAGTGATAAAGTAAAGCAATTACATGGCGTTTGCATTTCATAAAGTAAAGAGACAACCATAAGGCTCCTACCGGTTGTCAGATATCTTACAAAACATGATCATCTCATACAATAATGTTTATCACATCATGTCTTGACTATATCACATCACAACATGCCCTACAAAAACAAGTTAGACGTCCCCTACTTTGTTGTTGCAAGTTTTACGTGGCTGCTACGGGCTACTAGCAAGAACCGTTCTTACCTACTCATAAGACCACAATGGTGTTCTGTCAAGTTTGCTGTTTTAACCTTCTTCAAGGACCAGCCGCAGTCACATTCGATTCAACTAAAGTAGGAGAAACAGACACCCACCAGCCACCTTTATGCGAAACTAGTTGCATGTCAGTCGGTGGAACCGGTCTCATGTGCATGCACATGTAAGGTTGGTCCGGGCCGCTTCATCCCACAATACCGCCGAATCAAAATAGGACGTTGGTGGTAAGAAGTACGACTATCACCGCCCACAACTCTTTGTGTTCTACTCGTGCATATCATCTACGCATAGACCTGGCTCTGATACCACTGTTGGGAAACGTTGCATGGAAAACAAAAACATTCTACGCACACGCAATGATCTATCCATGGATATGCATAGCAACGAGGGGAAGAGTGTGTCTACGTACCCTCCTAGACCGTAAGCGGAAGCGTTTCTCAATGCGGTTGATGTAGTCGAACTTCTTCACGCTTCAACCGATCAAGTACCGAACGCATGGCACCACTGCATTCTTCACATGTTCAGCTCCGTGACGTCCCTCGCCTTCTTGATCCAGCAAGTTGTCGAGGTAGTATATGATTTCCGTCAGCACGACTGCGTGGTGATGGTGATGGTGAAGTGATCCTCATAGGGCTTCGCCTAAGCACTACGAAGATATGACCATGGGAGTAAACGGTGGAGGGGGCGCCGCACATGGCTAACAATTGTCTGGGGTGTGCTAGGAGGCACCCCCACATATATATAGGTGGGAGGGAGAGGGACAAGGCCAGGATGTGCCCCAAGTAGGACCGAATCCTATTTGGGTTCCTCCTAGGCCGGCGCCCCCACCCCTTCCTTATTTACTGGAGGGGGAAGGAAAGTGGAGGGAGGAGGGAAGGAAGGGGGAGGCTGAATCCCCCCCCCCTTTCCTTCTCCCTTCCCCTCTTTCCTTCTCCTATGGTTCGGCCCATATGAGGGGCGCACCAGCCCTTTGTGGCTGGTGCATTTCCCCTCTTGGCCCATTAGGCCCATATCTTTTGTCGGGGGTGCCCGGAACCCCTTCCGGTGACCCGATATGTACCCGGTACCCTCCGGAACACTTCCGATGTCCGAATACTATCATCCTATATATCAATATTTACCTCTTGACCATTTTGAGACTCCTTGTTATGTCCGTGATCTCATCTGGGACTCCGAACAACATTCAGTCACCAAATCACATAACTCATATAATACAATGTCGTCATCGAACGTTAAGCGTGTGGACCCTACAGGTTCGAGAACTATGTTGACATGACCGAGACACCTCTCTGGTCAATAACCAATAGCAGAACCTGGATGCCCATATTGGCTCCTACATATTCTTTGAAGATCTTTATCGGTCGAACCATTATGACAACATATGTAATTCCCTTTGTCCATCGGTATGTTACTTGTCCGAGATTCGATCGTCGGTATCATCATACCTAGTTCAATCTCGCTATCGGCAAGTCTCTTTACTCGTACAGTAATACATCGCCTCGTGACCAACTCCTTAGTCGTTTGCTTGCAAGCTTATGATGTGTATTACCAAGGGCCCAGAGATACCTCTCCTATACTCAGAGTGACAAATCCTAATCTTGATCTATGCCAACTCAACAAACACCTTCGGAGATACCTGTAGATCATCTTTATAATCACCCAGTTATGTTGTGATGTTTCATAGAAAACAAGGCATTCCTCCGGTATCCGGGAGTTGCATAATATCATAGTTGAAGGAATATGTATTCGACATGAAGAAAGCAATAGCAATAAAACTGAAGGATCATTATGCTAAGCTAACGGATGGGTCTTGTCCATTGTCGGTGTCAAAACCGGCGGATCTCGGGTAGGGGGTCCCAAACTGTGCGTCTAAGGCGGATGGTAACAGGAGGCAGGGGACACGATGTTTTACCCAGGTTCGGGCCCTCTTGATAGAGGTAAAACCCTACGTCCTGCTTGATTGTTCTTGATGATATGAGTATTACAAGAGTAGATCTACCACGAGATCAGAGAAGCTAAACCCTAGAAGCTAGCCTATGGTATGATTGTATGTTGTCCTACGGACTAAAACCCTCTGGTTTATATAGACACCAGAGGAGGCTAGGGTTACACAAGGTCGGTTACAAAGGAGGAGATATCCATATCTGTATTGCCTAGCTTGCCTTCCACGCCAAGTAGAGTCCCATCCGGACACGGGACGAAGTCTTCAATCTTGTATCTTCATAGTCCAACAGTCCGGCCAAAGGATATAGTCCGGCTTTCCGGAGACCCCCTAATCCAGGACTCCCTCAGTTGCCCCCGAACCAGGCTTCAATGACGTCAAGTCCGGCATGCAGTATTGTCTTCGGCATTGCAAGGTGGGTTCTTCTCAAATTTTGAATGTTTGTCAAGCAGTGTCCGGACCCATAAATGTTGAACTTCTTGGCTTCTGCGCCCAATAAGTGCTATCCTCCACGCGTCGAATGAATACGAGGAGCCAGGGCGTTTTTACATTCACCCCCTAGCCAGATAAATAAATCGTCTATTAAAGGGATGGGGATTCTTAGAACCAATCCATACCATCCTCCCATAGAGAGAATCCATCGGAGCGTGCTTCGGAAAAATCCATTCCAACATGGCCGACCACCGCAGCTCCTCCTCCCACCCCCGTAGCCCTAAGTCCGGTGATTGGGAGAGATGTTCCGTCCCACACAGTCAATTAGTTGAATTGCGGACTCAGGGATTCCTCCCTCCAGCGTATATGGTTCCTGTCCGAGCCGGGCTCGCCACCTACAATGGCAGGGAGCAAGCGGAGAGCTTCCCTAGCCCCTCTACGGGGGAGCGGGTGTGCCTTGTTCCCTACTTATTAAGGGGACTCAGATTTCCAATTCATCCGTTCCTCCGTGGGCTCCTGGAGTTTTATGGCCTCCAACTGCATAAATTTCACCCCTGCGTCCATATTACACATCGCCGGCTACGTTGCCCTTTGCGAGTTATTCCTGGGCTATGAGGCTCATTTTGAGCTGTGGAAGAGGTTATTTTGCCTCGTCCCTCGCACACAGAAGGGGTCACTTTATCAAGTGGGCAGAGCCGAAATATGGCGCATCGCCGAAACCGGATACCTGTCTGGTACTCCAAAGAAGATGTCCGAAGACTGGCCTTCGGAATTGTTTTATATGGAGGACGTCCCTCTTCCGGACCCTGTTCGGCGGGGTCTTCCTGAGTTCAACAATGCTCCTCTGAAGAAAAGCCGAAGCTGGCGCCCACGGAGCCCCCGGGAGGAAGATAACGAAGAAGTCCTTTACCTGATGAACCGGATTAAAGCGCTGGCTCAATCAAGATTGACAGTAATCGAAGTTATGTCAATATCCATAATGCAGGGAGTGCAGCCGCTTCAATATCGAGGGCACCCCCTGTGGTGTTTTAACGGGGAAGATGATGCCACCCGTTGCGGGCATAAGGGACCGGACTCCGCTGCTGCTTTAGCAAAAATTATGTCCGAGTTGTTCAAGGGAGAGGAAGAGGAGTTCATCCGCATCAAGCCACGGGATGGACTCTCCATGTACAACCCTCCAAGCTGGGTGAGTTATATCTCCTTACTCCCATTCTTCCCACATTTTTTGTCGTGGGTACTTACCATGCCATTTTACGGCAGGAACTGCGAAAAGCTGTAAGGGAGGTCAACAGCCCATCTCCACAACCAGAGGACCCTGACCAGGCCCTTGGTCCCGGACTCAAAGAAGATCCGGACATATTCGTGGAGCTGATAGACAGGTAGTTCTATCAATTGAGCTGTGATGACGCCATGGTGGCCATTACGGCCGACTATCCCGGAATGCTTCCTGCATCACACGTAAGAAAAACCAAAATCCCAACTCTAAAAACTAGGATCCCCTTTTAGACACTTCACCTATCATATAAATATGGTGTTTTATAGGGAAGGCATTTGGGACGCCATGCCGAACCCGCAGCAACTCGCCAGCAAGAGGCACCGAGGCCGGGTAGGCCAAAGAGGAAGGCGGTCAGGATAGAGACGCCGGTGCAGAGGTATGACAAAAAAACCCGCTCCGTGGTTGTCGTCTTTCTCAAAATGTAATGACGTCCATGCTTATTTAATAGAAAAAACGCTCGCCGGAATATGTCCGGAGAGGCTGCCGATCATGCTTCCACCAGTCGGGCTCTAGGGCCGGACATAGAGGCAGAAGCCGACATGGGGCGGACGCCGGATACTCCTCCTACAGAGGATGCGGATAGACTGTCTGCTACAAATTCAGAAGTGGAGAGCGCCATGAATCATAGGCGTCGCCGGGCCATACTCCGTGACGCTTGCTTCTCACCAGAGGCATTTGATGCCTTCAATTCTGGAGACGCGTACCTCCATGCTGCTCAAAATGGTCTAGCCAGAGCCATGGACCAGTATGTAAGGGATGTACGGGTAAGTAAATCTGACAATTATATGTATCAGTAGCCCCTGAGACTTGAAACAGTTGACGCAACTGATTTAAGGATCAATATTTGTGCAGGTTCTTACTGAGAAGAATACCCAACTGTCTCAAGAGCTGGACGAGTGTAAGGCCCAGCTGGAAGCCGCTGTTGCCGCATTGAAGGAGTCCACAAAGGGTCCCCCTGGTAACTCTTTTGTCTATTGCAAAGAATATCAGTACCAGGTAGTATGCGGCGTACATGCACACCTAACAATAGATGTTGCAGGTGGCCCCAGAGTGAATCCGGAGGCCATGGAGGCGGATACGGCACGTGATGATCGACAGCGAAACGCTGGCGAGCGCGTGCTGACGCGAGTCAGGCAGGAGAAAAACGATCTTCAAGATGCCAATATCCGGCTGGGCGTGGAATTCAAGGATGTCCGAGCCCAGCTTGCAGACTCCGTGAAGGAGAATAAACGGCTTCAGTGCGGCATTTTTAGTAAGTGCTTGAACGAACTTTTTTAAAGGAGTTCGGCGAAGAAGCCTGCTAACAGCGTTATATCTGCAGGTATGCTGACGGGTCGTCCCGCAGAAGAGATGCCTGGGTCCTCGGATGATCTTCTGCCAGAGCTCTCACAACTACACGAACAAGTTTGGCAGGTGATGCATAGTATTGCCCATGCCTTGTGGCCGTCCGCGTCCCCGCCAGGAGGCATGGGGGAGCTTATAGAGAAGCTGAAGGGAGCACGGCGGCGCTTCCGGTTATGGAAGATATCGGCCTATCGACAGGGTGCACGGGAAGCCTGGGCTATGGTGAAGACACGATACACCAAGGCTGACCCAAACCACATGGCCGAGGTCGGACCTGTGGGGCCCGATGGGAAAGAAATCCCTGTCAGTTTAGTGTATGATCAAGTAGAGTTAGCCGCAAAGTATTCCCAACAGGATTGTAGGCTAGACAGCCTGTTGGATGGTATAGAAGAAGAATTTAATCAGCCTTAGTGACTGTGTACTTCAAGTGACATATGCAATGTCCCTAGCCGGATTGTAAATCATTTGTCATGGCGGACCTTTTCGCTTCGACCTCTGGACCCGATAGTCCAGAGTGTATCCAGATACCCACTCGGTTATATAAAAACCAGGGCATGCATGGAAACCAGGCATAGAGGTCATAAGTGCTTGAACAGACAAGTGCCCAGCTAGCTATGTTATATTACATGGGTAGTAAGAAACATCTTCCAGGGAGAATAGTTCCGTTAAGGGTTCCTTTCCCTGGGTACGCATGCCCTAATGTGCATGTCCGGGCTGCAAGTCACAGGTTAAAAACATCTGGGGGCGTGTAGTAATTTAAATGAAAGTCATCTTTTATTCACCGACCGAATATTCCCTTAAGAACGCTAGCTTTCGGCTTCACCCAGTCTGAGGTACACATCCGGCTGACCCGGCAGTAACAATCACAGAGGAGCTCCCCTTATGCCCTAGCCGAATTAACGGGAACGTAGGGCATAAACACAAGAGCCAGGCAACCCAGCTTGGCCAAAACTTAAGTCATATCGATGCATATAATGGCGAAAAAGGTACATACGGAAGGATGACACATGTGCGGGGCATGAAGGCCGGAAAGATAATTAGATTAAGCTTCTGTATAGGAAGTGTCGGTGTCAAAACCAGCGGATCTCGGGTAGGGGGTCCTGAACTGTGCGTCTAAGGCGGATGGTAACAGGAGGCAGGGGACACGATGTTTTACCCAGGTTCGGGCCCTCTTGATGGAGGTAAAACCCTACGTCCTGCTTGATTTATTCTTGATGATATGAGTATTACAGGAGTTGATCTGCCACGAGATCGGAGAGGCTAAACCCTAGAAGCTAGCCTATGGTATGATTGTATGTTGTCCTACAGACTAAAACCCTCCGGTTTATATAGACACCGGAGAGGCTTAGGGTTACACAAGGTCGGTTACAAAGGAGGAGATATCCATATCTGTACTGCCTAGCTTGCCTTCCACGCCAAGTAGAGTCCTATCCGGACACGGGATGAAGTCTTCAATCTTGTATCTTCATAGTCCAACGGTCTGGCCAAAGGATATAGTCCGGCTGTCCGGAGACCCCCTAATCCAGGACTCACTCAGTAGCCCCTGAACCAGGCTTCAATGACGATGAGTCCGGCGCATAGTGTTGTCTTCGGCATTGCAAGGCGGGTTCCTCCTTCGAACACATCACAGAAGAGTTTGAATACTAGGATAGTGTCTGACCCTGCAAAATAAATTCCACATACCACCGTAGAGAGAATAATATTTCCACAAATCTTAATCTGCTGACACGCTTTGGCAACATGACATCAGGCCATGGCTCGGTGATTATTCGAACCATTTTTCTTCAACCAGCTCCACACATAACGCGAGGCGGTTTCTTGACACGTCTTGTCAAAGCAAAGATCGTGTTCCCCTAATTATGGGATTCTCATCGATACGGTCGTGGGTAACCCAACCGTGCCTAGGACTCCTAGATTTCAGGCAAGTCCCAAATGGCCACTAGGAGGATGCTTGATATTCACCCTCTTGATAAAGGGACAAGGCTTTTCCCTCCCGTGCTCAATCGAATCCTTCCCCCGCCTCGAGTTCTAACACCCAAAGGCCAGGTCAGGTGCTTCGGGCCTTCAATCATGTCCGGATCTAGCCTTCAAGGCCGGTGGATGCCCTCCTCCATTACAAAAGAGGATATCAAGAACTTGAGGGAGGCCAGATACCTGACCGCCGAGGTTTCGCATCGGCTGCCTGCCCGAGGGCAGGTCGTCCCTACTCCCGAACCCAACGAGAATGTTGTGTTCATCTCCCACTTCCTCTGAGGTCTAGGCCTCACTCTACATCCCTTCGTTAGGGGTTTGATGTTCTATTATGAGCTAGATTTCCATGATCTAGCCCCGGACTCCTTTCTCCACATCTCAGCATTTATTATCGTATGTGAGGCCTTCCTCCGCATTACCCCTCACTTCGGCCTGTGGCTCAAGACCTTTGACGTGAAGCCGAAGATGGTCGAGGGGCAGCATGTAGCGTCTGGAGGCGCATTAATAAGCAAGATCGCTGGAGCTCCATGGCCAAAGGGTTCCTTTCCAGAGGTGTCCGGATTATGGCAACGGGAGTGGTTTTACATCACAGCTCCCAGAAGTGCCAAGTGGGTGGCTGCCCTTGCTTTGCGCTCGGGCCCTCCACCACAACTGATGTCATGGATTAGCAGAGGGCTGAGCTAGGGTACAGCCAAGGACGTGCCTATACTGCAGAGCCGCATTCAAGATCTCTTCGAAGGAGATTTCAGTCTGGTTACAGTGGTGCAAGTCATGCTAGTTCGTCGAGTCCAGCCATGCAAACGCCGGCCCCTCCGCATGTGGGAGTTCAACCCAGAAGGACCGCACACTATTCAGAATTTCCTCGGCCTAACGCACGAGGAGATGGATAAATCATTCTTCGGACCCCAAATAGAGTGTCCGGACACCACCGAGGACGTGGGCCTGAGCAGCAACCGCACCGCGGCCCAAGCAAGTAATCCTCCAGCCGAACACACTGTCTTTTATTTATCATGACATCATTCTGAAGAATCGCTTTGACCAGGACTGGATAACAAAGGCGAAGATGATCCGGTGTTCGGCACCCCTTCCTGAAGGCTTGGACAATTCGGTGCTGGAGAAGATGCTCGAGCCAGCACCTTGCCCGGTGCCCTCAAAGGAAGATGGAGGGGGGAAAGAGGGCGAAAGCGGGCCTCCACCGCTACCTATTCCGACCGAGGGAATGAGTGCCTCCATCAGGGAGGATAACCAAGGGGAGGAATCTGACATTCTCTCACCCTGGAGAAGGAAGAGGACTAACTCTGAAGATCCGGAAACCAAGGTTTCCAAACGGGAGAAGAAATTTCCACCAGAGGGTCCTGCCTTGGAGGGCGCTCTTGCAGCACAAAGTCCGCGCGGGGATCAGCCCTCTAACGAGCTGTAAGTAATCAAAAAGTACTTTAATAGTGAAGATATACTACCTTACCTCTGAGGAAAATAACCGAAGCATTTATCTTGCAGTTCAGAACTTAGCCCTTCTCAGCAGAGCTCGTCTTCGGGGGATCTTCTTCCGGAGATGATGGAGAGCGAAACGCCTCCCCCGGACTCCCCCGCTCAAGAAGCGGGCGACCTTGAAGTGTCGCCACGGAGGGCCTCACCGGATCAGGTGAGGCCAAAAGATAATCCTATGGTCGCCCGAAGTCCCCAGTATCCGGATCTTGAAGAGAGCAACCAAAAGAATCCGGCACCGTCTGGTATGCGGTCGGACGCACTGAGGGATCTGCTAGAGCGAGCAACTATCTCAGAAGAACACCGTACATTGATGGGTACGGTGATTGAAAGGATTTCGTCCGCCAAAAGAGGGTTGCATGAAGCCTTTATGAGTCTACTGACGGGTTTTGAGGTACGTGAAATGATATATATTTGTGATAGTACCGCACATTTTTAGGTGTGCCCTGTGTAGATAGTAGCCCCTGAGACTCTGGTTGTCGTCAAGAACGGTGGCAAACAGAGGATCGTAGTCCCAGGTAATAACCAGAACGCCTTCATGTGCAGGTGGTTGAAGCTCCGGTGGCTAGCCGGACTTATGGGTTTGCCGAACTAAAGCGACAACTGGATGCGGCGGATGCCGACATCGAGCTTGTTAACAAGCGGCACGATGAGGCACAGGGTAAGGGATGTTTTCTGGTGAATGTCACATATTAAGAGCAGCGTGATGCCAGTATCTTTAATATGTTGTGCCAGCAGATGGAGCTGCCACCGTGGAGACCCTTCGGGCGGAGCTTGCCCGAGCCAAGGAGCAAGCAAGAAGTAATAATGCGGCTGCTTTGAAGGCGGCCAAAGAGTTAAGAGCCGAGAAGGCCGCGCATAGCGAGACCAAAGAAAAAATGGCCAAGATGACTATAAAGTTGAAAGACACTGCCGACCGCTGCCAACTTCTTGAAGAAGAAAACCGGGCGAAGGCGATGGACCTGGAAAAGGCCACGATGGCGACCAAAGACACCGGCTCTGCAATGAGAGCAAAGAAGGAGGAACTGCGTGAAGCCGGGGATATAGTGGCTGGGAAGCCCTTTATGCTGCGGAGGAAGTTTGGAGATCCTCGGTATGCCCCTCTGGATCGGCTGTGGAGTTCGGCAGACGCATATTTGGACTTGGCGGCGAGCGCTGTCGATGCGGCTAAATACTTCCGAGATCAAACAGATCGTGAAGTGGACAAACTGTTCTGGTCGCAATTTAACGTTCCAGAGCGTCCACTTCCATTGACTGATCAGCTTGCCGAATGGGCCGAGCTGAATAGATTGTCCGGACTCGCCATGAGGTCTGTTGTAGATCATCTGTGGCCGGAAAGGACAAAGCCGAACAGTTATTTTAGCTTGGTGCAGCAGTTCCTTGATGCGGTGCCGTGCATTAATGCGATGAAGAGGTCGGCATGCATAGAAGGCTCGCGGATGGCCCTTGCCCGTGTCAAGACATACTGGGCGGAGATGGATGCCACCACTGTTGTGGCGCAGGGTTCGGCCATAGGCCGAGTGGCTACCGAGCACTATTTTGAAGAAGTTCTTGAAGGCACTCGTTCGATAGAGGCCCAGTGCTCGAAGAATATTATGTTTGAGTGACATGTATTCCCATTGTAAAAACAATGTTTTATTGAATTTATCAAGGTTGTATTTATACTTTTGCCCAAAAGTAATATGATGCCTCCTGTGCGGCCGTTTACATATATATGTATATAACCTGAAAGATTGCAGTCGTCGACTTCAGCCCCCACGCATATAATGCGGGGGTGTTCACAGAAGACGCATTTTCACACTTAATCCAATGTCTTGGTCCTATTATGGAGGTGATAGCGCAGCGAACTAGGCAACCGGACTATAATGCTTTAACACTTTCACTTAGCCAGAGGAGTTTGACAGTGGGGTACTATATAGCCCCTGGTGGCTCCGCACTCGTCCGAATTCGGGGTGCATACATGCCTGGCCGGGAAACGGCCCTTCGTTTAAGCGGAGGAATCCCTTAGATTCCGATAGGTCATTGAGTGGTTGACCAGTCTCACGCTATATCATGACAGTCAGTTTTCGGCTTTCTCTACTGAGGTGCTCGTCCGGATGAACCAAGGCACAATCGCAGTAGTTCTCCGGGTGCCGCCTTAGCCGATAGAGTGGAACGTAAGGCAGCAAAACATAGGAGCCGGGCAAACCCAACATTTGACCACAGACATGATTCGGAGCTGATGCATATAAGGCCAAACTCGCGACGCCAAACACTCCCTAAGTTGTTCAGTCTTTATTGTGGGCCTAAACCGTGCCCTTTGTAAGAAGCCCCTGGTGTCCAGGTACGTGCATTATTCTGACGTGGCCACATGCCAAGACGTCAGCATCCTTCTCAATTGTACTGAGAATCCGAGGGATGTGTATCAACAAGAGACAGTAAAAAAGGTTGACGCAGGGTCTTAATCTAAAAAGAATCCTTGGAACGGGTCCCTGCTGCACGTCTGCGCCTGTGTCTCTGTTGTGCCGTATCCTAGATGGGTGTAGCGTGATGGTCATCTGTAAAAGAGAGGAACTTAGGTGAAAATTTGTCGTGCAAAAAGGTAGGTTTAAAGAAACCATGTTCAATTAAAGATGAGTAAAAATTGCCACTTGTCTGCACGCATTGAGCCCCTTGTATTTGTAATAGGGGTGTGGCCATCAAACCTATATGAATTACATATAGTTGCGCCGGACTCGTTTAACCATGTCTGTGGTCTTGACGACCTATCGAATGCTTTAGTTGGTGAGGCCGTTTTAGTGTGCGGCTGCCAACGCCGCTGCACTCTCTTCGGCGCGCAGGGATCGCTCAATATTTCCATTTACTGTAATGATGCCACGTGGATCGGGCATCTTAAGAGTGAGGGAAGAATAATGCGGTATTGCATTAAAGTGAGCGAAAGCTTCGTGTCCAAGTAGTGCTTGATAGCCACTTTGGAATGGCGCAATGTGGAAGGTTAAATTTTCACCGCGGAAGTTATCGGGGAAGCCGAATATAACCTCTAGTAGCAGGGAACCCGTGCAATGAGCCCCTGGGCCTGGCGTTACTCCTTTAAAGGTAGTATTCCTGTGGCAAATTTTCGTTGGGTCTGTCCCCATTTTGCGGACTGTGTCCTGATATATCAGGTTTAGACTGCTCCACTGTCCATCAGGACTCGTGTGAAGTGGTTTCCGTCAATTATTGGATCTAATACCAAGGCAGCCCATCCTGCACGCCAGATACTTGCCGAGTAATCCTGATGGTCGAAGGTGATCGGTTGAGACGGCCAGTGGCAGAACTCCACGGTGATAGGCCCTTGGGCATATTTATCTGGGAGTGCCGCTTTGTTTCTCCCCTTTATCACATGTAACACGTTTACTGTTTTGACTTCTGGTGGAAATTTCTTCAGTTCCCCAGTGCTTTGCTTGCGAGGCTCATCCTCGTCTTTGCTTGGTGTATCCTGCCCCTTGTGTTCGGCGTTGAGCTTGCCGGACTGCTTGAAGACCCAGCATTCTCTATGGGTATGATTTGCATGTTCATCGGGGGTGCTGTGGATCTGACATATTTGGTCCAGAATTTTGTTTAGGCTGGACAGTTCATCTCTGGCGCCTTTAGAGGACGGATTTCGCTGACCTGGCCGAGAGCTTCTGAATCCGGCGTTTACTGACGTGCTCTTCGGGATGTCTTCTTTATTCCGACGCTTATTATTTTTGTTGCGTCGTGATTTCCTGTTTCCATCTCTAACTTCGGATGTACTTGGGTCGCTGGTGCTGCATCGGGCTAGCCAGCTGCCCTCGCCCGCGCAAAAGCGGGTCATGAGGCTTGTTAATGCTGCCATTGTTCTCGGCTTTTCTTGGCCGAGGTGTCTGGCAAGCCATTCGTCTCGGACGCTGTGCTTAAAAGCTGCCAAGGCTTCGGCGTCCGGACAGTCGACTATTTGGTTCTTTTTAGTAAGAAACTTGTTCCAAAGCTTTCGGGCTGACTCTCCGGGCTGTTGAGTTATATGACTCAAATCGTCCGCGTCCTGAGGTCGGACATAAGTCCCTTGAAAATTTGCCCAAAAAGCGTCCTCGAGCTCTTCCCAGCTTCCAATGGAGCTTTCGGGGAGGCTTTTAAGCTAGTGCCGGTCTGGCCCTTTGAGCTTGAGGGGTAAGTACTTGATGTCATGGAGATCATCTCCTCGAGCCATATGGATATGGAGGATATAGTCCTCAATCCTGACCCCAGGGTCTGTTGTTCCGTCGTATGCCTCTATGTTTACGGGTTTGAATCCCTCTAGAAATTCGTGGTCTAGCACTTCGTCGGTGAAACATAGGGGGTGTGCGGCACCCCTGTATCTGGGTGTACCGTGATGTTCGGATTTTTGTTGTGTTGCATCCTATGCTGGAGCGCGCTTGCGTGGTCCATAGATGGATCTGGTTGTGCCGTACTTTTGATGCGAGCCCTCGCGTGGATCGCGTATTGGCTTATGTGCGGCGTTGTTTGCCGCTCTATGTTGGCCGTGAGGTCGACTATCCGGCCAGATGGCCGTTTTAATTTTTGGTTGCGGGGGATCTAAGGCCTCCTTATCGAATTCAGGTAGCAACTTCCGCTTCGGGTAGCTCTTGGTGTGGCGATTACCGCCGTACTTCGTTGTTGTGTTGAGTACTTTACTCCATCTGATTCTGAGTGTGTCTTGCGCAGCCTTGAGCCTTTGCTTCTGCTTTTTTAGACTCCTCGTGGTGGCAACAAGCCTTTGATGGGCATTCTGTTGCTCTGGGTGTATGTCCGGTGTGATGTCGTCCGGACTATTATCTTTGACAGAGTCGGGTTGTTTGGTTTGATTCTCCGTGTTGTCGTGGTCCGGCAATGGTTCACCCTGCTCTAACACTGGGTCTATATGATCGTTGTTTCTGCCGAGGCAGGATTTGGAGCGGCGCTTACGTTGCCGCTTTGACTGCTTCTCGAGGGGACAACCCTTCGTTGCGTCCTTCCGTTCCTCGTCGTCGTTTTCTTTTGGTGTGTCCACCATGTATATGTCATGCGATGAAGTGGGCGTCCAATGCCCTGTGGGCAGTGGTTCCTATTCGTCTCCTGCATCGTCGTCCATACCGTCGATGTCTTTAGAGTCAAAGTCGAGCATGTCGGTTAAGTCATCGACAGTGGCTACTAAGTGGGTGGTGGGTGGGCGGCGAAGTTCTTCGTCATCCGCATCCCGATCCTGCCGGACATAGTTCGGCCAGGATCCTCCTGACAAGGAGAGAGACCTTAATGAGTTCAGTATGTCGCCGAAGGGCGAGTGCTCAAAAATATCCGTGGAGGTAAACTCCATGATCGGCGCCCAATCGGATTCGATAGGAACGGGCGCAGGCGGTTCGGAGTCCGTGGCCGGAGAAGGATCCGGCAGTTTTGCAACACGGCTCTCGTGAAGGGTAAGGTCGATCCTCGGCTCGATCGCCGCTGAGAGTGCGGCCTCCGTGGCGGGGTCTATCCCTCCGTCCTCGGATGACGCGATAGGCTCCGAATTGAGGGTGGAGCAGTTGTCGGTGCGATCTCCTGAACATTGTCTGATGGCAGAGCTAAATCATGCTCATCAAGAACGTGCGGCGCACTCGGCAGGGGCTCGAATCCGTCGAAGATCAAGTCTCCGCGGACATCGGCCGTGTAGTTTAAGTTTCCAAATCTGACCTAATGGCCAGGGGCGTAATTTTCGATCTGCTCCAGATGGTCAAGCGAGTTGGCCCGCAATGCAAAGCCGCTGAATACAAAGATTTGTCCGGGGAGAAAAGTCTCACCCTGGACTGCATCGCTCCCGATGATCAAAGGAGCCATCAAGCCTAACGGTGACGACACAGAGGAACTCTCAATGAAAGCACCAATGTCGGTGTCAAAATCGGCGGATCTCGGGTAGGGGGTCCCGAACTGTGCGTCTAAGGCGGATGGTAACAGGAGGCAGGGGACACGATGTTTTACCCAGGTTTGGGCCCTCTTGATGGAGGTAAAACCCTACGTCCTGCTTGATTTATTCTTGATGATATGAGTATTACAAGAGTTGATCTACCACGAGATCAGAGAGGCCAAACCCTAGAAGCTAGCCTATGTTATGATTGTATGTTATCCTACGGACTAAAACCCTCTGGTTTATATAGACACCGGAGAGGGTTAGGGTTACACAAGGTCGGTTACAAAGGAGGAGATATCCATATCCGTACTGCCTAGCTTGCCTTCCACGCCAAGTAGAGTCCTATCCGGACACGGGACGAAGTCTTCAATCTTGTATCTTCATAGTCCAACAGTTCGGCCAAAGGATAGAGTCCGGCTGTCCGGAGACCCCCTAATCCAGGACTCCCTCAGGAAGCCCCCAGGTATATTGAGCGCGGTTAGCGCGTCAAGACTGTGTAACCAAGACACGGGTTTAGCCCTTTAGGGCTTTGAAGAGAAAAGAGAGAAAGAAAGAGGGAAAAACAGATGTGCAAAAAATCATGGAGGTAATGAGACGAACATAGAGTCCGGCGCTAGGCATAGAATCTTCGTAGTCTAGCTGCGTTCCATGGGTTTGGCTCGAGTCGATTATTCGATGCATCCCACAGACGGTATGCTCCACCGGTCAGAACCTGGTTAATAATGAAGGGACCTTCCCATTTGGGCTTGAGCTTGTTCTTTTTCTTCTCCGGCGGGCGCAGAACTAGTTCACCAACGTTATAGGTTTTGGCCCGCACTTCTCTGCTTTGATACCTTCGAGCCTATTGTTGATAGAATGCGGAACGGGCTTTTGCCACGTCGCGCTCCTCCTCCAGGGCATCCAAACTGTCCTGCCGATCGAGCTCGGCCTCTCTTTCTTCATACATGCGCACTCGAGGTGAGTCATGGATTATGTCGCAAGGCAGTACCACCTCAGCGTCGTACACCATAAAGAACGGTGTGTATCCGGTAGTGCGATTCGGCGTGGTCCGCAGTCCCCATAGTACGGAGTTGAGCTCCTCTACCCAATGGGTGTCTGATTCCTTTAAGGACCGGACTAATCTGGGTTTCATACCACTCATGATAAGACCATTCACGCGTTCGACTTGACCGTTAGTTTGTGGATGATAGACAGAAGCGTAATCGAGCTTGATGCCCATGTTGCTGCACCAAAGTTTCACCTCGTTGGCTGTAAAGTTTGTGCCATTGTCAGTGATGATGCTGTGGGGAACGCCATAACGGTGCACAACCCCGGATATGAAGTCTATCACATGTCCGGATTCAGCCGTTTTGACAAGTTTGGCCTCTATCCATTTGGTGAATTTGTCCACCATGACCAGTAAGTATTTTCTCTTATGGGTTCCCCCTTTGAGGGGTCCGACCATATCGAGCCCCCAGACCGCGAAGGGCCAAGTAATGGGGATGGTTTGGAGGGCGGTAGGTGGCATGTGGCTTTGGTTTGCAAAAAGCTGGCAACCAACACAATGTTGAACCAGATGCTGTGCATCTGCTCGGGCCGTCGGCCAATAAAAACCTGTACGGAAGGCCTTGCTTACAAGGGCCCGGCTGCTGCGTGGTGGCCGCCGAGTCTGGCATGGATTTCTGCTAACAGCTTCCGCCCTTCCTCTTCTGAGATGCACCTTTGAAGGACTCCGGTTGTGCTTTTCTTATAAAGCTCTCCCTCATGGACCTTGTAGGCTTTAGATGGCCGCACTATGCAGCAAGCCTCATTTTGGTCCTCGGGTAATTCATTTCTAGTTAGGTAGGCCAGGAATGGTTCTGTCCATGGGGCGATGACGACCATTATCACGTGGGCTGAAGGTGTTATTTCGGTGGCAGAGCCTCTGATTATGTCAGAGTATTCGGTATCTGGGGTTGTGGCTGGGTCCGGACTAATTTTGCTGGTGTCCCCTTCCCATACCACAGATGGTTTAAACAGTCTTTCTAGGAAGATGTTTGGTGGGACAGGGTCGCGTTTAGCGCCGATACGAGCTAGGATGTCCGATGCCTGGTTGTTTTCCCGAGCCACGTCGTGGGATTCCAGCCCCTCGAACCGAGCTGACATTTTGAGGACGGCGTTGCGATATGCTGCCATTTTTGGATCCTTGGCATCAAAGTCTCCATTTATTTGGGATATTGCGAGGTTCGAGTCCCCACGCACCTCTAGGCGTTGGATGCCCATGGAGACCGCCATCCGAAGGCCGCGTAGTAGGGCCTCGTATTCGGTTGCGTTATTGGAGTCCATATATAGTATTTGGTGCACGTATTGCACCGTGTCTCCGGAGGGGGGACGTCAGGACGACGCTAACCCCTAGACCAGCCAGCATTTTAGAGCCGTCGAAGTGCATGATCCAATTGGAGTATGCATCGTACTCTTTAGGGAGTTTGGCTTCTGTCCATTCGGCTACGAAGTCGGCTAGTACTTGCGACTTAATGTCTCGTCTATGTCCATCTTTTGGAGAGTTTCCTCATAGATGAGGTTTAATCCGCTGCCGCCATCCATGAGCACCTTAGTGAGCTGAAAGCCGTCCACAATTGGACTGAGGACCAGAGTGGCTGGTGTTCGAGCTGTTCGGAATTTAGGTTCGTCACTGGCGTTGAAGGTGATAGCCGTGTCGCTCCATGGATTTATTGCTGCCACATGGCAGACTTCGGCGAGGCCGCGGAGTGCTCGCTTACACCTATTATTTGAGGCGAAGGTCTCGAAGACTGTTAGTACTGTGTTGTTATCCGTGGGGAGGTGCTCTGAGGTATTTTGGGTGAGGAGATCCTCACCGCTTTTGGCAACCTGCCGGAGTACCCAACATGCTCTAAGGCTGTGTGTTGATATGGTATCCGCTGTACTATGAATTTTACAGGGCCCGTTGAGCCATCCCTCCAATACGGTTCCACGCCCTATAATGGGCTTTTGCTTCTTTGTAATTGGTTCGGGCGACTTATAAGAGTGCGCCCTTTTAGTTCAGACTGGGGGTTTTGTCAGAGCCGGATTATCCCAAAATTGCGTTTGGGTTTTCCAGGCACTCTCCATCGCACAGTAGTTCCGTACAATGTCCGTCAAATCAGCGAAGTGTGCTACGTCACGGCGACTTATGGCATTGAGGACTCCCTTGTTCGTGCAATTGTTGCAAAAGAACAAAATTGCATCTTCCTCGCGATAGTCCTTGACCTTGTTCATTACAAGGAGGAATCTGGCCCAATAGTGATGTACTGTCTCTTGGGGCACTTGCCTAATGTGGGAAAGATAGTTTGTATCTGGGTGGGTGGGTGGATTGAAATCCGAACCTTGACCCTATTTGTGATCCCGGGGCAGGGGAGTTTCTGATCTTGGAAGTTCGGGCTCCGGGATATTGCCCTATGGGTTCGGTATGCGTCCTGATTCTGGATTCAGGGTTAGGGCAGCGTCCTCCCATGAGCGTGTATCCTGTTCGGAGAGCTCGGGAATCCGGACATAGTTCGTCCTCAGGATGGAGGGAGAATCGCCGCATTGCTCCTCCACCACCGCTATTTGATGGCTGACCGGCGGAGAGTTAATTTCCCTTTGGTCGGGTTTAAGCCCGATCCGATCGTAGTCCGTAGTGACTCCTAGAGCGGCAATGCAATCCAAGAGCTCGCTCAAAGAGGAGATCTCCATTGGATCCATCTGCTCGGTGAATTTTGAGCCAATGTGGAGGCTATTTTCGATGACCCGAGAGGTCATCGTCGGGCAGCGGCCGAGCGGGCGGTCAGGACGAAGCCGCCTAGTCGGAGAGTTTGGCGTACAACCAGGGCTCCCCCAGAGGTGATGTTGTCCTTGACAACAAGGCGAGCCATCTTCCTTATGATGACAACACAGTGGAATTCTCAATGAAAGCACCAATGTCGGTGTCAAAACCGGCGGATCTCGGGTAGGGGGTCCCGAACTGTGCGTCTAAGGCAGATGGTAACAGGAGGCAGGGGACACGATGTTTTACCCAGGTTCGGGCCCTCTTGATAGAGGTAAAACCCTACGTCCTGCTTCATTGTTCTTGATGATATGAGTATTACAAGAGTGGATCTACCATGAGATCAGAGAGGCTAAACCCTAGAAGCTAGCCTATGGTATGATTGTATGTTGTCCTACAGACTAAAACCCTCCGGTTTATATAGACACCGGAGGAGGCTAGGGTTACACAAGGTCGGTTACAAAGGAGGAGATATCCATATCCATACTGCCTCACTTGCCTTCCACGCCAAGTAGAGTCCCATCCGGACACGGAACGAAGTCTTCAATCTTGTATCTTCATAGTCCAACAGTCCGGCCAAAGGATATAGTCCGGCTGTCCGGAGACCCCCTAATCCAGGACTCCCTCATCCATCACATCATTCTCCTAATGATGTGATCCCGTTATCAAATGACAACTCATATCCATGGTTATCAAACCTTAACCATCTTTGATCAACGAGCTAGTCTAGTAGAGGCTCACTAGGGACACGGTGTTTGTATATGTATTCACACATGTATTAAGGTTTCCGATCAATACAATCTAGCATGAATAATAAACCTTTATCATGAATAAGGAAATATGGAATAACAACTTTATTATTGCATCTAGGGCATATTTCCTTCAGTCTCCCACTTGCACTAGAGTCAATAATCCAGTTCACATCACCATGTGATTTAACACCCATAGTTCACATCGCCATGTGGCCAACACCCAAAGAGTTTACTAGAGTAAATAATCTAGTTCACATCGACATGTGATTAACACCCAAAGAGTACTAAGGTGTGATCATGTTTTGCTTGTGAGAGAGGTTTAGTCAACGGGTTTGTCATATTTAGATCCGTATGTATTTTGCAAATTTATATGTCTACAATGCTATGCATGCAGCTACTCTAGTTAATTGCTCCCACTTTCAATATGTATCCAGATCGAGACTCAAAGTCATCTGGATCGGTGTCAAAGCTTGCATCGGCGTAACTCTTTACGACGAACTCTTTACCACCTCCATAACCAATAAACATTTCCTTGGTCCTCTTTAGGTACCTAAGGATAATTTTGACTATTGTCAAGTGATCTACTCCAGGATCACTATTGTACCCCCTTGCCAAACTCATGGCAAGGCACACAACAGGTCTGGTACACAGCATGTCATACTTTATAGAACCTATGACTGAGGCATAGGGAATGACTTTCATTCTCACTATATATTCTGTCATGGTCGGGTTTAGAGTCATACTCAACTTCACACCTTGTGACACACGCAAGAACCCTTTCTTTGACTGATCCATTTTGAACTTCTTCCAAACTTTATCAAGGTATGTGCTTCGTGAAAGTCCTATCAAGCGTCTTGATCTATCTCTATAGATCTTGATGCCCAATATATAAACAGCTTTACCGAGGTCTTTCATTGAAAAACTATTATTCAAATATCCTTTTATGCTATCCAGAAATTATATATCATTTCCAATCAACAATAAGTCATCCACATAGAGTATCAGAAATGCTATAGGTCTCCCACTCACTTTCTTGTAAATACAGGCTTCACCGTAAGTCTGTATAAAACAACATGCTTTGATGACCTCATCGGAGCGTATATTCCAACTCTGAGATGCTTGCACCAGTCCATAGATGGATCGCTAGAGCTTGCACACTTTGTTAGCACCTTTAGGATCGACAAAAACTTTTGGTTGCATCATATACAACTCTTCTTTAAGAAATCCATTAAGGAATGCAGTTTTGACATCCATTTGCCAAATTTCATAATCATAAAATGCGGCAATTGCTAACATGATTTGGACTTGCATAAGCATCTATACGAGTGGGAAGGTCTCATCATAGTCAACCCCTTGAACTTGCCGAAAACCTTTCGCGACAAGTTGAGCTTTGTAGACGGTGACATTACCATCGGTGTCAGTCTTCTTCTTGAAAATACATTTATTCTTAACGGCTTGCTGATCATCAGGCAAGTCCACCAAAGTCCACACTTTGTTCTCATACACGGATCCTATCTCAGATTTCATGGTCTCAAGCCATTTATCGGAATCTGGGCTCATCATAGTTTCTTCATAGTTCGTGGGTTCGCCATGGGTCTAGTAACATGACTTCCAAGATAGGATTACCGTACCACTCTAGTGCGGAACGTGCTCTGTTCGACCTATGAGGTCCGGTAGTAACTTGATCTGAAGTTTCATGATCATCATCATTAGCTTCCTCTCTAGTTGGTGTAGGCATCACGGGAACGGATTTCTCTGAGGTGCTACTTTCCAAATTGAGAGAAGGTACAATTACCTCATCAAGTTCTATTTTCCTCCCACTCACTTCTCTTTTGAGAGAAACTCCTTCTCTAGAAATGTTCCATTCTCAGCACCAAAGATCTTGCCTTCGGATCTGTGGTAGAAGGTGTACCCAATTGTTTCCTTAGGGTATCCTATGAAGACGCACTTCTCCGATTTGGGTTCGAGCTTATCAGGCTGATGCCTTTTGACATAAGTGTCTCAACCCCAAACTTTTAAGAAACAACAGCTTAGGTTTCTTGCCAAACCATAGTTCATACGGTGTCATCTCAACGGATTTAGACGGTGCCCTATTTAACGCGAATGCAGTTGTCTCCAATGCATAACCCCAAAATGATAGTGCTAAATCGGTAAGAGACATCATAGATCGCACCATATCTAATAAAGTACGGTTACGATGTTCGGACACACCATTACGCTGTGGTGTTCCAGGTGGCATGAGTTTTGAAACTATTCCACAATGTTTTAAATGAAGGCCAAACTCATAACTCAAATATTCGCCTCCATGATCAGATCATAGAAACTTTATTTTCTTGTTACGATGACTCTCCACTTCACTCTGAAATTCTTTGAACTTTTCAAATGTTTCAAACTTGTGTTTCATTAAGTAGATATACCCATATCTTCTCAAATCATCTATGAAGGTCCGAAAATAACGATACCCACCACGTGCCTCGGCACTCAATGGACCGCATACATTGGTATGTATTATTTCTAATAACTCATTTGCTTGCTCCATTGTTCTAGAGGATGAAGTTTTAGTCATCTTGCCCATGAGGCATGGTTCGCAAGTATCAAATGATTCATAATCAAGTGATTCCAAAAATCCATCTGCATGGAGTTTCTTCATGCGCTTTACACCAATATGACCTAAATGGCAGTCCCACAAGTATGTTGCACTATCATTATCAACTTTGCATATTTTGGCATCATTTTATGAATATGTGTATCACTACGATCAAGATTCATTAGACCATTCACATTGGTTGTAAGACCATAGAAGGTTTTATTCATGTAAACAGAATAACAATTATTCTCTAACTTAAATGAACAACCGTATTGCGATAAACATGATTGAGGGAGTCCTGGATTAGGGGGTGTTCGGGTAGCCGGACTATACCTTCAGCCGGACTCCTGGACTATGAAGATACAAGATTGAAGACTTCGTCCCGTGTCCGGATGGGACTTTCCTTGGCGTGGACGGCAAGCTTGGCGATGCGGATATTCAAGATCTCCTACCATTGTAACCGACTCTGTGTAACCCTAACCCTATCCGGTGTCTATATAAACCGGAGGGTGGTAGTCTGTAGGACATCAACTCCATATACAACAATCATACCATAGGCTAGCTTCTAGGGTTTAGCCTCCTTGATCTCGTGGTAGATCTACTCTTGTACTACCCATATCATCAATATTAATCAAGCAGGACGTAGGGTTTTACCTCCATCAAGATGGCCTGAACCTAGGTAAAACATCGTGTTCCCTGCCTCCTGTTACCATCCGGCCTAGACGCACAGTTCGGGACCCCCTACCCGAGATCCGCCGGTTTTGACACCGACATTGGTGCTTTCATTGAGAGTTCCTCTGTGCCGTCGCAATCAGGAAGGATGCCTCCTCCCGTCTTTAAAGACGGCACCGTTGCTAAGGGAGCCTTGGCTGTCGGCCAAACTCTCCAGCTAGGTGGTTTCCTCATGACCGCCTGTTCGGCTGTTGCGCCGACGGTGACCTCTCGGGTCATCAAAAGCAACCTACACGTCGGCTCGGAGCTCGTCGAGCAGCTAGATCCAATGGAGCTCTCTTCCGTAAACGAGCTCTTGGATCGCATCGCCGCCCTGGGGGTCGCTACGGATTACGACCAGGTTGGGCTTAAACCCGATCTAAGAGAAATTAACTCTCCCCAAGTCACCCACCACGTTGCCGTGGTAGAGGCGCAGTGCGGCGACCCTTCATCTATTTTAAGGACTAGCTACGTCTGAATTCCCGACTCCTCCAAGCCGGATACCCGCGGAGAAGAGGATGTAACTCAAGACCTGAGCTTAGGATCAGGCAACGGGCTAGATTCGTTGGACAACATCCAAGAATCCGAACTTCAGAGTTCGGAAACTCTTCGGCCTCCGAATCTTGGATTGGGTGAGGTTTCAGATTCAACGACACCCGCCCACCCGAACATAAGCGATCTCTCCCAAATCAGGCAGAGGCCCGAGGAAACAGTACATCATTACTGGGCCAGATTCCTCCTGGTTATGAACAGGATAAAGGATTGCCGCGAGGGAGATGCAATCTCAATTTTCTGCAGTAATTACACGGATGAGGGAATCCTTAACGCCGTAAGTCGTCGTGATATTACATGCTTCGCTGACTTGGCGTCCATAGTACAAAAATACTGTGCGATGGAAAGCGCCTGGAAAACCGAAATAAAATTTTGGGATAATCCGGCCTTGAATAGTAATCCCGTCCGAACTAAGAGGGTGCATCATCATAGGACACCCGGGATAAACACCAAAAAGCCAAAACCCTCTACAGGGCATGGAACCGTACTGGAAAGGTGGCTTGATGGACCCTGTAGAATCCACAGTACAGAGGACGCCACACCAACTCACAGCCTTAGAGCATGTTGGATACTCCGGCAGGTGGCCAAAAAATTGGCGAGGACCTCTTAATTCTGGAGGCCACAGAAAGCCAGCCCGAGGGCACCAGTACCGTTCTCACAGTCTTCGAGACTTTCGCATCAAACAGTATGCGAAAAAGAACACTCCACAGCCTCGCCGAAGTCTATCAAGTTGCAACAATAAATCCATGGAGCGACACTGCTATTACCTTCAACACAAGTGATGAACCTAGATTCCGAACAGCCCGAGCACCAGCCGCATTGGTCCTCAGTCCCATAGTGGACGGCTTTCGCCTCACCAAGGTGCTCATGGATGGAGGCAGCGGACTGAACCTCATTTATGAGGAAACCCTTCAAAAATGGAAATAGACTGGAACCGCATCGAGCGAAGCAGCACAACCTTTAGAGGAATAATCCCCAGTCGGGAAGCGCGCTGCACAGGAAAAATCACACTAGATGTGGTGTTCGGCAGGCCGGATAATTACAGGTCCGAAGAAGTCACGTTTCAGGTGGCCCCGTTCAAAAGCGGATATCACGCTTTACTGGGACGGGAAGCATTCTCAATCTTCCAAGCAATACCCCATTACGGGTACATGAAGCTTAAGATGCCCGGGCCGAACGGAATTATCACTCTAGCTAGTGATCCGGACGTAGCACTCCGCGCCGAAAACAAGACGGCCGCATTAGCCCTTGAGGCACTATCCGAAGCCTTAGCGGCCGAGGAACTGACTGTGCTGCGCTCCACGGTTAACAGGGATGATGTGATACTCGATAAGAGATCCAAATCCACATCCTTCAAGCCAGCTGACGAAATAGTCAAATTCCAGGTCCATCCAACGGACCCCAATAAAACAGCTTCCATCGGGGCACGACTGAACCCTGATGTAGACGCCGCACTGCGAGAGTTCCTACGAGAGAACTGGGACATTTTCGCCTGGCACCCTTCAGACATGCCAGGGATCCCACGTAGGTTGGCCGAACACAGCTTAAATATCCTAAAAGGATTCAAACCTGTCAAACAAGCCCTTCAGCGTTTTTCCGAACCCAAGAGACAGGCTATGGGAGAGGAGCTAGCCAAGCTATTGGAGGCCAGATTCATTAGAGACATAAAACATCCGTACTGGCTAGCAAACTTGGTGATGGTACCAAAGAAGGACAAATCCTGGCTCCTGTGTGTCGATTTTAAAGACCTCAACAAGGCTTGCCCAAAGGATCCCTTCCCCCTCCCCTGTATCGATCAAATTATCGATGCTACCGCAGGACATGACTCGTTGCGTTTCCTCGACGCATACTCCGGATACCATCAAATCAAGATGGCAGAATCAGACCAAGCCACAACAGCATTCATCACACCATACGGCCCATTCTGCTTCAACACAATGCCCTTCGGGCTGAAAAACGCCGGCGCAACATATCAGCGCATGATCCAGACATGTCTGGCAAATCAGATTGGCAAAATAGTGGAGGCATATGTTGATGATGTGGTCGTCAAATCAAGACATGTCGAATCTCTAGTAGACGACTTGAGGCTTACATTCGATAACCTCCGAAAATATGACATCAAGCTCAACCCGGAAAAATGCGTCTTTGGCGTTCCAGCCGGAAAGCTCTTGGGCTTCATTGTATCCGGTAGAGGAATTGAAGCAAATCCAGCCAAGATCCGAGCTTTGTCACAATTGGATATCCCAAAGGACCTCAAACAAATACAAAAATTAACTGGATGCGTGGCGGCTTTAAGCCGCTTCATCTCCCGCTTGGGAGAAAAGGCACTACCCCTCTATCGCCTCCTTCGGCGCACCGAACACTTCGAGTGGACGGAGGCCGCCACGGCCAGACTTGATGAAATAAAAGCCATATTGGCAACAAACCCAGTCCTGGCCGCGCCGAACACCGGCGAACCAATGTTATTGTACATTGCAGCAACACATCAAGTTGTCAGCGCAGTGCTCGTTGTCGAGCGGGAAACGGATGGACACAAATTCCCCCTTCAAAGGCCGGTCTACTACGTATCCACTGTCCTCACTCCATGCAAATCACGGTACCCGCATTATCAAAAGATTGCATACGCGGTATTCATGGCATCCCGGAAGCTACGACACTACTTTCAAGAGTGTTCCATAATAGTAGCCACGGAAGTACCACTCAACGATATTATCAACAACCGCGACGCAACGGGCCGGATTGCAAAATGGGCCATCGAGCTTCTCCCGTTCGATATAACCTATAAGCCACGGTGAGCTATTAAATCGCAAGTTTTGGCCGACTTCGTCGCAGAATGGATGGAGGCCGAGCTCCCTAAAGAGTACCGCACATATTCAAACTGGATTATGCATTTCGACGGCTCCAAAATGTTGGCCGGACTGGGGGTTGGCGTCGTCCTGACGTCCCCCACAGGAGACACAGTCCAATATGTGCTCCAAATCATGTACATGGATTCCAACAATGCAGCCGAATATGAGGCCCTCCTACATGGTCTCGGGATAGCAGTATCCATGGGTATCCAGCGCCTAGAGGTATGCGGGGATTCAAACCTCGTGATATCCCAAATAAATGGAGACTTCGACGCCAAGGACCCAAAAATGGCAGCTTACCGCAACACCGTCCTAAAAATGTCAGCTCGGTTCGAAGGGCTGGAGTTTCACCATATAGCCCGAGAAAACAATCAAGCAGCGGACGTCCTGGCACGCATCGGAGCAAAACGCGATGCAGTCCCCCCCAATATCTTTTTGGAAAGATTGTTCAAGCCATCCGTAGCATGGGAGGGGGAACCCGCAAATAACAGCCCGGACCCAGCCGCACCACTCGACGCCGAACAATCTGACACAATTGGAGGCTCTGCCAATGAAATTACACCTTCAGCCCACGTAATAATGGCGGTCATCGCCCCGTGGACAGAACCATTCCTAGCCTACCTTACTAGGCAAGAACTCCCGGAGGACCAAAACGAGGCCCGCTGCATAGTGCGGCGATCTAAAGCCTATAGAGTCCATGAGGGAGAGCTTTATAAGAAAAGCACTACCGGAGTCCTTCAAAGGTGCATCTCTGAAGAGGAAGGGAGGAACCTTCTGGCTGAAATTCATGCCGGACTCGGTGGTCACCACGCCGCTGCTCGGTCCCTTGTTAGCAAGGCTTTCCGTACAGGCTTTTATTGGCCGACGGCCCGGGCAGACGCTTAGGACCTAGTCCAACGATGCGCTGGTTGCCAAATTTTTCCCAACCAAAGCCATATGCCACCCACCGCACTCCAAACTATACCCATCACCTGGCCTTTTGCGGTCTGGGGGCTTGATATGGTCGGACCCCTTAAAGGTGGGACCGATAGGAAAAAATACTTACTGGTCATGGTGGATAAATTCACCAAATGGATAGAAGCCAAGCCTGTTAAAATGGCCGAATCCGGACCTGTGATAGACTTCATATCCGGGGTTGTACACTGTTATGGCGTCCCCCAGAGCATCATAACCGATAACGGTACAAACTTTACCGCCGACGAGGTAAAACTCTGGTGCAAAAACATGGGCATCAAGCTCGATTATGCTTCCGTCTATCACCCACAAACCAACGGCCAGGTCGAATGTGCAAATGGTCTTATCATGAGCGGCATTAAACCCAGACTAGTGCGGTCCCTCAAGGAATCTAACACACACAGGGTAGAGGAGCTCGACTCCGTGCTATGGGGGCTACGGACCACGCCAAATCGCACCACCGGATACACACCATTTTTTATGGTGTACGGCGCAGAGGCAGTTCTGCCCTACGATATAATTCATGACTCACCTAGAGTGCGCATGTACGAAGAAAGAGAAGCTGAGCTCGATCGGCAGGACAACTTGGATGCCCTGGAGGAGGAGCGTGACGTGGCAAAAGCCCGTTCTGCATTTTATCAACAGCAGTCCCTAAGATATCAAAGCAGAGAAGTACGGGCCAAAAATTACAATGTTGGCGAACTAGTTCTACGCCTGCCGGATAGGAAAAAGGACAAACTCAAGCCCAAGTGGGAAGGTCCATTCATAATCGACCAAGTCCTGACTGGCGGGGCGTACCGCCTGCGAGATGCGTCGGATAACCGACTCGAGCCGAACCCGTGGAACGCCACCCGTCTCCGAAGATTCTATGCCTAGTGCCGGACTCTGTGTTCGTCTCCTTCCTCTGTCCATTTTTTGCATTTTCTGTCTTACATTTCTCTCCTTCCCCTCTTTTCTTTTATAGCCCTTAAAGGCTCATCTAGTGACGCGCCACTCGCGCTCATTAAACCTGGGGGCTTCTTTAACAGAAGCTTATTTATACGGGCTTCACGCCCAACACATGCGTCAAACTTCCGCATGTACCTTTTTCTTCACCATTATATGCATCGATATGACTTAAGTTTTGGCCAAGCTGGGTTGCCTGGCTCCTGTGCTTGCCCCTACGTTCCCGATTGTTCGGCTAGGCGGTAAAGGGAGCACCTCTGCGATTCTTACTGCCGGGTCAGCCGGATGTGTACCTCAGACTGGGTGAAGCCGAAAGCTAGCGTTCTTAAGGGAATATTCGGTCGGTGAGATAAAAGATGATCTTTTTACTCATTTTATGCGCCCCCAGATGCTTTTTTCTGCGTATTTTTACGCAGTCCGGACATGCACTTTAGGGCATGCCTCCCAGCGAAAGGAACCCCTAACGGAACTATTCTCTCTGGAAGATGTTTCTTACTAACCATGTAATATAACATAACTAGTTGGGCACTTGTCTGATAAAGCACTAATGACCCCTACGCCTGGTCTCCACGCATACCACGGTTCTTATATAACCGCTATGGTATTCGGACACACTCCGGACCGTCAGGTCCCGAGGTTGAAGCGAAAAGGTCGGCAACGACAAACGATCTACAATCCGGCTAGAAGGCATTACACATGTCAATTCAAAATTACATAGTCATTCTGACTGATTGTATTCCTCTTCTATACCATCTAACAGGCTGTCTAATTTATAGTCCTGCTGGGAATACTTCACGGCCAACTCTACTTGTCCGTATACTAAGCTCACAGGGATCTCCTTCCCGTCAGGCCCCACTGGTCCGACCTCGGCCATGTGGTTTGGGTCAGACTTCGTAAAACGGGTTTTCACCATGGCCCAGGCTTCCCTAGCGCCTTGTCGGCAGGCCGATATCTTCCACAACCGGAAGCGCCGTCGAGCTCCCTTCAGCTTCTCCGCAAGCTCTCCAAGGCCGTCGGGCATGGAGTGGGCAGGCCATAAGGCTTGGGCAACACCTCGCATCGCCTGCCGAATTCGCTCGTGCAGTTGCATGAGTTCAGGAAGAAGGTCACCCGTAGAACCGGGCATCTCCTCTGCAGGACGACCTGTGAGCATACCTACAGACATTACTCTGTTAGTCGACTTCCTCGCCGAACTCTTTTTTCAAAGTTCGTTCAAGCACTTACTAAATATGACGCGTCGAAGCCGCTGATTCTCCTTCGTGGAGTCCGACAGCTGGCCACGAACATCTTTAAGTTCGACGTCCAGCCTGGTGTTGGCATCCTGAAGATCATTCTTCTCTCGCCTCACCTTTGTCAACGTACTCTCACCGGCCTTTAGCCGGCGTAAGAGTTGTTGCTTTTCCGGATCGAGTCCGGCGCCATCTGCAACATGATTTGTCAGATTTGCACCGACACCGCACAATACTAATCTTTCGAAGTGTATCTTACCTGAGGGGGTCTCTTTGGACTCCCCTGCTATGGTTAGTGCGGCCTCTAGTTGGGCCTTGCACTTTTCCAGCTCCTGGGACAGTACAGTATTCTTCTCTGTAAGAACCTGAATATTAAATGATCCTTAAATCAGTTGCTCTAACTGTTTCAAGTCTCAGAGGCTACGGGTATATATATATTGACCAAAATTTTCTTACCCATATGTCTTTTACATACTGCTCCATGGCTCTGGCTAAACCATTTTGAGCGGCACGCAGGTACGCATCTCCCGAATTAAAGGCATCTAAAGCCTCTTGGGAGAAACAAGCGTCGCGTAGAACTGTCCGGCGACGCCTGTGGTTCATGGCACTCTCCACTTCAGAATTTGTGGCAGACAGCCTGTCTGCATCCTCTATTGGAGGAGCGTCCGGTGCGCGCCTTGTGCTCGCCTCCGCTTCCTAGCCAGACGTTAGAGCCTGGCTGGTGGAGGCGCGATTGGCAACCTCTCCGGATATAGTCCGGCGAGGTCTTCACCATGGCCCAGGCTTCCCTAGCGCCTTGTTGGCAGGCTGATATCTTCCACAACCAGAAGCGCCGCCGAGCTCCCTTCAGCTTCTCCGCAAGCTCTCCAAGGCCCTCGGGCATGGAGTGGGCAGGCCATAAGGCTTGGGCAACACCTCGCATCCCCTGCCGAATTCACTCGTGCAGTTGCATGAGTTCGGGAAGGTCACCCGTAGAACCGGGCATCTCCTCTGCAGGACGACCTGTGAGCATACCTACAGACATTACTCTGTTAGTCGACTTCCTCGCCGAACTCTTTTTTTTCAAAGTTCGTTCAAGCACTTACTGAATATGCCGCGTCGAAGCCGCTGATTCTCCCTCATGGAGTCCGACAGCTAGCCACGAACATCTTTAAGTTTGACGTCCAGCCTGGTGTTGGCATCCTGAAGATCATTCTTCTCTCGCCTCACCTTTGTCAACGTACTCTCACCGGCCTTTAGCCGGCGTAAGAGTTGTTGCTTTTCCGGATCGAATCCGGCGCCATCTGCAACATGATTTGTCAGATTTGCACCCACACCGCACAATACTAATCTTTCGAAGTGTATCTTACCTGAGGGGGTCTCTCTGGGCTCCCCTGCTGCGGCTAGTGCGGCCTCTAGTTGGGCCTTGCACTTTTCCAGCTCCTGGGACAGTACGGTATTCTTCTCTGTAAGAACCTGCTTATTAAATGATCCTTAAATCAGTTGCTCTAACTGTTTCAAGTCTCGGGGGCTACTGGTATATCTATATTTGACCAAAATTTTCTTACCCGTATGACTTTTACATACTGCTCCGTGGCTCTGGCTAAACCATTTTGAGCGGCACGGAGGTACGCATCTCCAGAATTAAAGGCATCTAAAGCCTCTTGGGAGAAACAAGCGTCGCGTAGAACTGTCCGGCGACGCCTGTGGTTCATGGCACTCTCCACTTCAGAATTTGTGGCAGACAGCCTGTCCGCATCCTCTGTCGGAGGAGCGTTCGGTGCGCGCCTTGTGCTCGCCTCCGCTTCCTGGCCAGACGTTGGAGCCTGGCTGGTGGGGGCGCGATTGGCAACCTCTCCGGATGTAGTCCGGTGAGGTCTCTTCGTTCTGAAGATAGCACGAATGTTAATATGCCCTGGCAGAATAACGCCAGGGAAACAGAGGGTGCGCTATACCTTTGCGCCGGCATATCAGTCCGGACTGCATTCCTTTTTGCCCCACGGGGTCCTGCAGCCCCTCGTTGGCTAGCCGCCGCAGGTTCGGCCTCCTGCCTCGGAAATCTCCCTTGCAAAACACGGTTGTCGTCAGAAACACCGGAATACGTGAGAGTGGAATCTCTCTCAAGGGAATGAGACTCCGGTTTTTGTCACCTGGGAGGCCGGGATTAACCCTGGGTAATCAGCCGTGATGGCTACCAAGGTATTGTCCTTGCTTAGTTGATGGAACACCCCGTCAATAAGCTCCACCGATATGTCCAGGTCCTCTTCGGAGTCCGGATCGAGGGACCGTTCTGGGTCCTCGGGCTGTGGAGGGTGGCTGTTTATATCCTTTACCTCCTGTTGCAGTTCCTACACTGAAGTCGTTAGACTACATATCTAACCGTGGGAGTATAAAACAGACGGGCAAGCGCAATTGTTCACTTACCCAACTTGGAGGATCGTACATAGTAAATCCGGCCTGCGGATTGACGCAGAGGAATTCCTCCTTTTCTCCCTTGTACAAAGAGGATAAGATCTTTACTAGGGCGGCAACTGAGGCCGGCCCCTTACGACCGTAACAGGTGGCGTCATCCTCCCCGTTGAAATCCCACATGGGGTGGCCTCTATATTGAAGCGGCTGCACCCCTCGCATAATGCATGCGGCCATGACTCCAATCATGGTTAGTCCGGAATGAGCCAACAGTCTTATCCGGCCCATCAGGTAAAGGACGTCTCTGTCGCTTTCTTTCTCAGAGCTCCGCGGACGCCAGCTCAAGCGTTTCTTCAACGGGGCACTGTTGAACTCAGGGAGACCGACCCGGATAGGGTCCGGTAGCGGGACGTCATCTATATAAAACCATTCCGAAGGCCAGTCCTCAGACGCCTTCTTTGGGGTTCCGGATAGGTATCCGGTCACGGCGATGCGCCATACTTCGGCTCCGCCCACTTGGTATATAGACCCCTCTCGAGAACGGGGCACCAGGCAGAATAACCTCTTCACAGCGCGAAATGAGCCTCAACGCCTAAAAATAGCTCGCAAAGGGCGACGAAACCCACAATATGTAATACGGAGGCGGGCGTGAGATTGTGCAGCTGGAGGCCGTAGAACTCCAGAAGCCCGCGGAGAAATGGATGAATTGGAAACCCCAGTCCCCTTATTAGATAGGGGACGAGGCATACCCGCTCTCCTTTAGAAGGATTGGGGGTGCTGTCCGCTTGTTTTCTGCCATTATAGGTGGCGAGACTGGCTCGGACCGGGACCATGTATGCCTGAGGGAGAAATCCCTTGGCATGAAGCGACACTAACTCGCTATGCGGGATGGTGCAACTCTCCCAGTCCCCGGGTTTGGGACCGGAGGGGCGAGGGGAGGAGCTGCGACGGCTGGTCATGTTGGAATGGACCTTTGCTGGAAGCGCTCTGATGATAACTCACGGAGAGGAGAAGATGTGGTTTGGACCTAAATCCCCATCCCGTTAAATAGGCGGCTCGTTTATACGGCTAGGGGCGTGGATGTAAAAACGCCCTGGCTTTTCGCATTCGTTTGACACGTGGAAGATGGCCATTATGGGGCGTGGGAGTCGAGGAGCGCTACATTACAAAAATCGGACATTATTCCTACAGGTACACAGGATTTGGAGAAGAACCCGCCTTGCAATGCCGAACAATCTGCGCGCCGGACTCATCGTCATTGAAGCCTGGTTCGGGGGCTACTAAGGGAGTCCTGGATTAGGGGGTGTTCGGGTAGCCGGACTATACCTTCAGCCGGACTCCTGGACTATGAAGATACAAGATTGAAGACTTCGTCCCGTGTCCGGATGGGACTTTCCTTGGCGTGGAAGGCAAGCTTGGCGATGCGGATATTCAAGATCTCCTACCATTGTAACCGACTCTGTGTAACCCTAACCCTATCCGGTGTCTATATAAACCGGAGGGTGGTAGTCCGTAGGAAATCAACTCCATATACAACAATCATACCATAGGCTAGCTTCTAGGGTTTAGCCTCCTTGATCTCGTGGTAGATCTACTCTTGTACTACCCATATCATCAATATTAATCAAGCAGGACGTAGGGTTTTACCTCCATCAAGAGGGCCCGAACCTGGGTAAAACATCGTGTTCCCTGCCTCCTGTTACCATCCGGCCTAGACGCACAGTTCGGGACCCCCTACCCGAGATCCGCCGGTTTTGACACCGACAATGATCTAATCATATTCATGCTCAACGCGAACACCAAATAACATTTATTCAGGTTCAACACAAATCCCGAAGGTAGAGGGAGTGTATATCAAATATAACTTTCTTCACTCTGCCATCCTTCTTATCCGCCAAGTATTTGGGGCAGTTCAACTTACAGTGACCATTTGCTTTGAAGTAGAAGCACTTAGTTTCAGGCATGGGTCCAGCTTTGGGCTTCTTCACGGGAGTGGCAAATTGCTTGTCATTCTTCTTGAAGTTCCCTTTCTTTCACTCGCCCTTTTTCATGAAACTAGTCGTCTTATGAACCATGAACACTTGATGCTTTTTTTCTACCTTCGCCAATTTTAGCATTGCGAATAGCTTGGGAATTATTTGTGTCATCCCTTGCATATTATAGTTCATCACGAAGTTCTAATAACTTGGTCGTAGTGACTAGAGAACTCTATCAATCACTATCTTATCTGGAAGATTAACTCCCACTTGATTCAACTGATTGTAGTTGTTGGGGAACGCAGTAATTTCAAAAAAATCCTACACACACACAAGATCCATATAGGTGATGCATAGAAATGAGGGGGGAAGAGTATGTCTACGTACCCTCGTAGACTGAAAGCGGAAGCGTTATGAAAATGCGGTTGATGTAGTCGTACATCTTCATGATCCGACCGATCTCAACATCGAATGTACGGCACCTCTGTGTTCAGCACATGTTCAGCTCGATGACGTCCCTCATACTCTTGATGCTGTTGAGGCCGAGGGAGAGTTTCGTCGGCATGACGATGTGGTGATGGTGATGATGAATTTATCGGCGTAGGGCTTCGCCTAAGCACTACGACGATATGACCGAGGTGGAATATGGTGGAGGGGGGCACCGCACACGGCTAAGACAACTGTCAAGTTGTGTGTTCTAGGGTGCCCCCTGCCCCCGTATATAAAGGAGCAAGGGGGAGGTCGGCCGGCTCTCATGGGCGTGCCCCAAGTAGGATTCCTACTAGGAAAAGGAATCCTATTCCTAGTAGGTTTCCAACAAGGAAGAGGGGGGGGAGGAAGGAGCGGGAGAGAGAGAGAAGGAAAGGGGGGCGCCCCCCCCCCTTCCCTAGTCCAATTAGGACCCAAGGGGGAGGGGCGCATGGCCTGCCCTAGCCACCCTCTCTCTCTCCACTAAGGTCCATGAGGCCCATTAGTTCCCCGGGGGTTCCGGTAACCCTCCGGCACTCCGATTTTATCCAAAACTTCTCCAGAACATTTCCAGTGTCCGAATATAGTCATCCAATATATCAATCTTTATGTCTCGACCATTTTGAGACTCCTCCTCATGTCCGTGATCACATTCGGGACTCCAAACTACCTTCGGTACATCGAAACACATAAACTCATAATATCGATCGTCATCGAACATTAAGCGTGCGGACCCTACGAGTTCGAGAACTATGTAGACATGACCGAGACTCACTTCCGGTCAATAACCAATAGCGGAACCTGGATGCTCATATTGTTCCCTTTGCCATCGGTATGTTACTTGCCCGAGATTCGATCGTCGGTATCTCAATACCTAGTTCAATCTCATTACCGGCAAGTCTCTTTACTCGTTCCGTAATGCAACATCCCATAACTAACTCATTAGTCACATTGCTTGCAAGGCTTATACTGATGTGCATTACCGAGAGGGCCCAGAGATACCTCTCCGATACACAGAGTGACAAATCCTAATCTCGATCTATGCCAACTCAATAAACACCATCGGAGACACCTGTAGAGAATCTTTATAGTCACCCAGTTATGTTGTGACGTTTGATAGCACACTAAGTGTTCCTCCGGTATTCGGGAGTTGCATAATCTCATAGTCATAGGAACATGTATAAGTTATGAAGAAATCAGTAGCAACAAACTAAACGATCATCGTGCTATGCTAACGGATGGGTCAAGTCAATCACATCATTCTCTAATGATGTGACCCCATTAATCAAATGACAACTCATGTCTATGGTTAGGAAACTTAACCATCTTTGATTAACGAGCTAGTCAAGTAGAGGCATACTAGTGACACTCGGTTTGTCTATGTATTCACACATGTACTAAGTTTACGGTTAATACAATTCTAGCATGAATAATAAACATTTATCATGATATAAAGAAATATAAATGACAACTTTATTATTGCCTCTAGGGCATATTTCCTTCAGTCTCCCACTTGTACTAGAGTCAATAATCTAGATTACACAGTAATGATTCTAACACCCATGGAGTCTTGGTGCCGATCATGTTTTGCTCATGAGAGAGCCTTAGTCAACGGGTCTGCAACATTCAGATCCATATGTATCTTGCAAATCTCCATGTCTCCCTCCTTGACTTGATCATGGATGGAATTGAAGCGTCTCTTGATGTGATTGGTTTTCTTGTGAAATTTGGATTCCTTTCCCAAGGCAATTGCACCAGTATTGTCACAAAAGATTTTCATTGGACCCGATGCACTAGGTATGCTAGCTAGATCGGATATGAAATCCTTCATCCAGACTCCTTCATTTGCTGCTTCCGAAGCAGCTATGTACTCCGCTTCACACGTAGATCCCGCCATGATGCTCTGCTTGGAACTGCACCAACTGACAGCTCCACCATTCAATAAAAATATGTATCTGGTTTGTGACTTATAGTCATCTGGATCAGTGTCAAAGCTTGCATCGACGTAACTGTTTACGACGAGCTCTTTGTCACCTCCATAAAAGAGAAACATATCCTTAGTCCTTTTTAGGTATTTCAGGAAGTTCTTGACCGCTGTCCAGTGATCCACTCCTGGATTACTTTGGTACCTCCCTGCTAAACTAATAGCAAGGCACATATCAGGTCTGGTACGCAACATTGCATACATGATATAACCTATGGCTGAAGCATAGGGAATGACTTTCATTTTCTCTCTATCTTCTGAAGTGGTCGGGCATTGAGTCTGACTCAACTTCACACCTTGTAACACAGGCAAGAACCCTTTCTTTGCTTGATCCATTTTGAAATTCTTCAAAACTTTGTCAAGGTATGTGCTTTGTGGAAGTCCAATTAAGCGTCTTGATCTATCTCTATAGATTTTGATGCCTAATATATAAGCAGCTACGCCGAGGTCTTTCATTGAAAAATTCTTATTCAAGTATGCTTTTATGCTATTCAACAATTCAGTATCATTTTCGATCAACAATATGTCATCTACATATAATACCAGAAATGCTACAGATCTCCCACTCACTTTCTTGTAAATACAGGCTTCTCCAAAAGTTTGTCTAAAACCATATGCTTTGATCATACTATCAAAGTGTACATTCCAACTCCGAGAGGCTTGCACCAGTACATAAATGGATCACTGGAGCTTGCACACTTTGTTAGCACCTTTTGGATCGACAAAACCTTCTGGTTGCATCATATACAACTCTTCTTTAAGATATCTATTAAGGAATGCAGTTTTGACATCCATTTGCCAAATTTCATAATCATAAAATGCGGCAATTGCTAACATGATTTGGACGGACTTAAGCATCGCTATGGGTGAGAGGGTCTCATCGTAGTCAACTCCTTGAACTTGTCGAAAACCTTTTGCAATAATTCAAGCTTTGTAGACAGTAACATTACCGTCGGTGTCAGTCTTCTTCTTGAAGATCCATTTATTCTCTATGGCTTGCCGATCATCGGGCAAGTCAACCAAAGTCCCATACATGGATTCCATCTCAGATTTCATGGCCTCAAGCCATTTTGCGGAATCTGGGCTCATCATCGCTTCCTCATAGTTCGTAGGTTCGTCATGGTCAAGTAACATGACCTCCAGAATAGGATTATTGTACCACTTTGGTGCGGATCTTACTCTGGTTGACCTACGAGGTTCAGTAGTAACTTGATCGGAAGTTTCATGATCATCATCCTTAGCTTCCTCACTTACTGGTGTAGGAGTCACTGGAACTGATTTCTGTGATGAACTACTTTCCAATTAGGGAGCAAGTACAGTTACCTCATCAAGTTCTACTTTCCTCCCACTCACTTCTTTCGAGAGAAACTCCTTCTCTAGAAAGGATCCATTCTTAGCAACGAATATCTTGCCTTCGGATCTATGATAGAAGGTGTACCCAACAGTCTCCTTTGGGTATCCTATGAAGACACATTTCTCTGATTTGGGTTCGAGCTTATCAGGTAGAAGCTTTCTCACATAAGCATCGCAGCCCCAAACTTTAAGAAACGACAACTTGGGTTTCTTTCCAAACCACAGTTCATAAGGTGTCGTTTCAACGGATTTCGATGGTGCCCTATTTAACGTGAATGTAGCCGTCTCTAAAACATAACCCCAAAATGATAGCGGTAAATCGGTAAGAGACATCATAGATCGCACCATATCTAATAAAGTGTGGTTACGATGTTCGGACACACCATTACGCTGTGGTGTTCTAGGTGGCGTGAGTTACGAAACTATTCCGCATTGTTTCAAATGAAGACCAAACTCATAACTCAAATATTCACCTCGACAATCAGATCGTAGAAACTTAATTTTCTTGTTACGATGATTTTCCACTTCACTCTGAAATTCTTTGAACTTTTGAAATGTTTCAGACTTATGTTTCATCAAGTAGATATACCCATATCTGCTCAAATCATCAGTGAAGGTCAGAAAATAACGATACCCGCCATGAGATTCAACACTCATCAGACTGCATACATCGGTATGTATTATTTCCAATAAGTCTATTGCTCGTTCTATTGTTCTGGAGAACGGAGTCTTAGTCATCTTGCCCATGAGGCATGGTTCGCAAGCATCAAGTGATTCCAAAAGTCCATCAGCATGGAGTTTCTTCATGCACTTTACACCAATATGACCTAAACGGCACTGCCACAAATAAGTAGCACTATCATTATTAAACTTATATCTTTTGGCTTCAATACTATGAGTATGTGTATCACTACTATCGAGATTTAGTAAAAATAGACCACTCATCAAGGGTGCATGACCATAAAAGATATTACTCATATAAATAGAACAACCATTATTCTCTGATTTAAATGAATAACTGTCTCGCATCAAACAAGATCCAGATATAATGTTCATGCTTAACATTGGCACCAAATAACAATTATTCAAGTCTAATACTAATCCCGAAGGTAGATGTAGAGGTAGTGTGTCGACGGCGATCACATCGACTTTGGAACCATTTCCCACGTGCATCGTCACCTCGTCCTTAGCTAATCTTCGCTTAATCCGTAGCCCATGTTTCGAGTTGCAAATATTAGCAACAGAACTAGTATCAAATACTCAGGCGCTACTACGGGCATTAGTAAGGTACACATCAATAACATGTATATCAAATATACCTTTCACTTTGCCATCCTTCTTATCCGCCAAATACTTGGGGCAGTTCCGCTTCCAGTGACCAGTCCCTTTGCAGTAGAAGCACTCAGTCTCAGGCTTAGGTCCAGACTTGGGCTTCTTCACTTGAGCAGCAACTTGCTTGTCGTTCTTCTTGAAGTTCCCCTTCTTCCCTTTACCCTTTTTCTTGAAACTGGTGGTCTTGTTGAGCATCAACACTTGATGCTCCTTCTTGATTTCTACCTCCGCAACCTTTAGCATTGCGAAGAGCTCGGGAATTGTCTTATCCATCCCTTGCATATTATAGTTCATCACGAAGCTCTTGTAGCTTGGTGGCAGTGATTGAAGAACTTTGTTAATGACACTATCATCAGGAAGATTAACTCCTAGATGAGTCAAGTGGTTGTGGTACCCTGACATTCTGAGTATATGTTCACTGACATAACTATTCTCCTCCATTTTGCAGCTGTAGAACTTATTGGAAACTTATATCTCTCAATCCGGGCATTTGCTTGAAATATTAACTTCAACTCCTGGAACATCTCATACGCTCCATGACGTTCAAAACGTCATTGAAGTCCCGGTTCTAATCTGTAAAGCATGGCACACTGAACTATCGAGTAGTCATCAGCTTTGCTTTGCCATACGTTCTTAACATCGTCAGCAGAATCTGCAGCAGGCTTGTCACCCAGTGGTGCTTCCAGGACGTAATTCTTCTATGCAGCAATGAGGATAATCCTCAAGTTACGGACCCAGTCTGTGTAGTTGCTACCATCATCTTTCAACTTAGCTTTCTCTAGGAACGCATTAAAATTCAACGGAACAACAGCACGGACCATCTATCTACAACAACATGGACATGCAAAATACTATCAGGTACTAAGTTCATGATAAATTAAAGTTCAATTAATCATATTACTTAAGAACTCCCACTTAGATAGACATCCCTCTAATCATCTAAGTGATCACGTGATCCATATCAACTAAACCATGTCCAATCATCATGTGAGATGGAGTAGTTTTCAATGGTGAACATCACTATGTTGATCATATCTACTATAAGATTCATGCTCGACCTTTCGGTCTCAGTGTTCCGAGGCCATATCTGCATATGCTAGGCTCGTCAAGTTTAACCCAGGTATTTTGCGTGTGCAAAACTGGCTTGCACCCGTTGTATGTGAACGTATAGCTTATCACACCCGATCATCACGTGGTGTTTCGGCACGACGAACTGTGGCAACGGTGCATACTCAGGGAGGACACTTGTACCTTGAAATTTAGTGAGAGGTCATCTTATAATGCTACCGCCAAACTAAGCAAAATAAGATGCATAAAGGATAAACATCACATGCAATCAAATATAAGTGATATGATATGCCATCATCATCTTGTGCCTTTATTCTCCATCTCCTAAGCACCGTTATGATCTCATCACCGGCTTGACACCTTGATCTCCATCGAAGCATCATTGTCGTTTCGTCAACTATTGCTTCTACGACTATCTCTACCGCTTAGTGATAAAGTAAAGCAATTACATGGCGATTGCATTTCATACAATAAAGCGACAACCATATGGCTCCTGCCAGTTGCCGATAACTATGTTACAAAACATGATCATCTCATACAACAATTTATATAATCACGTCTTGACCATATCACTTCACAACATGCCCTGCAAAAACAAGTTATACGTCCTCTACTTTGTTGTTGCAAGTTTTATGTGGCTGTTACGGGCTTCTAGCAAGAACCGTTCTTACCTACGCATTAAAACCACAACGTGGTATAGTGACTGCTTTTTGATCTTCAGAAAGAACCATGTTCATTGAAACTGATTCAACTAAAGTTGGAGAAACAAACACCCACTAGCCACCTGTGTGCGAAGCACATCAGTAGAACCAATCTCGCGTAAGCGTACGCGTAATGTCAGGCTGAGCCACTTCATCCAACAATACCGCTGAATCAAGAATCAACTAGTGATGGCAAGCAATATGTATATACTCACACCCACAACTCCTTTGTGTTCTACTCGTGCATATAACATCTACGCATAGACCTGGCTCGGATGCCACTGTTGGGGAATGCAGTAATTTCAAAAAAAATCCTATGCACACACAAGATACATCTAGGTGATGCATAGCAACGAGGGGGGAAGAGTATGTCTATGTACCCTCGTAGACCGAAAGTGGAAGCATTATGACAACGCGGTTGATGTAGTCGTACGTCTTCACGATCCATGCGATCTCAGCACACGTTCAACTCGATGACGTCCCTCGTACTCTTGATCCAGTTGAGGCCGAGGGAGAGTTTCGTCAGCACGACGATGTGGTGACAATGATGATGAAGTTACCAGCGCAGGGCTTCGCCTAAGCACTACAACAAGATGACCGAGGTGGAATATGGTGGAGGGGGGCACCGCACACGGCTAAGACAATTGTCAACTTGTGTGTTCTAGGGTGCCCCCTGCCCCCGTATATAAAGAAGCATGGAGGAGGCCGGCCGGCCCTCATGTGGCGCGCCCCAGGTAGGATTCCTACTAGGAATAGGAACCCTATTCCTAGTAGGTTTCCAACAAGGAAGAGAGGGGGAAGGAAGGAGAGGGAGAGAGGGAGAAGGAAAGGGGGCGCCCCCCCCCCTTCCCTAGACCAATTAGGACCCAAGGGGGAGGGGGCGCGGCCTGCCCTAGCCGCCCCTATCTCTCTCCATTAAGGCCCATTAGTTCCCCCGGGGGGTTCCGGTAACCCTCCGGCACTCCGTTTTTATTCGAAACTTCTCCGGAACATTTCCGGTGTCCGAATATAGTTGTCCAATATATGAATCTTTATGTCTCGGCCATTTAGAGACTCCTCATCATGTTCGTGATCACATCCGGGACTCCGAACTACCTTCGGTACATCAAAACACATAAACTTGTAATACCGACCGTCATCGAACGTTAAGCGTGCAGACCCTGCGGGTTCAAGAACAATGTAGACATGACCGAGACTCACTTCTAGTCAATAACCAATAGCGGAACCTGGATGCTCATATTGGTTCCTACATATTCTACGAAGATCTTTACCAATCAAACCGCATAAAAACATACGTTGTTCCCTTTGTCGTCGGTATGTTACTTGCCCGAGATTCCATCGTGGTATCTCAATACCTAGTTCAATCTCATTACTGGCAAGTCTCTTTACTTGTTCTGTAATGCAACATCCCGTAACTAACTCATTAGTCACATTGCTTGCAAGGCTTATAGTGATGTGCACTACCGAGAGGGCCCAGAGATACCTCTCCGATACACGAAGTGAAAAATCCTAATCTTGATCTATGCCAACTCAATAAACACCATCGGAGACACCTATAGAGCATCTTTATAGTCACCCAGTTACGTTGTGACGTTTGATAGCACACTAAGTGTTACTCCGGTATTCGGGAGTTGCATAATCTCATAGTCATAGGAACATGTATAAGTTGTGAAGAAAGCAATAGCAACAAACTAAAAAATCATCGTGGTAAGCTAATGGATGGGTCAAGTCAATCACATCATTCTGTAATGATGTGATCCCATAAATCAAATGACAACTCATGTTTATGGTTAGGAAACTTAACCATCTTTGATTAACGAGCTAGTCAAGTAGAGGCATACTAGTGACACTCGGTTTGTCTATGTATTCACACATGTACTAAGTTTCCAGTTAATACAATTCTATCATGAATAATAAACATTTATCATGATATAAGGAAATATAAATAACAACTTTATTATTGCCTCTAGGGCATATTTCCTTAAGTAGTACCCAGACATTCTGAGTACATGCTCACTGGCTGAGCTATTCTCCTCCATCTTGTAGGCAAAGTACTTGTCACAGGTATCATACCTCTTGACATGGGCATGAATCTGAAATACCATTTTTTAGCTCTTGGAACATCTCATATGCTCTGTGGCGTTCAAAAAAAATTTGAAGCCCTGGTTCTAAGTTGTAAGTCATGGCACACTAAACTATCAAGTAGTCATCATATCATTACAATTCTAGCATGAATAATAAACCTTTATCACAAATAAGGAAATATAAAATAACAACTTTATTATTGCCTCTAGGGCATATTTCCTTCAATGCCTACATTATATTGATGAAGTGGAGCTAGTTCTGTGTCACCCTAGGTTATAAATGTTACATGATGAATGTCATCCAGCATAATTATCCATCACTGATCCAATGCCTACGACTGTCACATACTGATCTTGCTAAGTTACTACTTTGCTGTTACTGTTACAATTGCTACAAAACTATTACTGCTACTTTTACTGTTACTATTACTATTGCTATCATTACTACCACTATCAAACTATCATACTAGTGTGCTACTGATCACTCTGCTGTAGATATTTAGTTCTCCATCTGTGGTTGAATTGACAACTCAACTGCTAATACTTACAAACATTATTTGGCTCCCCTTGTGTTGAATCAATAAATTTGGGTTGAATACTCTACCCTCAAAAATTGTTGCGATCCCCTATACTTGTGGGTTATCAGTGATTTAGTGGAAAACTCATATGCATGTGTGGAATAATATACTGTTAAATGAAAGGTTCCTAATCATGCCTCTAGGACTAGCTCAAGTGTTGTTGGTGATTACGTTTTCTGGCTCTTAGGATATCATTTAAAGTGTTAAACGATAGTCCTAAAACAACTTTGAGATTATGACGTTGGAAGAAAGATCATACTGAATCGATCGAAACTTGTTTATTGTGAATTGAATTAATATCGTCTGTATTCAATTGTAATAACACAGAGTGTTAACGTGTGATTTTTCTCCTTAGATCATGGGAGTATCATGGTCAGTTCTTACAGTACGGTGGGCTTTGGGGTTGCTCAAACGTCACGTGTAACACGGTGATCATAACGACAACTGATACATTCATTTTGCGTCATGTTTTCCTACTGTTATTTATAATGTTTTTATCAATATAATACTTTGTGGTGCAATTCTAATGTCGTTTCTCTCTTAATTTGCTAGATTTACATGAAGGGGGAGATTGCTGGCAGCTGGAATTCTAGACCTGAAAAAGCTACATCAGAGATACCTATTCTGCACAACTCCAAATGAGCTGAAAATTCACGAAGAATTATTTTAGAATATACAAAAAATACTGGAGAAAAGAAATACTAGAGAGGGCCCACTAGGTGCCCACGAGGCACATGGGTGCGCTCACCCCCTGGGCATGCCCATGTGGCTCGTGTGGCCCCTGGCCAGCCTCCAAGGCCCATCTTCTCCTATATGATGCCATTTGCCCTAGAAAAAATCTAGAGAGGACTTTAGGGACGAAGCTCCACCGTCTCGAGGCGGAACTTGGACAGGAGCACTTTTGCTCTCCGGCGGAGCGATTCCGTTGTGGATACTTCCCTCTGGGAGGGGCAAATCGAAGCCATCGACATCACCAACAACCCTCTCATCATGGGAGGACCAATCTTCATCAACATATTCACCCGCACCATCTCATCTCAAACCCTAGGTCATCTATTGTATTCAATCTTTGTCTCAAAACCTCAGTTTGGTTCCTATGGGTTGCTAGTAGTGTTGATTACATCTTGTAGTTGATGCTGGTTGGTTTATTTAGTGGAAGATTATATGTATAGATCCTTGATGCTATTCAATACCCCTCTGATCTTGAACATGAATATGATTTGTGAGTAGTTAATTTTGTTCTTGAGGACATGGGACAAGTCTTGTCACAAGTAATCATGTGAATTTTGTATTCGTTCGATATTTTGATGATATGTATGCTGATGTTTCCCTTAGTGGTGTTGTGTGAATGTCGACTACATGACACTTCGCCATACTTGGGCCTAAGGGAGGAAATTGTGGAGTAGTAATTAGATGATGGGTTGCTAGAGTGACAAAAGCTTAAACCCAGTTTATGCGATATTCCGTAAAGGGCTGATTTGGATCCATATGTTTCATGCTATGGTTAGATTTATATTAATTCTTCTTTTGTATGTGGATGCTTGCAAGAGGGAGTAATCATAAGTGGGAGGCTTGTCCAAGTAAGGACAGCACCCAAGCATCGGTCCACGCACATAGCAAGTTATCAAAGTAGCGAACGCGAATCAAACAAACATGCTGAAAGTGACTAGATGAAATTCCCATGTGTCCTCAAGAACACTTTGCTTACTATAGGAGATCATTCCGGCTTATCCTTTGATATAAAAAGGATTGGGCTACCTTGCTGCACTTTTGTTACCGTTACTACTTGTTGCTCGTTACAAATTACATTGCTACCAGACTATCTGTTACCGACAGTTTCAGTGCTTGCAGACAATACCTTGCTGAAAACCGCTTATCATTTCCTTCTGCTCCTCGTTGGGTTCGACACTCTTACTTATCGAAAGGACTACGATTGATCCCCTATACTTGTGGGTCGTCATCAACTTATAGGTTCATCGGAAAGTTTGACAAGTGGCCAGATAGCTCGAGAGTGGGATTTGCTCCTCCAACGATGGAGAGATATTCTTAGGGCCCTCTCGCTATGACGGCATCGATCATAGTCTATCCATACACACGTGACTTCGTAACGGGGATGCCGGAACACAATAACGAGAAAGAAGAACAAAACCGGTAATGAGGATTTCGGTATAGCGAGCATGGTGATGACTCGGGAGGATACCAATCCTTCTCGGGTTTTGTGAAGTACCGCGAAGCAAAGGGGACATCACATGATAACCAAAGGTCCACTGGAATATCATTCATGTGCTCATAGGGACCGATACTGACGTCCACGGTCCCGCTATCGGTCATTGAACAAACAGTTTCGTTCATGTCTATGAGTTACCGAACCTACGGGGTCACAAGACTAAGGAAAGTCATGATCTGCTAAGTGTTAGTAGTGCGGGATTCATGAGAATATATTTGTGGAATTATTTCATGAATATTCGAAATAGTTCCGAGAGGATCCGGAAGCATTTCGGGATCACCGGAAGGGTTTCACAGAGTATCGGGAAATACCGGGTATTACTGATAAATTATATGTAGGTGGAAAATGTTTCCGGAGATGTTAATATATAATATGGTCTAGAGGTATTTAGAACATTAAATATTTAATTTAAATATCAATGGGCGAAAAAAGGCCAAGTGGTGGAAGACCACTTGGGCCACTTGGGCCCAATAGGGGTGGCGCCCCCTTCTCCCGATGGAAAGGGGAGAGGGAGGCCGAATTGGAGGGAAGGTTCTCCTCCTCCTGGATCAGCCAAGGGAGGGTACTTTCCCTCCCTCTTGTGGCCGCCCTCCTCTCCTCCTAACCTATATATACTTGAGGTATTGGCCTTTTCTACACACAAGTTTTGGAGCCTCCTCTAGTTCTTCTAGTTCATGTTCTAGTTGGTCCTAGTTGACTAATTAGAGTGTGGCTCATCCTCTTGTCCTCATATTTAGAAGCCCTGTGTGGTTCTAATCTCCTCCCTCTAATTCTCCAGTGACAATTAGCTCTGGATGGCGAAGCGCTGTCGGGTCGTGAAGGTTGCACGCTTGCAACCAAGTAGAGAGGTTGTGATTTCGGTCTTCGGTTCAAGGAACTATTCGTTGGAGGTATGAAGGATCGTTCATCGATGGTTCGAGGGACTCCAAGTATGATCTACACCGATATGTTCTTCTTTCGCTGCAACTCGGTGATGGTAACGATCGTGATCCCAACCTGTAATGCATCTTCATATTGATCTTGGGTGATCGTAGGTGCGATTTTTTTGTTTTCTACTACGTTTCCTAACATGTAGTACTCCAACAAATATGGAACAGTGAAAGGAAGTCTACATTTTGTTTCCTCGTCCACTAGGTCATTGCAATAAATCCATAGATTCCCGCTGACCGGTAATCTGCGTCTTGATCACCGGCTTCCAGAGGCATAGTTCCTCGGGACTGGATCCTTGATACTTTCCTTCTTTTCACGCATCCAATCGTTTAGATCTTCTCTTGTGATTGGTTCCATTGCTCCCCAAAGCTAACCGGATGACTCTCTGTTGCCTCATTTCTATGGTTGGATGCTACTTGTGAGTTGCGTTGGGATTTCCTCGAAGAGAAGAGGATAATGTAGTACAGTAGAGATAAGTATTTCCCTCAGTTAAGAACCAAGGTTATCAATCCAGTAGGAGAACCACGCAAGACCTCGTGAACATCACATACAAAAGAACAAATACTTGCACCCAATGCAAACAAGGGGTTGTCAATTCCTTGGCGGTTAATTGCAAGGATCAAATCTCATAGTGATACATAGATAAACAAAAACACAAAATAAAATAACGGTAAATAAATTGCAGCAAGATATTTTTGGATTTTAATATATGATAAAGATAGACCCGGGGCCCATAGTTTTCACTAGAGGCTTCTCTCTCGAACAAAAAGCATATGGTGGGTAAACAAATTACTGTTGGGCAATTGATAGAAAAGCGCACAGTTATGACGATATCCAAGGCAATGATCATGTATATAGACATCATGTCCGAGACAAGTAGACCGACTCCTGCCTGAGTCTAATAATATTACTCCATACATTGACCACTATCCAGCATTCATCTAGAGTATTAAGTTCATAAAGAATGGAGTAACGCCTTAAGCAAGATGACATGATGTAGACAAAGTAAATCTAATCAATATGAATAAACCCCGTTGTTTTCCCCTTAATGGCAACAATACAAATACGTGTCTTGTCCCTTTCTGTCACTGGGATATAGAACACCGCAAGATTGAACCCATTACAAAGCACCTCTTCCATTGCAAGATAAGTCAATCTAGTTGGCCAAACCAAACGGATAGAACAGAGAGAAATACAAAGCTATAACAATCATGCATAAAAGAGTTCAGAGAAGACTCAGATAATATTTATAGATAATCTGATCATAAACCCACAATTCTTCCCAACAAACAAACCGCAAAAGAAGATTACATCGAATAGATCTCCAAGAATATTGAGGAGAACATTGTATTGAAGATCAAGGAGAGAGAAGAAGCCATCTAGCTACTAGCTATGGACCCGTAGGTCTGTGGTAAACTACTCACACATCATCAAAAGGGCAGCAAGGTTGATGTAGAGGCCCTCCGTGATCGATTCCCCCTCCGGCAGAGTACCGGAAAAGGCCTCTAGATAGGATCTCGCAAGAACAGACACTTGCGGTGGTGGAAAAAGTAGTTTGGGTGGCTCTCTGTTGGTTTCCCGATTTTAGAGAATTTATAGAGTTGGAATTAGGTCAAACGAGAAACGAGGGGCCCAGAAGGTACTAGGAGGCGCCTCCCCCCCCCCTCCCTGGGCGCGCCCTAGTGCCTTCTGGCCTCCCCCCGAAGCTTCTAGGGTCTCTTATGTCCAGGAAAAAAATCGTCAAAAAGTTTCATGACATTTAGACTTCGTTTGGTACTGATTTCCTGGCAAACCAATAACAGGCAGAAAACAACAACTGACACTTGGCACTAAGTTAATAGATTAGTCCCAAAAAATAATATAATATTGCATACAATTGCATAAAAAACATCCAAGATTGATACTATAATAACATGGAACAATCAAAAATTATAGATAGATTGAAGACGTATCATTGGAGACGCCGGATCGGGTGGTAATGGTGGGGATCTTTTTGTTCTGATTACCAAGTGTTAGCATAGCTATAGTATCACTCACTCAAAATCAGATTCTAATATTTGTGGTTTTGGCATCACGAATTGCAAGAACGAGGAGCTGGATTGTAGAGCGAAAAAAGAGAAAGGGGACGAGGGACAAAGGTAGTAGGTAGTCGCCTTGCCGTTGTTGTGCATGATCGAACTCTCGATGCCTTTCTTTGGGATCCAAGATAGCTGCTTACTAGTCGACCCAATCTCGCGTGTGACTCTCAGATTGGGTCGCTTATTCCTCTTGGGCCTTGTATTGTCATGGGCTTTGAATCCACTAGGGGAAGAGGTGCTAACGCACATCCAAGCAACTAGCGTCTCTCTTTACTAAAAAAAAGCAACTAGCGTCTCTCAATGTTGGCATTGGCCTCAAACTTTGTTACGTCTAGCCAGAAGGCCCTTTGACAAACAAAACCAACACTGGAAGAGGCCTGGTCAATGCTTTGTCAAGCTCAACGTAGATGCTTCTTTTCACGTTGATGAAGGACTATGATCTTACTTTCAAAAAAAAAGGACTATGATCTTTTGCAACTATCATCAGAGATGCTAATAGTAATTTTGTGGCCGCTCCTTGTGCTTCTATACCAAATGTGTTGGATCCTATGATGGCCGAAGCAACCGCTATGCAAATTTCATTGGCTACAACATCTAGGCGGAGTCTGGTTGAATGAAGGTTATTGATGCATGTACACAACAGAAGGCATGGTGGAATGGCTTTGCTGCTATATTCACAAATTGAATTGATAATGTAAAATTTCTCACTACTTAAGAGCAAATTCAATGGGGCGACCCATTAGATTCGTTGGCGTTTGTTGGGTCGGCGCGGACACAAAAGGCGGCCCAACACGCTGATCCAAACGGACGCGCGTCCGCTTTTCATCCGCGGGCGACCCATTTCCGATCCATTTTGAGCTGGATTTGCGTCGGCGCCCACATGAGACGGACGCGCACACGCTCGCCTTCTTCTCCCCTGGGCCCGCTGGTCGGTGGCACATTGGCCTCCTCCCATCCAATAGCAACCCTCGCCCGCCTCCTTGGTCGCCGATGTCGCCACCCATTTTTGCCGGCGAATCTGCCAGCTGCCGGTGCATCCACATCCGCCCAGCAACGCAGCCCACTCCCACGTTGCCCGCCACCGCCGTCTTGCCACCTGGGAGCCGAATGCTTCCCATCCCCGCTCCCCTCCCACCACACAGCCGCCCGCGACCAAGAAGCCGCCTCGCCGCCACGGCCAGATCCTCACCAGCATGCTCGTCGGACGCCGGCAGGGCAGCTAGTTGGTCCGTGCGCGCCGCGACTCCCTTCACCGGTCGTCTCCTTCGTCAACGCCCGCAAACTGTTCGACAATTTGCCAAGTTACAAAATGGACTCCGCCGACGAGTGCTTTTTTCACAATTTCCTTTACGACTCCGACGATTCGTCGTCTGATGACGAGGAGATATTGGCTGCCGTGTTGGTCCATCACCACCTCAACAGCCAGCGGCCGTTGTTCCGTGGCTCCATTCCGGGCCACCTTCTGGCGTTGAATCGCAACCGAGAGAGCTGGCATTTCCTTCTTTGAAAGTACTATTTTGATACAACAAACCCGTTGCTCAAACATCAAAAATTTCGCCGCCGTTTCCGTATGAGTAGGCATATTTTCAACCGTATTAGAGAGGGGGTGGTCGGCCATGATGACGATTTCGAGTGCAAAGAGGATGCCGTTGTCAAGATTAGTTTCTCCTTTTATCAGAAATGCACTGCTGCCATCCGAATGCTTGCATAAGGAGTGCCCGGTAATCTCATTGACGAGTACATCCGTATGAGTGAGTCTACATGTCTAAAGTCTCTGTATAAGTTCTACAAGGCTGCTATTGCTGTGTTTGACCCTGAGTACTTGAGAGAGCCGACTCCTGAAGATACAGCCCGTTTGTTGGCGATGAATAGGGCTGCAAGAAAAGCTCGAGGCTGGTGAGCCGCTCGAGATGGACTTGCTTTTTGACTCGACTCGAGATGGACTTGAAAAGAAACAAGCTGAGTTTGAACACTTTATGTAGCTCGACCGAGAAACGAGCCGATCTTGAGCCAATATTGGCTCGTTCAATTTTAGCTCGATAACTCGACAGAATATCATTATGGTAAATGATCATGCCATATATTAAATGGAAATAAGAATATTTATTACTATATATGTTGTCCATATTTGTCTGCATTTTATTTACCAACGAATCTGGAAACTTAATCAAGTGCAAAGAAGATTTAGGCCTAATTATGACACGTGGTCGACTATGTGTTAAATATCCTATATTTTTTGCAAAGGATCCCAGCATATTCATCTTGATTTTTTTTCATCCATAGATTTATAATTTTTATCATCTTATTTGGCTCGAAACTAGCTCAAGATCGACTTGAGATCGTTATAAATTGAGCACGAATCATGTTCTACAGCTCGATCATGAGCTTCACTCAGTTTGAGCTCGCTCGAATTTTCATATGAGTTGAGCTAAGCCAACTCCAACTCGCTCGAGCTCAACTCGTTTGCAGCCCTAGCGATGAATGCCAGCAAAGGCTTCGCAGGGATGCTTGGCCGCCCAATTTCAACAAATAGCTCAATTTTGCATTGATGAATTTGCATTTAAACATATAGTCAAATAACATGGTTTAAATTGAATAAATCATAGTTTTACAAGCCGAATAAAAATAAAACAGGACGGACGCCGAGCGGACGGCCAATCCAAACGGACAAAAAACGAGACGAAATCGCCGTCTGTTTGGATCGCCCCATTGGAGTTGCTCTAAGGGACGCGAATGAATCATGGCACATGAATGAACACTGATTTATATTATTTTATGTACTTGGGCCAATGAACACCTCGATATTATCTTGCGACCCTCATGAACAATGTAACTAGTCTATGATTAATAAAGCTGATATGATGTCTTCGTCTCAAAAATACACGGCAGCCAAACGCTCCTTTGCAAGAGGGCACTCCACTCTCCTGATTATGACTCCTGTTACAAACGCTCTCCGCTCTCCTGATTATGACTCCGGTTATCGGTGGGTGTGCATTGAGCTAGATGCAGCTCCGGTTGGAACACAAATGGAACCAAGTACATCCAAAGCTAAAACCACAAAACGCAAATTAAAAAAATGCATACGCGAACACATAAAGAAAAGAAGGGGCTGTAGTACTCCAAATATTGAACGGTGGAAGAAATTCTACATTCCCTGACTGACCAACCAATGCCAAACTGATAAGTAGTGACGGAACCAAAAGATTATACAGTCAACTATAAGGGACTATATCTCGCACCAATATTAACACCCACCCCAGGCCTCAAGCCTGAAGAACTCCAGCAAAAGGAGATTCGATTTACCGACTGAGGAACCCATAAACCATGTACAGCAAAAACTTGAATTGGATGTGGAAAAATCGCAACATCGCTTTGTGTCAGCCAACTCCCAACGCTAGCAGCCCACGGCCGCAGCACCTTCTTTCGTAGCAACAGGGACGCCACCTTCTTTTGGAGCAACAACAACAGAGATGCCACCTTCTTTCATGGCAGCAGGGACGGCGCCTTCTTTCAGAGCAGCAGAGATGCCGCCTTCTTTCGGGGCAACGGGGACACCCACAGTGACACGGAGGATTGCTTGGGCGCTTAACGTGGAAAGCTTAGATAGACAGAAAGCCTCCCAGGTTTCAGCTTCTGGTGAAATAGCAGGTGCACTTTCATCTTCGGCTGAACCAGAGGCTTGAGACTTCTCATAGAATGCTTGTAGCTCCAGTGAAAGGTTACGAGCAGCCTCCCTTGATTCAGGAAGCTGGTCGCTGAGCTGGGTTGCTGCGACCTGAATGAGCTTGTCCATTCCGTATTCTTTGATTCCCTCCAGACCCTGGGTAGAAAGAAGAAGGTACTGTTATAACATTTAGAACAGCAACCAAGAGTAAGCCGGTGCACGCAGACCCACACCACCTAATAATTTATATGCTCAATCTCCAATAAATGGTCACCCTACTGAAATGACTGGTGTGAAGATCTTTGAACAAAAGACTACAGCTAAACATACAGTAGCCACTAATATTCTGAACTCATCAAACTTCCGCCACATGCATGGAATCATCTGCAGCTAAGCTCCAGCTTCATAACATGAGAAAGAAAATTCAAGCAAAGCATCTGCATATCCAAATAAAGTGCAAACTTCTGGAGGACGTTCAATGGAAACTCTTAACTAAACCCCATGGACAGAAAAGAATAGCACAAGGAGGTCAAATTATCAATCTGTACAACTGTATCTAATTGAGCCATTGGGACATCAGAAAAAAAATTACTATGTGGTGTATTTAATTGATACTTTGGTTGGAGATAGTTTGACAATAAGCTATGATCTCAGATAAATTTGAGGAGACTTCCACTTACAAGGCGTGGTACACTCTTACTGAAACAAACAGATGCTTTTGCTCGAATTCGTGGATTCCTGTTCTTGAGGTAGGGCTGCATTTTTGGTAACAATACAGAGGGGGAGATCCAGCTTGTCATTGATATAAGGGCTGCCTCAGCTGCTTCACAAACAAAGCGCTTGTCTTGTGAAGATTTCAGAAATAGCGGCATTAGCTGTGAACACATTTGACAGACAAGATGTTTTAAGAGACTTCATGGTTAGTGCAAGAAATCATCGAGTGAAAACTAAACATGTACAGTCATGCACAACAATATTTAACTTTTTAAGAAGGGGGGGGGGGGGGGGGGTGGGAACACACCAGCAAGATCAATCAAGTCGACCATTTGTTCACCGTATGCCTTAAAGATGTCAGCGCAGGTCATAAGTGCAGTTTTACATAGAGCACTCCTTGGATTCTTAACAGATTTCACAATAAGAGGAACTAGAGGCTCCCTGGAATTTGACACAATCAATATAAGAGATGTAGTATAGTTTTATAGCATTGTGGAAGCACAGATGGTGTTGTAAGCTAATAAAAGTTACTCCAAAAACAAGGAAACAACTTACAGCAGCTCCTGCAACCTTTGCTTGTGATATATTGCCAACTGACGAACATTATTAAGAGCTTCACATGTCTTGATCCAATCCTTTGAATCCAACCTAGCAAGCAAAGTCTGTTGAAAATAGAAAATGGAAAACCTTAGGTCACAGAAAGAACTTTAAGCATCCAATAAAAAGGCATGAATATGAACAACTAGAGGCATACACTCAGGCTTGTGTCAACATCTGGAAGATCCGTGAGATTCTCAGAATCAATATATTCAACATCTACAACTACAGCATCGCATCCATTGGTTACATCAGGACATGCAGGTACAGCATTTCCTTCCTTCTTGACACATTTGTTCCCGTTTAAGACAGGCTTAGAACTGCAGGGTTCCACAGAACTGTCTTTGCTTTTCTCCAGCACAACAGATTGAGCAGCATTGAGATCTTGCAATGCACTATCTGACATGTTCACAGTCTGCATTGATTGCCAGAAACAGATATAAGAAGAAGAAAAAAGAAACTGCTGCCTCTCCTAGCAGTTACATAGAAAAATAGTGGAGCATCTCTGATAAATGTGTGGAGCGTTTTTCATAAATGTACGTTACAGGCAGTACTAAGTCATTCAATCGAACAACAATATGACAGCAAAAACTAGTGCAGATTAGATGGTTTTCACAAAATTAACTTCATCAAAGCAAGTCGACTGCAAACGACTCCCACAAAATAATGAAAATCGATTGCACTACACTGTGGGCACTGGGGAGCTCTCCTTGACCTAAATTCCTCCGGAAACAAACACTTCATTTCTGTTGAGCAATCATGCGAGGAAATACTTACTAGGTACCAATAACCACTTAAGAACCTAAACCACACGCAAAACAGCTAGAAGTGCCGCCGCACAGGAATTCACCATGAACTAGATCAGTGACATGGTAGAGTCAACTCAACGACCTAAGCATCACCGAGCGTAGTAGCAGGGGCGCCGGATTTTACCGACCCTAGCTATTTACGCATGACTACCGCAATTCCATCCATGGCCTAATATCCATCAACCTACTACACCAAAACCTCGATTTAGCACCGATTTCCCAATGATGGACAGATCTCCAACTCCGCCGCTGCTCCCAGCCGCGGCACGAGCGGGTCAAGGAAGCGCTAAACACGCCCGGCATTTCATCCACGGTAACCAAATTCGGCGAGATCTAGCCCGCAAAACACCTAGAAATTACTTGGACAGGAAAACGGATCACGCCGCAGGGGAAGCGGGCCGTGAGCCCAGATCCGAGGAGCAAATGCTGCTGCGGGGAGGGATCGCGAGGGATGAATCGGGGGAGAGGAGGGCTACCTCGGACGGGAGCGCAGGGGGAGGGAGGGAGAGGACGAAGACGACGCGGCCGGCAGTGGCAGGCAGGCACCAGTTCGCTCTCGCTGCGGCGCGGGGTGGAGTGGGGAGGGGGAATCGGTTGATTGGTTCTACCCTTTCCTGCTGCCGTCCTCCTCGACTGGAATGGGCTGAGCCTGAGCGAGCGGGGCGTCAAGTTATACTGTCCTGGTCCTCGTGTCGCCTGCGCTGCTGCTCTTGTGCTTTGGTCTTTTGGACTTGGTCTTCCAAAATTGCATCCAGGGACCTCGAGATATCGGGTATTGAAAGAGCGTTTAATTGTAAGATTTCGCTACAAATCGAACGTCAGATTTTTTAACATGACAATCGAATGTTTATTATGGCAAATTATGGTGTCGCGATAATGGCTGTTTTCCTTAACAAGCATAGCTAAGGTTTTTTTTCTGGATTTATCATGCTTGCGAAGTTTAATTGTCATCCTGGCGACAAACATATTTTTTCATAAAAAAACATTTGATTTTGTCATAGTTGAAAATCTTCTTCGAAAGGGAGGACTACCTCCGGCCTCTGAATCGAGTGATGCACACAACCAACATGTTTAAAAATTTGATGTTAGATTTTTATCATTCTCGTAATTTTGCGGGAGAGTTGTGCTTCCGCACGATTCGTTGATGTTTGATTTTGATTTGCAGGATTCTAAAGCCATAGGAATAGAAAACACGTGATTGGGATGCCATGCCCATTCAAATTCTACACAGTTTTCTTTTGTTTGATTAAGTCATGGAGCAACAAATCATTAATTTCAAAAGGTTTGAGTGGATGATAAACTCTCCTGAACAGGAATCCTTAGAAAAAGTCTCGTATATGACAAATAGAATGACAACTGTTGAAATAGAATGACAACTGTTTAAATAAGATTGTGCTTGTCACATAAAAGGAGTACTGAAGAATTTGACCATCAAGCAAGCATACCACCACTGAACGGATGATTGAAAACATATGAAAATGATGTTACCCTTATCGTGTCGTACATCATTTATTTATTTATTTGTAAATTTCGGAGTGAAGTGGATACTACCAAATGCTAAACCTTACTGTGTGTATAAGACCCGGGAACAGATTCGCTGGTCTCCGAAACTAACAGCTGACGACCGTCTTCTTGTTGCCGGCCTTTCTCACGGCATTCTTACTAGTGATCCTGTGTATTTTCTTTTGTCATTAGTAACTTGCGATTTGAGCTGGCTGAGGCCTACGAAAACTCCAAGCAACTGAGTATGAGCAAGCAAAAATGGTTAGGCGTATGCCCACAATACAAAACCGGCATTATGCTAGGGTCTGCACGCAAAGCTCTCATTGGATTCCCATAATAATTCGGCAATAATTAAGGGATTCCATATACTCCATCTAAGCTGAGGTGGCTGTCTGTTGGGCCTGTGTTTTAAAAAAGGGAAAATCCGGGGGAGCGATTGATTGGCTGCGCGGTTGCTTTTTTTTTTTTTTGAGGTGACTGCGCGGTTGCTGATTTGATTTGTGGTACGAGACTACCGCGAGAAGGGAGTGGGCCCTCATCAGCCATTAGAGCTTCGCTTCAGTCCATTTCTCCTTTTCTTTTTGCGGGAGCTTCAGTCCATTTCTCGGGCGGACGAAATGAGGAGGCGGGGCGGGGGCATCTCCGTGTGGACGCCGGCGAAGTGGCCTGTCACTGCTGGTCGGCCTCTTTCAGTGCTTCGTCGTTTCGTTCAGGCAAGCCCAAGATTTCTTCTCCAGCCAAGATTAAAATGATGGCCCCTGGAAGTTAGCTACTCGACCTCGGGAATAGCGCCCGCATCTGGCGACACGGGGGGAAACCGTCGCCGCCGGGAGCCCCCCTTCGACTCCGCCACGCCCGCATCGCCGCCGCCGGAGGGCCAGCCGCGCCGCGCCCGAGGATGGCGGCGCCGGGGCTCCTGCCCTGCCCCGCCCCTGCATCGGGCCGCCCCTCCGCCACCGGCTCCCTGCAACGCCGCCGCCCGAGGGCCGGCTGTGCGGCCGCGTCGTGTCGGAGGATGGCTGCGGTGGAGCGTCGCGCACGTCTCCCCCTCGCGTCGCCTGCGTCCCCCCCGGCCACTCCCCCCGTCCAACGCACACACACCACATCCCGCTGGTCCTGCTCGGTGGCGCGGCCGCGTCCATGCTGATCCTCCCCCAGTCCGCGTCTTGCCCCCATGGTGCAGCCCTTCCTTGCTGCTGTTCGTCGGGGCGGGCGTGCCCCTTGGGGGAGGTGGTCGAGGCTCGGTCCTTCGTCCCCGACGGTGCCTCCTCCGAGCTACGGTGACGGCCTCTGCGTGTGTCTGGTGACGGTGCTCCTCTGGCACGTTGTTAGAAGCTCTGCGGTGGACTTTGTCGACACCGCTCCGGCCCCGGCCTCCATGGACCTCCGTTCTCCAATGTTCTTGGTCTGTCGGCGTCCTCTACCGGTGTGGTTTCAGCCCCGGCGCACCGGCAGCTGCGCCTCTTCCAGCTTCGGTTCGCCGGCGTTCTGGTGGCTCCGCCTCCGGCGGTATCCCTTCCAGCTTTGGATTGCCAGCGACGCCGGCCACCATCCTTCCATCCGCGTAGGCTCTCTACCCCGCAGCCTCTCCAACCCCATCCACCTACATGCCATGTCGGTTCCAAAGCTCGCGTTTTTCGTCGACGACATGTGCAGCCCCACCCCCATCTGAGGTAGCGGTCGACAAGCAGGTTGTCTCCGGCATCTTTGGATCCTGATCTGGCGACTTTGGGATTGCTCGGACTAGGCCAGGCGAAATCCATGCTCGGCTTGCCGATGCTGGCAGCGGCGACACCCGTGGGTGTCGTTTCCCTTCCTGGAGGCGATGCCATGGCCTTTGTCCATGCACCCCTTCGAATATCAGGGGAAACCCTAGGTCCGGTTTTCCGGATCGGATGGCGACGACGTCACGACATCGTTCCCCTTCTTGAAGGGCTATCTTGCTAGCTCGTGGTGTCCCGTTGTTGGAATTGAAGATGTTCGACGTCTTGCTGATTTGGCATGCTCCTCTAGTTTTAGGTTTGGTGGGTTTAGTTGTGTCCTTCACCCTGTTTGGGCTAAGCACCCCGTCTCTCTCTGCTCCGAACACCATGATTATGCCTTCTTGTGTTCATGTCATGTGTTGTATCATTTATTGTACTCTTTCTTCTTCCTTCTATCAATGAAATGATACGCAAGCTTTGCGTATTCGCGAAAAAAGAAAGTTAGCTACTCGCTTCATTTTTATTTACTTTGTATATTAGCTTGTCTTTGGTCAAATTTTTAAAATTTTGATCAAGTTAGAAAAAATAATATCCACAATACCAAATCAATACAATTAGAATCATCATTCAATATTATTTTCATGTCGTATATATATTTTTGTTATGAAAGTTTAGATTGTTTTTGATAAACCTAATAAAACTTTATAAAATTAGGCCATAACACCCGGTTTGGTCTTTTTGTGTGAAATAAGACAATAGGAAGAAAAATATGAAAAGACACCGCGTAAAATTTGGTCTGGGCTTTGATAGTACTGACAGTAATGGTAACACAGATTAGCTTTAGATGGGACTAGAGTCACAATGAAGGTTAGCATGTGTGTATGGGGAACCTAGAGTGGAAAGTAGGCATAAAGTGTGGTCTATGCTAAATAACCTCAGTACCCAATCTGGCCTACCCTGGCTTGTGGTGGGGGATTTTAATGAGTGTACGTGGGACTTTGAGCACTTCTCATTGACACCAAGGCCGTTGGATCAAATGCAAGCATTTCGGGATGCATTAGAAGTGTGTGGATTAATGGATCTAGGCTTCTCTGGAGTGCCACACATATGATAATAGGAGAGGAGGAGCAAATGTTAAAGTTCGCCTGGACAGAGCCGTCACTAATAGATCATGGAAAAATTTATTTGAGCATCCGGCTGTGCACCACTTGGTCTCCCCTGTTTTGGACCATGCGACCTTCCATGTAAGTACGAAGGTTCTGGAGAATGTGCATGTAAAGAAAAAATCAGCAATTCGAGGTAATGTGCGAAAGAGAACCGGTTCTGCATGACATTATAGCAAAAGCATGGACGAAGCTGGGCAAAAAGATTGTCTGGGTGATGTCCGTGCAGCGCTTCGCTCGACGACGTCTAAGCTCGCCACCTGCAGTAAAGATCACTTTGGTAATATGACTAGAGAAATTGAGAAGTCTAGAACACAACTAGAAGAGTTGATGTTCATGAATGTTGATCGTTGTGAGATTCAAAGAGTTGCGGACAAGATGAATGAGTTACTTTATAGGGAGGAGTTGATGTGGATGCAATGCTCTCGTGTGGATTGGCTTAAGGAAGGTGATCGCAACACACACAAAATCCATGCCAAGTCCGTTTGGAGAGCACGTAAAAACAGAATAAATAAACTTGAAGACACACATGGTAATGTTCATACAAAGCAAGGAGATTGGGGGTGCAGCCACTGAATATTTTGAGCATTTGTTCACGGCCGACCCCATGCTTGATCCTTCGTCCATAGTTGATTTGTTTGAACCAGTGGTTACTCATGAGACAAATGAGGCCCTATGTGCAGAATTTTTAGATAAGGAGATCGTGGATGCCCTGTTCCAAATTGGCCCTTCGAAGGCAGGAGGACCAGATGGATTCCCTTCCAGTTTTATTGAAAGTAAATGGGGGGTGCGGCCACTAAATATTTTAAGCATTTGTTCACGGCTGACCCCATGCTTGATCCTTCGCCCATAGTTCATTTGTTTGAACCGGTGGTTACTTAGGAGACAAATGAGGCCCTGTGTGCAGAATTTTTAGATAAGGAGATCACGAATGCCTTGTTCCAAATTGGCCCTTTAAAGGCACGAGGACCAAACGGATTCCCTTCTCGTTTGTTTCAATGGAACTGGGCAACTATGAAGGAAGGTATTATTTTTGCAGTAAATCACTTTTTTCTCATGGGAGTCATGCCTCCTAATGTTAACGGTACTATTATTGTCATGATTCCGAAGGTGAATAATCTGGTAAAGATAATGGATTTCTGGCCTATTAGCTTATGTAATGTAGTTTACAAAGTGGTCTCGAAGTGCTTAGTAAATCGTTTGAGACTGACATTTGATGACATTATTTCTCCTGGACAAATTGCGTTCATCCCCGGATGCATGATCACCGATAATGCATATGTGTACTTTGAATGCATTCACCATATTAAGCAAGAAAAGGACCCCACAAAGAGTTATTGTGCATATAAGCTTGATCTATCTAAAGCTTATTATAGGGTGGATTGGAATTACCTTAAGCAAATGATGCAAAAGCTTGGCTTCGCTCATCGGTGGATTGACTGGATAATGGCGTGTGTGCCCTCAATGAGATATTCCGTAAAATTTAATGGAGCCATTTTGGATTCGTCTTCACCGTCGTGTGGTCTTCAGCAAGGTGACCCTGCTTTGTCCCCATATTTATTCTTATTTGTTGTTGATGGTCTCTCTGCTCTTATTACTAAGGGTATCAACTCTGGAGAAGTTTCACCTTTGAGAATTACCAGGAGGGCTCTGGGTGTTTCACACCTAATTTTTATGAATGGTACACTTCTGTTCTTTAAGTCAAGTGATCAGGAAGCAAGCCATATAAAGAGCACCTTGGAGGTCTATGCAGCTACCACTGGGCAGCTAATAAATCCTCCAAAGTGATCATTGTTGTTCAGTAATTCATGCCATTGTCCAACAGTGGAGAATGTTAAAAATGTGACGCAGGTCACATCTTCTGGATTTTAAGAGAAACATTTGAGGTTGCCTACTCCAGATGGTCGTATGTCAAAAGCGTTTTTTTGGCCTATGGTGGCCATCCCACCCAAGCAAGTAAAGAAGTTTTTATCAAGGTGGTTGCACAAATCAATTCCCACATATTTAATGAGTGTTTTCAAGTTGCCCTTAGAAGTGTGTGATGATTTGAACCAGATGGTCAGAAATTATTTTTGGAGAGCAGAACAAGGAAAGAGGAAGACTCGTTGGGTTGCTTGATAACAAGGCCAAAGAAACAAGGAGGGCTTGGTTTCAAGGACTTCCTTATTTTCAACCAAACTTTGTTGGCTCGACAAGCTTAGCGCGTCTTAGAGTATCTTAATAGTCTTTGTGCAAGGCTTTAAAGGCGAAGTATTTTCCTAATGGACGTCTCCTCAACATGGTTTTCACGAGAAATCCTTCCCCCACATCACTACTAGGGAAAACGTTATACACATAATCTTAGCAGCAGCGCGGTTTAAAAACAGGCGCTACTGCTAACTAGCGAGTAGCGAGCTTAAAGGAACCGCGCTACTAATAACTAGATAGTAATAGCGCTCTAGGTGAAACAAGCGCTACTACTATAATTGCCACGGAATTGCCCCCAGGCTAGATATAGTAGTAGCGCCCTTCCTTGGACGCGCTGCTGCTAAAGTACTTAGTAGCAGTGTGTTTCTACAAAACTCAGTGCTGCTAAGTGTTGCACCTAATTAAGTTTAGCCCCATACTGCTAAGCGAACAAAGTGTTTACCACCTTAAATATGTTGACTATTTAGATTCTACACAAAAAGATCAATGATGACCAACGTATATTTTTGATGCGTGCTTAGACTTAGCAGTAGCGTTTTTCCTGAAAACGCGCTATAGCTACTTTAGCTATAGCGCGTTTCCTGAAGTGCGCTATTGCTAATTCGACTTAACCACCCCCCCGCTCAAAATTTCGCTAAGTCCTCCTTCCCCCCACTGTTCCCCTACTCCTCTGTCGCCGCCGCCCGAGCCCGAGCCTGCACTCACCGCTGCGCCTGAGGCCACCGTCAACCTCACCGCCGCCGCCCGCTGCCGCTCTCGACCTCACCGTCGCCGCCGCCTCCCCCACCCCCTCCGCTCTCGACCTCACCGCCGCTCTCGACCTCACCGTCACCGCCGCCTCCCCCAACCCTGTCGCCGCCTCCCGATCCCGAGCCCGCCCTCGCCGCCCCTACCTCTCCGTCGCCGAGCACCTCCCCGCCACCGTCTCTCCCCTCTCTGTAAGCCCCCCACCCCTCCCCCACCCTCGTTCTCTCTGCTTAGTTAGTACTAGATGTTTTTTAGTAGTAGTACATGTTAATTTAGGGTTCATAGATAATGATTTTTAGCAGTAGTAGATGTTAATTAGTAGTAGTGATGGTACTAGTTAACTATTGTATAATGTAGTTTATTTTTACTGTTTTTAGTAAGTGTTTAAAATAATTAGTAAGTAAATTAATAAACTAGTTGAACTACTTTAGTTGTAGTTGAACTAGTTTAGTAAGTAAATTAATAAACTAGTTGAACTAGTTGAATTAATAGAACTAATGTATTTTTAGTAAGATAATTAATATAACTAGTTGAACTACTTTATTTTTAGAAAGAACTAGTTTTTTTATTTATAGTAAGTTCATATTTAGTAAGAACTAGTTGAATTAATAAAACTAGTTGAACATGTCATATTTGTTGCTATTTTTTAGTTTAAGCAATTATTCGGGATGTATTAGTGATAACTTATACGGTTTTTGCTTTTGCAGAAATCAAGGAGCCCCTCCATCATCCCCGCCGTCGTCCCCGTCACCGACCCCCTCCGACATCAAGGTGAGACCAGCCAAATATCCATGTATATCTTGTGTTGCTCAAATAGGATATGTGGTTGCCCAAGTGGCCATTCATGTTCAGTTTACACCTCCGAGTGGCCTATGTTTTGCCGGAGTGTTGATTAATTTCCATTCCGGCAAATTTCAGGCGCTCGATATGTCCTTTTTTAGCAAAGGTCATGCCGGATTTTTCCGTGAATTCTAGCATGACTTGTGCTAGAATATGTAGGAAATATCGAGTGGCCTGGATTTTCTCGAAAAATAATGATCTAATTTAGGTTTTTAGTACATATATTTAATTTTACAAGTTTAATCTTTGAATTATGGACGTAGGAAATGTCGTACTCGGACGACGACAATCTCCCGAGGGAGTGCAGCTGGTGCCACGACGATCGAGGTATGTGCGACAGGTTCGTTGAGCTGGACGAAGATCAGCGCTTAACATTAAGCTCGAGGAGACCTTCGATGTTGAAACGGTACGCAACAACGACAAGTGTTTTTTTCGTAATTAAGCATGACTTCAACTATTTCAACATCTAATTTTCATCTTTTACAATTCGATTAACTTATCCCATGCCATGCAAGATGCTATGTCTTGGAGAGGATGGGTTTTGAAGACCATGAAAATTTTCAAACAAAGAAAATACACCTAAGGACCCATCATGATATCGATTTTGAAGTAAATCTATACAATTTTCAGAGCGTAACCCATTTTGGTTGCCAAAATTGGGAAGCACTTTAAAAAATGTATGGTTTTTATGAGGGTATGATTGTCACCATGGATCTTGGTGATCCTGACATCGAACAAGACAATATGGACATTTGGGTCCTTGTTGATACGCTTCCGATTCTACCGCAATGTGAGTTTCTCAAACATAGTTATTAACTAATTTATATTGTTTATTTCAAAATAGTTGACAGCTTATTTCCATTGACAGCTTATTTTGAATTTTCAAAGAATGTGCAGAAGATGGTAGACAAAACCCACTACACCGATGGCTCCGAATTAACTTATAAGGAGAAAAGTCATCTGATTGCTTATTGTACTTATCTTGAGAATTACAATACCTATTATCGAACTCCTCCAAATTATGGTGAATACGTGCCACTAGTGCACGTGTTGAACCACGGTAACTTCTATGGAGATACCCTGGTAAGATTTTTTACTATTACGACATCAGTGCATCTTTTGCATACTTCTAAAACTAGTACATCATTGCTAACTACAAAGTTATTACTATGTTTTTCAACAGAAAATCCCGATGGATTGTGTGCCTCATCTGATGTATCAGAATGGTCACCTTGCAGTTCTGAACATACAGCCAAGTCAATCTAAGGAGCTCACCTGTGCATATCAGATTTCTTAAACCGGTGAACACATACTAATCAAAGAATGGAAAAATTGTTTGGACATTCGCAAGGAGGTTCTTGGAAGTAACATTAAGCGAAAGGCAAAAATTGGAGACAGGATAATCTCCATTCTCCATAATGGAGAGTCAGGGGCTATCTTGTTTTTTGCTATTTTACCTTAGAGAATATAGTAGGTCCTAAGAGAATGTAGTAGGTCCTATGAGGTACAATATGTTTATTATGTGATACAATGTGTTAGAGTTGATGATGAGGAATACTTGTGATTACGACTAGTGACCAATTTGCTATGTGATGTCTCATTGATGAAAACGATGATCTTGAGGAGGTGTTATATGACAATGATGTATTATGATGATAAGTTGTTAATGATATGATGATGATGATATTTATTATATCATTGGGTGAAAGAACCGCGGATTAGTTTCAAGTGGATGTCCATCCACTTGAAACTAGTCCACGGTTCTTTCACCCCGTGATGTAATAACTCATTATGATGTAAAAACAATTTCTAAATTCCCGTTGTATGAAAACTTGTGTAAAGGTGTACGAATACAACATGAAATAAAAAAGAAATAAAATACGAAATAATAGTAGCAGCGCGGGCAGGGAGAAGCGCTACTACTAATTACCAGTAGCGCTCCTCCGGGAAGTCGCTACTACTAAGTCGATTTAGCAGTAGCATGGGCGGAGGCACGCTACTGCTATACGTTCGTTGTAGTGCCTTATCAGTAGCGCATCGCCCCGCGCTACTGATAGGCCTAAAACCCGCGCTGCTGCTAGGCTTTTCCTTAGTAGTTCATGGCAGGCTATTATCCATGGCTTAGAGCTCCTAAAAAAGGAATGGTGTGGAGAATCGACAATGGACAGAGTGTTCGTATCTGGCATGATCGCTGGATAGCGCGGAAACCCTTGGGTGGTTTAATTACTACTAAGGGGAGGTGTCGATTAAAATGGGTCTCCAAACTCATTTCTCTGAATGGTACGTGGGACATAGAACAAATAAGGCACTATTTTCTGCCAGTGGATGTTGTGGAAATTCATAAGATCAAGCTCTCACCACGTTTGGATGAAGACTTTGTCGCCCGGGCTCCTAAAAAAGTGGCATGTTCTCGGTTCGCAATGCATACAAGCTAGCTAGTGATGAAGCTTGTAATTCGATGGTCACATCCACAAGCATACGTCCTGATGGTACTAGGGAGGGCCGGAATAATATATGGAGGAGTAGCGCACCTCCAAAGGCATCACCCTTTGCTTGGCGATTGGGTACAGATTCACTTGCAACATGGACTAATAAAGTTAAGAGAAATCTAGAAATATCTACTATCACTACAAAAAAGCACTTCCGTGATGATACATGTTTGTCATAGTAGGTCATGTTTTCTGTTATGCAAGTACATCCATGACGATTTTATGACAGAATCAAGATAGTCATACCTGTGTTGTCATAGAAGTGTTCCATGACAATACCAAAATTATCATCATGGAAGTGTCCACTTCCATGACGAAAAATAGCGCGTCATGGAAGTGTTTTCGCCAAGGGTGACCGACACATGACATCCACCGTAATGGGTCGTTGTTAAGCTACCGGGTTCCGGTTTGGATTCGATAACCCGTTAGCAGCCCGAACCAATGGGGATTTTCCATGTGTAAAATTCTCATTCGCCGGATGATTCCATGTGTCAGCTCGGCGTTGGGACAGATGTCATCCCTACAATGGATGGAACGCGCCTATGATACGTCGACACGTGACCCGGCCCAACAGTGGCCCATTTAGGTTAAAAAGGCCAGTCCGTTTGACTTGGTCAAAGGTTAATGAGTCGGCCCATCGAAAGCTTGTTAACGGCATGTGCACATATATTTACGTCCCGTTATGGATTTTTCGAATCCGGCCCATTAGTGTCTTGTGGGCAGTCCAATATAATTCGAGCCCGTTCTCACTTTCGGCCCATATGAGGCTTTTTGTTTCTTTAGGCCCTTTAACGGCTCGTAGTGACTTTGGCTCATAATATACATTTAACTTGCTTTATACCCATTAATAGCCCATGATTCAGTTGGGCCGTTTCCAGCCCGTGTTATCTTTCGGCCTTCTAAGGCCCGTGTCGGTGTCAAAACCGGCGGATTTCGGGTAGGGGGTCCCGAACTGTGCGTCTAGGAGCGATGGTAATAGGAGACGGGGGACACAATGTTTACCCAGGTTCGGGCCCTCTGTATGGAGGTAATACCCTACTTCCTGCTTGAGTGATCTTGATGAATATGAGTATTACAAGAGTTGATCTACCACGAGATCATAATGGCTAAACCCTAAAGATCTAGCCTGTCTGACTATGATTATGATGATATATCTACGGACCTAGCCCTCCGGTTTATATAGACATAGGAGGGATCTAGGGTTACACAAGGTCGGTTACAGAGAAAGGAATCTTCATATTTGGTCGCCATGCTTGCCTTCCACGTCAAGGAGAGTCCCATCCGGACATGGGTAGAGTTTTAGGCCTTTGTATCTTTACGGCCCATCAGTCCGGCTCATATCCAATAGGTCGGACACCCGAGGACCCCTTAGTCCAGGACTCCCTCAGTAGCCCCTGAACCAGGCTTCAATGACGAGGTGTCCGACGCGCAGATTGTCTTCGGCATTGCAAGGCGGGTTCCCCTTTCCGAATACTCCAAGATAGTCTTCGGATAAAACGAATGTGTCCGGATCTGCAACACAATTACCACACACGACTGCAAAGAATATACTATTTCATGAGTCCCATCTGCTGACAACTTTTGCAACGTGTCATCACATCTATCCGGTCATTATATCAAACCGTTTTTGTCTGCCGTTCCGCGTTTTGAGATGCGGTTTCCATTGGCACGTCTTGTCAAAGCAGAGATCGTGCCCCCTTATTACGGGATTCTCATCAATACGGGCACGGGTAATCCAACCGTGCCGTTTACACAGCCCTCGGGAATAGGCGAGTTTTAAGGAGAGTGGGGAGGCGTTCGATATTCACTTCCTTTATAAAGGGATAAGGATTCCCCTTCTTCTCCCATGCCTTCTCTCTTCCTCTGCCCTTCCACTCTTGAGCTCTAGCGCCCAAGTTCTCATCTCTCCCCACTCGAGCAAGCACTCAACCATGTCCGGATTCGGAGGTCAAGGCAAGTGGATGGCCTCCTCCATCAAGGAGAAGGACATCACTGAACTTCGGGCGGCCGGGTATCTGGCGAAGGAAATCACCCACCGTCTTCCAGCCAAGGGGCAAGTCATCCCTACACTGAAGCCCAACGAGAGGGTGGTATTTATCCCTCATTTCCTTCACGGGGTAGGGTTTCCACTCCACCCTTTCGTCTGCGGGCTGATGTTCTATTACAGGCTAGACTTCTATGATCTAGCCCCGAACTCCTTCCTCAACATCTCGGCATTCATCGTCGTGTGTGAGGCCTTCCTCCGCATCCAACCCCACTTCGGGCTGTGGATCAAGGTCTTCAATGTGAAGCTGAAGGTGGTGGATGGCCAGCACGCGGAATGTGGAGGTGCTATGGTGAGAAAGCTGACCAATGTCTCCTGGCCAAAAGGTACTTTCATGGAGACTGTCAAGGAATGGCAGAAAATGTGGTTCTACATCACAGAACCCGCGACACCACATGGGCCGCGGCT